>NC_140495.1:108708118-109428743 GCF_964271855.1 Acomys minous
ATCTCTGTGAGTTGGAGCCAGCCTGGTCTACAGAGAGAGTTTCAGGACAGCCAAGGCTTCATGGAGAAACCCTGTCTCAAAAAAACAAAACAACAACAAAAAAGAAAGCACAAAAGGAAGAAAAAAAGCAGTTAAGTTCATGTAGAATTGAGTCTGGTGACTAAGGCGAGGGATCCAGTTGAGAAATGATCCTTTGGGTTCAAAACAAGGTGTAATTATAGCGCCCAGGCCTGTTTGTCCTGCTGGCCAGGAGGCAGGCAGATCAAAGCGCCTGGTCCTTATCTGTGTCCCAGACCTGACTCTTGCCCTGCGCTGGACACACAGAATCCTCTGTCACCTCTGTCCCAAACCTGAGTGCCCGTCCCATACCTGTCTGCTGATCTCAGAGTGTTGTGTCTGGGCCATCGCCTCCCTGTGCTGTGCTGTTTGTGGTCTTCCTTGCCATCCCATGTCCTGTCCCCGCCCCAACAGCCCTGCCTGTGCCGATGCTAGGGAATTAAAATCCAATACATTTACTCAAGATGACTCAAATAATGATTCATTATTATTATTATTATTATTATTATTATTATTATTATTATTATTATTATTATTATTTTCGAGATAGGGTTTCTCTGTGTAACATCTGTAGCTGTCCTGGAACTCGCTCTCTAGACCAGGCTGGCCTCAAACTCACAGAGATCTGCCTGCCTCTACCTACCTAGTGCTGGGATTGAAGGTGTGCACCACCACACCCGGCCTATTTTTATTTTTAAAGTTATGTTTATTGCATATGTGTGTGCATGCCTGTGTGCATGCCTCTGCCTGTGTGTGTGTGTGCATGTGTGTGTGCACGTGCGTCTGTGTGTGTGTGTGTGTGTCTGCCTGTGTGTACATGTGTCTGGGTATGCATGTGTGTGTACATGCCTGCATGTGTGTCTGTGTGTGTGTGGTGTGGGGGTGCGCGCGCACGCGTGTGCTGGTATTACAGATTTGCATGCTCCCCCCCCCAGCTCTTTCACAGAACATTCTCAATGAGTAGATGGACCACAGACAATCTCCACTTCTAGCAAGTTCTAGATCAGTCTGGGCTGTACAGCGAAACCATGTCTTAAATAAATAAATACATAAATACAAAACAAAAACTAGGAAATGGCACACACCAGGCCCTTGCTGCCACATGGTGGACAGAGAGAACGATTTCAACAAATTAATCGATTATCATCAGACATGGCATGTATGCCATCTGCACATGCAATAAATAAATGTAAATAAATGTAAATAAACATATTTCAGGCCGGACATCATGTCACATGATGGCAAGCCTCACGCTCAGTACACTGGCGAGTCATGGGTTCCAGGCCAGCCACCCAGGGAGGCCCTGGCTACACAGTGAGACCCAGACTTTGGGGAGGGGGGAGGGGAACAACCTGGAGAGCCAGTCTAGCCTTTTCCTCTCCAGCGCCCCACCACCACCACCCCTCCCCTCATGCCACATAGGGAAGTCCCTGAGTTGGGGCGTCCTTCAGGCTGCTGTACCAAGGAGAGCTGGGGGATCCAGATCCTCCCCGCGGCGGCTGAGTCCATGGGCGGGACCTTCTTAATACTTAGAGCGGCGCAGGTGGGGAGAAGGCGCCCTGAGATTAGCTGGAGAGGAGGGGAAGCTGGGAGCTAGCTGCCAGGCCCTGGAGAGGGGTGACAGAGAGGCGCACAGAAGCACCATGCCGCTGCAGGAGGAGACCCTCAGGGAAGTATGGGCTTCAGACAGGTGGGAGCCCCCACATCGCCCCATCTGAACCCCAGGCCCAGTTTTGGGCGCCTAGTGGTGGGGGGAGTAGAGCGCAAAAAAGACACCAACAGCCCGGTTCCTTTGTACCCTCAGTGGCCAGGAAGAGGACTGGCTGAGCCCGGAGCCCCCGCTGCGCCCCAAACAGGTGTGTCACCCGATTTGGGAATCGGAAAGGAGGCACAAAGGTGCCCCCAGGTGTTTATAGGAAGGGGGCTTCCTAGGAGAGGTCCGCTCACCGGCACCCACCTGCAGCTCTTTGCCTGGAGAATTTAGGAGAAGAAAGGAGGTTTAGGATGTGGGGTGCCCAAGAGGACTTGGGGGGCTTTGGGTCTTGGAAGTAACCATCACACATGGACGGATCATCCATCCGGAGCACCCCTTGGGATAATCCGAGGCTATTTCTGGCGGTCCAAGGGATTAGAGGGCGTGGGAGCTCCAGAGTCCCTTTCTTTCCCCGTGACCCCTATTCTGCAGCGACCCACCCAAGGACAGAAGTTGAGGAAAAAGAAATCCGAGACTCCCGAGTCCCCGGGATCCAAGCCCCGCAAAGCTGGGGGTGAGTCGGGTTGTATGTGTGTGCGTGCAGGAGGGTGTGGGTTCGGGAGGCTGAGGTGGGGTCCTCCAGGCCAGGTCCCTGCTGAGCCCCACGTCTGGCCCCAGCTGGGCGCAGGAAGCACAAGGAGCCGCCTGCAGACCCAGCGGAGCCGCCGCGCGCTGCTCAGACGGTCTACGCCAAGTTCCTGCGGGACCCTGAGGCCAAGAAGCCAGACCCCTCGCAAACCTTCCTGGTTGCGCGTGCACCAGACGGAGGAGGCGGTGAGTGAGGGGAGGGGGATGAGGAACAGAGCTGGCGCAGGGAAGCAGGTGTCACCACCGGGGGTACCCAAGCCTGAGGCGGGTGCCCCGCTCTTTAACCAATACATTTATGGGGAGCCTTAAGTACCCCAGATGGGTCAGAAGCAGCCGCGTGAGGACAGCAGATGGCAAGTGGGGGTGGAGGGAAGGCAAACTGAAACACATAGGTAGACAGGTCAGGAGGGAGGGTGACAGGGCGCAGAGCAGGGTGCCTCCCACCGCAGCCCACTTCAGGGTGCCCCACAGCACCCTGCAGGGCCTGGACTTCCGGAGCCTGTTACCGGAGTATTCTATCCACAGAGGAAGAGGAGGACTCGGAGGATTTGGATGACGATGAGCAGGAAGAGAAGGAAAAGGGGAAAAAGGAGAAAAGCTCTCTGCCCCCCAAGAAACCACCCAAGGAAAGAGAGAGGAAAGGCGAGAGCCTGGGCGCAAGGGGTAGGTGCCGGGAGCGAGCGCACAAGAAGCCATGGGCAGGCAGAGCGAGACCCCAGCGCTCTGGCCTTGTCACCTTGTCACCTCCAGCCTTGTACAGAGACTATGCCTCCTCTGGCCCTTTTTCGTCACTGATGGTCCCTAAGGAGATACGTTCTCAAGGTTGCCACATACTGCAGAGGAGCCGGGAGAACTCTGTTTTCTTTGTGGGATTTCGCTTTAACTCCATGTGGATTCGCTATATATATATGAGACAGGGTTTCTCTATATAGCCCTGGTTGTCCTGGACAGGCTTTGTAGACCAGGCCGGCCTCGAACTCATGGACATCTGCCTGCCTCTGCCGCTCTGAGTGCTGGGATTAAAGGTCTGTGCCCAGCAAGTTATAGTGTTATCTTTTTAAAAATTTTTTTTATTTAATTTTAATTTATGTCCATTGGTGTGAGGGTGTCATATCTTGGGGTTACAGATAGTTGTGAGTTTCCACGTGGGTGCTGGGAATTGAACCCAGGTCCTTTCGAAGAGCAGGCAGTGCTCTTAACCACTGAGCCATCTCTCCAGCACTCCCCCCCCCCTTTTTTTTTTTTAGGTTTTTCGAGACAGGGTTTCTCTGTGTGGCCTTGGCTGTCCTGGACTTGCTTTTGTAGACCAGGCTGGCCTCGAACTCAGAGAGTTCTGCCTGCCTCTGCCTCCCGAGGGCTTGGATTAAAGGCATGCACCACCACTGCCCGGCTTAGAGTTATAATTTTTTTTAAAGATTTATTTATTACATAAACAGTGTTCTGCCTGCATGTACACTTGCACACCAGAAGAGGGTACCAGATCTCACTATAGATGGTTATGAGCCACCATGTGGTTGCTGGGAATTGAACTCAGGACCTCTGGAAGAGCAGATGGTGCTCTTAACCTCTGAGCCATCTCTCCAGCCCCCGAGTTGTTGTTTTTTTTTTTTTTTTAAGTAGATGAAAGTAAGAAGAAATATTTGGCTAAAGACCTAGGTGCCTGCCCAGGGAGGTCTGGTCAGAACTGTGCGGGATGCTGGGATCTGGTCTCTGTGGGGTCACAGAGGCTAAGAGCAGGGGTTGGGAAGGGTCCCTGGAGGAGGGCCGGAGTCTCAAGCGAAAGCCTGGTATTCCCTCCCTCACCCATCCCTTCCGCACCTCCTACGCTGGTTCCTAGCCAGATCGGATTTTTTAGACTCAGAAGAAAACTTCACTCAAGACCAACAGACCAGAGCTCCCTCTCTGGCGTTCAGCGCCCTGGGGACTTAAAGCTTGATGAGGGGTTAGAAGGCGGTTCTTAGCTCCAATAGATTTCTTCTTCCCCTGACCCTTGCCCACCCACCCCCAACTCATCTCCTATTCCCAGGGGACCCAGGAAGTCCCGATGCCCCTCCGAAACCGCTCCGAACCAAGAAGAAGGAGGCGGGGGAGGGAAGCAAGCTGAGAAAAGCCAAGAAGAAAGGTAAACTAGACAGCGGGGGTGAGGGGTTGGGGGAGGGGGCGCGCATGACAGGGGCCGGTGTGGGGGGGGGGGCGTGGCGCTGTGGAGACTCCTTCTTGTATCTTCTCTGCAGGGGCTGGGGAGACTGACAAGGACTCCTCAGGGACCCCAGGCGCTGTGAGGAAAAAGGTTCCAGCAGCCATGTTCCTGGTCGGCGAAGGTGGCTCCTCTGAGAAGGGCGTGAAGAAGAAAGGTGGGTGGTTGAAGGGTGCTGGGGACGTGAGCATCGCCTAAGCAGAGCTGAGCGCGCATGTGAGTGAGAGCTGGGCCACACTGGGGGGGGGGGGGCGCATCTTGCACCCCTGATCTCGAGGCTCTGACCAGAATGAGAGTTGACCTTTTTAATGGCTGTGGAGAGGATTAAAAGGAGTTGGGAAAACCTGGCCAATCGGGGTGAAGGGTCTACAGCCTTCCCCCCTCCATGCTCAGGGGCCCCCAAAGGATCAGAAGATCAGGAGGAGAAGGAGGAGGAGGAGGAAGAGGCGTCTGCAGTGATGAAGAACAGCAACCAGAAGGGCAAAGCGAAAGGGAAAGGCAAAAAGGTTGTCACCCGAGGGGCAGGTGTCGGGGCGGGGGTGGGGGGGCTTCGGGGTGAGGACCTGGCTCCCCATCTGTGACAGGGCACTAGGCCTAGGAACATCAGGTTCATGGGCAGGGAAGAGGCATGGCTCAGGGCCCCCATGGTCCTGTGCGCTCTGCTGTCCCAGCCTCCCCTCTGCAGGACAAGCATCATCGGGAAAGCTGAGCTCACGGCAGCAGAGCACTGGCTCTTTGCGGGGAGGGAGTGGATGGGAGAGAATACGATGTAGCCCAGGCTAGCTTAGAACGCCAGATCTTTCTGCCTTAGCCCGACTGGTTCTGGGGTCACAGGTAAGAGTCTCTGCCTGGCTTCCAGGAGGCACATCTTACCCACATTTGGGGGACAGTCAGTGGCTGGGAGTTTGGCTAGCTGGACCAGTTGTTAAAATGTTCCAGTCTGCTGCTCTGAGTTTACCTCTCGGGACTTCTAGCGTCCCAGTCACCAAATGGCTCTGGTTCCATGTGCATTGAGCCCTAGCGCATGGGACGTGCAGACAACAGGGTCAGAGCTAACCTCAGCTACCTAGTGAGGCTGAGACAAGCCTGGCCTACATGAAACCCTGTCTCAAAAATAAAATAGGACCACAAGAAAAAGAAAGAAAAAAAAGCTCTGCCTCAAAAACACAAAACAAACAAACAAACAAAAATAAAATAAAATAAAAAAGAAAGAAAGAAAGAAAAAAGGAAGAAAAGAAAGCTGGGCAATACTGGCCAGAAGATCTCTGTGAGTTCAAGGACAGCCTGGTCTACAGAGTAGGACAGCCAAGGCTATACAGAAAAATTGCCTCCAAAAGAAAGACAGGCAGCCCTCCACACAGCAGGCCTTTGAAAGTCACAGGTGTAGAAATGTTTGACTAAGTGATGACTTTTCCCACCTCGCATTCCAGACATAGTCTCCTGTTTCCCAGGTTTCTTCTGGAGCACAGTCAAGATGGTCATTTGCCCCTTGGCCGAGGGCCGCAGGCTGTGCCTTACCTCACACACAGTGTAGAGCTGCTCTCGGCAAAGTGCTCAGGGATAACTCTGATGCCTCAGGTCCTGAAGTCCCCAGCATGATAGGTCAGGCTCTCCCCTGAGGCACCTGCTTCCCTCCCATGAAGAACAGAACAGCAGGAGAAAGGGCACCAGGTCACACCCTGCCTCCTTCTGTATCTTGGTGTTACTAGGAAATTCTCCAAGAGCAAAGTGAGCTGACAGGATCAGGAGTCAGCTATGTCCTGCTGCATAACAAATGCCCCCCCCAAGCTTTCCTGCTTCCAAGAGTCGTAAACCCAAGGACAGCTTCCCCACACCATGTGGGCTCAGGGTGTATTCACCAGAAAGACTGGCTAGGAATAGACAGTTCATTTCTTTCTTTTTCTTTTTGTTTTTTGTTTTGTTTTGTTTTGTTTTTTGGCTTTTTCGAGACAGGGTTTCTCTGTGTAGCCTTGGCCATCCTGGACTCACTTTGTAGACCAGGCTGGCCTCGAACTCACAGCGATCCACCTGCCTCTGCCTCCCGAGTGCTGGGATTAAAGGCGTGCGCCACCACGCCCGGCTCTTTTTGTTTTTTTTTCGAGACAGGGTTTCTCTGTTTAGCCTTGGCTGTCCTGGACTCGCTTTGTAGACCAGGCTGGCCTCAAACTCATAGCGATCCGCCTGCCTGCCAAGTGATGAGATTAAAAGCATGTACCACCACGCCCAGCTGGGCTGGTTGTTTCTCACTAAGGTGGTTTAGTCCTTGGATGGAGACCTCTCTTCCTCTCAGTATGACCTTTCCTGTAGGCATGGCAAGACCTCAGTTTCTATACAACAGGGACAGCCACCCCAGTGTGTTAATGAAAACAGAAAGAGTTGCTATTTGGAGAATGGTGCACATCTCTACATTGAGAGGCCAAGGAGGATTGGAGCGAGGCCAGCCTGGGCTACAGAGTAAGTTTGAGGCCAGGCTCAGCTGTACAGTAAAACCCTATATGAAGTAAATAAAATAGGGGCTAGAGAGATGGCTCAGTGGTGAAGAGCACTTACTGCTCTGCCAGAGGTCCTGGGTTCAGTTCCCAGCAGCCACATGGCAGCTCACAACCATCCATAACAGAGGATCCTGTATCCTCTCCTGGCTTCCAGGGGCACCAGGCACACATGAGGTGCACAGACATACATGCAGACAAAACACTCACATATATTACAAAAAAACCCTGTCTTTAAAAATAAAAATGAGAGCTTGGTGTATTGGTGTATGCCTGTAATCTCAGCACTTGGGAAGCAGAGGCAGGTGGATTGCCATGAGTTCGAGGCCAGCCTGGTCTACAAAGTGAGTCTAGGACAGCCAAGGCTACACAGAGAAACCCTGTCTCAGAAAAACAAACAAACAAACAAAACCAAATAAATAAATAAAAATAAAATAAATTAAAACAAAAATGAACTTGAGATGCGGAGGCAGGTGGCACACACCTTTAATCCCCAGCATTTGAGGAGGCACAGGCAAGCAGATCTCTGTGAGTTTGAGGCCAGCCTGGTCCAGGACAGCCAAGGCTACACAGAGAAACCTTGTCTCAAAAAAACAGAAAGAAAGAAAGAAAGAAAGAAAGAAAGAAAGAAAGAAGAGAAGAAAGGAAAAAGAAAGAAAGGAAAGAAAGAAAGGTTTTATCCCCCTGACAGAGCCTTGATGGTGGGACCTGAACTTGATCTGGGACTGTCTGGACCCAAGCTAAATAGTTATACTAAATCACAGATTTCCAGCACCTTCTATCAGGGGGCTGAGTGTGGGGGTGGGAGGTGCCTCGGCTTTCAGGCCTGGATGCTAGGCCTAGCTCTTTTCTCCCTCCAGAAAGTGGTGAGTGGTGACCTGTCTTTCCTGGGGTGCAGAGAGGGGAACTATAGAGTGGGGTGGCCTGGCTGACGCACTGTCTGCCCACACAGAAGGAAGAGGAGAGGGCCCCATCTCCCCCTGTGGAAGTAGGTGACCCCCGGGAGTTTGTGCTGAAGCCAGCGCCCCAGGGCCGGGCAGTACGCTGCCGGCTGACACGTGACAAGAAGGGCATGGACCGCGGCATGTACCCGTCCTACTTCCTGCACCTGGACACGGAGAAGAAGGTCCTGAGAAAGGGGCTGGGGGCGGTGCTAGAGCTGGGGGAGGTGCTAGAGCTGGGGGCGGTGCTAGAGCTGGGGGCGGTGCTAGGGCTGGGGGCGGTGCTAGAGCTGGGGGCGGTGCTAGGGCTGGGGGCGGTGCTAGGGCTGGGGGCGGTGCTAGAGCTGGGGGCGGTGCTAGAGCTGGGGGCGGTGTCTGTCTAAGGCCTCCCTGGCCCCCTAGTTCCATCAGCCTTGCTCATCACCTCTCTTGGGGCACCCTTCTTTGTAGGTGTTCCTTTTGGCGGGCAGGAAGCGCAAGCGGAGTAAGACAGCCAACTACCTCATCTCCAGTGACCCCACCAACCTGTCCAGGGGAGGGGAGAATTTCATCGGAAAGCTGAGGTACAGCTGCGCTTCTGTGCCCCGACATGGGGTGCTCCATAGACATTCCCCCAGCCTAGGGCATTTCACACTCTGACATGCATAGGTCTCTCGGGGGCTTTGTCTAGATGACTTTGGGGCGTTGGGTGGGGTGGGCTCCTGCATGTCAACGTCTCCCCTAGGAGGTGCAGAGTGTACAGGCCTGACCAAAGATGTCCCAGAGAAGGGCTGTAGTCTCACAGGGCTGGGCCAGGCCTGTGGCCTTTGTCATTGAGAATTAGCACCTCCCACGTAGTATCTTTTCTAGGGAGGTATACTGCAGGGTGTGGTGGTGTACACGCCCATAATCCCAGCACTTGGGGAGTAGAAAGAATCTGGAGTTCAAGGTCATCTTTGGCTGAATAAGGAACTTGAGGCCAGCCTGGGCTACATTAGATGCTGTCCAATGGAGGTGGGGGTGGGGTGAGGATGTGCCTCAGTTACTGCACTGGGAGGCAACGGCAAGCAGAGCTTGGTGAGTTCAAGGCCACCGTGATCTACACTGTGAGACATTGTCTCAGAAGCAAACAAAAGCGTCAGGTGGTGGTGACACATTCCTTTAATCCCAGCACTCAGGGAGACAGGCAGGTGGATCACTGTGAGTTCCAGGCCAGCCTGGCCTACAAAGCAAGTCCAGGACGGCCAGGGCTACACAGAGAAGCCCTGTCTCAAAAAACCAAAGAACAACAACAACAAAAACAAAACAAAACAAACCAGCCAAATATGATTTCTTTCTTAAAAAAAAAGATTTACTTATTTTTATTTTATGTGCACTGGAGTTTTGCCTGCATGTGTGTCTACGAGGGTGTCAGATCCCCTGGAGTTGGAATTACAGACAGTTGTGAGCTGCCATGTAGGTACTGGGAATTGAACCCGGGTCCTCTGGAAGAACAGCCAATGCTTTTAATCACAGAGACATCTTTCCAGCCCCAAAGGTTTCTTTCTTTCTTTCTTTCTTTCTTTCTTTCTTTCTTTCTTTCTCTCTTTCTTTTTTTGTCATATAAACCAGAGAGGGGCCATAGCTATTCTGAATTGCAGGGGGAAAGCTGAAGGCCAGCAAGATAGCAGAGCAGGTGAGTGGCCTTGCCACCAAGCCTGATGACATGAGTTCAACCCCTGGGAGACACATGTTGGAAAGAAGAGTACTGAGGCCGGGCGGTGGTGGCACGCATGCCTGTAATCCTAGCACTCGGGAGGCAGAGGCAGGGGGATCGCTGTGAGTTCGAGGCCAGCCTGGTCTATAAAGCAAGTCCTGGACAGCCAGGGCTACACAGAGAAACCCTGTCTCAAAAAAAATGAATAAATAAAGCCGGGTGTGGTGGCTCACACCTTTAATCCCAGCACTCCGGAGGCAGAGGCAGGTGGATCGCTGTGAGTTCGAGGCCAGCCTGGTCTACAAAGTGAGCCCAGGATGGCCAAGGCTACACAGAGAAACCCTGTCTCGAAAAACCAAAAAAACAACAACAAAAAAAACAAATAAAAAAATAAAAAAATAAAAGGAGGGAACTGCCTCCTCTGACCTTCAGTGTGTGCACAACCGACACTCTTACGTTCAACTGGGACAGCCAAGGCTTTCCTAGGGCCATACAGAGGGAGGCAAAATCTGAATGATTCCTTTATTCTTTTTAAACATTATTAGTCTAGGTATGGTGTGTGCCGGCACTTGTATGTCCAGTGTGGGTTTTTTTGTTTTTCGAGACATAGTTTCTCTGTGTAGCCCTGGTCATCCTAGACTCACTCTGTAGACCAGGCCGGCCTCAAACTCACAGCGATCCTCCTGCCTCTGCCTCCCAAATGCTGGGATTAAAGGCGTGCGCCACCACGACAGCCCTAGTATGTTAATGTAGAGATCAAAGAACAATTTGTGGGGTCGGCTCTCTTTCTACCTTTGTGTGGGTTCCAGGAATCAAACCTGGGTCCTCAGGCTGTGCTACAGACACTAGTGACCACCGAGCTGCCCTGCTAGCCTTACTTTTGATTTTTCTTTTTTCTTTTTTTTTTTTTTGAGACAGGGTCTCATGTAGCCCAGGCTGGAGGATGACCCTAGCTGTCGCCACACCTGGCTCTGTTTTTCCTGCTGCTAGAGGTTGAACTCAGGACTTGAGGCATGCAGAGAAGTGCTACACCATTAAGCCCCAACAGCCAGACTGTTTCAAAATAACAATGATATACAGTAATAATAATAATAATAATTTTAAAAGTTCTCCTCTTCGGATCGATGTGAGTTCGAGGCCAGCCTGGTCTACAAAGTGAGTCCAGGACAGCCAAGGCTACACAGGGAAACCCTGTCTCGAAGAAGAAAAAAAAAGTTCTCCTTTTCAAGGGAAGCCTGGATTAGGTCAAATGACCTGCTCAGTTCCAAGTCACACAGTGCCCCTTGCTCTTGTTTGCTTGTTTGGTTTTTGATCTTTCAAGATAGGGTCCTCAGGCTGGAGAAGTGGCTCAGCGGTTAAGAGCACTGGCTGCTCTTCCAGAGGTCCTGAGTTCAATTCCCAGCAACCACATGGTGGCTCCCAACCATCTATAATGAGATGCCCTCTTCTGTTGTACAGGCACGTGTGCAGGCAGAACATTGCATGCATAATAAATACATCTTAAAAAAAAAAAAGATAGGGTTCCTGTGTAACAGCTCTGGCTGTTCTGGAACTCTGCAGGCCAGGCTGGCCTCAAACTCACAGAGATGCACCTGCCTCTGCCTCCCAAGTGCTGGGATTAAAGGCGTGCACCGCCACTACTGCCTGCTAGCCCTTGCTCTTAAACCGGGTGGTTGCCGGAAGGGTCTTGGGGTGAGGGGTGGTAGGTACACTCTTGTCTTGGCCCAATTTTTGCCCACACCCTCAGGTCTAACCTCCTGGGCAACCGTTTCACTGTCTTTGACAATGGGCAGAACCCACAGCGAGGTGGAGGCGGGGACGTGGAGAGCCTGCGCCAGGAGCTGGCAGCTGTGGTCTATGTAAGAAGCCACCTCCCTCCCCTGCTCCCTGCCCCCACCACCACCACCATGCCAGGCCTCCTCAGGTAAGATGCAGCCTGATGTCCATCTCTCTGTTTCAGGAAACCAATGTGTTAGGCTTCCGGGGACCACGTCGCATGACGGTCATCATCCCCGGGATGAACTCCGACAACGAGAGGGTCCCTATCCGTCCTCGAAACGTGAGCCCCCACCTTCCTACTCCCCCACCTTGTCCTTGCTCTCTACTGACCCACTCAACGAAGTCAGGGCCAGAGACTCAACTTGCCCAAGTGCTTGTCACAGATTCCTTCCGACCACCTGCAGAACGAACTCAGGGTCTCTGTTACCGAACTCATATGGGGGGCATGGTGGCACCCTCCTGTAACCCCAGAACCTGGGAGGTGGAGGTGGGTGGATCAGTAATTGAAGGGTCATCTCTAGGTACCCACTGAGGGTTCAAAACCAGCCTGAGCTGTTTGTGACCCCGTCTCAAAGAAATAAACAGGGGCCGGGCATGGTGGCGCATGCCTTTAATCCCAGCACTCGGGAGGCAGAGGCAGGTAGATCGACTGAGTTCGAGGCCAGCCTGGTCTACAAAGGGAGTCTAGAATAGCCAAGGCTACACAGAGAAACTCTGTCTCAAAAACAAAAACAACAACAACAAAAAAAAAACACAGCCAAGGCTACATAGAGAAACCCTGTCTTGGAAAACAAAACAAAACAAAACAAAACAAAAACAAAAACAAAAACCAAAAACAAAAACAAAAAAAAAGAAGTAAACGGGGCTGGAGAAATGGCTCAGCAGCTAAGAAAACATACTGTTCTTTCAGTTTATTTTTGTTTTGTTTTGTTTTTTTGGGGCGGGTGTTTCCAAGGCAGGGTCTTACTGTGTAGACCAAGCTGGCATTGAACTCACAGAGATCTGCCCGCCTCTGCCTCCTGAGCACCGGGGTGAGAGGCGTGCGCCACCGCGAAGCAATGTGACCCCTCTTGAAGCTGGAAAACCAGCAGAGAAAGGTAGAACTGCAGACAGTGATGATGACAAAGGAACAAAGGCTGGGAGGTGGCAGAGCCGGTGGTTAAGTGTTATAGGAGGAGGGAGAACAGAGGCGGGCAGTGAGCCACATGCCTGTCCTGTGCCATGCAGGTTTCAATCCTGGGCCTCAGCAATGCAAGGTGAGCGGCCTTTCCCGTCTGGGGTCTAGGTTTCGGGAAATGATGTTCAGTGAGGAGAGCCTGTGCAAAGGCCCTGAGACAGAAGGTATCCGATGAGTTGAGGGTCAGCAAGAGGACCACCATGGCTAAAGGTCATGAGGGCTGATTCCAAGGGGCAGAAGGTACCTGTTTTACTGGATTTTTTTTTTCTCTGAAAGAAATGAGACGTCATCGAAGAGTTTGGGCCCAAGGAAAGGCACTTTAAAGAAACACAGTTGGAATGTGTGCAGTGTGGGGTGAGAGGGAGAAGCTAAGTGTCCTGGGCTCTGTAGCTCTTGTAGGCCGGGTGAGCCCGGGGTTGGAGAGACCGATGAGTGGCACGTCCCATGTTCCTGGGTGACTGATGTCACTTTACTCACTTACAGTGAAAAGTAATACAGCTGTCAGCTGCTCGTTCCAGGGAGACCAGGCTGTCATCAGAGGCCAAGCTGGCCAGGAGGCTGGGCTCTGTAGGTTCTGTGGGCCCCACAATTCCTTCTTCTAAGCCCACTCAGTAAGGACCAAGGTCCAAATGTGCCACCGCAGTGCTTTGCTTAGAGTACTGCCTGGTGGGCTGGGGTGGCTCACCTGGCAGAGTACTCAGCTGGCAGACACGAGAGGCTCTGGGTTCCATCTTAGTGCCGCAAAAACCAGGCATCAGGAACCATGGTGCGCTCTTGCAATCCCAGCCCTCAGGAGGTAGAGGCAGGAAGATCCAACAATTAAGGTTATCCTCAGCCACACAGAGAATTTGAGGTCAGCCTGGGCTATATGGGACCCTGAAACACTCACACTCACACACACACACACACACACACACACACACACACACACACACACTCTAAAAGAGGGCTTGGAGATACCTCTGTCAATAAAGTACCCGCTGCACAAGTATGGGGCCTGCATGCACATCCCCAGCAGCCATGTAAAAGCTACACACAGTGGTGTGTCCCTGTCACCCAGCACTGGACAGATAGAGAGAGCCGGGTGGATCTCTGAAAGCATTGACCACCCAGTCTAGCTCAATCAACGAGCTCTAGGTTTAGCAGGAGACTAGAAGGTTCTAGAGCACCAGTGACACAAAACTCCGGCTGGGTGCCAGCTGTGCCTTTCTACTCTTTCTCCTCAGCGCTGCTCTCTCTGGCATCTGCTGCTGCCCTGTGTGGGCCCTGCAGTGTGGGTTGAACATCAGCTGCCCACACTCACCGGCCCCCCGAGTGAGCCCAGCCACCTCTAACCACCCTTTCTTTGTCGCCTCTCCTGGGGTACCCCAGTCCAGTGATGGGCTGCTGGTGCGCTGGCAGAACAGGGCGCTGGAGAGCCTCATCGAACTGCATAACAAGCCTCCCATCTGGAATGACGGCAGTGGCTCCTACACCCTCAACTTCCAGGGCCGCGTCACCCAGGCCTCAGTCAAGAACTTTCAGATTGTTCATGCTGAAGACCGTGAGTAGCTAAGGGCCACCCAGAACTTTCCCATCAACCCGCCCCCCCCATCTCCTGCCACCCTTGGGCAGGCGCTGGGACATCCCTATGAATACCATGATGAAGGGTATAGAGCAGGTGTTAAGGCTCAAGGCCACACAGAGGAAAAGAGTGAGTTAGAAAGTATTGTTATCAAGATGAATGTCTTTCCTTTCCTTTCTTTCTTTTTTTTCTCCCTGTTTTTCGAGACAGGGTTTCTCTGGGTAGCCTTGGCCATCCTGGACTCACTTTGTAGACCAGGCTGGCCTTGAACTCAGAGCGATCCGCCTGCCTCTGCCTCCTGAGTGCTGGGAGCAAAGGCGTGCGCCACCACGCCCTGCTTCAAGATAAATTGTCTTAAGACTATGTCTCACAGTATTGACTTGGCTGTTCTGAAACTCTCTGAGGACCTGGCTGGCCTCAAACTCACAGAGATCCCCCTCTCTTGGCTTCCCCACTGCAAGGATTAAAGGTGTGACAATCAAAAAAAGAAAAAAGAAAAAGAAAAAAAAAGAAAAAGGTGTGACTGTCTTCCCCACTAAGACAGAACAGGGATTGTTAGGGTTTGGGTAGCAGCACACACCAGTGTGTGTGTATGTGTGTGTGTGTGTGTGTGTGTGTGTGTGTGTGTGTGTGTGTGTGTGTGTGTGTTCGGAGGACAACCCACTGAACTCAGGGCTCTCCTTCCATCACTTAAGCTCCAGGAATCAAATTCAGGTCAGCAGGCTTGGCAGCAAGTAGGAAATATGGACCATGCATTCTAAGTATCTACAACTTTTTTTTGTTTGTTTGTTTTTCAAGACATGGTTTCTCTGTGTAGCCCTGGCTGTCCTGGACTTGATTTTTTCAGACCAGGCTGACCTCGAACTCACAGAGATCCACCTGCCTCTGCCTCCTGAGTGCTGAGATCATAGGCTTGTGCCACCACACCCAAAGAGGTTTGTTTTGTTTTGTTTTGTTTTCGAGACAGGGTTTCTCTGTGTAGCCTTGGCTGTCCTGAATTTACTTTGTAGACCAGGCTGGCCTCTGAACTCACAGAGATCTGCCTGCCTCTGCCTCCCAAGTGCTGGGATTACAGGCATGCACCACCACACCTTTATATGTGTGCACCTGCATGAATTATGTGCAGCTGGGACCCACAGAGGCCAGAGGGTCCCAGACGCCCTGGAACTGGAGTTGCAGGCAATTGTATGGGTGCTCAGCAACTGTACCTGAGTCCACTGAAAGAGCAGTACGTGCTGACAACTCACAGACCGCCCTTGAAGACTTACTGAGGGAAAGGAGTAGCTCTCTCAGAAGCTTGGGAGAGAGGTCCCACCAGGAGTGCCAATCCCCAGACCAGACCCGGGCAGAGGGTTTTGTGTTTTAAGGTGGCTGACCTGGTCCTCAGAGGGAGTTTTAAGCCAGGACATGTGGGAGAGGTGTAGGAGAAGGATTAGGGGTTCAAGGTTAACCTTGGCTACAAGGAAGTTCTGTCTCAGAAGGGACAGGGAAGGCAGGAAGTGGGTGATGATTAACATTGATTGGGACTGGTAGCTCTGATCAGAACACAAGAGGCAACTGGTTAAAGGAGGGAACACTTGGGGTTAGAGAACGGTCTGAACCAGGGTCAATGGTCGGCCTTAGAGACTTGGGGCAAGACTGAGGAATGAGGCCAAAAGACAACAGAAAAGCCGGTGAGGGAAGGGTTCTGGTCAGGGCAAGTTTGACAGGGTCCTGTACTGCTAGATTTCAGGTTTGCTGTAGCCCCTGGCGTCAGCTGATAAGGTGAGGCCCCTGCCCTGCGGACTTGGTGTGACAGACCCTGAACAGGAGGGGCTGGTTGGATGACACAGAAAGAGGAAGGTGGCTGTAGGCTGCCTAGGGGCTGTGACTTGGAGTCAAGGAGAAAAGACTTCCCTATGCTGAGGGTTTGTCTACCAATATCGGGTCCGAAGTCACCCCACTGTCATTGTTCACAGCCGACTATATAGTGCTACAGTTCGGCCGCGTGGCTGAGGACGCCTTCACCCTGGACTACCGGTACCCGCTGTGCGCCCTGCAGGCCTTCGCCATCGCCCTCTCCAGCTTCGACGGGAAGTTGGCCTGCGAGTGACCCCACAACCCCTCAGGGCTGGGAAAGCATTCAGTTGGGGGTGGTAGGGTCCCTCCCCCACAGCTTCCACGGAAGGGCTCACCCCTCTGCCTCTCGGTGACCTCGGCGCACCCTCCAGCCTGGCACCGGCCGAGGCGGAGGGGATGGAGATGAACATCTGGTTACACAGCAATGCCTGCCTCGCCCCCTTCTCCCCAGCCACTTTCTTCCCGGGAGCGCGAGTCTGACGATCGAAGCCCCTCCGGGTCTGCTCTGGGGGGCAGGGGGGTGGCCAGAAACGGGGTCAAGGACCCACATCCCCAATAAAGTCAGTCCCTGGCTGAACGCAGAGGTGGTTCCTGGATGCGTGCACGTAAACTCAGGTGCCCATGCTCCCGCGTCCCCTTCCCTTGTCGTCACGGGTCCTCTCGAACCTCAGCCAGGAGCGCAGGGTCCCGGCCCCCCGACTCTCTCGGCAGCAGGGCGGAGATGGAGGGCCCCAGAGGTCCAGGAAGAGGGAGAAAGGGAGAAATTCGAGAAACAAGCCACTCGGGGAGAACCAGACAAACCGGGTCCGGGCAGGGCGGAGCCAGGTCTGGGGCCCCCGGAATGGGGGGGCGGGCTCTCAGCGGGAGGAGCGCTGCTGAGGCCTCAGCTGCGGGGGACCAGGGTAGAAGGGTGGGGATCCGGAGACCCTGTGCGCCACTTGGATGCGCCGGAGGGTTCCTCGGGACCCTCGACACCTCCAGGAGTCCAGCCCAGTGGGCAGAGCTCACTTTTGGCTCCGCCCCAGGCCTGATCCCCAAGATTCAGCGGGGTACCCCAAACCGAATAGCACAGGGGAGGTGGGGACTCTAAGATAGAGAACTAGAAGTGGGGTGCGCGGGAAGGTGATCCGCAGTGACGGGCGTTCCTGGGGCTGGGTGGTCAGAGAGACAGCAGGCCCAGGCCCGCCTTAGACCACGCCCCCAAACACCGCCCACCCATGGGCCCGCCCAACACTTCTCCCGCCTACCGGACCCGCCCCTCCTGCCCGCAGCCCCCACCCCCCGCCCGGCTCCTCAACACAAACTTTCCGTCCCGCTCGCTCCCTCCTCCGCGCCCAGCACCTCCCGCTCCGGCCCGGCTCATTCCGTACATTCCGGCCATCCCCCTGCCCACGACCCCCCTTCCCGGCCCCCCTCACTACTCCCTTGGGCCCAGCGGAGCGGCCCGGCGGAGCGCCCCCCGGAGCTCGGAGCAGGTAAGTCCGGGGGACGCAACTCGGAGGCCTGGCGCGCAAAGGTGACTGCTCGGGTGGCTTCTGGATGGCGGGGACCCGGGACACTCTGGGGGCTCTGAGTTATTGTCCAGCCTGAGCCCGAGCTCAGGACTTGGGTGCCGGGAAGTTTGGAGGGAAGGGGGGAGACGCTCTCCGGGAAGCCCCGCCCACCCTCCACCTCCCCCCCCCCCTCCCCGCGACCCGGAGGCTGGGAAGCTCAGAGTGTCCCGGGTGCCCGGGCCTGGCCCAGCCGAGTGCCGGGGTGTGCGCCCGGAGCCGCGGGCTTGGAGTGCCTGCCGCGAGGACTCGTATCCGGGGTGCCCTTTGGACTCCGGGAGCTCGCGGGCCCGGGCTCCACGCAGGCCTTGGCCAGGGCGCGTCGGTGTGCGCGCTGCTCGCCGCTGCGCTGGGACTCGGCCGGGCTTCGGGAAGCCACACTGTGAGCCCGGAGCGAGTGCGCACCCAAGGGTGGTGGTGGGACGCCTGTCCCGTCCCCTCCAATTCTGCCCGCGTCGGGGCGAGGGCTTCAGAGTCCCAGCTTTGAGCTCCTGGAGCCTTGCTCGTGTCGCGGCTGGATTTGGGGCCTTCCCCTCACTTCTCCGGAGACCTTGTTAAGGCAATTGAGGGCGGCCGGTCTTCCTTTCCCACTCGAGTTCTCGCCATTGTCTGTCACGCCTTTATTTCTGCCTGGGAAAGAAGACCCGACTGCTGGTGTGGCTCTGTTTTCTAGCCCCACAGGCCCTGGGGCACTGTCACTTGAAGCCCCTCCTCACTACCCCCACCCCTAATAGGGGCCCCATTGAGGGCTTAGATTCTAAACAGCAAGGGGAAACACGGCCTGGGGCCGAGCTTCTCAGGGCCTGTGTCCCTCCGTATCTCGAGCTATCCAGGTAGAGGCAGAACCAGATCAGGCCTGGACTTGCAGCTCAGCCCGGTGGATGGGGGTGGGGTCTGGACACAGCTCTGAGGGGCTGGTGTCCATGGTGGCTCCGTGTACTCGCGCTCCCTTAGATCCCGCCTCAGTGCTGGGGTCTGGGACACCCCAAACACACACACCCCGGCTTCGGGATGCTACCGCCTGGGCCCGGGAGGGAAAACAGATACAAGTTGGAAATATAGGGAGACTATGGCTCTGCCCTTTCTAGTCCCCCCCCTCCACCCCATCTCCTTGGGAGACTCCCTTCTCCACACCTCTTCCGAGCGGCTGGTCTTCCCTTCCCGCTCACGTCTTCCCCATTGTTTTTCGTGGGTTTCACTCCTTCGTGGGAAGGATGGGGGGGTTGTCTACTCACTCCGTGGGCAAAGAATGGATACAAGACTGGAAACCCCCTCCTCAGGGAGGGGCTGGAAGCCAGGCCTTCCCCACCCACCCCCAGGGAGGGGACTGTAATTAATGCTAATTAGCACTTTGGGGCTGGGGTTTGTGGAACAGAATGGTCAGTGGTTGGCAGGAAAGCTTTGACTGTGTGTCCACACATAGGTGAGTGTCTATCCAGAGCACCCAGTCACTGAATTTTCACACCCTAACCCGTTATGCTGATGGGAGAAAGAAATACACTTGAAGGGACAGCTCCCTCCGTGGAGGTCCGCAGAAAGGTCTCCAGGTCACCAGCTGTGTTGGTGACTCCTCAGAGTGCTCAGAGCTTTGTCCCGGTGGCTGCGTCTGCCTTCCTGCCTTCCGTCTCCATCCCATTGTGGAAGCTGGACTTGGAGGGGTCTGGAGAGGTGGGTGGGTAGCCCCAGATGCTGCGAGGATGGATGGGGGTGGGGGCAGAGTCTGGGAGGGGTGAGAGGGGACCTGAAGCAGGCGTGATGGGACAGGGAGGCTGTGTGGAGTTGTGGGTGCGTGTCCTTGTAAGTGGGGTTCCGAGGTCATTGGATGGTCCTAGAGCCTTTCAAGGTGCCTAAGGCTCCTTGTAGGAGCCTCTGTTGGAACAGAAGCCATCTCCAGTCCTGTCCTCAGTGGATACAAGGAGCGGAGGGTTGGAGGGTGAGGTGAAAGGACTCCGGCCTGCAGAGTGGCAGAGGGAACCAGGGACTGTGAGGGCCTGACTGCCACAGTGTTCTGACACTCCCAGGAGGTCCCCGTGGCAGCCCTAGGGTCCCCAGCCTGAGCCTGTCTGGTTAAAGCTGGCGGTCAGCAGTTCACTGTCCTCCCTGCGCTCACTGCTTGCTCCAGACCCTCTGGGGGGGGGGGGAGAAGAGGGGGCTCAGAGAATGGGGATCCAGATCCCCGAAGCCCCTGGGGTTTCCTAGAGTGTTGATTGTTTCCTGGACTCCCTGCCAGGCCTGAAAGGACAGGAAGTGATGGGGGGAATGAGAGAGCAGCTGTGTGTGACTGGGTCTGAGCATAGGGGATGAGTGTGGGGCACACTGTGCAGTGGGCACGCGTGGGAAGGGGCCGGGCCTTTATAACCACACGTGAGAAAAGCCGTCTATGGTGATGTGTGCGCCAGAGCCACTGCGACGCTCTCCAGCGGCGTGGTCATGAGAGAAGCTGAGAACTTGGGCGGGTGAGATGTCAGGCGGTAGAAGTGTTTGTCTTCAACTGCAGACTTGAGTTCAGTGTCCAGGACCCGCATGGTGCAAAGAGAGAGCCTGTGAAAATCTGTGTGTGTGTGTGTGTGTGTGTGTGTGTGTGTGTGTGTGTGTGTGTGAGAGGGGGGGGGAGGGAGGGAGGGAGGAGCTGCTAGAATGACCTTCTTTTTTGGGGGTTTTGGTTTGGTTTTGTTTGGTTTTTGGTTTTTCAAGACAGGATTTCTCTGTAGACCATGCTGGCCTTGAACTCACAGAGATCCGCCTGCCTCTGCCTGCCAAGTGCTGGGACTAAAGGCGTGTGCCACCACCGCCTGGCTTCGAATGACATCCTGTTGCTGGGTATCACACTGGGGTGGTTGTGAAAAAGATTTGTGTGTCTGTGGGCACGCCGGCTGTGTGAGGGCTGTGTGTGATGCTGTGTTCTATATGAGGGGGATTCCATGTAACCTGTCAGGCCATGGTGTGGCCGCTTCTCTTGTCAGTTGTGAAATGACGTGTGAGGTGGCTTTGGGTTTGTCTGTGTGACTGTTCATGACACTGCACGGGAGCACGATGACAGGATCCTCTGCCACCGATGTGTATGAGGGTGCAGTGTGGAGCTGAGCACAGTATATACACCCTGTATGTATGAGATGGCCTGGGAGAGCCAGCCAGAGCCTGTGTCTCCCTGTGTGAGAAACTGGGGTGTGACTGAGAGCGACTCCGTGGGTGGTCACTGTCTCGGCTTGTGTGGGTGACATCCTCAGGGCTATGCCACACAGGGTGTGGGGGCCTGTGACCCCAATGCATGTGGCATCTACCTGGAAGACCTTGAAAAAGATACTGTCAAGCTGGGTGTGACCAGGTTCTAGCACAGCCAGAGATACTTTGTCTCAAAAAATCAAAGTAGAAACGTTAAAAGAGAAGCTATATACGCCAGTACCGCCGGGGCTGTAAAGTGAGCGCAACGGGATCCCATGAGTGATTTTTTTTTCTCACACTTGCAGTTCTCGACACATGGGAGGCTGAGGTGTGAGGATAGTAAGTTCAAGGCCAGCTAGAGCTACAAAGTGAGACTTTATATCAGAACCCAGTAGGGAAAAAAAAAAGTAGTTAAAAAGATACATTTGTCTCATAAATACACAAAACCCTAACCTGAATCTTTCCTCCTCTCTGTAAACCCCAACATTTGGGAGGACCACAAGTACCAGTGTAGCCTGCGTTCCTGGAGTGAAGATCCTCTTTATAAAAAGGGTGGCGGGCTCAGTGAGATGGCTCGGCAGGGAAGGGTGCTTCTTGTCAAGCCTAAGGACCTGAGTTCGATTCTCAGGACCTATGTGCTGGAAGGAGGGATTCGTCTCCCACAAGTTTGCCCCCTGACCTCCACACAGTGGCCTCTCCGTGGTCATACACACACACATGAGCAAATGATAACACTGTGAATATATATGTATACATATATTTTAAAAATGGGAGGCTAGCCGGGCGTGGTGGAGCACGCCTTTAATCCCAGCACTCGGGAGGCAGAGGCAAGTGGATCGCTGTGAGTTCGAGGCCAGCCTGGTCTACAAAGTGAGTCTAGGACAGCCAAGGCCATCCAGAGAGACCCTGTCTCGAAAAACAAAAAAAAACCAAACCAAACAAAAACGGGAAGCTAAGCCAGGCATAGTGGTGCAGCCCTTTCAGGAGGCAGAGGCAGGTGGATCTCTGTGAGGTCGCGGCCAGCCTGGTCTACAAAGCGAGTCTAGGATAGCCAGGCCCATTACCACAGAGAAACCTTGTCTGGAAAAACCAAAACCAAAATCAAGAAAACCCAACACTACCACCAAACCAGGAGGCTACAGCATACTCCAGCTGCGCCTTCATTGAGAGAGGATTTGCAAGGACACTGACTTCAGAAGGCTTTGCTTACTGCTGGGAGCCCAGTGGGTGACCTGGGTGGGGTAGATAGGGATTTTGTGAGAGCCCAGTTTCCCAGGTTATCCCTCAGTCTGTTCCCACTGTGTCTGAGGTTCCCTCAGCACAGAGACCCTGGAGACGGGTTGGGATTCGTCCTGGGACTGGTCAACTCAGTCTGGAGGAGCCCCGGGCCGGGGGAGGGGTGGGGGGGCAGGGTGTCTTTGAGGAGGGGTCTGTTTCCAGCCGGGGCTCCTAGAGGTTGGGGAGAGGGGTGGGGACCATGGTTCTCAAATTGGAAGCACATTAGTGTGCGGGAGAGGGGAGGCCCCGCCCCCACCAGTGGGCCTGTAAATTACTCCCTCCTGTGGAGAAAGGGAGAGGGTCCTCCCTCCCCAGCCTGGCAGGGTGTGGCTACTTGGCTAGTCCCTCCTGGGTCCTTAGACTGGAGGTGGGGAAGGCATAGAGCGTCCCTCCCCCTCCCCCTGGCCCATTCTGGTCCCAACCAGAACTTGGCCACTTGAAGGGTGGGAGCCTCTGGCAGCTGGAGAACAGCTGGCTGCGGTGGGGGTGGGGTAGAGGAAGGCAAGGCTGGGGGGTGGGGAGGCCCAACAGGGTGGAGCGCAGGGGGACCCACTGATCTGCCCTCATTGGGGTTATTGTTCCAGGAAGCTCTTGGGGGACCGGGGTCTCTGGAGGCCAGGTAGCTGCTGGCCTCAGGGCCAGCACCCCTCAGCTTCTGCACCCCTGGGAAACAGCAAAGTGCCACCTGACAACGCTTGTGGTCTCCGCTGTGCGCCCACCAGGGCACCAGCTCCGCCCGCCCCCCCCCCCCCCCCGAGCCTACGCCCAAGCTTCAGAGGGACCCCCCTCGGGTGGTGGCCTGGAGAGGCCAGGGCCTTCGCTGCCGCCCAACTCCTGCCTCCACGGAGAGCTGTCTGGCCAGTTCTGCCCGCAGAACTGGCCCCGGGGCAGGGAGTGGGCAGCCAAGGCCCTTATCTCCTCGGGCCTTCTGGCCCCCTTCCTCATCGCTGGCCAGAGGCACCTTCTGACCCCGCAGGCTGAAGGGTCTGGTGATTAGGAGGAGGCAGGTGTGACTGGCCTGCCGGCTAAGGGAGAGGCCACGGGGAGAACTCCGGCTTGAGGGAGAGGGTCTGTGGGGGGGAGGAGCTGAGCCAGGTCCCACCCCAACCCTCCCCCTCCCCCCTCCCCTCTCTCCACGTTCTGTCCCTTGCTCAGCACTCGCTCGCATCCCCTTACTTCCTACTGCGCTGTCCCTATGGGTCCCACCTCCTTAGCTGGGTGTCCTGAGCCCATCCCTGTGTCTTTGCTGGGTGTGGGTGGGTTACCCTCCCTCCTCCCTCCCTAGATGGGGGTCCCTGCCTGGGGAGCGGGCTGTCTGGCACCTGCGCTCTCTGTTCCCTCCCAAGTTCACTCTTGTCTGACTCCTGCTGGGTGACTCCTGGGACCCTCTGGTCCTTTCTCCCTGGGCACATTTACTCCTGCCGTTGCCTGCCCCTCTGTTCTTCTCGGAACATGGCCTACAGGTGGAGGTTGTCTGGGGGGGGGAGGGGGGCGGGGTCATGGCTCTCACCTACCTGCCCCAGTAAGTCAGCCCCTGGGGGGCTTGGGGGTGAGCACCCACACTCTGGCTGTGTCGTCATTCACCCACCATAATAACCCTGGGAGGGCAGCTGTGATCACCCCTGTAGCCTCCCACCCCTCCTGAGGGATGTCTCCTTGGAATGGATCCAGGAGATGCCTGCCCCTGCATCGCACATATGTGCTGCTGTGTGAGGCTGTTTTAGGGGTGCCATTTATGCCGCTTGTGTGGGCCCAGGAGCCATGTAGGGTATGTATTTTAGGGTCTCTACTCCTTGACACCCCCCTATGCCCTGTCCCCTCCCCAGCTATCCGAGATCCCAGCCAGGGGCTGCCCCATCCCCCAGTCTGTCCCAGCTCCCCGCGCTGCTCTGTTCGCCATATTTGGCCACATGCTCCCTCAGGAGGCGGGGCAGGACTGACATCACCCAGGAGGGGGGGCACGGCCTGGATGAGGGGGAGCAGCCAGAGACTTGGGGGAGGCCAGAAAGTTTTCTCAGAAGTCAGGCTGCCAGTCTCCCACCCTCCTCTCCCCGCCATGCACTGGGTCTGGCTGTTCCATCGGAGGCTGTGGGCCTTCTAGCTGGTCTGACTGCTCCGTTCACGTCAGACCATACCTGGGGAGGCTAACTCCTCCCCCATTGCCCCCCTCCCCCAGCTAACACAGCACCATGCCCCGGTTCTTCTGTTCCTGAGGTGAAGGACAGGCTCCAACAGAAGTGACTGACTCTTGCTGCCCACTGGCTACAGAGAGCCAGAGAGAGACACTCTTTTTTTGTTTGTTTGTTTGTTTGTTTTTCGAGACAGGGTCTCTCTGTGTAGCCTTGGCTATCCTGGACTCACTTTGTAGACCAGGCTGGCCTCGAACTCACAGTGATCTACCTGCCTCTGCCTCCCGAGTGCTGGGACTAAAGGCGTGCGCCACCACGCCCGGCTGAGAGACACTCTTGGGTGTCTCAGAAGCCACCAGAATGGCCAGTCTTGTGTGGTGGTGTGGGGCCTTTAAAGTTGTTGCAGGCGCTGGAGCGGAGGGGGCATAGTGGCCTGGACCTCCTCTTCCTGTCCAGGCGGTGGGTTTCACTGATGTTTTTCTTGTCTACATGAGCAGCAGGGGCCTCTCTTCTCCCCATGAACCCTGGCCCCCATCTCTGCCACCAGCCAGTTACTCTGTTTGAAACCCAGTTCTGTCAGTTACTTGCCGTGTGTCCCTCAAGGAAGTTGTTTAACTTCTCTGTTCCTTGGCTTTTCTCATGCACAAAGTAGGATTAATAATAGTACAGCAGCACACCTTTAATCCCAGCACTTGAGAGGCAGAGGCAGGTGGATCTCTGTGAGTTCAAGGCCAGCCTGGTCTATAAAGCGAGTCCAGGACAGGCAGGGCTGCACAGAGAAACCCTGTCTCAAAAAACCAAAAACCAAAACAAACCAACCAAACAACAACAAAATAATAATAATAATAATAATAATAATAATAATACCCCAAAGGGTTACTATGAAAATTGGGTAAGTCATTGTACAAAATCCCCAAACCGTGCCTGGCATATGGCAAGTTCCACTGCTAGAAATATTAAGTCTAAACCTGATGTCTAGAACTGTGTGCAGGTGCATTTATATGCCTGATATTCTACCACCTGGGAGGCTGAGGCAGGTGGGTGGCCAGCTGCTGGGAGGCCGAGGCAGGTGGGTGGCCAGCTACTGTCTCTAACATAAGATACATAAAATGAACTCCAAGCTTAACATTAGTTCAGACAGCATTCTTCTGTTTTGGTTTTTGAGACAGGGTTTCTCTATGTAGCCTTGGCTGTCCTGGACTCCCTCTGTAGACCAGGCTGGCTTTGAGCTCACTTAGATCCACTTGCCTCTGCCTCTGGAGCGCCAGGATTACTGGCGTGCGCCACTGTGCCACGGCCTCTCTGTACGCTTGCTTGACCAGAGCAAAGTTCATCAAGAGCCCCCAGAATTCTGACTTCAGGTTCTGGTATTGTGGGGTTGCTGGAGGTGTGAGATGCGTCGGGGCTGTTTGTGGGGCACAGAAAAGGTACCCCTCCATTCACAGCCATGTAGGCGTGGACAGGGCTGCTGTGGGGTGGAGGAGGTATGAGAACAGGAAGTGGATGGAGACTGGACAGACAGAGCCCGGCTGCTGGCTGCACCTCTTGCTGGCCTGAGCGTGGCCACTCCCAGGGCAGCGCCTGGCCCATGCTGAGGTCCTCTGTGCAGAAGGTGAGAGAGCAGTCTCTGTCACAGCAGGGCTGCCCTGAAAGCCCTGGCTGGGTCCCTCCTCACCTCTAGGGCACTCCTCTTCAGAGCTCCCCGGGCAGCCGAGGCCTCTGCGTTCTTGCTATGAGTAAACATCCTCCATGTCCGCCCGTGTAGAGGCTGACCAGATATGCAGGTGCCCTGTGGGGGCGGCCCTCACGTAACCCAGGCTGGGCTCAGTTTGCTGGGAATGCCCTTGAACTTCTGCCGTGAACCCCAGGCATCTCAGAAGGTTTTTAATCTGTGTTTGAGTCAGGGTCTTCCTGTGCAGTCCAGACTGAACGTTGAGCTTTGTAGCCCTCCTGCCTTGGCCTCCCAAGTGTGCAGCACCTGTTGATTGCACTATGGTAGTCGGCGATCAAGGAGATTTCTCCTCCTTTACTTTTTATTTCTTATTTTATTTGGTGTTTTGAGACAGGGTTTCTCTGTGTAACAGCTCTAGCTGTCCTGGAACTCACTCTGTAGACCAGGCTAGCCTCGAACTCACAGAGATCTGTCTGCCTCTGCCTTCCAAGTGCTGGGATTACAGGCATGCACCACCACCTCCCGGTGGTTTTGTTTTTGTTGTGTAATTTTTAAAAAAAATTTATTTAATTTTAATTTATGTGTGAGGGTGGCAGATCTTACAGTTACAGACAGTTGTGAGCTGCCATTTGGGTACTGGGAATTGAACCCAGGTCCTTTGGAAGAGCAGGCAGTGCTCTTAACCACTGAGCCATCTCTCCAGCCCCGTCTTGTCATTTTTTTGAGACAGGGTTTCTCTGCAGCCCTGGCTGTCCTTGGACTCACTTTGTAGATAAGGCTGGCTTTGAGTTCACAGTGATCCACCTGCCTCTGCCTCCCAGAGTGCTGGGATTACAGGCGTGCGCCACTGCACCCAGCTTTTAATTTATTCTTATTTCATGTGCACTGGTGTTTTGCCTGCATGTCTGTGTGACAGGCGTCAGAGCCCCTGTAACTGGACTTAGAGACAGTCATGCGGGGCCATGTGGGTGCTGGGAGTTGAACCCTTGTCCTCTGAAGGAGCAGAGCTTTTTAACTGTTGACCCATCTTTCCAGGTCTGTTTTTACCTTTTTCATTACAATGATTGGTTGAGTTGTTCCCGTGTGTGTGTCTGTGCCTGTGTGTGGCGGTCAGGGACAGCTTGCAGGGCTCGGCTCTCTCCTCCCACAGTGTGGCTCCTAGGCACTGGGCTCAGGTCATCTCGTCAGGCAGGTGCTCTTACTAGCTGACCCCCCTCTTGTCACCCCCTCTCTTTTGTGGGGGAGAGGGACAAGAAAGGTGAAGGTGTCATTGTAGTTCAGGCTGGCCCCCCAGAAGTCCTGTGTGGTAGAGGAGGCTGACCTCCTCCTGATCCTCCTGCCTCAGCCATCCAGGCGCCGGGCTCACAAGAGTGCATCACCACAGCCAGTACCATTATCATTATTTTTTGGTGTTTCCAACCTGGCTTTTTAAAAAAATTTTGTTAATTTTTGGTTTGGGTTTTGTTTGTGTCTGAGACAGGGTTTTTCTGTGTAGCCTTGGCTGTTCTGGACTTGCTGTAGACCAGGCTGGCCTTGAACTCATAGCTATCCACCTGCCTCTGCCTCCAGAGTGCTGGGATTACAGGTGTGCACCACTACACCTGGCCTCCAGCCTTGTTTTTTTTTAATTTTTTTATTTTTTTTATTTTTATTTTTAACCCTTGTAACTCAAGCAGATCCTTTTTAGTCTTAAAACAGGTTTGTTTTTTATTTTTGTGTATGTGTGGTAGCTGTTGGACATGGGTGTTGGGAATGGAACTGGGGCCCTCCGCTTTAGTGGGGAAGAGTTGTTTTATGCATGAATGCTCTGTCTGCGTGTACACCTGCAGGCCAGAAGAGGCATCAGATCCCAGTGCAGATGGTTGTGAGCCACCATGTGGTTGTTGGGAATTTAACTCAGGACCTCTGGAAGAGCAGACAGTGCTCTTAACCCGTGAGCCCTTGACTCTTAGCCATCTTCTCTTGTTCTCCCTTCCTGGAGACGGTTTTGACTTTTTATAGAACCCCTGCACAGAGAGGGACACTAACCCATCCAGGTCACACAGCTCTAAACAGGCTTAACCTCAGCTCCATCCAGCCTGGAGCAGCTGTCCCTGGTGTGGGGAGCACTGACTGAGTGTGGCCCCCGGGATGGGGAAAGCGTGCCCTAACCCTTGGCATCTGCTTGCCTAGGCACAGGCTATCCAGGGGGCTCAGGCCCAGAGCCCAGAGCAACCAGCACAATAGCGGCCAACAGCTGGACCACCAACAGCAGTCCCGGGGAGGCCCGGGAAGATGGGTCCGAAGGCCTGGACAAGGGGTTGGACAACGATGCCGAGGGAGTGTGGAGCCCGGACATCGAACAGAGCTTCCAGGAGGCCCTGGCCATCTACCCGCCCTGCGGCCGGCGCAAGATCATCCTGTCAGATGAGGGAAAGATGTACGGTGAGTGCGGCTGGCAGGGGTGGGCGGGGCCCCGCCCGCTGGCCCCGCCCCCTGCTCTCTGTCCCCTGCCAGACCGGTTGGTTGGGGGAACCCTGGCCGCCTGCCCGGCGGGCGAGTCTGGGCGCGCTCTGGCTGTGTGTGTCTGGGGCCTCCTCCAGCTGCACCTCGCAAACAGGCCTGCCGCAGCCCACACGCACCCCGCCTCTCCCTAGCCCTGCCGGCTGGAGGTTTCGGGGTGACTCAGGGGGTCTAGAAAACTGGGTCAGTCCAGGGAAATAAATGCCAGCCCCACTGGCTGGACAGGCCAGCCCTTAATGCCTAAACCCCACTCTTGAGACAGAAGGATGTTCCAGGGGTGCTTCCACTGGGTGAGGCCGCCTGCCCACGTTGCACCCTTAACAATGGCGGGGCAGGGGTATTTTTAGACAAGGGGCAGGGAGGAGCAGTGGGGCCCTGTTCTGTCATCGCGGAGGAATTTGGGGAATGTGGCAGTTCTGGGGAGGCCAAGAGGTTGGGGGGCTGAGCACACACCCTGGATGCTGACATACACCCTGTGGTATGTCTAGACAGCACCCATCTTGCACAGCCTACTTCCCAAGAGGGTCTCTGGTGCTGAGTAGAGCCCCTAGCCCAAGACTTAGAGATGATTGGGCAATGCCGTATGGGTCAGGGACACACCTTGACCCAAGCGGTCAGAGACAAGAGGCCTTATCAGAGATCTCCTGTCTTCCTTCACCAGAGAATGGACAGGGCTTGTCCAGGGTCCCCTGAGACAAAACTGCTCACAGATAGGGGACACGTGGGCTGAGACCCGCACCCCACCCCACCCAGGCTGGCGGGGAGTGATGGCCACGTTGACTAGGAAACCTGTCAAGGTGTTGCTTTTTCTGTAGGCCTTGCCCTCCCCCAAGTCCTGAGTTAAGAGCGGTGAGGGTTGGGGTGTCCAGCCCCCCTCCCCCCCCCACAGTTCTGCCCTGGTCCTCACTGGCTTGCGCTCTCTGTCTCTCTCCTTCTGACTAGGTCGAAATGAGCTGATTGCCCGCTACATCAAGTTGAGGACTGGAAAGACCAGGACGAGAAAGCAGGTAGAGAGATGGCCCTGGCCCCTGCCGCCCCACCCATGCGTGTCCAGAGTGCCTGCTAGACAGTCAGGAAGGTGGACATTTGCCTGGTGGGATGGAATAGCGAAACAGCTAGTGCTGGCCTGCTGGAGGGTAGCCTGGAGGAAGGACGCCAGGAACTGCCTGTGGCAGGTGTGGGAGTCAAGCTGACAGATCAGGCAGGGTAGCAGTCCGTCGCCACACTTGTGTTAGCCCACACCACAAAGCTGCCCGGTGATGTGGTAGTTGACAGCATGCAGCCTACCTGTGACTTGGGTTCCCGTTGCTATGGTAAAGACCCTGACCAAAATCAGCTTGGGAAGGCAAGGCTGTGTTTCACCTTACACTTCCAGAAAACAGCCCACCACCCAGGGAAGTCAGGGCAGGAACCCGGAGGCACGAGCTGAAGTTCAGGAGGCGGGGGTGGGTGCTTCCTGCTGCCTTTGCCTGCTGGACACCTCCCGGCGGTAGAACCGTCCAGAAAGGGCTGGTCCATCCCACATCAATCAAGAAAATGCACCACAGGCTGGTCCACGGGCCAGGCTGGTGGGGGCGTTTTTTTCCTCAAGTGAGGTTCCCTCTTCCCAAATGACTCTTAGCTTGTGTCAAGTTGACATCAAACTGGGAGAAGAGGGGTTAGCGCCTCCTGTTGTGTCACTGAGCCAGGAGAAGATGGAGTCTGCACTGGCCCCTAGACCTAGCCTACTGGAGCAGGTGGTGCAAAGGAGAGAGGGAGGGAGCCCTGGGTGTGGAGGCAGCTGTGGGGGGACGAGCCCCACCCCCCAGAAGCTGCCAGGGCACTGGGTCTGGGAGGCCAGTCAGGAGGAGGAAGCCCAGACTGCATTCACTGTGCTGGGGTTGGAGGGGTGTGTGATAGCCTTCCTTCTGGGTGACCAGGCAGAGGGGAACAAGTTGGATGAGTTGGATCTGGGGGAGGAGGGGCAAGGAAATGGGTCGATTCAATGCCCTGCCCAGCCCTTCCAGGGCTCGGGATTCAATCTCCCTTCCTCTTCTCCCCCCCCCCCCCCCCCCGGAGCGCAGGCGCCACTTGCCTTAACGTTGGTCCTCAAAGGGGAGGCTCCCTGCCCAGAGTGGGCATTTAGTGATGCTAGCCCTTGGTGGCCCAGGGAGTCCCTATGGCAAACTCTTGCAACAGCCCTCGGGACTTCGGGCGGTGGTGGCTCACGCCTTTAATCCCAGCACTCGGGAGGCAGAGGCCGTCAGGGATCGCTGAGTTCGAGGCCCGCTTGGTGTACAAAGTGAGTCCAGGACAGCCAAGGCTATACAGAGAAAACCTGTATCAAAAAACAAAACAAAACAAAAAAACCCAAACTCCATCATAGAGTGGCACATGCCTGTAATCCCAACGCTTGAGTGTGAGGCTCCAGAGCAAGGCCCCCGTCTCAATCCCGACAACCCCAGACAATGCAGTCTGATGTTCCAATACCCTGTTCTACCGGGGCTGTCTGTTTCCCAGTCTTGGCTCCTCGGCAACTGTAAATTAATTGATACGTGACCACCTAAAGCAGTAAGCACAGCTACTGCCACACGCAGAGTCTCGGGAACCTTCTGGTTGGCCCTGGGACGGGGCAGAGGGTCTGCAGGTTCAGACTCTGAATCAAACCCAAGCTGCCCAAAGCTTGGGCACATATCCTGGCTCATTCTGATCCCTCATTGCCCCTGCTCCTGGCTAGGCTCTCCGCATAGGGCGAGCCAGGCATCTGGGGACTGGTGCCCATATCTCCATCACTTGTAGCAGTGGGACCCCCCCCCCCATTGAACTATGCAGCCCAGGCTGGCTCCCTTCTACCTCCCAAGTGCTGGGGATCAAAGGTGTGTCCCATCGCGCCTGGAACAATGCCTTCATACTGTTGGGAGTGAGCCCCTGTGACTTGCAGCTGTTCAAGCTGGCCCCCAGAGTCATGCAGCCTGGGTTTGAACGCCAGCTCCGCCTCTGGCTGTGGGACTCTGGACACATAGCTGAGGGTTCTGGGCTTTGATGGGGTCATCTGTAAGTCAGAGGTCAGTGTTTGGCGGCTGTCAGCATTGTCACAGCATCAGGTGGGACTCCAGAGGCCCAGCTAGGGGGTGTTACTGGGTTCTGTGGGCATCACCCTCATGGTTTCATTCAGAGCAAGAACAAGCTCCTCTATGGGAATAAGACCCTCTCAGTGGTTAAGAGCACTGGCTGCTCTTCCAGAGGACTCAAGTTCGGTTCCCAGCACCCACATTACATCTCATAACTGTAACTCCAGTCCTGAGGGAATCAAGGCAAAACACCAATGTACATAAAAATAATTAAATCTAAAAAAACAAAAACAAAAACAAAAGCAAAACAAAACAAAAAAACAACAAGCCAGGCGTGGTGGCAGAGGTAGGTGGATCTTTGTGAGTTCGAGGCTAACCTGGTCTACAGAGTGAGTTCCAGCACAGCCAAGGCTACACAGAGAAACCCTGTCTAGAAAAGCCAAAAAAACAAAAACAAAACTTTCAAAGAAAGCCCACAGCAGCTTCCGTGGGGCAGCCTTGATGGCTTGTGGGTCCTGTAACCCATGGTGTCTTCCTGACCACGCCAGGGCTGTCACACAGGCTGGTCACTGTTGGCCTGGGTTTAGCTCAGCTTTGGTCTTTGGGTCTGCAAGGAGCAGGTTGCTGGGAAAGCAGCCTTCAAAGAAGATCCCCAGACATGCCTGTCTGGTGCAGCCGCTGAGGGAGGAAGGCAGGCGAGGCCGGGTTGAGAGTCAGGGGAGACAGGCCAGTGGAGAGGCCTTTGATAGAAGCTGTGGCTCATGCTTTTAATCCCAGCACTGGGGAGTCAGAGGCAGGTGGATCTCTGTAAGTTCCAGGCCGGCCTGGCCTATATAGTATGTTCCAGCCAAGGCTACATAGTGAGATCCCGTCTTTAAAAAAAAAAAAAAAAAAAAAAAAGCCGGGCGTGGTGGCGCACGCCTGTAATCCCAGCACTTGGGAGGCAGAGGCAGGCGGATCGCTGTGAGTTCGAGGCCAGCCTGGTCTACAAAGTGACTCCAGGACAACCAAGGCTGACACAGAGACCCCTTGTCTCGAAAAACAAACAAACAAACAAACAAACAAAAAAGAGTGGTTGTGGCTTCAGTAAGCAGCCCTGTCTCGCCTGTGTGGTATTCTCAGAGGTGAGGACTTCCATGAGGGCAACGATGCAGCCTTTGGGGCAGGTGCATCCCTCACCTGAGCATAGAGCTCATGGGCTGGGCTTCTGGTCCATTAACAACCTACACAAGAGGGCATGGTGGACCTTGAGGCTGCTGTGGGTTGATTCAAGGCCAAGGAGAAACAGAACGGGCAGTCCCAACAGGCGTGTGCTCACTGAGACCTTGGCCCCCAGAGAGGAAAGCCGGATGCAAGCTCCGCCCTGGCCGTCCTGGCTGTGTCTCCTCACCATCTGTATTTTCTTTTGTGGCGGGGCACGGGCCACCTCATAGGTGTCCAGCCACATACAGGTTCTAGCTCGGAAGAAGGTTCGGGAATACCAGGTTGGCATCAAGGTATGTCGGGTGCCTGGCAGGGCCTCTGGCCCTTCCCCGGCCTCCTCCGTGGTGCCTCGCCTGTTCTGCGCGCTGTAGGCCTCTGCCTCGGTCGGCCCTCCAGCCCTCTCTACCTCTTTCTGGCCTGAGCTCTGTTCTTGCCTCTCTCTTCTGTCCTTGGATCTTTTCTTTCTCTGCAGGGTCTCTAGTCACTTGCAGGTCCTAGCCAGGAGGAAATCTCGGGAGAGTCAGTCCAGGCTGAAGGTATGGGCCCCCTGCCACTTGGCCCAGCACAGGGCTGAGGGACCGAGAGGGTCTGAGACACACAAGTGACAGCAGTTAAGTTCAAAAGCTCCAAGTTGCCCAATATGGTGGCACTTTAACCCCTGCACTCAGGCAGAAGCAGGCAGATCTGAGTTCCAGGACAGCCAGGGCTACACACAGTGAGATGCTTGTCTCAGGAACAGAACAAAAATAGGCTGTCAAGCTTCACAGGCCCCAGGCCTGGGGACTGGACAAGCAGGTGGCCAATGTCTGAGGCCAGCTTCTGAGGGCTGCTCGAGCCTGCCTCTCCTCTGTTCCCCTTGCTCTTTTTTTTCCTGACTGTTGCTTGCTATTGGCCCGGGGGCTTGAGGGAGGGGATGACGGTTCCTGGCTGAGAGCTTCAGTCTGGGGTTCTGGATCTGCCCCCCGTTTTTCCTGCCTCTAAGTCCCCGAAGCCTATGGCACAATTCTAGCAGGGACGGACAGACCCATGGTCCTTTTTTTCTTTTTTTTTCTTTTTCATCCACTCTTTGCCAGGGCACTCCCTGGCTGGCATGGGATGGGGAGGGAATCCAGCTGCCTTTTGGCTGCCCTGGGAACTAACAACCAGAGCATGAGGTAGAAGTCACGGGAGGTTGCAAAAATACATGTCCCCTCCCACAGAGCGCTCCCTGTATCTTCTAATGCTCTGTCCCTCTTCTCCCTCACAGGCCATGAACCTGGTAAGTAACCGAGTACCCCTGGGGAGGGCTTGAGAGCACTTGGGTGACAGGGGCAGTGCGGTGGCACAGTGGTGGAGTGCTGCTCAACCAAGCCAAAGCCCCTGAACTTGTGAACTGAGTTTGGTTTCGTAGAAAAGTCACGGGTGATTTTGAGTATCCGGGCAGAACATGCAGTGTGTCTCTGCAGACACTCAATGTTGTCCCATGTAAAGGACTCGGGCACTCAGCATTTCAGTGTTATGAGGGAGATCCCGGACCAATCCCCACAAAGTTCACAAGGGACCGCCGTGGCGGGAGGGGACACAGAATAAAACAGTGTTTCACCCCGTGGGCTGTGCCCAGAAAGGAGACTGGGGCCCAGAGAGGATAGATACTACTGAACCCACACAGTAGAGCTGGAGCTAGGATTCCTACCTGAAGGGCCTGGCCGCGGCCTGATGTGATCACTGTATCCATCCCGCAGGACCAGGTCTCCAAGGACAAAGCTCTCCAGAGCATGGCATCCATGTCATCTGCACAGATTGTCTCCGCCAGTGTCCTGCAGAACAAGTTCAGCCCGCCCTCCCCTCTGCCCCAGGCCGTCTTCCCCACCTCCTCCAGGGTATGGGGGTGCTGGGCTTGGGGCTGGGGTGGACTGGGATGTGGCAAGGGCTTCTGGGTACTGAGACCCTAGCTTTGTTCACAGTTCTGGGGCAGCCCCTCTCTGCTAGGACAACAGCCTGGACCTTCTCAGGAGTAAGTATTGCTTGTGTCTTAATGCGTCCACTCCCCTCTTCCCTTCCTGAACCCCATCTCTCTCGGTGTTACCACCCCTGTAGTTGTTTCCTACTCAAGGAACCAAAGTTAAGCTCTGGTAACTACCAAGTGGGGAGCAAAAGTCAGGGGTCTCAGTTCTGAGACCGAGCTGACAGCCACACGGAAGAAGATCTTTTGCGGAGGGGAGGGGAGCATATCCATCAGCTGTGGGATGCAGACGGCAGCTGCGGGGAGGGCCTGGGGCAGGTGGAAGGTACCCGCAGCGAGGAGGACCTCTAACCTGCCCACTGTCTGCAGCATCAAGCCCTTTGTACAGCCTGCCTACCCCATCCAGCCTCCCCTGCCTCCGACACTCAACAGTAAGTGTCCCTCCAGGCCCTCCAGCGCCTGGTGCCTCTGTTTTCTGCCCTTCCATTTGGGATCTATCTGTGTCTTAGTACTAGGATGGGTGGCAGCGGTAGGGCTTTGAGAAGTTTCTATTCTCTAAGGTGGGGGGGGGGGTAAAGACACCAAAATCCTCCTGTAATTCCACCCTAGGGGGTTGCAGCTTTGCCTTCTGTGTAAACACACATTAGGAGTGGCACACAAAACCAACCGTCCCCAGTGACTTCTATATACCCCTTGACGCGTAGGCTGTGCACCGCACACTACCACCCAGTGTGAGTCAAGGTGCAACCTGCGCGTGGGCAGATGAGCTAAGGCTTGTCCTTTTAGGTTATGAGTCCCTGGCCCCGCTGCCCCCTGCCACTGCCTCCACTGCCTCTGTGCCTGCGTGGCAGGACCGCACCATCGCCTCCTCCCGCCTACGCCTCCTGGAGTATTCTGCCTTCATGGAGGTGCAACGGGACCCCGACACGGTAATGTGGGGGTGGTGGAGAGACTGGCCTTGGATCCAGCCTTCAGCTCAGGGTCCTTCCTAGCAGTTGGGGTCCTTGGGCCTGCGGGCTCAACCCCTGCAGGCTGATCCTGGTTCGGCCCTCCCCACAGTACAGCAAACACCTGTTTGTGCACATCGGCCAGACCAACCCTGCCTTCTCAGACCCGCCCCTGGAGGCGGTGGACGTCCGCCAGATCTACGACAAGTTCCCCGAGAAGAAGGGGGGGCTGAAGGAACTCTACGAGAAGGGGCCCCCGAACGCCTTCTTCCTTGTCAAGTTCTGGGTGAGGCCTCCTCTTAACCCAAGATGGGCAGCTGGCCCAGCTCCCTGCCCCTGTTCTCCCCCACGCCCCCCCCCATGACCAGCGGGCCCCTGGGAGGGAGCTGCGGGCCGCTGGGTAGGTGGGGTTGGAGGCATGGAGGTGGGGGAGCCGGAGGCTTTAGCCTCCAGCCCCTGCAGCGCTTGGTGCCCTCCCACAGGCTGACCTCAACAGCACAGTTCAGGAAGGCCCGGGGGCCTTCTACGGGGTCAGCTCGCAGTACAGCTCAGCGGACAGCATGACCATCAGCGTCTCCACCAAGGTGTGCTCCTTCGGCAAGCAGGTGGTAGAGAAAGTGGAGGTGAGCAGAGGCCTGAGGGGGGTGTGAGTGGCAGGCACAGGCAGGGCTGTGACACCCAGTGACGTCCACCCCCACCCCACCCCCCACAGACAGAGTATGCCCGTCTGGAGAATGGCCGCTTTGTGTACCGCATCCACCGCTCACCCATGTGCGAGTACATGATCAACTTCATCCACAAGCTCAAGCACCTGCCGGAGAAGTACATGATGAACAGCGTGTTGGAGAACTTCACCATCCTGCAGGTGTGAGGCCCGGCAGGGGGCAGGCCAGCCTGGAGAGGTCCGGCCCGCCCGGCCCCTGCTCTGCTGAGTCCCCGGGGGTCTCTTCCTCCCTGAACCCACAGGTCGTCACGAGTCGCGACTCCCAGGAAACTCTGCTTGTCATTGCTTTCGTCTTCGAAGTCTCCACCAGCGAGCACGGGGCACAGCACCATGTCTACAAGCTCGTCAAAGACTAGCGCGCCCTTGACGTCCACCAGGATGCAAGATGGACATCTTCCACACCCCTGCCGCCTGCCTGGCTTCCCGGGTGTGGGTGGGGAGGCTCGCCCACCCGTGGGTTTCAGGCTGGGACCCAGGCTGCCTCCCTGGCCCCGGCACACACGCTCCCTGCCACTGTCCCGCGCTTTACTGGAGAGAAGAGGGCTCCGTGGTGGGGTGGCCTGCCCAGGCACTGACCCGCAGATGACTAGGCTCCACCTGTGGGCTTAGTGCATGGTCCCTGGTCCCCTAGGGAGTGCGATGGGCAGGTGGAGGCCCTGGTACAAGGTGGCAGGTTGGGAGCTGGGTTGAGAAGGGCCCATTTCTTTGTGCCTTCTAGAGTACCGGCCTGTCCCTAGGCCTCGTGCACACCAAGTCTAAGTCTTTGCCAAGATGGAGGCCCACAGAGGTGGGCAGAGCTGGAACACAGATCCAGCTATCTCCCTACTACAGGGCTACAGCAAAGGGGAGCTGCTGGGCCGCAGTGGTGCAGCTGGACAGGGCAGGCACCCCTCCAATGTCCTGACAGGCGGCAAGGAACAGGAGGCTGGAACTTTTAATCCTTGTCCCCACCCCCACCCCAGGCATCCAGGCCTGTCCCCAGGTCACCTGGGTATTTATGAATTTCAAATGAAGTACTGTGCCCCTCCTCACATAGCCAGAGCTCCCTGAAGGCCTTCACTGTCTGCATACTGCTCAGGCCACCTCCAAACCCCACCTAGGTTTTGTAACATGTATTATATATGTATTTTTTGTGTATTTTTAAAATCCAGCTGTGATGGGCTGTATCGTAAACGGCTCACGGCAGGGGCCCCTCAAGGTCTGGCTCCTGCTAAAAAAACGAATTAAAAACGTTTCTGGGTCAGGACAGTTGAGCTGTGTACAACCTCCAACCCCTTACAGTTAATAGGTGTGACAGTCATGTCACACATGCACACCCAGCACCTTCCAAGAGACAGCTGCTTGTAGCCAGACTTAGGAGGCGGGGTTAACTGCTGCCAGGTGTGCAGTAGGCCAGGCTGGGCCAAAAGGCCTTCGCTTCCAGGCTAGACCAGGCCCTTAAGCAGCTGGATGAACCCTGAGATTCTCGGCCAAGTATGGAGACAGAATGAGGCATCTGGTGGATCAAGAATGTAGCTTGAGGCAGTGCTGGTGGCCCTCACACTGACCCATGTGACACAGTCCATGTGCAGGCTCTCAAGCCACCCAGTGCCTCTGGCTTTCATCTTAGGTGCTTGCATGAGCTGGGCTTGGGGGCACATGCCTGTAATCTTGGTACTTAGGAGGCAGAGGCAGGCAGATGTGTAAGGCCAGCCTGGTCTACAAAGGAGTCTGGGGCAGAAGGCAGAGCTCACTCATGTCCACTGCATCACAAAAAACCCACAACAGGACAGGCCACACCTCAGCTCGAACCATGTTTTCCTTCCTGGGAAACTTCACCCTTCTGTGTGCAGCTTTGTTCACAATCTTACAAGTAGGGGCCAGAAGCAAGGACACTGGATGAGGCTGGACAAGCACCCACATTCCAGCTGCACTGTCCTGCACCCTGCTTGGGGAATAACAGAACTTACTTCATGCAGCACCAATCTAGAAAACAAGACATAGCTGGTTCCCCCAGAACATGCACGTGCAGACTCCTACAGGTTCTTCTCACACACACAGGGTGTAGGGCACACCAGACACCAACCTGCCTCTGCCCCTCAGTGTTGGGGTTGCCGCCACCATAACCAGCCTCACACCCAGGAGTCAGACCGTGACCCATGCTGCCCCTAATCACAGACAGACCAGAGTGGTAGCACTAAGGTTTATTGGGGTGTCCTAGTACAGACGCTGGGGCTTGCCCATGGTGCTCTTAATGTACAAAGCCCGGACGTTTTGCCAGTTCTTCTTGAGCAAGGACACCAAGAAATTGACAGCCAGGTGGATGTTGTAGACCAGCTCGTCATCAGTCATCTTCACGTGGCCAACAGCAACAGCCAGACACAGCACCTGTGTGGAGGGAAAAGTGGTCAGGCGTAAGAGCATGTGTGTGGCAGGCCTGTCCCTCTCCCTGCATGACTATTCAAGAATCCAGGAGACCAGAGCCGTCTATTCAGAAAGCTGCACAGCCACTTACACCACAGCACGCTTCACACTGTGAGCCCTCCCCACAGCCAGACCAACCTTCTTCATCTGGAACTTGATGGTGGATTTCACCTCATCAACTTTGGCCACCATGTTTTCATTGTGTGTCAGCAGGGAAGGGAACTTGCCAGCCTTGTTCAGGCCTGGGCCCAGGATACGTGGGATCTGCTTGATCAGAGACTCTGAGGCCAAAAAGGCATCATATTTCTTGGCTGGAAGGAGAAGCCATGGGCTACAGTTAGCCAGAAAAGCACTTGAATCAACCCTTTAAAATGGCCACCAGTTTGCCTGCCTGGGCCACACCCACTGAAGAACTCCATATGCAGCGTCACTGGTCCTTAGGTCTTGAACCAGAATAACCGAAGCCATGGCATGCTGCACAGGACCAAGGGGTTGTGATGGCCCCCACCTGTTGTGGGGGGGGGACTCTGCAATTAAAGCTCAACTTGGCACTGCAGGCCTACAACCAAGCCCAGCTTTTTGGGGAGCCCAGAGCAGCACTGCCACAGTGCAGCCAGTACCAGAGCAGATCATAAGTGCTTCCAAAGGCGGTAAAGTCCAACCTCTGGTAACATTGGTTGGAGAGTCTGCTAGCCCAAATTTGTAAGGAAACCTGGAGATGGTCTCCCTTGTCTGTAAAAGCGGGTGTGCCGTCACCTGCCAATACCTGGCCCTACTATAACCAAGTGCACGAGCCCACCTAGCCGCAGAGCTCAGGGCCTACCACCATGCAAGGCTAACCTAACCCACCATAGACTTTCTCCTTTGCGACCCTGCATTAACAAACACTGTCTGCTCTTCCAAAGATCCTGAGTTCAATTCCCAGCAACCACATGGTGGCTCACAACCATCTATAATGAGATCTGGTGCCCTCTTCTGGCCTGCGCATGTACATGCAGGTAGAACACTGTATACATAGTAATAAAGTCTTAAAAAAGAAAAAGCCACAAAACAAAGCCAATAGCTCGGCACAGGTCAACTTCACACAGTCGGGAAGGAAAAGGCCTCAGCCGACTGACCAAAAGCCCCCATCAGATCAGCCTGTAGTGCCACCCGATGTGAAGGGCACTTCTGGGCAGGAGCTCACGGCCTGCATTAAGGCCAAGCCGGCACCCCACCTTCGGTCATCAGGGCCAGAGCGGCAGCCAAGGGCTCCTGTGGCATCTCCCAAAATCGCGCCCCCGGAACCGCCTCAAGCTCCCCCGCCTGCCCCAACCCCAGGCGGCGGCGCCTACCCAGCTTCTTGACCAACTTCTTGTTCTTGTTCAGTTTCTTGAGCGCCTCGATGTCCATGTGGGGGATGTCCACGGCCTTGGCCTCATCGCAGTGCTGCTGGTCCCCCAGGACGCACACCGAGAACTTGGGGCGGGGGGTGGACTTGAGCCTGCGTTTGGGGTGGGAGAAGGTGGGGGGAAGGCAGGACACGACAGGTCACGCACCGGCCAGCCGCCGAGTGCCCAGCCGACCCTGAAGGGGTCCGCGATGGCAGCAAGCCCCGAGTCTTACCCGGAGGTCTGTGCAACGCCAGCCTGGCTTCTCAGGCGGGCGGGCGGGCTCGGCCGAGGCCTCCCCACGCCTCCCCTCTTGTTTTAAGACCCAGGGTGGGGGTCCGTCCAGCCTGCGCGCGGCAGGACGCCTGGACTACCCTGGCGCGTCAGTGTCCCCCCGCGGGCGCCTCGGGCTCGCCCAGGGCGGCCCCCGGGAGGCGGCGCGGGGACACTGAGGGCCGGGTGGGGTCAGAGCGGTGCCAACCTGACGGTGCCCGAGAAGCGTTTGTCCTTCTGAGGGTCATAGTTTTTCAGGCTGATCTGCAGCTCCACCGTCTCCAGAAACCTAAGCGAGAAGGGGGCGGCGGTGTGAGCCCCCGGGTCCCGCGGCGCCCGTCCCCGCCCCGTCCCCCTGCCCGGGGAGGCCCGCGCGTACTTGCGGCGTTTGCGCTGGTTCCCGTGCAGGACTTCCCGCACCGCCTCGTACAGGGTGTCGCGGGAGACTTTGCTGCTGTTGGAGAGAAGCGACGGCGCTCAGGGTCGGCCATGCTGGACGCCGGGCGAGCGCCGGACCCCCGCGGCGAGCCCCGTGGCATGCCGGGAAGCCGCTCCCGACGGGAGAAGCCGCAGGGACCGGGGCCCGAGTCCGGCCGCAGGGTGCCCGCGGGACACAGAGGTGCGCGGATGGCCCCGGATGGCGGCCCGGTAACTTCGGCCCGGTAACTACCTACCTCATGGCTTGCTCGAGCGGCGAGAACCGGAAAAAAAAAGAGAACCAGGGCGCTCTGCGCGTGCGCTGAAATAGAGCTCGTGTTCTCGCGAGACTCCCTGGTTCCGCCGCACGCCCCGCGCTTTGCCTCGCCCGAGGAGCGCTGCGGGTGGCGGCCGCTGGGGGGCGCCGGCCCGCGCGGCTGCACCGTGAGCACCGCGCTAGGACCGGCAGGCGGTGATGCGCCGCCGGGACTGTTGGGGTTCCGGGCTCCCAGCTAAGGGGCTGGGGCCGAAGCTGAGCATCGAGATCGGATTTCTGCCGCCCGACTTCCGATCTTCTGCCTGACCTTCCACAGTCGCCAGCAGAACCGTTTCCCTTCGTCGCCTAATGTGGTGTCCCGAGAAGAGGCACCACCGGGCAGCCGCCCCCTCTGGCCCCTGCGTTGTGCGACAGGCCAGCCGCCGCATGTGGGCAGAGGCACCGATGACAGGAATAGCTCGAGGAAAAGATCTGCAGGGCCGAAAAGCGTCCTGTGACTAGATTAGGATCAGATGCGCCCCATTTAAGCGTAGCGTAAGCCTCCACCTGGGAGGAGGCGCCCACCAGTCTGCCCTGGCCATCTTTATAAACCGCCCCCTGATTCAGCCCCCAGGCAAGATGGACATCGGACAAATGCGCCCGTTTTCTTAAATAGCCTGGACTCATTTTGTTGGTGTGTGTGTGTGTGTGTTTTGGTTTGTTTTTTGTTTTGTTTTGTTTTTTTTTTGGTTTTTCGAGACAGGGTTTCTCTGTGTAGCCTTGGCTATCCTGGACTCACTTTGTAGGCCAGGCTGGCCTTGAACTCACAGCGATCCGCCTGCCTCTCCTCCCGAGTGCTGGGATTGAAGGCGTGCGCCACCACCATTCAGCTGTGTTTATTTTTTTCAAGATACGGTTTCTCTGTGTAGCCCTGACCGACCTAGAACTCACTGTGTAGGACAGGCTGACCTCGAGCTCTGCCTCCTGAGTTTGGAGATTAAAGGTGTGTGCGCCCAGCTGTGCGATAGTTGTTTTTTGAGTGAGGTACCTGCCCAGGTGCTGAGGGAACGTGGATGTCACGTAGGTCTGCAGCAGGCACCCCGTGTCTTTTCTGCTCCCTTTTCAGCCCACGGTAGCCCAGGCTGTCCTTTAGATCCCAGCTGACATGTTAGCTCAGTGGGAGAGCATCAGCGCAGCAGGCCCAACACCCTGGATTCCAGGCCCAGCATTGAAACAAAAGTTATGGGCCCCAAGCCCTCCCTCAGCAGCAGTCACCCAGGGTGCTGCAAGCCTTGGTACTCAACAGGCAGCTCTGACAGGCCTGCCGTGGCAGGAGGGCAACACGTAGCCTGGCTGCCCATAGACTAAGTTCACAATTACACTTAACGGACTTCTCACGCCTCCTCACTGAACGGCGGTGGGTGGGGGCCGTGACCTAGGGGGGCGGAGGCACTGCTTCCAAGGACACAGGCGCTTCTGTTTGTGCTTTACAAATGTCCCTGCATCTGACATGTGTATGTTCGTACACATTTGTGTTGTGCATGCATGGGCACTCTGGGATGCAAACATGCCACTGCACAAATGTGGAGGTCGGAGGACAACCTTGGTCTCAGGCTAAGCTGGCCCCCAGCTTTGGGGGACTCTCCTGCACCCCCCCTCCCCGCCCCATTTTTCCGTAAGAACAGGGATTACATGGGTTCTGGAGAATCACATGAAGACCCTAGTGCACTCAGCCGACTGTCTCCCAGCCACACCCACAGACTTTTCTGGAACATGGTCTCTCATGTAGTTTAGGCTGGCCTTAAACTCTGTGCAGTTGAGGATGACTCTACCTGAGCGCTGGAATTACAGGGGTGAACTTTCTTCTTCTTCTTTTAAACTATTTTTAAAGAGATTTATTTATTTACAACATATACAGTGTTCTGCCTACATGTAGGCCTGTATACCAGAAGAGGGCATCAGATCACATTATAGATGCTTGTGAGCCACCATGTGGTTGCTGGGAATTCAACTCAGGACCTCTGGAAGAGCAGTGCCAAGGCTATAGAGAAACCCTGTCTGGGAGGAGTCACAACATACACCCAAGCACTAAAGATTCACGCTGAGTACACTGGAACCGGGCTTTCAAGTACACACGACCATGCACACTGACCCTCCACGGTCTCTGCACTGTGAGACGCGAGTAGCAGCCAGCTCTGAGCCTCAGGCCTCCTCTCTGCTTTTTGTGATGTCAAGATGGCCTCTGCACAGGCTGGATGTTGGGCAAGATGCAGCTGACTCCTGAGATGGCTGTGCTCAGTTCTGAGGCAAGAGGCCAGGGCAGCATGCCCCTGTGTGCAGTCAGTGGACCAGATGTCTCAGTGCCGCCTGCAGGGACTTCCTCAGGAAGGTGGTGTTGGGCTCTAGGGCCACAGCCAGGTCCAGGCTCTGCTGCTGTGTGATCTGGATAAGAGAACTCAGGTCAGGACTGCAGCAGGCAGCAGATGGTCACCCCATCTCCTCACCGCCCCCACAGGCTCTGGTAGGGATGGGGACCAGACGCTGAGGGCAGGCTTCCAGAAATCAATCTATTTTTTTCCCTTAAGACTGATTTATTTATGTATGACTGCTCTATTTGCATGTGTGCCTGCACACCAGAAGAGGGCCGCAGATCTCATTATAGATGGTTATGAGCCACCATGTGGCTGCTGGGAATCAAACTCAGGACCTCTGAAGAAAAGTCAGTGCTCTTAACCACTGAGTCATCTCTCTAGCCCCCTAAGTGATGGATCTTCTTTAGATTTATTTTATTGTGTATATGGGTGTTTTGTCTGAGGAAGGCATTAGAACCCATGGGACTGCAGTTACAGATGGTTGTGAGCAACCATGTGGATGCTGGGACTTGAACTCAGGACCCGTGGAAGAGCAGCCTTTCTACTCCTTACTCCTTGAGGTGAAGAAAGCATGGGAGGCCCTGGAATTCCACCAGCTGTAGAGCTCAGGGGAGCCCCACTGCTAGATGAGGGGGGGACCGGTCAGGTGTGTCTCACACAGTCCTCATGGCCCTCCCAGGCTACAGATGAGAAGAGAGGGTTTGGGGCACTGCCCTGAGCCCCCACGCTCTCTTTCTGACCTGTTCTTATGTTCCTGCTCATGGGGCTCCAGCTCCACATCTCCACTTGCTAAGCCCCACCCCTCAAACAAGACAACAGCACCGTCCCTCTGCAGGACCCAGGAACCCCAAAACTGCATAGCACACTCAGTTCTGAGCCCCACTTTTCTGGAATCATGAAATCACCAAATTAGCTGTGTGATGGCCATCTTGGGTAAAGAAGGAGCCTCCACTGAGGATCTGCACCCCACCACCCCGTCATACGCCTGTGGGGCACTATGTACTGGTAGATAACACATGAGGGCTCAGCCTCCTGTGGGCAGTGCTGCCCCTGGCCAGGTGGTCCTGGAGTATATAAAACGCAAGCTGAGGCCAGCATAGTGGCCCCGGCCTTCAATTCCACCACTCAGGAGGCAGAGGCGGAGTGTGAGGCCAACCTGGTCAACACAGAGGGTTCAGGCTAGCCAAATCTACAGTCTAGCAAGCACAAAGCCCTGTGTTCCATGCCCAGCACTGCATGAGCCAGGCACAGCAGTGCACCTGGTTATCCTGGCATTCAGGAGCTGGACACAGGAGAGTCATATGGGCAAGGTCATTTTGGCTGCAAGGAAAATTCAAGGCCACCTGAGCCTCATGAGATCTTGTCTAAAAACAAAACGAAAAGAAAAGCTGCCCGTGAGCTGCACGGCCTTCAGGACTGAGCTAATTAATCTCCTAGTCTCTCTCCCCTCATCTGTAAAATGGAGCTGCTACATACACTATGGGGCAGGACAACAGCCCAGCAGAACAGGAGGCCAAGGCAGCAGGTCTATAAGCCTAGCGAGCAAGCAGCAGGCCCTATCTTAAAGCAAAACCAAGAAAAAAGGAGTTGACAGCGTCTTGAGGGCTGATGCACAGGACAGGCTGCAGCTAACAGCGTCTGAGGGCTGATGCACAGGACAGGCTGCAGCTGACAGCCTCTGAGGGCTGATGCACAGGACAGGCTGCAGCTGACAGCGTCTGAGGGCTGATGCACAGGACAGGCTACGGACTGCACAACCTCAAAGGGCTTGGTACAGTGTTTGAACTGTAGCAAGGAAGTGCTGGCCTTGCCCCAGCCAGCACTGGTTCTCACACTGTTAGCTCCTGGCCACAGGAGCTACTTGCAGATCCCCAGGAAGGGAAATCCTGGCACACACGGTATTCCTGGCCAGGAACAGCCTTCCATCAACCCAGCATTTGGTTTCCACTGCTTTTTATGTCTTATGTGTTCTGGGATGGGAGTGAAACTCTCATATAACTTGGACTAGCCTTGAACTTACCCTTTTATCTTCCCTGTCACTTAAAAAAAAAAGTCTCAGGGCTAGAGGGATGGCTCAGAGCACTGACTGCTCTTCCAGAGGTCCTGAGTTCAATTCCCAGCCACTACATGGTGGCTCACAACCATCTGTAATGTGATCTGATGCCCTCTTCTGGCCTGCAAGGGTACATGCAGGCAGAATACTGTGTACAAAGTAAACAAATACATCTTTAAACTCTTGAAAAAAAACAAAACAAAAACAAAACAGCCAAGGAGCCTCCAGTATTCTAGGCTGGCCCTGAACTTTTCTTTTTTTGGGGGGTGGGGTGGTTTGAGACAGGGTTTCTCTTGCAGTCCTGGCTGTCCTGGACTAGCTTTGTAGACCAGGCTGGCCTCAAACTCACAGAGATCCACCTGCCTCTGCCTCCCAAGAGCTGGGACTGTATGTCTGCCACACCCAGTTTACAAAGCATTCGGAACTGAGCCCAGGTTTTGTGTATGCTAGGCAAGTACTCTGCCAATTGAGCTATATCCCCAGCGCCCCCGCCTTGATGATGATGATGATGATGATGATGGTGGTGGTGGTGGTGGTGGTGATGATGATGATGGTGATGGTGATGGTGATGCTGATGGTGATGCTGATGCTGATGCTGATGATCAGGGTATTTACACAGCCCTGGCTGTCCGGGAACTATGTAGACCAGGCTGGCCTCAAACACAAAGAGATTCACCTACCTCTGCCTCCCCAACGCTGGGCAATTACCACCATGCCTGGCCTTATTTATTTATTTTTGTATTGTGTATTTACCTCACTATGTGGCCCATACTGGCCTTGAGCTTACAGCAATCCTCCCGCCTCAGCCTGGCCCACACACAGACCATCCCCAGGTCCCAATCCCCAACAAAGCTTAGCTGCTCTCCTCCTCTGTCACCAGGTGCCTGTGCTCGGCTCCTCCTGCAGAAGGGTCAGCTTTAGGGGCAGGCCAGCATGCCCCCCAGCACCGTGCCCCCCAGCACCACCCACCCCCTGCAGCACCGCCCACAGACGCTGGCTGCCCACACTCACGCTGGCCTGGTACTTGGTCATCACCGTCAGCATCAGCTTGGCGTAGGCCATGGAGGCGGCGGCTGCTGGCCCCTCTGTGCAGAGCCTCTGCATCAAGACCCCGAACACCTCAGGGGACATCTCCACCTGCACACATGGGGACACGGGACAGCAGCGTCACAAGGCCAGGCCTGGGTTCAACCCAATCTCTCTATTTCCCAGCAGGCAGTGGAACAGAGCTCTAGGATGGGTCTAGATTGTTCCTCCACAAACCCAAGTGCTGAAGGCTTGGTCCCTGAGTGAGGTGCTGGGAGATGCCAGAGCCTTTAGGCCGCTGGGGGTTTGTCTAAAGGGGACAGCAGTAGCCTGGCCACCGCTCTCCCTTCACTTCTTCAGCTGCCGTGATCCCAGGCACCTTCCTATCACACGCTCCTTCTTCCATGTTGGTGCCTCAAACAGGAGCAACAGAGGCAACAGCAGGTAGAAGCCTCTGAGCCGTGAACCCACACCAACCTTTCTCCCCGCTATTTACCTCAGGCATTTTGTCATAGTAAGGGGAAGCTGACACACCACGTAAAGCCCCATCCCCACAGCTGGACAGCAGAGCTCAAAGTAACCAAGGGTGACAGCATCATGCATGGCTTCATAGAACAGCGGCTCTCGCCTGCCTCAGTGACTGAAGCCTGACTGAGGCGAGGGTCCGTCAGCTCTTTGTAGTAAGGAATGACCACTAGCGTCAGGTGGCGGTCTGCATTTCACGCACTTGAAATCTCCCTGCACTCAGGGTGCCTCCTCTCAGATCCAGAGACCCGGCGTGTCTATGAGGGCGTCTCCCAACACCGGTCCACTGAAGGAAGATCCTTCTTGAACGCAGGAGCCACCACCCCTCAGGCTGGGGTCCCCTGGCAGAATGAGCTGAGATTCCTCTCTCTGCGTGAGGACACAGTATAACCAGCGGCCTCAGCCCCTGCCTCACCGCACTTCCCCCAACATGACAGGCTGGACCCTTAAACTGGGAGCCAAAATCAAGCCTTCCCTCTTCAAGTTGACTTTGTGAGGTATTTTATCACAGCAACAAAAGTAATCATTGGCTGGGCGTGGTGGCGCACGCCTTTAATCCCAGCACTCGGGAGGCAGAGGCAGGCGGATCGCTGTGAGTTCGAGGTAAGCTTGGTCCACAAAGTGAGTCCAGGACAGCCAAGGCTATACAGGGAAACCCTGTCTTGAAAAACAAACAAACAAACAAACAAACAAAAAGAAAGAAAGAAAGAAAAGTAATCAATTATGTAATAAAAAAATGAAAGAAGCCAGTAGTGGTGTTGTAGCCCAAGTCCACCTTTCTATATAGTGAGTTCAAAGCCAGCCTGGCCTACATGAGACCCTGTCCCAAAATACTCATAGTGAGATACTATGATGATGGGGAATTTTGGTTGTTTGTTTTCTTGAGACAGGGTTTCTCTGTGTAGCCTTGGCTGTCCTGGAACTCTCTTTGTAGACCAGGCTGGCCTCAAACTCACAGCCTGCTTCTGCCTCCAGAGTGCAGAGAGCCCAGCCGATGGAGAAATTTTTAAAAAGATTTATTTATTATCTATACAATGTTCTGCCTGCATGTGCGCCTGCATGCCAGAAGAGGGCACCAGATCTCATTATAGATGGTTATGTGGGTGCCCCCAATGATAAGAGAATTTTAGGTGGTAATATAGAAAAATGCCAAAACAGACTTCTAAAAAAGGGGTTGGGTTGGGGATGTGGCTCATGACTGGCGTGCATGAAGCCCTGGGTCAGTAAGTACCTAGCATCACATCAATAGGGCATGGGGACGCAGACCTGTGATGCAAGGTAGACGCAGGAGGAGTCACCCTGCACTGCGCTACATGGTGAGCTCATGGTTACTCTGGGCTACAAAAGACTCTATCAAAAACAAAAAACAAAGGGCTGGAGAGATGGTTCAGCAGTTAAGAGCACTGGCTGCTCTTCCAGAGGACCTGAGTTCAATTCCCAGCAACCACATGGTGGCTCACAACCATCTATAATGTGATCTGATGACCTCTCCTGGTGTACAGTTGTACATGCAGGCAGAACACTGTATACATAATAAATAAATAAACAAAAACAAACAAAGAAAAAAGGAAAGTAAAAGTAAAAAAGGTAAAAGCAAAGTACAGCCACCTATAGTCTCTCAGGCCTGTAACCCCAGTACTTGGGTGGCTGAGGCAGGAGGATCTTAAATTCCATGATAGCAGCTGGGTGTGGTAGTGCATGCCTTTAATCCCAGCACTTAAGAGGCAGAGGCAGGTGGATCACTGTAGGTTCAAGGCCAGCCTGGTCTACAAAGTGAGTTCAGGACAGCCAAGATAACACAGAGAAACCCTGTCTATTAAAAAAAAAAAAAAATCCATGATAGCCTGAGCTACAAACACAGTGAAACAGTGAAACCTTGTGTCCAAAACCAAGGGCTGGAACTATGCCTCCAAAGCAGAACACCTGCCTAGCATGTATGGCTCAAACCCCAGCTGGACAGGCAAGACTCAAGTTCAGGGAGCCCAGGGCTAGTGAGCACACCCCTCACACACACAGCACACACCCTGAGGAGCAGGAAAGGTGAGTTGAAGGCCTGCCTCTGCTGTTGAGCTTTTAAAGCTACAACTCTAAGTGGGTGTGGTAGGACACACCTGTATTCCCAGCATGAGGGAGAAGGACCAGGAGGAGTTCAAGGACCCCCTCCACTACATAGGGGGTTCCAGGCCAGCCCGGGCATGCGAGAGAGAAGGGGAGAGACTCCAGCCCCAAGTGCTACTAAGAGAGAGAGCTAGGTGAGCAGGGACCAGCGTGTGTCCTCACCTGCAGCTGCAGGGCCCAGCACAAACACTTAGCTGGAAGGCAGCGGCCTGCCCACCCGCCTAACACAGCCGCCCGGGTCCCACCCAGCCTCTCACGGCAGCCACTCACCTGCCGCTCCAGCAGCGCCTGCAACACCAGGAACGCCTCCTCCCTCCAGGCCAGCTCCAGGACATGCCTGCAGAGGACACCTGGTAAGGCCTGTCCTCCCACCACACCAGGGCCACAGAGCAGGCACCAGCCCCAGCACTGCAGCTGCAGACCCCAGAACCTTAACTGTCTGTGCAGAGCGGAAGCTGTGTAGGGTCTGAAGGGAACTGGTCAGCGAGCAGTGCCTGGTATTATTTGAGAAGTACCTTTCCCTCCCTCTTGACCCACTAGACATGATTTCTCTCTCTCTCTCTCCCTCTCTCTCTCTCCCTCCCTCCCTCTCTTTTCAAGATTTAGTTACTAACTTTATGTATATGAGTGCTCTATCTGCACTGACACCTGCATGCCAGAAGAGGGCATCAGATCCCAGCATAGGTATAGATGCTTGTAAGTTGCCATGTGGTGGTCTGAACTTGAACTCAGGACCTCTGGAAGAGCAGACAGTGTTCTTAACAGATGGCTTAACCTCTGAGCCATCTCTCCAGCCCTGTTTTTTTGTTTGTTTGTTTGTTTGTTTTGTTTTTTGTTTTTATTTTTCAAAAAAAGAACGACTCACAAGCCAGTTGTAGGCGTGGTGGTGCACACCTGCAAAGGCAGGGAGATCTCAAGTTCGAGACCAGCCTGGTCTACAAATTTAGTTTCAGGACGGCCGAGGCTACACAGAGAAACTCTGTCTCAGAAAATCAAAAGGACCCACTTTGTAGCCTAGGCTGTCCTGGAACTCAAAGCACTCTTTCTGCCTCACTTCCTCCTGAGTGCTGAAATTTGATGCATGAGCCCGCAATCAGCCTTCTATTTTACGCCTGGCTATGGAATGTTTTCCCTATTTATTTCAGGCGCACCTACCCTGCTTCCACCATGACGAGGTCAGACATGGTGGCAAGCACCTTTCCCCACTATCGTCTCTCCAGCCTCATTTTGTGTTTTGCTTTTAAGCTTTTTATTCTTTTTTTTTTGGGGGGGGGCGGCGGGTTTTAAGACAGGGTCTCTCTGTGTGTCCCGGCTGTCCCGGAACTCTCTTTGTAGACCAGGCTAGCCTCGAACTCACAGTGATCCATCTGCCTCTGCCTCCCAAGTGCTGGGATTAAAGGCGTGCGCCACCACGCCCGGCTTAGATTTTTATTCTTTTTAACTATGGGTACCTGTGTGGTTCACCTAAGTTCAGGTGGCCAGGAAGGCTGCTGGCGTCAGAGCCTCTCAAGCTGGAGTTACAGGGAGCCGTGAGCCACCTGACATGGGTGCTGGGAGCCAAACTTGGGTCTTGTGCAAGAAGAGCACACTGCCCCAGGCCCTACATCTTTGCTTAGGAAACAATATAGCCCAGGCTGGCCCTAAACTCGTCACATGGCCAAGGCTGGTCTTAAACTCCTGATCTTCCTGCCTCCACTTCCCAAGTGATAGATTATAGGCCCACACTAATGCCCAGCCAATCTTCAGTTTTACAGCCTAAATTTAATGCCAATTTCGAGCACCTATTACATACTAGAAATAGGACATCTATTTTGGTGCTGGGCCTCACATGTGCTAAACATGTGCTCCCCCACTGAGCAACACCTAGCGCCTTGGATGTCAGAGCTCCTGTGAACTTGCTATATGCACTACCACACGCACTACCTAGAAACCCTACAGAGTGACTACCAGGATCAGAGAGGAGGGGTGAGGAGGTCAGGCCCGGGTGTGCCACCATGTACTTGTTATCCTAGCACTTGGGAGGTAGATGGATGAGAGTTCAAGGCTAGCCTCAGCTACAAAGTTATGCTCAAGGCCAGCCTGGGCTACATGGACCCCTGCCTCAAAAATAATACATAAATAAATAAATAAACAAACAAACACAAGCTTGAACTTGAGTCCACCCATCTAAGTCAATAAGCAAGGCTGGGACTGAGCTAATGTCTGACTCTGGGAGCAAGGCAACACGTCCTGGCTAAGCTGAGCTACTTCTGAGAGGGACCTCCAGCTTTTGTCTGCTTGACCCCAGTGCCATGGCGTGCTTGTGCGCGCGCGCATGTGCTGCTGGGGATGGAACCATGGCCTCAGCATGCTGGCCTGGCCAGGGAGAAGGTGGGGTGGGGTTAGCATCAGAGCCTTCACACTCACCCCAGGATCTGCACTTGCATGTCCGGCTCCAGGGACTCATCCTTTGTAAGGGAACACAGTAACTCGGTCTGGGTGGGGCCTGGGAGGAAACAGGAAAGGAGAGAGGGCTTAGGGGAGGGCAGGCAAAGGCTGACTGGGACACGGTGCCCCACTGTCAGGGAAGGAGCCACCATTTACTCAGTGTAGTCCCAACTCCCAGCAGGCCCCCTGGGCACAGAGGAGCCTGGGGCTGCTTCTGCACTCACCTAAGCCTGGGTCCTGGAGCAGGGGACAGAGGACAGCCTTGCAGACTGGGTAGGTGTACTTCACACAGAAGGAGATGAGGGCAACTCTGAGCAGCCTGGAGGCAGAGGACGGCAGCGAGAGGATCTAGTCACCAGGGAGGGGGCGGAGTCACTTCTTCCCTTCAGAAGGGTACATCTCACACATGTTTCAGATGGGGTGGGGGGAAGCCAAGTGTCTGTAGCTCCCTAGGATCGCACTGGCTGGGGCCCACCCCTCCGCCCCTCTCCCAAACCCCCTTCCTGGTGCCCCCTGAACCCACCCGGTCCAGGAAGAGGCTCCTGGCCAGCACAGAGGCACTGCTGATGCTGAGGGCTGGCGTGAGACCCAGCAGGCGGCTGCAGAACTGAAGGAGGCCTTCGTCAGGGAGCTGGGGCAGTTGCAGCTGGCTGCACAGCAACTCCATCTGTGCAGGGGACACCAAGGACACTCAACTGGTTCTGCGGGGCTAACGAGCCCAGTGGGCAACAGAAAGGGCAGAGCAAGGACGTGAGGGAGGGGGAGCAGGGGAGAGGAGGGAGAGCTGCCACAGTGGGAGGGAGTGAGGACTAGGGAAAGACTCAAGGTGGACCCTACGGCAGGGGGAAGGGGCTGGAGAGAATGCAAGCCCCTCCCCCCGAGCTCCATGGGAGGTGGGGAAACTGAGGCAGGTGCAGAGGTAGACCTCAGGGCCAGGCCTGGCTCACCTGGCTGGGATTACATTCATGGAGGAACTTCAGATCCACTGGGGGCATCTCTTCCAACCCCTCCAGGCCCTGGGGAGGCAAATCCTGAGTAAGGGCTGGCAGGGTGCTTGTGACAGGTCACAGCGCCCGCTCTTGGTAGGACTTCCCGGGGGATGACGGCCTGTCCGAACTTGGCCCTGTGGTGACTGTCCTCACAGAGCTCCCTCCTACCCAGCCCCATGCCAGGTTCCATGATCTGGGGCTTCCCCGGGCGCAGCTAAGGTACAGACAGAAGCCAGAAGGCTGTGGTGAACAGGGAGAGCCGGTCACCTCCTGGAAGGCCCTCAGCAGCTGCTGCAGCCTGGGTACCTGATCCTGTGGGGAAGAGAGCAATCATTACCCATGTGGTCCAGGTGGACCTCCCAGCCCCCTCTGAGGAAAACACATGAGCAAGAGCAAGAAAAGGCTAACTGCTCCCTCAGAGGCCTGGGTTCAGCGCCCAGCACCCACACTGGACCGCTCGCTCCCAGTCACCTGCTTTTGTAGCTCTAGCTCACAAGACCACACCCTCTTCTGGCCTCCGTGGACACCACACGCGTGTGGTACACACAGACACGCAGGCCGACACATAAACAAAAACCTTAACAGGGTGTAAGGACCAACAGCAGCTGGTGGGCAACCAGGCTGTGTGAGGGCCAGCCCACTGCTTTGTCTTGTCTGCGTCCAACCCCAACAGGAAGGTAGACTCAGCGTGTGCAGGCTGGCTGGCTCCTGGCATGACTCCACCACCTCACAGAGCAGGAGAGGCTGAACCCTCAGATCGCACACCGTACACCATGAGGACAGGTGATTCCGGCTCCTAGTAACTCCCTCCTCACCTCCACAACCCACCCTCCTCATCCTCCACAACCCACCCTCCTCATCCTCCACAACCCACCCTCCTCATCCTCCACAACCCACCCTCCTCATCCTCCACAACCCACCCTCCTCATCCTCCACAACCCACCCTCCTCATCCTCCACAACCCACCCTCCTCATCCACAACCCACCCTCCTCATCCTCCACAACCCACCCTCCTCATCTCCACAACCCACCCCCATCCCTGTTCCATGTACTATACAGAGAGGTGCCTGTCGGGAAACGCGTCTCAAGCGGAGTTCACCATTACCCTGAAGGACATCCTGAAACCACTTCCCAACCACTGTACCTGGACAACGGCGGGCAAGGCCACACCCTCAGCTGGACCGTTGGCCTTCTCCGCAAGCGGGCTGGTCTGAGGCGGCTCAACTTCAGCTGACACACCTCCTGCCCCATCTGACGGGGACTGCAAGGACTCCAGCTCCGGTCTCTCTTCCAGGTCCTTCCCTTCGGCCACTGACTCCTCCTCACAACCCCGAAACCTTTTAGGGGTTCTCTGTGACCCAGGGCTGGCAGGCTCTTCCTCCGGCTCCTTCCTCCGTTTCCTACAAAGCTGAGAAGGCCTGTCCTCTTGTTCAGGATCTGGAGCCAGGGACAATTTCAGGCCCCGACCGCCCTGGTCCAGGCGCCGACACAGGTCTCGGAGCCGTGACTGACAGCTCGTAGATAACGGAGAGGCTTCCTCCACAGAGACGCCGGCACCCACATCCCTCCGCAGCAGCTCCCTGAGGGCGCGGAGCCAGGCGTCAGGGGTGGATGCTGTGTCCTGCTGGGCAAGCTGCAGCAGAGAATAGAGGCCGCTTTCCGGTAACAAGGGTCGAACAGCCATCAACAGGGACATCAGATTCTTCAGGCACACCCCAGGCAACCGCAGCAACAGTGGGACCCTGAGAACGAAGGGTTTTTATTTTCTAAGTTGAGGAACTCACTTAAGTAACCCAGGCTGGCCTTGACCTCTCAACCCTCCGCCTTAGTGCCCTAGGTGCTGATTACAGGCATGCGCCATACGGGTCGGGTTAGACTTGGTAAGGCGTTGAGCACTGGCAGGGAAGAGCCAGTGAGCGGATGGTGGTGCTGCAAGAGCTGCTGCTGAGGACAGGGGGCCAGGTGTGTTGGCGCACGCCTTTAATCCTGGCACTCCGGAGGCAGAGGCAGGCAGGTTGCTGTGAGTTCAAGGCCAGCCTGGTCTACAAAGTGAGCCTGGGGACTGCCAGGGCTACACAGAAAGACTGTTTCAAAACCACCATCACCACCACAACAACAACAACCAAGGGCTGAAGACATGATTCAGAGGTTAAGAGCACTGACTGCTCTTCCAGAGGTCCTGAGTTCAATTCCCAACAACCACGTGATAGCCCACAACCATCTATAATGTGATCTGGTGCCCTCTTCTGGTCTGCATGTGTACATGCAGGCAAAACATTATTATATACATAACAAAATAAATAGATCTTAAAAAAAAAACAAAAACAATCAATAACCAAGAGTTGCTGAAGGATGGAGAGGGAACAGGAGAGTCAGGATCTGCATGAGGCCCTGTTCTTAGCCCTCTAGTGCAGCTAAAAGCTGTGCCAGACCCAGGAGCAGAAAGGGCTTCACAGAGCAAGTGGGACACGAAACAGAAGGAACTGTGTCATAACCCCTTAGCCCACCCTTTACAGCTGCTGAGTGGCCAGCTGTGCAAGTAACTGGCATTCTCTCACTCAACCCTGTCTTTCGGGGGTCCCCAGGGCCCCATGCGCCCGGCGCTCTAGGATTCTAAGGCAGCAGTCCAGAGCCGGTGTGACCAGAAGCAAGCGACTGTGTCTCCACTCCACCTGTGACAGGGTCATTTATCATCACACAGAGGCCCTCGGCTTGTGAGGCTGTATTTTAACACAGACGTCCACAAGACTTAAGCGAATCTGTATTGGAGGTGTTTTTTTTTTAATTAAGATTTATTTATTATTTCTACAGTATTCTTCCCGCATGTGTGCCTGCACACTAGAAGAGGGCATCAGATCACATTATAGATGGTTGTGAACCACCACGTGGTTGCTGTGAATTGAACGCAGGACATTTGGAAGAACAGTCAGTGCTCATTTGTTTTGTTTTGTTTTTTTGAGACAAGGTTCTCTGTGTAGCCTTGGCTGTCCTGGGCTCCCTTTGTAGACCAGGCTGGCCTCCAACAGCGATCCGCCTGCCTCTGCCTCCCGAGTGCTGGTATTAAAGGTGTGCGCCACCACGCCCGGCTCAACAGTCAGTGCTCTTAACCTTTGAGCCATCTCTCCAGCGCCCTGGAGGTCCATTATTATTATTATTATTATTATTATTATTATTATTAATTTTAATGTTTTGACAAGGGTTTTTCTATGCAGCCCCTGGCTGGCCTTGAACTTGAAGAGATCCTCGTGCCTCTGCCTCCGGAACGCTAGACTGACTTAAATGCGTGCACCACCAGCTCAGCAACTGACTTTTTAAAAAAGGATGGATGTAGGCAAACAAAATCAAGTCCGCCTGACGAAAGACGTGTCTCAGGCCGGAGTTGGGGCGCACGCTTGTACTCCTAGCACTCAGGAGCCGGCTACAGGAGTTCGAAGCTAGCCTGACTCAACTGGACAAAGATGCAGGTGGTAGGGGCCACGGGCGGGGACTCACAGCTCCAGGCGGCCGTCGGGGCCCCGCACCTCGGGCTCTGCGCGGCCCAGCGCCTCCAGGAAGCCGGCCCAAGGGAAGTGCTCCGCGCGGCGGCCCAGGGCGCGCAGAACCCCCAGCCCGCGCCGCGCGCCCTCGGGCCCGGCCTGCAGCGCCTGCAACAGGAGGCGGGCGGGGGCCTCCAGGGTCTCCCAGGGCGCCGCCCCCGCAGGGGCCTCGGTGTCCGACGCCGACCTCTCCAGCGCAGAGCCGAGGCGGGGCGGCGGCCAGAACACGCCGGGCCTGGGCGATTCTCAGCCCGCGAAAAGATCCCGGCCCGGGAGAATCAGGGAGGACCACAGCAGGGCCTGGGAGAGCGGGGCTTCGCGCTCGCGGAGGGACCGGAAAGGGCGTGGATGTCGGGAGGGGCGGGGCCAGCCGCTAACCAGACCGGTAAGAGACCGGACCCGGAAAGGGGCGTGGCCTAGGGGCGGGGCGAGGGCACCAGGAAGGCGCTTAACCAGCAAATATAAGTGGGTTAGGGGCGCGGTCAATTTCAGCGGCTGCAGCTAATCCGGCTCAGGACTTGGTGGAGGGTACTAGACTCCACGTCTTTTTTTATTTTTATTTTTTATAACTTTCTAGGTACTATTTTAAAATATTTATTTAGTTATTTTACATATACGAGTGATCCATCTGCATGTACACCTGCTGCCAGAAGAGGGCATCAGATCCCAGTATAGATGGTTGTGAGCCACCGTGTGGTTGCTGGGAATCGAATTCAGAACCTCTGGAAGAAGCAGCCAGTGCTCTTAACCGCTGAGCCATCTCTCCAGCTGCTTCTCCATTTTTCCTTTTTCTGTGTATGTGTGTGCCTGTGTATATGTACAGGGGGCCAAGTGTGTGCAGGATCCTGTGTTACAGGCCACTGAGACTTCCCACTGCATTCTGGGAAAAAAACCCCAGTCTCCTACAAGAACAGTGACCATTCTTAACCACTGAGTCATCTCTCCAGCTCCAACCCCTTTACATTTTTTTAGTTTTAATCATGTTGGGGGGGTGGGGTATATGCAAGTGTGGGTGGGGTGTATGTGTGTGCATATATAGGATACGCGCGCCCCTGGAGGGTGGGAGTCTTTGGAGCTGGAGTTCTGAACCGCGATAGGACAGCAATATAGGCTCTTAACCGATGAGCCCTCTCTCTCTCCAGCTACAAACTGTCAGATACTTGGACTGTGATAACTACTTTGAGGAAGAATAAAGAAGAGATAAAGCGAGATGCCTTATAACAGGATGACGAGGCAAGATGAACCCGATAAAGCTCGGGTCAGTGAGCCTGTAGTGAGGTCACTGCGGGAAGAGAAGAAATAGTGCAGTGGCCCTGGGCAGCGGGGTGGAGTCAGAGAGTTCACCAGGCTTGAGGTCAAACAGAAGACATTGGCTCTCTGCCCTGAGTGCCTTGGGAAGCCACGGCCAGTATTTTGAACTGATGTTAATTTGGGCCAAAACTATTTGTTCTAAGAGGATGAGTTTGAGGAACCTTCTGGGCCAAAAAATAATAAATAAAAATAAAAGCTTTTCTTCTAGGAACCGTCTCTCTCCGGGAAGTGGCTTGGAGTAGATTTCTGGTGTTCTAGAGAGGAGCTGTGGGGAAGGTGGGCCCTGAGAAATAGAGCCAGGAGGGACCAGGAGTGCCAGAGAGCCTGCCACCCCCCACCCCACCCCCTGTCCCCGCTCCGAGCCCCAGCTGTGGTCTCACCCCCTAAGGGTCTGCATTGAGCCATCTGGGCAGAACTGGAGTGGAGTTCTAAACCTGGCTCTGGGACCCTGGAAGATTCTAACCCTTTCCAGGCTCAGGGAGGTCCAGGACAGTACATCCTTGTGCTCTGAGGAGTGTACAGGGAAGTCTCTCAGAAGCCAAGCACAACAGATGGCCCCTGAGGACAACTGTTAGACAGCACTGGGAGAGCTCAGTTCTATTTTATTGGTTTTTCTCCCAAAATCCTTCTACAAAACAGTAAAGTTTAAAAAACAAAACCACAAAAACTGGGGCTTGGAGAGACGGCTCAGGGGTTAAGAGCACTGACTGCTCTTTCAGAGGTCATGAGTTCAATTCCCAGCACAAGGGGGCTCACAACCATCTGTAATGTGATCTGATGCCCTCTTCTGGTGGGCAGATGTACATGCAGGCAAAGCACTATGTACATAATAAATAAATAAATCTTAAAAACAAAACAAAAACAAAAACCCACGACAACCAAGTCAGCTTAAGAAAGAGTTGACTTGGGCGTATGGTTCCACAAGCCTGGAGGCCCACGATGGCTCGAGGGCTGGAGTGGGAACATCTGATCTTAAACTACAGAGAGCAAACTGGGAATGGCACGTGGCTTCGAACCCTCAAAGCTTGTCCTGGGTGACATACTTCATCTAGCAAGGCCATGCTTCCTAAACCTAAATAGTGACACCAACTGGGGACCAAGTGACCAGGGGGCTCTGGCAGGAACTGCTGTGGGTGTATTCAGTGAGAGTTGAAAGCCCGTGGCCTTTCCCCCAAATGGAGAACTGGAAGCAGTTCAGGTTGAGAGGCAGTAAAAGGAGGGATGGACCATCAACTTCAGGCTGTGTTTTTCCAGGAGAAAAGGCCTCTCAAGACTGGCAGCTAGTGTTGCCAAAGACATACACTGTTCGGCTAGGATCTCCCAGTAGTTGACATTTATACCACCGTCTTCCAGCAGGTGGCAGTGAAGTGCCTTAAGGGAGCCCCCTTCTAGACTTCTGTCTGGGGCCGCCGGCTGAGGAATCTTTTTTTTTTTTTCTTCCTTTTTTTCAACGAATCTTTGCTAGTAACTTCCAAGGGAGGAGGTCACAGATAAGCCTCAGATGTGCTTCTGTGGGTGGCCTTAGGAGGGGGCAGCTGCCGGACAATGGATTTTGAGAGAGCAGACCAGAGGGACCTATTATGGACACTTGTGGCCAGCTTCTCGGAGGCCAGCCTGGGTAGTGAGAGCACAGGGGAGTTCTCGCCTTAAATCCAGGACAAACTAGGTTCTTCTCAGTCTCCACATAACCCTTCTAGGCCCAGAACCCTCAAAGCACATAAGTGGCAGCCGAAATCCCTCAAAACAACGGTCCTCTCCTCTTCCAGAAACTACCGCCAGGATGGCTCCATGGGCTGGCCCCGTGGGAGCTCTCTGGCTTCCCTTTCCTGGCCCCTACGTGACGCCAGCCATGGCAGCACCTGTGCTGGATGCTTTGGGTGACTTTTGTTTTGTTTTGAGACAAGCTGTCATGACGTAGCTGTGGCTGGAATCTTCTGGAATCTTGCGGCGTAAATCGAGTTGTAGCTGGTCTTTGCTATCGTATGGGCTATCCTCCTTCCCGCCTTTCATCCATCTGGGGGAGGGGGCCCTAGAATTTATGTCCCCTCTGAAAAGTTCCCAGAATTCCTAACGTCACACAGTTGCAGAAACTATCTGCAGCTGGCAAAAGCCACATCTCTGCTGGAGCACGGGGCAAATCAGCCCCGCATCCCGACACCTGGGATTAAAATCAAAGCATACTCTTATCATAGTCCTGTGTTTTATAAAGGAACCAAAATTCCAGAATTCTCGCTACATCAAGCTGGTCTCAAACTCTCCCCACTTCTGCCTCTGCTTCCTAAGTACTGGGATTAAAGGTGTGCACACCCCACACACGACTTCTTCCTCCTCCTCCTCCTCCTCCTCCTCCTCTTCTTCTTCTTCTAATGTTTTGGGGTTGTTTTGGTTTAATCTTCTGAGACACGGTTTCATGTTGCTCAGGCTGGCCTCGAATTTTCCATGTAGCCAAGGACAACATTGAAGCTCCGTTCTCGCTGCCTCCTCCACCTGAATGCCGGATTGCAGCTGGGTGACATCACACTGGGGATGGAGCTCAGAGCGCTGCCAACTGAGCCATCATCCCAGCCCTAAAGCACATGTTTTCTCTTTTCTTTTTTTTTTCCTTTTGAAGATTTGTTCTTTTTTGTTTGTTTTTCTTTTTTTTTCTTTTCTTTTTCTTTCTTTCTTTCTTTTTTTTTTTTTTTAATTTTTTATTTTTTTGAGACAGAGTTTCTCTGTGTAGCCTTGGCTGTCCTGGACTCCCTTTGTAGACCAGGCTGGCCTCCAACTCACAATGATCCGCCTGCCTCTGCCTCCCGAGTGCTGGGATTACAAGTGTGCATCACCACACCCGGCCTCTGTTTTTTTGTTTTTCTTTTTTTCTTTTCTTTTTGTTTTTTGTTTTTTTGGTTTTTCGAGACAGGGTCTCTCTGTGTTAGCCTTGGCTGTCCTGGACTCACTTTGTAGACCAGGCTGGCCTCGAACTCACAGTGATCCGCCCGCCTCTGCCTCCCGAGTGCTGGGATTAAAGGTGTGCGCCACCACGCCCAGCTTTGTTTTTTTGTTTTTCAAGACAGTGTTTCTCTGTGTAGCCTTGGCTGTCCTGTACTTGCTTTGTAGACCACGCTGGCCTCAAAGTCGTAGCGATTCACCTGCCTCTGCCTCCTGAGTGCTGGCATTAAAGGTGTGTGCCACCAAGCCCGGCACACCTAAGTTTCTTTTCTTTTTTTTTAAGATTTACTTATTATTGTGTATACAGTGCTCTGCCTGCATGTACACCTGCAGGCCAGAAGAGGGCGTCAGATCTCATTACAGATGGCTGTGAGCCACCATGCGGTTGCTGGGAATTGAACTCAGGACCTCTGGAAGAGCAGCCAGTGCTCTTAACCTCTGAGCCATCTCTCCAGCCCACACATAGGTTTCTTAAGTGTTCCTTCACCTCAGTCATTTGGTCTCCCAGGTGTCCTCTTCCTCCTAAGTTCTTTTCCTCCTCACCCCTCCTGGTCCCAGCTCGGGCCTGAGTACTGGAGTTCATCTCCCAGGTCCTAAAGTTACATAGTCTCTGCCTCAGTTTCTGTTTCCGTAGCTTGAGGGGAATAAGCATCATCACCTCACATAGCGAAGATAGGCCAAACCCCTCCTCACACCACAGACACTCATCATGGGAGCCCCTCCAGAATCTTCCAACGGGGATGCAAGTGGCTGGTGGCACGCCCACTTTAACCTTATGCCTATGACTTACTTACTTTCTCCTCCCAGAAAGCCCCGCGGTCCCTCCAGCATTGCCCTGGGAGCGCCTCACCCCCATCCCCACTAGCATTTCCCAAGTCTCTGACCGTGTGCCATTGCAGTTCCCAGGCAAGTCCAGGGCTGCAGATGAGGCTGATGGGGCTGAAGGTCAGCACGCTGCATTCCTCTCTCCTTCCCTGCCAGCCCTGGTGCCACTGTGACTTGATAACGCCCAGGGGGCAATGCTGCTGTCCTTCTGCCGTGGGCACAGGCACCTCAGGCTGTGGGAGTGGTTGGGCAAGACGCCCAAAGGCTCTGATTTTTATCCACACAGATGCCAAACATTGAATCCCAATTGTCCTCCTCCCACTGTGGCCGCAGGGGAGCTCAGACGCTTCTGAGCACGGCCGCAGGTGGCTCGCGGGTGGCACGGAATGCTTCTGAGCTCCCCAGTCCTCCAGGTCATGGCCACCTGACCCATCACACGCCCTCAGTGTCTGCCCCTCAGGGTCTAGCCCTGCTGTGGGGCCATGAGCTTGCGGATGAGCTGTGACTCAGCCTGAGGCTCCCAGGAGCGTCTGTGGTCTGCTCACTCACTCATGTGGCGTCTCCTGAGAGGCAAGCGCATGCAAGGCTTTGCAGGAGCAGAGGCTCTGGCCCAGGCCCTGCCCCGAGAAGACTCAGGAATCTCATATAACCACTGTGCACCCTCCAGCCTGGTACCCATAATCTGCAAGCAACCTGTAATGGTCCAAATTCATAGGTGTTCTGAGTGTAAAATACACTTAGCATAAAGGAAGACTAAAATAGTTTATGCTGACTGAATTAACTGATTAGGTTGCACATAGAATTTTATATTAAGACTACATAAGGGGCTGGAGAGATGGCTCAGAGTTTAAGAGCCCTGGCTGTTCATTCAGAGGTCCTGAGTTCAATTCCCAGCACACACGTGATGGCTCAAAACCATCTATAATGAGATCTGATGCCCTCTTGTGTGGGTGCTCATATATACAAATAAATCTTAAAAAAAAAAAAAGACTACATAAAATACCTTGGTACTGAGTCCTAGGATTACAGGTGTGAGCTGTTATGCCCAGCTACAGTGAAATCACTTTTAGCCATTAAAAAGGTGTCAAGTGGGCCAGGTGGTGGTGGCGCACACCTTTAATCCCAGCACTTGGGAGGCAGAGGCAGGTGGATCACTGTGAGTTCGAGGCCAGCCTGGTCTACAAAATGAGTCCAGGACAGTCAAGGCTACACAGAGAAACCCTGTCTCGGAAAACCAAACCAAACCAAACCCAAAAACAAAGACAAAAAGAAAATCCCAAACAAACAACGACCAAAAAAAAAAAAAAAAAAGCTATCAAGTGGGACTGGAGAGATGGCTCAGTGGTTAGGAGACCTTTGTGCTTTACAGAGGACCTAGGCTCAGTTCTAGCACCCACATGTCAGTTTACGATCATCGGTCACTGCTCACTCCAGCTCCATCAGATCCAAATCCCTTTCTGATTCACCTGCATGCGCTACACATGGTCCGCATAAACTTATGCAGACACAAATAAATAAAGAGTAATACATTAGCACCCGCATGCCCCTGCCCCCGCCCCCCCAAAAACCCCCAAACCTCTTTTGCAGGGTTTGGTGGTACATGCCTGTAAACACAGCACTCGGGAGGCTGAGGCCTTCTGTTTGAGGCCAGGCTGGGAAGGCCGCAGTGAGGGAAGGAAAGCGGCTGGGACAGAGGTTTCCAGGAAGCTGTCAGGACTGGTCGCGCCAAAAGGAGGCCACTGGGAAATGTGGTTGGTGAGAGGGCCAGGGGGAGCGCCAAACGAGTCCCTTCCATCTGGACTGCCACTCTCCGACCCTTCCTGACCCTGTGCAGGAAGGAAGCGCCAGGAATCTGTCATAGTAAACATCCTTTTGTGTTTTTGGCAAGTGAGTATGTGAATGTCTGACAGAAGGGCCGAGTGGATGCGCAGTGCCCAGACTCAAGACAGGAGAGAAAGAGGACAAGTGGGGCCGACCTGAGCTAGGCCTAGATACCTTGGCCTGTTCCTCCCCCCTCTGTGGCAAGAAGTTTGTTTGTTGGTTTGGTTTGATTTTTTGAGACAGGTTTTCTCTGTGTAGCCTTAACTGTCCTGGACTCACTTTGTAGACCAGGCTGGCCTCGAACTGACAGAGATCCATCTGCTTCTGCCTCCTGAGTGCTGGGATTAAAGGCATGCATGCACTGCTGCTGCTGCTGCTGCTGCTGCTGCTGCTGCCGCCGCCGCCGCTGCCACCACCACCGCCCAGTTTGTTTTTTGTTTTTTGAGTCGGGGTTTCTCTGTGCAACAACTCTGGCTTTTGTGGAACTCACATCAATCCCCCTGCCTCTGCCTCCCAAGTACTGGGATCAAAGGTGTACGCCTTAAGGGACTCAATTTTCATGGGTGAGATCCAGACCCATACCTCTACGGTGGCGGGAGACAGTTGCTGTCCCCTGGCTACAGTGTCCACCCAGCTACAGTCCTGACACGAAGCCAGAAGCAATGTCCTGGTGAAACTTTCATCCCGAAAAGGGAAGGCAACTCAGGCCTGAAGAGCTCTACCCACTGCAGGCCTGTGCATAGGGTAGGAAGCCTTAGGGGGCTTAAGTAAATATTGGAAGACTCCAAGGATTCTGGAAAGCAGGGTCACCTAGGAGTTGGTCATGAGGGCTTGGGACTCAGGGCTGCGGATGGGCACAGCTGAGGCCCGGTGGGAGCCTTCATTCTAGGAGGTGTGAAAAGCCTGTACAGCTAAGTGTAGTGTTCATGCTGGGCAGCTCCAGGGAGTCCTGGGGACCCAGCCTCCCATCCAGGTCACTGGGGCCTGGTCTGTTCTTATCCATGAACTCAGTTTGCTTCATGGGCCACAAGGAAATAGAATATTATTGGTGCCCCAGCCCAGGCCACAGTCAGAGGTAGACAGAGACGGGCGGGGCTTGTTCCACTCAATCAGGACACTTTGGGTTGGGTAGCCAGTCTGCTTGTTAGAGCCTCTCTTGAGTGGATCAGAGCAAGAGAGGTCATACGGAGCTAAAGAGGGAGTGACCCTGAGCATGTGTCCCGGTTCCCCCCATCACGCCTGGCATGTGAGATGGCCAACCTTCAATACGAGGCTGGCAAGCATCCCCTGAGCTCCATCGAGAAAAGTGTCAGGAACCCTCGCCAGAATCCCTTTGGCAGGTTCCGTCTCCGTGAATCTATCCTCATGACAGATTCCCAGGCTAAGTGATCTGGGTGGCATTCTGCTTGGTAGCAGGTGTGTTGGCCTTAAGATGCCCCCTCCTTCCCTGAGGGAGATGCCAACTAGCCTAGCTGGGTACAGAGACACTGGTGCCTGATAAGCCTCCTCCCTGGGGGACCCAGGCTGCCTTGAAGAGTGTAGGAGGTAGTCAGGGACTTTCCTCCCTGAGGTAAACAATCTGCTGCGTAAGTTGTTTTCAGCTGGGGACCTGTGATCTGCTGGGGCGATGGAGAGGGCGCGATGAGGTCATGCCTGAAGGATGCTTGGCACGTGCGGCTCAACGTGAGCTCTCAGCAGGGCAGGAATCAAGGCCTGGGGCCAGGAGACCCAATGTGACTTAGGTCAAGATGCTTCTGGGCCCTTGGTCTCAGCATCTTCTCTGCACTGTGATAAGATGGATGCTCAAAGGAAGGACCATGGCCTCTAAGCCGCCTTTGAGGATTTGACTCCCACTGGGCTCCTGTAAACCAGCGCTCACGCTGATGGACCAGGCTGGACCTCCCTGCTCAGAGTAGGAGGAGAGGGACAAGTGAGCGGGTCCAGTGAGAACTGGATCAGGTGAAAACGAAGCTTGTAAAGATTACTAGTCGGTAAGACAGGGTCTCACTATACAGCATACACTCCTGCTTGGCCTAGAACTCTGTGTAGATCAGGTTGGCCTTAAAGTCACCTACCTGCCTCTCCGTTCCGAGTGCTGAAAATAAAGGTGTGTGCCATCTCACCCAGGGAAGGAAGACTTCAGCTGAATTCCAACAACCGTCTGCTTCCTCCCAGTAGTTAAACCATTTGACTGTTTTGGTCACTGGGCACTTTTGATGCATATTTTACTTTTTTTAAATTAAAAAAAAAATGTTTTTTTCCCTCCAAGACAGGGTTTCTCTGTGTAGCCCTGGCTGTCCTGGACTCACTCTGTAGACCAGGCTGGCCTCGAATTGAACCTGGATGCTCTATAAAACACTAAGCACCCTTACCTGCTGAGCCACCTCCCCAGCGCTTGCTTTCTCTCTCCCTCCTTCTCTCTCTCTCTCTCTCTCTCTCTCTCTCCCTCTCTCTCTCTTCCCCCCCCCCCCCTGAGGCCCTGGCTGGCCTCTGATTTTTATTTTTTTTATGTTTTCTCAAAACAAGGTTTCTCTGTGTAGCCCTGGCTGTCCTGGACTCACTCTGTAGACCAGGCTGGCCTCGAACTCACAGAGACCCGCCTGCCTCCCAAGTGCTGGGATCACAGGCGTGCGCCATTGTGCCCGGCTTCCAGGCTGGCCCCTTAACACTAAGCAGCCCAGGATGAACTTGAGCTGACTCCATGCCTCTGCCTCCCGAGTGCTGACGGCATTGACAGGTACAGTTGGGCGGCTGGAGCCAGGACTAACTCGGTGGTTAAGAGCAGGGGCTGTTCTTTCCCTTCTGAGATGGGGTTTATGTAGCCCTGGTTGTCCTGGGACTCTCTGTGTAGACCAGGCTGATCTCAAATGAGCAGAGACCCACCTGCCTGTGCTACTATCCCCAGCTCTGGCTGCTCTTGCAGAGGACCCAGGCTCATAACTGTTTGTAACTCCAGGTCCAGGGAATCTGACATCCCCTTCTGGCTTCCAAGGGCACTGGAGATACAAACACTGAGCAGGCATACACGCAGACAAAACACCCATACATGTGAATAAAAAAAATTTAAAACTACTTTAAAAAGGGGGGGGGGGACAGCAAGATGGCTTAGTGGGTAAAGGCCTTTGCTGCTGAGCCTGACCACTTCCCTGGGACCCACAAGGTGGGAGAGAACGGACCTCAGCAAGTCAGTCAACGATGCATACCCTAACCATACCTCCGGCCTCCCTCTCCCGGTTCCACAGGAGATGAAGGAGAGGGAGGCCTAGTCTCCTGGGTCATGGCCACTCAAGGCCTCAGAGCCTCTGGGGCCCTTCCTCCTCCACGAGCCACGTACTGCTCTTCCCTCAGGCCTGACTCGTCCCCCATACCCACAGACTGGGAGGTGGTCCAGGGAGGGGCAGAGAGGACCACAGCAGATCCCAGGCCAGCACCAGGAGCCTCCTTTAGCCTCTGTGCTGCCAGCCCGGGATATGGAAGAGGTGTCCCCTTTTGTCCTCAGAACGGCAAGAAGAACTCAGTTGGCTTCAAGTCATCTCTTAAATACTTAATTCCCATTTATTTAAAGTTCTGTCAGTCTGTATACACTATTTATATTAAAAACACAGGAAGCTGGGGCTCCTAGCAAAAATATACATTTCAGTTTTGGAGACTTCAGACCCTGAGAGGAGCTGCATCCTCAGCACCAGACTTGGGGGGATGGGGCAGGGTTGGTGGGGGCAGGGCAGGGTGGGTCAGGGTATGCAGCTCCATTCACAGCCTGGGCCCCACAGGGAACACCCCAAGACCTGATCAGTAGAGGTGGGGGGCAGGGAGTGTGCTAGCAGGGAATAATCTGGCAAGGATGGGCACTGAACCACCGGCAGGGGCTGACACTGGGCTGGTCCCCCTCTCGGCTTCCCTCCAGAGCCTCGGTCTAACAGTTAAGGACCCTGGGGACAAAGGACCAGACAGGGATCCAGGATGTCAGGGAGCCTAGCTGGTGGCTCCCTGTGGGCCTGGACAGGGTCAGCTCTGTTGGGCTGGGCTCAGTTCTTGGTCTCAGGAGAGCCTGGAGGGGGCTGGGCAGAATATGGGAGCACCCGGCAAGCTCCAGGTCACTTGAAGCTCAAGCTAGGAGCTGGTGACCAGCCAGGCAAAAAAGAGAAGAGCTGTTGGGATGGGTGAATGGAAGAGGTGACAGGGCTGGAGGAACACAGGCAACTGTGCCTACGACCTGGCAGGACAGCCCAGCCTGCTCACAGACCCTAGGAGCAGGGCCACAGCTGCCCCCAGCCGCTTGGGGAGGGGAGGGGCTCTGTGGTGACCCGAGAGGTGAGCCAGTGTCATGGTTACACTGGGGCAGCTGCAGGGAGCAGATGTGTCCTTGTCATTCAGGAGATGAAAGAACAGCTGTGCTCCAACACCTGGCCCAGGGTCCTACCAGTCTGGGTGCTGGTACAGGGTAGAGGCCAGAGGGGGTACTGGCTGAGGGCCTGCCCCGCTTGCTGCCTGGCCTTAGCCCTGGGACCCAGGCCCGAGTCCTGGCATCAGAGCTAAGTGTGCTGCTGTTCCATCTGGCCAACGTCTACCCTCCTGCTCTTCAGTGGGGCTGTGCCCCCCACCCCCATATGGAGGGGATATCCCCAAGGCAGCACAAGCGCCCTCAGTGACAATGGCCTAGAACCCTTGCTAGAGGAATGCAGGGTATCAGGACGGGAGCGGGGTGCCGGGGAACATGGCTCCCAGCCCACTCTCCTCTGAAGGAGGAACCCTGTGACGGTGACCAGTGACCGCAGGCTGGGGCAGCAGTCAGTGCTGGGCCCAGAGCGTAGTGTTTCTTTGGGTCTTTGAAGAGGGAGACAGACACAGGCAGGCCTGGGCCAGTGCAGGGTCCGCTGCTCCTAGGTTGCTGGTGAGCGTACCGGCCGCCCCACTGACATGAATCAGACAGATGTGGGACAGGCAGGGGGAGGAGGGTGCTACAGAAGGCAAGGCGGAGAGCAGGGGGGCTGGGGAGACAGCAAGAACGGGAAGCGCTAGGCAGAAGGCAGGGAAGGTAGGGTCTGGCCATGTGTGTGTGTGGAGTGTTGTGAGTGGGGGGCTCCAGCTGCTTGGGCTGGGCCCAGTGCCTGTGGGCGGGATCTCCACACAGACAGTCCATGTCTGGGCCCAATGCCTGTGGGCGGGTCCCCCGCACAGACAGTCCATGGCTGGGCCCAGTGCCTGTGGGCGGGTCCCCCGCACAGACAGTCCACAGCTGGGCCCAGCTGGAGCCTGCAGGGAAGCCTGGGCTTCGGCCTCAGTACATGTCCTTGTAGATTTCCTGAAGCAGGGGGTGCAGCAAGGTCTCGCTCTCTGTCTTCTTGAGCCACTGCATCATCTGGGCATGCTCAGTGACCAGCTGCCGCAGGTCCGCCATCTTCTGCAGCAGCTTGGGGAAGAGGTACTGGCTGTCTGGGTGGTTGACCTGCAGGTGGAACTCCAGCGCCCGCAGAATGGTGTCCTGGATGGCCTCCACCTGTGGCACATTCATGAGGCCTGGCCGGTCTGCGAGGACACAGGGTATGAGCGGGGTCACAAGGCAGGGCAGAGGCGCCTCAGCCTACCCCGGGATCTCCTGGCCCAGGACAGATTCGAGCCTAGCTGTGTCGCTGGCCCCGTCTGTCACTGCCTGGGCACGCCAGTCCCCATCCCTGCTCTCCATCCACCTTCTGTTCCTGATCTGGCACGGCCGTGTGACCCCTGGCTATGACACCTGGTACCCAGATTCAGGTCCTGTCTCTGTGGGAGAATATCTTGGTGGCTCTGGGTTTCAGAGTCCTTAGCCCAGTTGCTGTGAGGACTGAGTGAGTTATAAACCAGGATGGTTCTTGCCTGAAGTGAGGTCCATGCCCCTGTGGGGGAGCGGGCTTACCCGTGTATTATACTGGACTAGAAAAGTGCAAAAGTAATACAGAAATTTCTCCATCACCCACAAATGACATAATGGTGTATCCTGTGTGTCATACCCTCCCCCTCCCCCTGCTCCCTCACACACTGGGGATGGAACTCAGGCCTCCTGCCTGCTAAATAACCACTCTACCTTCGAGCTGTAACCCCAGCAAGGCCAACTACGCCTCTATCTGCTTGACTAGATGCTACTGGCTCTGCAGGTGCCCTGTGCTACACTGAGGTCAGGCTTGGTCCCAGGCTGCGAGGGCCCTCACCTCCACACAGAATGATGGCCGCGATGAAAAGTGCCAGGTCGCTGTCATCGAGTTCCAGGGCATTGAACTTGACAGCAAACTCAAACTTGGGCTCAATGATGTCACTGAAGGGCTTGCGGAGACTTCGCAAGAACTCGTGGGTGACAAAGCCACTGCCGTTGGCCACCAGCAGCCCGTCTTTGTTGACGATGGAGGCCAGCATGGCGAAGATGGCCTCGTGCACGCCATACTTGAGGAGGGTCACCTGGTCGTTGAGGAAGAGGCCGCTGAAGTTGGGGATGCTCTTGGCGAACTCAGTGAGCTCCCGCACCGTCTCCACCGTGGTGCACTGGCAGCGGTAGAACACGTGGACGCTGATCTCCTTGTAGGGTGGCAGCCCATTCACCAGCTGCTTCCACACCAGGCCTTTCTCCGCCTGCCACAGTGTCTCGATGTCGTGGATGACAAAGGGCTGAAAACCAGGCCCATCAGAGGCCAGGCCTGGGGAAGGAGAGGGGCCCCGCCCACGTGTCCCGGGGACCCCACCGCAGAGCCCGGGCTGGCCAGCGACACTCACTGCATTGTGGCTGGACTTGCCGGTGAGGATGCTCCGCGCCTTCTTTTTGGTCATGTTGAAGTTTTTCAGGTAGGCGTTGTAGATGTGCTTGGAGAAGGCCTTCAGGTCGGCCAGCTGGGGGTTGTGCTGGCACCCTTCGCTGGCCGTCATCCCCGCCACCAGCTTCCTCTTCTCGGCCTCCGGCATCCGTCCAAAGCGGATGGCTGCGCAGGGGTGGAGGGCCAGTCATGGAGGAGCCAGCCAGGAGCCAGCGCCTCTCCTCCTCTGCGCCACTCAGGTGTGGAGGAGACGGGGACTCATCCTGTGGGAGCCCGGGGTCCTCAGAGGCCCCATAGTCAGCAAGGGAGCGAAGTGGAGGCAGCCCAGGACAAACTCCCTGAGAAACTTTGCTGACCTGGCTGGGGACAGGCATGGCGCGACAGCTAGGAAGGGAGCCTCTGGTGACCAGCGCCCAGACTGGAGCCCCAGCACATCACCTTTCTATTATGTGACTTTGTTCCCTCACCTTCTTTGTGGGTCAGGGAAAGAGGAGATCCTTAAAACTTACTACAACTCCCGCAGAACGGGTGAGCCACAGGCACAGGGAGCTGGTGACCGCTCAGGCCTGTGGGATGGCATGGGCGGGGCCCCGGGGGAGGATGCCGCGCATGCGCTCACCGTTGTGCGACATGCCGAGCGCCAGGCACTTCTGGAAGCGGCAGTACTGGCACTTGTTGCGGTTCTTCTTCTGGATCTTGCAGCTCCGCTCACACCTCTCGTACTCCAGCTTCATGCGAATCGTCCGGCGGAAGAAACCCTGCGGGACCAAGGGCGTGAGGCGCCGGCGCCGCCCCAGGGCCCAGTGGCATGTAAGGACACAAAAGTACTGGTGCCTGGAGTGATGGGGGAACGCTTAAGAAAATACATGTATAATTTTTAATTTTTATGTGCATTGGTGGTTGGTCTGCATATGTGCCTGTGTAAAGGGTGTCGTCAGAAGCCCTGTAGTTACAGACAGGTGTGAGCTGCCGTGTGGGTGCTGGGACTTGAACCTGGGGCCCCTGGAAGAGCATCCAGTACCTTCAACTGCTGAGCTCTCTCTCCATCCCCAGGGAGTATCTCTTTATTAATTATATCTTATTTGTATATATGGGAGTTCTGACTGCGTGCATGTCTGTGCACCACAGGTGTGCAGTGCCTGTGGCGGCTAGAAAGGGGGAGGTCAGTTTCCTGAGACTGGAGTCACGGGCTCCTACCACGTGGGTGCTGGGAACCAAACCCTGCTCCTTTACACGATCAGCCAGTGCTCCTAACCACTGAGGAAGCTCCCCAGGCCCCAGGGGAAAACTGTTTTTTTCTTTTTGGATAGGAAAGAAAGAAGAAAATGTATTCTTGGGGGGGGGGGGGATTAAAGCTGGGCAGTGGTGGAGCACATCTGTAATCCCAGTGCTTGGGAGGCTGTGGCAGGTGGATCTCTGAGTTCAGGGCCAGCCTGGTTTACACAGTGAATTCCAGGACAGCCAGAGCTGTCTCAACAAAACAAACAAAATTAATAAGGATTTAAAATTACAACCCTTTTTGCTTTCACAGGAGTATTTGCTTTACATTTTATCTGTTTATTTACCTTTGTGGGTATGTGAGGGAGGGCATGCCCATGAGGATCAGCAGACAAGGAGGGAGGGCTGGTCCCCTCCTCCAGTGCCGGTTCTTGGGAACTGAACTCAGGTCATCTGCCTTGGCAGCGAGGATCTTTACACACCAAGCCATCTTATCTTGCCAGCCTGACTTTGAGCTGATCTTGCCTTGATCTCCCAATTGCTGGGATCACGGTGTGCGGAGCCACGCCCAGCTGACATTGTGCTAGGGCTCAAACCAAGGGCTTTGTGCGGGTAGGCAAGCTCTCGGCTAACTGAGCCACACCCCATCCCACATGGCCATCTTAAAGACAGACTTTACTGTGTGTGTATCTGTGTGTGGGTGTACACATGTGGAGTGTGGGGGACCGCAGGCCAGAAGAGGGCTGGAGCTGGTGTTATAGGAGTTGTGAACCCCAGACGTGGCTGCTGGAAATCAAACTTGGATCCTGTGGAAGAGCAGCCGGTACGCTCAACCACCGAGCCGCCCGCCTCTCTCCAGATGGTGTTTCAATAAAACAATTTGTGAAGTTCTGATGTGTGTGTCATTAGAACAACCAAGAGAACTCTCTTAAGACACCAGGTCCTGGAGAATGGACTTGGAGTGGACACCCCGCCCAAGGCTCACTGTTGCCTGCCTGCCTGTCCGAGCCCAGGCCCCAGGGCGGGTCACCCACGGAGACTGAGTATGGAGTTGGGGCGGCAGGCAGGTGTACATTTGAATACTGTCTTCTCGTCTCTTGGGTTACCCAGGGCTCAGGCCTGGAAGGAACCAAGGAGTTTTGCTGGGGGTATTTTCAGGGTCCCAGCTGAAGCAGGCAAAACCCCTGAGCACCTCAGTCCGTACCTTGCACCCCTCGCACGCATGGACTCCATAGTGGAAGCCAGAGGCCTTGTCCCCGCACACCCGACACTCCATGCTAAGGCCGCCTGAGGCCCCATCGCAGCCCATCTGCAGCTGGTCCAGCAGGGAGGAAGGTGAGGGATTCTGGGAGAGCTCTGTGGACACAGGATGGAGGGACAGTTGAATAATCAGCCAGGCAGGAGGGAGACCTGCAGCCCCAGCTCAGACAGCCAGGGGCTGTGTGGCCTGGGGAGAAGCTTTGGGGGGGCCACTCACTTCACTGGGAGGACGGAGTCAAGGGCAGCAAGTTTTCCCATGAGTGTGACCCATAACAGGCAGGGTGTAGCTGCCACTTACAGCCTCCTGACTAGGGGAGGAGTGGGCCTGGTGGGGCTTTGGGGTACACAGGACCTTCAGTGGGCCCTTGATAAACACAATCCTGGGTGGATAAACACAGCTGGGAAGCTGTGGGGGTGCAGAGCTTCCCCCAACTGGCCCCCATCCCAGGAGTGTTAGCCTCTGTGGACTCCCAGGGTGCTCTTGGGGATTTCTCAGAGCCTCTAACTCACTCCCGGAAGTCCTGCTGGAGCGAATGCATGTGCCACGCTGGCTTGCCCTGTTCCACTGAATGCAGAAGTTAGGACAGCTCTGTCACACGACTGTCAGGGCCAGTGAGTCTCTTGTGGATCTATCTGGAGATCTGGGGATGAGACAAGGCTCTGCCTTGGGCTTCAGTCACCTGGCTCCACAGTGCTGCCCACCTGTCCCTGATGCTGGTTTACAGTCTGGGCTCTCCTGGGACTGCAGACTCACGTCCTCAGAGACAGGTGCCACTCCCTAGACTGGTGACAGACACTGAAGCAGGAGAAAGGCCCAAGCCAGGTGACCAACCCAGAGTAACACTCACAGCCTGCAACTCTGGCCACAGCGGGAGAACTCAGGCAACGGAGACCACTGGGGCGGAGGCGGGGGGTGTGTGTGTGTTTGGGGGGGGCCACTGCAGCCCTCCTGGATGCTAAGGTTTGGGGGGTGTGACATAAGCTCATGGTGGCCTAGAACTCCAGTTCCCAAAGACTGTCATTCCAAAGGTATATAAATGCTCCCTGGCCCCACTGAGGAGACTTGATTCCTCACTTTCTCTGGCAGGCTGGTCTGGAGGGTAAAGCAGCTTTGCATTTCTTGGTTAGTCTGGGACCTCCTGACAGGGGTTTGTGTGCTTGCCTGTGGGCACTACCGACTAGGTGTGAGAGCGGGAAGGACGGGCGCAATGAAGTCAGAGGCGAGCAGCTGTGGGTACCGGGCACATGGTCAGCGGCACAGTTCTCGGGGGCCGGGAGGAGCCTGACCCAGGCTCTCATCTCCTTCCACGCCTCTGCGCTGCTGTGGTCTCCGGCTGCGGCGGGGGCGGCTCAAGACCTCCAGAACCCTGGAACTAACCAAGATAACCAGACCCTACTGGTCCCCTGAGGTGCCGAGAGTGAGTGAGGGCGCAGGGGAATCCCTGCCGAGAGGGACAGGCCCAGCTCACCGGGGGTGAGTGTGTGAAATGCCGTGACCTGGGTGAGGACCTACTTAGCAGAACTATAGGCCGTAACTGATGCACAAGGCCAGAGAATTGGGACCAGTGGGGACAGCGTCATATGAGTGTGTGGGTGGCTTTTCCAAAAACAACGGCTCCATTTCTTCTGGACCACTTGGCTCAAGGATTTCTCCTCATATCACCACAGAATCTCATCCAAAAGTATAACAGCACCATAGGCACCAGGTCCTGGAGGTGAAGGGCCTCCCGGGTCAGAAAGCGGCCGGTGGTGAGCGGCCATTCTTCAAGCTGAAGGAAGCCCCGGCTAATTAGTTTTGAACTCACTATGTGGCTGAGGGTAGCCTTGAACGTGTGTGTGTGTTTCCAGTATGGTCTTTATTATTTTATTTTCTTATTTATTTATTTCGTTATTTATGTTCCTCTGTGTAACAACCTTGGCTGTCCTCGGCTCGCTTTGTAGACCAGGCTGGTCTTAAACTCACAAAGATCCACCTGCTTCTGCCTCCGAGTGCTGAGATTAAAGGCGTGAACCACCACTGTCTGGTTAATTTACTTATCTTTTTTTTTAAAAAAAGATTTATTTATTATATATTCAGTATTCTGCCTGCAGGCCAGAAGAGGGCACCAGATCTCATTACAGATGGTTGTGAGCCACCATGTGGTTGCTGGGAATTGAACTGAGGAACTCTGGAAGAGCAGCCAGTGCTCTTACCTCTGCTCTTGTGGGTAGGGAGATCATGCACACCCAGGGGTCGGAAGACAACTCTCAGGAGTTTGTTCTCTCCTTCCACTGTGTGAGTCCCAGGGATCAAACTCAGCAAAGCAGCCAAGCTTGGCAGCAAGCACCCTCACCCTCTGAGCCCTCTCACTGGCCCGCGCCTTGTTCTTTATGTGAGTGCTATGTATATGAACACACACAGACATACACCCTCATGTACGTGTGACAGTTGTCTGGGCCCATGGTCCCTTAGCCTCCCAAGTGCTGGGCCACACCCAAGGCCTGGAGTGTGCTACCAACTGAGCCCTCCTCAGTCTCTTCTTCCCTTGACTCAGGGTCTCACAACACTGTCACCCATGCTGGCCTGGAACTCAGCCTCCCGGCAGTGGGCACTACAGGCCGACTGGCACAGCCTGGCTACAGTTGTGGATTCTCAGTGTTCCCCGAGGGCTCGTATGCTCGAAGCTTGCTCCACAGGCTGTGGTGCTAATGGGAGGTGGGACCTAGTGGGTCCCTGGAGCTGAGCCTTTGAGAGACTGTTGGTCCCTGTCTCTTCTCTCCCAGCCCCCAGGACACAAGAGCAGCTCTCTGCCACAGAGTATGACTCTCCAGGAACCCAAAAGCAGTGGGGTCAGCTGACCTGGGCTGCCACCTCCAAAACTGTCATCTAAACAAAACCTTTCTTCTTTTAAGTTGTCTGTGTCGGGCATTTTGTCACAGGGATAGACAGCTAACACTTCTCCCAGCTTGCCCTGCTCCTCTCAGGAGGCATCTCTGCTCATCAGATAATATCTGCAGCTGGGCCCAGCATCCCACCCCGGTGCCCAGACCCCTCCCAAGGGCCAAAAGGACACTAAAGCCAGAGGAGGTAAAAAGTCTCACCAAGGCCACCTGCTGGCCCCGTGGTTAGGGCTGGGACCTGCTGCAGACTGTGTGCTTGCACACCTGTGCACCACAACTCTACTGGGAAATCCACGTCCCTTCATTTCACATAAAAACCTCAAAATAACCTTTCAAGTCGGGCTCTGTGCCCCTACCTTACAGGTGAGAAAACTGAGGTTGATGTGGTTAAAGACAGCTGTGGGAACGGCTTTCTGCGGTGATCTGGCTGAGTCATGGCAGCTGCCTCCCTCCGTAGACTAGTCTAGATGAATTTAATCCCAGCACTCAGGGAGGCAGAGGCAGATGGATCTCTGAGTTCGAGGCCAGCCTTGTCTACAGAGTGAGTTCCAGGACAGCCAGGGCTACGTAGAGAGACGCTATCTCAAAAAGAAAAAAGAAAAAAAGGAAAGAAGCCGGGCATGGTGGTGGTACACACCTTTAATCCCGGCACTTGGGACGCAGATGGATCTCTGAGTTCGAGGCCAGCCTGGTTTAAGAGAACGGCTGGGTCCTCTTTCCTTCTGGAAGAGGAGGCCCCACCTCCACTGCCTCCATGCTTGAACTGCTTCCTGGTGACTATAGGCTGGCCTTCAGGGTAAGAACTGGGGTCACCTATAGCTGCGAGCCAACCCTCTACACCACACACACACACACACACACACCCCAAAATAAAACAAACCCAACCATTATTGGTTCTGTCTATCTGGGAACCCCTGACTGAGGGGATGGCACGGTGAGGGTCAGAAATGAAACCACGCATCTCCCGGAGCTGTGCGCTCTACTGCAGCCCACAGGTGTGTGCTCTTGGCATCAAACAGGAGTACCATGAGGACAGCATGCAAGATCACCACTGAGGGTGGCATGAGGTGACGCCTCCTGGAAACAGGGCAAACCCTGGCCCTGGCCCTGGCCCTCCACGCAAGCACCAGGCTACACAGTCTGAGTACAAGCTCAGCAAACACATAGTATTGACTTATCCCCACACGCTCATGTGGCGGAAGGCTCCCCTGCTATCTCGCCTCGGGGCCTGGAAATATGTTGTTGTCACAGCCAGGAGGTGGCACATGGGCCAGCTTGGGTGTTTACTGTCCTGTCAGATCCTATCTTAGTTCTAACATTAGGGCAAGTGCAAAGAGAACCTGAGGCCGGGGCACTGGCTTCCTGGCTTCCTCTCTCCCTCCCTCTCCCCGCCCTCCCGCACCCCCCCACCCCATCCCAAGTCTGTCTGCCTGTCTGTCTGTCTCCATGTTTTTTGTTTGTTTGTCAAGACAGGGTTCCTCTGTGTAGCCCTGGCTGTCGTGGGACTTGCTCCATAGACCAGGCTGGCCTTGAACTCAGGGGTCTGCCTGTCTTGTGAGGGATTACAGGTGTGCGCCACCACACCCAGCTAACCAGGTGGTTTCTTGACTGTTGTCCCATTTTGCCTGGACTTTGGGCTCCTCTGGGCTGGTGTTCGGCCCTGTCCACCCCTGCCTGGCCCGCACTGGCATGCTGCCCGGCCCTGGACGCTCACCAAGTGCTGCTGAGGAAAGGAAACAGGAGGCAAGCGGAGAGGAGGAGAGCCTCTCTACCTGCCCCTCTGTGAGGGCTGCCACAAAGCGGGAGGGGACAGAGCCGGAGAGGCAGGCTGTGAGCGCTAGTGCCCTAGGACAGTCCCCTGGCAGCAGGGGCGCCTGGTCACGTACTTCCTTGTTGCTGTGTGCCACTGTGGAGCAAAAGCCCCAGACTCGTGGGCACATGGCAGGGGACTAGCCGGCACCGTGGCAAGTGAGGAGGAGCCTGAGACAAAGGCTGAGGCAGCAGTGAGGGTCACAGCCTGCAGTGGCCACCTGGGACCCCTGATGTGCTGTGGGTGATCTCTAGGTTCTTCTGACAGGATCTCACTGTGTAGACCAGGCTGGCCTCGAGCTCACAGAGCGCCTGCCTGCCTCTGCCCCCCAAGTGCTGGGATTAAAGGTGTGCGCCACTGTGCCTAGTCAATTTATCTATTTTAACTTTAGGACAAAAACAGAACAAGAGTGGTGGCGCTGTCCTACAGAGGCCACTCATGGCTGCTGAGGGAGGCACACGGGGCAGGCTGTGTCCTACAGAGGCCACTCATGGCTGCTGAGGGAGGCACACGGGGCAGGCTGTGTCCTACAGAGGCCACTCATGGCTGCTGGGGGAGGCACACGGGGCAGGCTGTGTCCTACAGAGGCCACTCATGGCTGCTGAGGGAGGCACACGTGAGGCAGGCCGGCCTGGAGTGTGTGATCCTGCTTCAGCTCCCAAGTGCTGGGACGACAGGTGTGAGCCACCACGCCTGCTTCTACCTTACCCTTAGGAACAAACAAACAAAACCCCCAAAACTTTCAGCAAGGTGGCGCACACCTTTAATCCCAGCACTCAGGAGACAGAGACAGGTGGATCTCTATGAGTTTTGGGGCCAGCCTGGTCTACAGAGTGAGTCCAGGGCAGCCAGGGCTATGTAGAGAGGCCTGGTCTCAACAAACAACAAAAAACCCTAAACATGTGATCTGTGTCAGGGGATGTGCGACCCGCCTAGCACACACAGAGGTGAGAGACACCTGCGCAGCTGGCCCTCTCTGTCCACCCTGATGTAGGTTCTAGGGGTCAGGCCCTGGCCTACATGGCAGGTCTTCACTACTGAGCTATCTTACCCATTTCTACCATATCCCTAACAAAACTACAGTGTGCGTGTGTGTATGCATGCAAGGCGCATGCGGAAGTCAGGGGACAACTTGCAGGAGTTTGGCTCTCTCCTTCCACCATGCGGGCTCCAGGGCCTCGAAGCCAGGTGGAGGCAAGCCCCTCATCACTGCAGCATCTCACCTGCCCCACTTCACCCCTCCTAAGGACTACAGAGTGCTCCCCTGAGGCTCAGGCAGGGCTTACCCAAGGGATTCCACACGAAGGTGACACCCCATTTCTGTTCCTCTGAGCTGTGCTGTGGTAAACAGACTGCTGGGTCACCTCCATGCACACAGAGGACACATCCCAGAGCAGAACTGCAGGACTAAAGGGGCAAAGACCGGCACCATCCTGTCACCACTGGCACCTGGGGGACTCTCCTCAGGCCAGCAGTCCTTCCACGGAGCTGGCAGACTGACATGTTGGGTTAGTCTCTGGTCACTGATGCCATCTCTGCTGCTTCCATTTATCTAAAACCCCAGGAGCTGACATGGTGCTCTGTAAGTCCCCACAGTCCACGCTGCCGCTCCAGATGCGCCTGCCACGCCTGTGCCCGACTCCGCTGCAGCCTCTGCACTTTGGCTGGCACGTGAACATTACAGCCTGAGTAATGGCTTGTGGTGGGAAATCACTTGTGTAGGGTGTGTGTGAAATCCCAGGACAAGACACTTCCTGCCCAGACCCAGATATGGGACAAGGTTGGCGGCAGGCGGCCAGGCCAGCCCTCATGCCCTTTTCCTCCCTGCTCACAACTTGTCCTGGGCATCGTCATAGCACTGGCACACTGCGGGTCCCCTGGGCTTCCTCCCCTTCCCTCTGGCCCCTTCCCTCTGCCTCTCCTCCACTCCTCTCTCTAGGCAAGGTCTCTCTCTATGTGGACCAATCTGAAGTCACAGAGATGCTCCAGCCTCTGCCTCCTGAGTGCTGGGACTAACAGCACGTACCATGCACCATACCCCTATCCCTGCCAGCCTCCCACGCCCGCCAGCCCCCTATGCCCACCAGCCCTGATCGTATCAAGCTATCCACAGTGCTGAATGACACCCGACCCCTGGAAGCCATTACTCTCTTCTGAGAATGCTTGGGGTTCCAAGGCCATCACAGCCACTCCCTCTAACGCGCACAGAAAAGCATGGGCTATTCTGGACTCTCACACCACACCTCAAACACTGGGTGGGGAGGCGGGGTCACTCTGAGGATGTGGGTAGATCGGCAGGACCGACTGACAGTGGTCCTTCCACCCACAAACTCAGAGATCTAAAGAGGAAAAGCCTTAGCTGGGCGCGGTGGCGCACTCCTTTAATCCCATCACTAAGGAGGCAGAGGCAGGGGGATCGCTGTGAGTTGGAAGGCCAGCCTGGTCTACAAAGTTAGTCCAGGACAGCCAGAGGAGGAGGGGCTGGGAGGGACAGGCTAGACGTTGTGTCATGAGGACGAGACGACAGGGCCGTGCTGGCCAGCAGAGAAGAATGTCACCACTGCTACCGTTAAAAGTGTCAATGAAGTGACCCAGCAAGTTGAGAGAACCAGCTGAAACCTGATGCTCTAAAGTGGCCCAAGGCACAGGCACTCATCCAAAGCACTCGGCTTTTACACTCAATCATGGCGAAGCACAGAGCTAGTACCAGGTGTCCTGTGTCAAGTGGTCCGTGACAACTGCAGGCATGACGCACAGCTCCCGCTGTGGTCAGGCCTAGGGCTGCAACTCCCAGGGGGAGTGTCTGCCTAGCAAGCACAGGCTCTGGGCCCATCCCCAGCGCCCACGCCTGCTCCCAAATGCTGCCTGGGGAGATGCGAATGTGGGGGCCAGAGACACTCGCTGGGTAGCAGAGACAAGAGGACGATGACAGCATGGCCCACACATGCCCTCTGACCTCACCTACCATTTCTGTATGTTTCCGGAAGGGCTTGATTTCCCAGGACCCCTCAGCCACCGGCTGGTGACTGGCGAGGCAGGACCCTCGGCTGTGGCATCCGTCATTGTCACTGTGTTCTTGGCACCCCAGGTTGTGCACAGAAACCCGCCCGACTCTTCCTCTCAGCCTTCTCCATACCTGTGCAGCTGCTGGAAGGAAGTGCGTGCTCTGCTCCCCCGTTGAGCTCTGGGGCTCCTTCAGCCGTGGCCACTTCCTCTTTCTCCTCTTCCCGGGCCTCAGGGGTCTCCTCCTGTGGCTGCTCCATGACTGACCCCCACTTGGCGTGGCGCCTGCAGGCCTGGTCATAGCTCTGACACCATCTGGGTCTGAGCGAAGATGGACCGCCTGGGCAGGAAGAGACAGAAGAGGTCAGGGGAGAGGATGGTGGGCACACTGCAGGGCCACTGTCACAGGGCGATGCAGTTCCAGCATCCTCAGTTCCTGCAGAGCTAGGCAAGCCCCCAGGCCCCCTGCCCTGGGTGTCTGGTTCTTGGGACAAGCTGGCAGGGCTGAGAGCGGCTTTCACTGAATAGATACAGTAACGAACGCCCTGCTGTGCTTTCTTCCCTTGCTTGCCTGCTCTGTGAGCCTCCCTAAATTGCCTGAGTGACTGATCAGAGGCCCTGTTCTGAGTGAGGGGCGTCCTGTTCTGCCTGAGGCCGCGGTAGGAAACAGCTCTGTGCTGACTCCCATGGGCCCACGGGCCCAGTTGTGGGTTCTATAAGAACGCAGGCCGAGCAAGCCATGAGGAACAAGCCAGGGAGCAGCACCCTCCACGGCCTCTCCTGACTTCTTCGATGCTGAAGTGTGAGCAGAACAAACCCTTTCCTCCCCAGGTTGATTTTGGTCACGTGTTTCATCACAGCAATAGTGACCCCAGCTAGGACAGGCTACTAGCTGGTGGCCCCAGTCCCCCTCACCAGTACGCCAATGTTCATTAAGTACAGATCCACCCATAAATGCTGCTCTCATAAGTGGTGACAACGGAGGCTATAGAGAGTCCACCTAGCAGGGAGCAGCAAGCAGTGACTCAGAGCAAAAGCTCAGAGCCTGAGCAGGCGGCATCCTCCTCATGCTTGTCCCACAGGCAGCCAATGGCATCCTGGGCAAACAGAAACGCCCTCTTCCTAGGAAGCTCCAGCCTCAGGACCTGCGTGTCTGTCTGTCCACCCTGGGATTCGGCTCCCCTCTCAGCCTGTTCTAGGCCCGCCAACTTGGCTACAGAACCTACATGGAATGTTCAGAATTGTGGACGGCCGGCCCATCTCTGGAGGTGATTACTCCATGGGTAGGTTTGGAGAGCAGTTTTATTTTTATTTTTGTTTGCTTTGTGAAGTAGGATCTCTTTATGTAGCCCAGGCTCCCCTGGAATCCCCAATGTAGACCAGGCTAGCCTAGAACTTAGGACGATCCACCTGGTTTTGCCCCCTGATTATGGGGTTAGAGGTGTGCACCTCTGGGTGGGTTCCATTTCCTATGTCCTGCAGCTGTGACGTGCGACCAAACTTGACAACTAACGCTGCTCAGCAAAGCGCCTCCACGCCCATGTCCTTCCTCACACTGAGCTCCCTCCAGCCATGCGGAGGCCGTGCCCTGCCTCGACTGCACAGGAGTCCCTCAGAGGCTGGCCTCTGGGCAGCTGGGCCTGCAGCCCTGAAGTCTAAGAAGAGCTAGAGAGCCGGAGATTCCCGCCAAGTGACAGTCACAGGAAGGGTGTGAGCACTCATCACATGCAAGTGTGCACGTACACACACACACACACACACACACACACACACACACACACACACACACACACAGATACACACCCCTGCCTCAAACCAAGAGAAAAGATGAAGTTTCTGGTAGCTGTGAGAACAACTGAGAAATCACTAATCTGGATGCTGGCCTGCACATCTACACCAAGACGACGCACAAATGCACCAGGGATTCAAAGTGAAAGCAGGGGTGGGCCAGCGAGGGCAGGGGTGCAGCTCTGTGTGCAGAGCGCTGGCCTCTCTAGCACACAAGTCTCTGGGTTTGACCCTCTGGTTCCATTAAGCAGGTGTGCTGGTGCACATCAGAAGCTCAGGGTTATCCCCCGCTACACAGAGAGTTTGAGGCCAGCCTGGGCTACAGGAGACCCTAACAAAACAATAAAAACCCTCATAAAGTACAAGAAACCACATGTTAACATAAAACTCATCTTACGTGAGTAGATGCAGGCCTGACCATAAACCCATAAAAGCTTTATGGTGTCCAGATTGCAGGTAAAAGATTAACATTTAATTATACAAAAGTTCTGCATAAAGGCAATTTAAGGAAAAACAAGTCAAGCGCTAGCCCGGGCTCTGTAGCTCGGTTGCTAGAGTGCCTCTGGGGCGCCCAGGAAGCCCTGGTTTGGTCCCCAGCACCACACAGATCAGGAATGGCAGCACAACTCGTGGTCCGGAGCAGAGGACACAGGACCAGGAGGCCAAGCTAGCTAACTCAGAGACATTGTCTTAAAACCCAGGGAGTCAACCAGGCAGACAATAAGCAGAGAAAAATACTTTCAACTTTTATCGAAGTGCTAAATTCTCTAACACAGATTCTAAATTCCCGAGAGTAGTAGGTCTGGCAAGGTAAGCCCGGTGTGGTGGCCATGTCTGCAGCCTTGTTCACATAGAGGCAGCCAGGGCTATGTGGTCAAAGGCGTGTACCACCACACCTGTCCCTGAGGTGTGTTTTTCAAATAAAACACACTAACATGAGGGGATGCGGAGCCTTGGCAGAGACTGGACAAGCATCTGTGGACTGTTAGGTTCAATCCTAGATGCTGAGAATCAACAAACATAACTCTGCAAAAGAAGGCACTGAGCCTTTTATTTATTTATTTATTGGTTTTTCGAGACAGTGTTTCTCTGTATAGTCTTGGCTGTCCTGGAGTCACTTTGTAGACCAGGCTGGCCTCGAACTCATAGAGACTGCTTGCCTCACGCCCAGCTACCATTACCACAAATTTTGAGCCAAATTTGAAGCAAGCTTTACTAAACGTTGGCAGGTCCATACCCAGCTCAGCCCTCCCCGTGTCTAAGGAGGAGCGCACGCACTGTGACTTGTGCAGGCTGTGTGTACGGTTATGCTTCCCCTAAGTGGATGGGCATGTGCTAATACAAGGCTAGCCTCCCATGGTCTGACTGCGGTGGGGCAGGTTAACAGGGCCCTAACAGCCGCAGGGAACGCATGTGGACTGACAAGGAAGCATCACTGGCAAGAACAATCCGGAGGACAGAGCTGCGCAGGGTGAGGCCAGGGGAGGGGAAAGCCAGACTGTAAATAGTTCATCCTGACCTCCCACCCTGCCCCCACCTCCTGGCTACCCTTTGAAACTGCGAGCCAACATAAGTCATTCCTCCCTTTAATGTGTTCTCTTGAATGTTTTGGTCAAAAGTACAGACAGAAAGCTAATTAACATGGTTACCTTTTCTACAGATAATCAGAATCAGGACCAAATAAAAAGGCAAAACTACCAGTAATGTGATGAGGGACCACACAGCCTTCAACTCTTTTTTTTTTTTTTTTAAGATTCATTTATTTATTATTTATATGGTACCCTGCCTGCATGTGCATCTGCACACCAGAAGAAGGCACCAGATCTCATTATAGATGGTTGTGAGCCACCATGTGGTTGCTGGGCATTGATCTCAGGACCTCTGGAAGCGCAGTCAGTGCTTTTAACCTCTGAGCCATCTCTCCAGCCCCCAACCTTCAACTCCTAAGTCCCTATTTTCCAGAAGTCAGCCACAGATGTCAGTTGTAAAACTCAAATGACGATTGGGATACAGGACTAGACTGGAGGGGGCTTGTGAAGCCTGGCTTGGGGCTCAGGAGGGCGCAGCAATCAAACACATACAGCCAAGCCCCACGACCCTAGCTGGATCCCTGTGGACCCACGTGACAGAAGGAGAGACATGGCTTTTGCAAGCTGTCTTCTGATCTCTCTGTCTCTGTCTCTGTCTGTCTGTCTGTCTGTCTGTCTGTCTGTCTGTCTGTCTGTCTGTCTGTCTCTCTCTCTCTCTCTCTCTCTCTCTCTCTCTCTCTCACACACACACACACACAGAGTGGGGGAAAGAACACATTAGGTCTGGGCAGGTTGGCTCCAGTCTCGGTCAGTAGTGTGTGCCCTCTGTGCTCTGCTGGGTCAAGAATGCACCAGAGGCTTCATCTCCCTGTCCCAGGGGCAAGATGCAGAGCGCCGGGACCTCCTCCAGCCTGAGTCAGGGATCCTCACTGTCACAGCCACAGCCACAGCCATAGCCCCACTGCCACAGCCCCCTGCCATAGCCCCACTGCCACAGCCCCCTGCCATAGCCCCACTGCCACAGCCCCCTGCCATAGCCCCACTGCCACAGCCCCCTGCCATAGCCCCACTGCCACAACCCCCTGCCACAGTCCCTGTAACAGCCCCCTGCCACAGGCTCCCTGCCACAGTCCCTGTAACAGCCCCCTGCCACAGGCCCCCTGCCACAGTCCCTGTAACAGCCCCCTGCCACAGGCTCCCTGCCACAGTCCCTGTAACAGCCCCCTGCCACAGGCTCCCTGCCACAGTCCCTGTAACAGCCCCCTGCCACGGGCCCCGGCCACAGGCCCTTCTGTCACAGGCTACTTGGCTACTCCTCACACAAAGCCACCACGTCAGAGCTGAAGGTGGCCACAGGCTCTGGTCCCTGAGTCTTTCTCTAGCCTCACCTCCCTGCTTTGTCCCCTGTCCCCTGCATTCCACGGTCACACTCAGGCCACAGTGGTTCTGGCTGGCTCTCCCTGGAGGAGAGTACTGGCTCCCCTGGGCTTTCACTGACTCTCCTTTCAGGAAGCCATCCTGGCCTAGCACCACTCTACCCTGCTTATTTACGTCAGTGCCCACTCCTCGGCATTGTACCCGGGAGTGTCCTCTGTTCTGCTGAGGTGGGTGCCCAGCGCCTGGCCCAGTGCCCTTGGTGAACGTGTAGGCACACTGACGGGCTTGGCCGGCAGCGCTCGCCAAGGGATCGCTTCCTGACGTCGCTGTCATTCATATAGCTTCTGTCAGGCTTGCATCAGACCCTGGATCCGTCCCTCCCCCAGCCCCTGCCTGGGGATGACACTCACTTCTGCAGATGTTCTCGGGCCTTAAAGGGAGCATACTGCAGCTGCCTACCAGTGAAGTCTAAGAAGCAGGGGGAAACTGAGGCAGGCGTGCTGGGCAGGGGCTGCGGCTGCTGTGTGTGTCACTGCCATTGCTCTTGAGGAGACTCAGCAGAGCGAGGCTACTGGTTTTAAAGTGTGCGAGCACCAGCACCCCTGGGCCTCCACCGCACCTGCCCCCTACCTCCCACCCACCTAGGAGACCTGCAGGGCGCTCATCGCTCTGTCCCCAATACCCTGAAGAGCAAAGTGAAAATAGAAGGAAAACACTCTGGAGAAGAGAGCGGCTTCTTTGCTGAGGGGATGGCCTGGGGCCTTCCTCCACTTCCTAGCCTTCTGTCACTGTTCCTGAGTACACTTCCTCCTTGCCCACTGCAGGGGGGGGGGGATGAAGGTGAGTAGTGTCACTGAGGCAGAGGTTGTCCCATGCCTCTGATGAGTGGTTTGGAACCAGCAAGTGGGGGAGGGGGAAAGAGGAAGGCCCTGGATGATCGTCCCAAGCTTTGCTTTTAATCAGTCATCTGTGTGCTGACCCAGTGACCCAATTTTCTGGGCCAGCAACTCCGAGGTGCTCACTGTTTCCAACTTGCCAATTTAGGTCACCCCATCTCCTCAGAGCACCCAAGGCCAAGGTAGACCCACCCTAGTGGGTACCTTAGGTCAAAGCCCGAAAGTGCCAGAGACAGCCGAAGCCACTGCTTGTGTTTCTACTTCTGCCCTGAGCACGCAGAAGCAGCACTAAGTGAAAAGAAAAGGCTCTGGCAATCAGAGACTATTCTGGAAAAGAGAACAGAGGGAAGGGTGCTCTTGCCTGAGCTGGGAAACTGGAAGTCAGGGGCCTCGGGTGGGCCATCCAGCTGCATGCTGCAGGGAGGGGCAGGCCCGGTTCTCAGCGGCCTGTTGACTCTGGGATTGGGAGGGTTAATGCAATGCCCACCCCCAAACTGTAGCTAGAAAGAGAAGGTTCCAAAATGTGAGTTATGTGAGAACTGGGACACAGAAACCAAACAGGCCTGGTGTAGTGCATGCCTGTGATTCCAGCTGAGGCTGAGGCAGGAGGATTGCTGCAAGCTCAAGGACAGCCTGGGCTACACTGTGAGACTTTGCTTTCCCCAAGGAGGGGTGCGGTTAGATGACCTGGGCATAAAGGTGCTTTACTACCTGCTGATCGGAATCCAGCTCCTGAGACTGGTTCCCACAGGTGAGCCTCTCACTTCCACAGGAATGGCGAGGCAATGCCGTGTAACTGCATGTGTGCACACACACAAACACACACAAATAAAAGAAAATCCTAAGCCAGGAAGGGAGCTTTCAAAGTGCTTGTCATGCAGTCACAAGGCCCTGAGTTCAATTCCCAGAAGCCATGTGAGAAAGCCAGGAGTAGTGGTGCACACTCGTAACACCGGAGTGTGGGGTCCAGGCGGAGGAGGCAGACACAGGCTAATGCCTGGCGCTTGCTGGCCAGCACAGCCTAGCCTATGACGCAGGTCAGTGAGACCCCAGCTCAGATACACAGTGGATAGTATCTGATGGATGACCAAGCATGACCAGTGGCTCCACACCCAAGTGGACACGTGTGTATGTGTACTTGTGCACACACCGACAGAACTAGAAACACAACCCATCGTCACTTAAAAAGATCTGTGTTGCTTCTTTTGAAACAGGGTCTTACCATGTAAACCTGGCTAGGCTGAAACCCACTACATAGACCAGGCTGGCTTTGAACTGAGAGAGATCTACCCACCTCTGCTTCTTGAGTGCGTGGATCAAAGGCATGCGCCACCATGCCCAGGTGCATGTAGTACTTCTTCTGCTGAGGGAGGAGGGGAAGTCTGAGCTAACCGGAAGGAAGGCCTGCCCAGGTTCTCGAAAGATTTGGGACTCTAATGACGGTTCTAAGCAAAGGCCTTCAGCACCCAGGGGCCTTCTGACCAGGAGGACCTGCTGTCATGAAGGCAGCCTCTCTAGAGCCCTGCCTGCCAGGGCCTTAGAGCTCTGTGTGCCAATGCCAACACCGTCCCTCTGCCAGTGGCTGCCATTTGCTGTCACCCACTCGTTCAGCAAACATTTGCTAAGTACGTTAGTCAAGAAGCAGACACACATACTGAACTGTGACTGATGGCCGTGTCTCTCTGAAGGAGTGACGCCAGGCGCTGCGGGGCACGAGTGCAGGGTGGAGTGACGCCAGGCGCTGCGGGGCACGAGTGCAGGGTGGAGTGACGCCAGGCGCTGCGGGTATGAGTGCAGCGTGGAGTGACACCAGGCGCTGCGGGTATGAGTGCAGCGTGGAGTGACACCAGGCGCTGCGGGGCACGAGTGCAGCGTGGAGTGACGCCAGGCGCTGCGGGTATGAGTGCAGCGTGGAGTGACGCCAGGCGCTGCGGGTATGAGTGCAGCGTGGAGTGACGCCAGGCGCTGCGGGTATGAGTGCAGCGTGGAGTGACGCCAGGCGCTGCGGGTATGAGTGCAGCGTGGAGTGACGCCAGGCGCTGCGGGTATGAGTGCAGCGTGGAGTGACGCCAGGCGCTGCGGGGCACGAGTGCAGCGTGGAGTGACGCCAGGCGCTGCGGGTATGAGTGCAGCGTGGAGTGACGCCAGGCGCTGCGGGGCACGAGTGCAGGGTGGAGTGACGCCAGGCGCTGCGGGGCACGAGTGCAGCGTGGAGTGACGACGCCAGGCGCTGCGGGGCACAAGTGCAGCGCACTGCTCTAGGGCAGGTGGTGGGAGCAGATGCAAAGAAGAGGACAGGGACAGCGGGACAGAGAAGGGTCATGTGGCTGCAGCTGGATGGCTCCTGGTACAGACAGGTAAAGGGTGGGAGGACCATCTACCTGGACAAAGGAGGGGCCCAGGAGGGCTCTGACAGAGAAAACAAAACAAAACAAAAAAACAAAACAAAACAAAACAAAAAAAACCCTCCCTGGCAGGGCTGAGAAAGACATTAGCAGGGAGGCTGGTTGAATCCAGGCGGGGAGCCAGTAGGAGAAAGGGCCCGCCTGTCCATTCCTGGAAAGATCCAAGCTGAGTCATCCAAGGATGACCGACACAGGGGCTGGTGCTGCTGAGGCCTGCTCTAAGACCCCACTGACCATACGGTAATCTCCAGGACCCCCTGCACATGCTCTGGCGTGCTCTGGTTCCCGCCTCCTGGGGCTGCTTGGATACACAGATACATGTACATGCACACACACCCCACACACACACACATACACACACTTCATGCATACACACGCCCCTACCTCTGCTGTGCTCATACACAGCTCACCTAAGTCCAGCTGACATGAACAGCCACATGCCTGGGTCTGACAGCTTCACGTGGTGTCCAAGGGCCCCTCGGGCTACGAAGCAGCAGCCCAGCCTTCTGGTTGCAGTGCTGTGGGGCTCTACAGTCACCAGGTCTAGACACCATCACTTTCCTTTCTCAACCACTAAGACTAGGGAAGCCTCCTGACTTCTGCAAGCACCCTCACCATCATCTGCTGGAGGACGGTCTTGTGCTTCCAGATGCTGGTTTCCTTGCCCCGAGACCAGGCTACTGCCCTGCTACTGGCATTGTTATGAATGTGGGACCGACCATCCTCTGTATCCATGGGATGTAAGGAACGCCCCCTACCCCCCCAACATCCCTGACTGGTTAATAAAGTTGCTGACAGCCTGGGCTGGGCAGAAGACAGGGAGGTAGAGCCAAGGTCCATGGTTTGGGGGTCTCAGGAGGACCACAGGGAGAAGACGAGGATGATGAAGACGGGAAGGAGACAGGAGGTTACTATGGAGTGACCAAGAGCGGCTTGCTCTGAGGACTGTTCTGATGGAGCAGCAGCAGCCCAAATGGAACACATGTGAGTATTTGGGATTCTGGGTGGGAAGCAACAAGAGGGCTGATGTCTGTTCGGCTCTGGGGCTCTAAGGCTTATTATAAATCTAACAAATTTTTGTGTCTTTTATTTGGAAAATAGCTGGTTTATGAATAATTGCTGCAGGAATAATTTCCTGATTAATGTGTACAGAATAATTCATTCATTTTACGATGATCTCATCTCACCTAGGCAGCCCACTGCGCTGGGCAGGCAGGACTGACTCAGTGCTGAGCGCTGACAACCCAGTACCCCACTTTATCACTCTGGCCTCCATCTGGGGAAATCCTGCCTTGCTCTGTCAGGAGTAGGAGACGAGCACCCAGCCAAGGGGAGGGCACGAAAATGACCCGAGCAGACAGGGTGATGGACGTAGGGAGGAGGCAGGGCAGGTGAGCAGGGCTGACTGGCTTCTGACCCTCTGGGGAGAGAGGGGCCACCCACATCTGTCCAGTACACCACGGCCACCAAACTTCAGCTCAGCCTGGGAATATTAGCCTCTGCGATGGACGTTTTAATTCCCTGTGCAGGAAAACACACAGGTGCCGGCTCCATATTTACAGTGCCGAAGAATCAACCCAGAGCCACTGCCCACAGAGGAACAGTCAGACAAACAGCACGTGCAGAAAAGGGAAACGTTACCCAGCCACAGAGCATGCTTTCTCAACACACTGAGATGAAGACATTTAACAGAATACAGACCACATCAAGCAGTGGGCGGCCTCCAAAATGACTAAAGAATTCTTTTACATTTCTGTAACTTTTGACTTTTTGTAAGGAGCCCAGTATTGTCCCCGATGCGACACCAGCTGAACCCGCTTCACTTTCCCTCCCCTCGGCTCCTAGAGTCACCACTGCTGTGACACATCCATGTGCCTCCTGGCTGGTCTAGATCCTCCTGCCCAAGGCGTTTATCTCCTGCCTCACCTCCTTCCCTCCCTTCTCCAAGGCCACCAGTTCAGTGAGGCACCCTCAAGGACTTGCAGCCTTCCCCACGCCATCTGCAGCCCAGTCCCTCAGCCTTCTGGGGTCTGCGCACAGTGACTCAGTTCTCCAATCAGCACTTGTCCCTTCCCTAAAGAATGTTAAGTCCCAGGCTGGGGCGATGGCTCAGTGGATAAGAGCACTGGCTGCAGCCAGGCCTGGTGGCGCGTGCCTGCAATCCCAGCACTCGGGAGGCAGAGGCAGGCAGATCTCTGTGAGTTCGAGGCCAGCCTGGGCTACAAAGTGAGTACAGGACAGCTAAGGCTACACAGAGAAACCCTGTATCGAAAAAAAAAGAGAAACAAAACAAACAAAAAATAAAACCCTAAACACAAGCACTAGCTGCTCCTATAGAGGGTCTTGGCTCAGATCCCAGCACCCACACAGCTGCTCGCACCTGTAATCCCAGTTCCAAGGGATCTGATGCTGTCTTCTGACCTCTGTGAGCACCACATGCCCTTGGTGACACCCCCCCCACACACACACACAGGCAAATCACTCACTTGTAGAGTGAGACGTGACCAACAGCCAATAAGTCTTTAGGTGCCTTCATGCTCTGGGCTCCCAGCGAGGTAGAGAAAGCCAGCACCTGCTACACACAGTGAGGGAGAAAGGCAGGGCAGGTGCTGGGTCCCCTCGGGAGGCCTCAGAGAAGGTCAAGGTCAAAGACAACTAGGCCATCCCGGATAATTCTGAGGATAAAATGTCCTCATTGGGCTGGACAGGTGGCTCAGTGGTTAAGAGCACTGACTACTCTTCCAGAGGTCCTGAGTTCAATTCCCAGCACTCACATGGTGGCTCACAACCATCTACAATGAGATCTGATGCCCTCTTCTGGCCTGCAGGTGTACATGCAGACAGAGCACTGTATACATTAAAAAAAAAAAAAAGTCCTCATTTTAGAAGAGAGTTGAGTTGAGAGAAGAAAATAAAGCCATGAATGAACAGATGGTTTTTGTTTGTTTTCCTTTTTGTTTTTCGGGATCGGGTTTCTCTGTGTAGCTTAGGTTGTCCTGGACTCGCTTTTGTAGACCAGGCTGGCCTCAAACTCAGAGACTGCCTGCCTCTGCCTCCTGAGTGCTGGGATTAAAGGTGTGCCCCGCCTCTGCCCAGCCAGATGGTTTTTAATAAAGACTGACGTGAGGCTGGTGCAGTTACACAGGATTCCAGCTTAGAAGGGGGAGGTGGAAGGAAAACTCCAGAGACCGTAGAGACAAGGGATAGAAAAGGCTGCGGAGGCCGGTGCACAGGGCAAGCTTTCTCCACGTCTTCCTACACGGAGCCCACCCACCCTCTGCGAGCGTCAAGCCGCGGGCCACCAGCCTCAGATGATCAGCACTGACAGTCACAGGAAGCCGCTGTTTTGGACTAGGCTCTCCCACCTGGCTCGAACAGATCAGACTAAACAACAACACAATGGAGTCACTTACACTAAAGTGCCACCTCCCAAGCTGTTATCTGGCCTTTCTGGGAGTCAGGGGTGAGACAGTGGTCCAGTTTCTCAAACAAGGCAGTCTCCACTGGCTTCCTAAGACAGCTCTGGTTTTATTTATTTCCTTATTATTATTTGTATCACTGGAATTTGGGTCCAGGGCTGGGTCCGTGCCAGGTAAACCTCTACCACTGAACTACTACTCCCTTTTTGCTTTAACCTTTATTTTTAAAAAAAAAGTGACCTGAAGTAACCCAGTACTAAACTCTTTTTTTGAGACGGGTCTCGTGTGGCTCAGGCTACCCTCCAACTCAGTATGAAGCTAAGCATGGCCTTGACATCCTGGTCCTTCTGCCTCAACCTGCAAACACTAAGATTGCTGGTGCACATCATGTCCATGATTACACATGGCTAGAGATCAGCGCCAAAGCTTTTTGCGATCTCTAGGCAAGGACCCCATCGACTGAGCCCCATCTCCTGCCACAACCAGCTACTTTCCTACTGTTCCGTCTCTCTGTCTTCTGAGAAAATAATTTTGCTTTTTGGCTTTGTTAAGACAATGTCTGGCTGGCTCAAAACTATATGTAGACCAGGCTGGCCCCAAACACATAGCGCTCCCCCTGCCTCTGCCGGGATTAAGGACACTAGCCACCTTGAAGGGAGCACCATGCTTTGGGGGCCCTTCCCTGGGAAAGGCTGGCCTCTGTTTAGCCAGGTTACTGTCTATCCGTTGGGATACACAGGTTATCTGTCGCAGTGTCCCAGATTCCCAGCTCACAAAGCCAGTCAAATCTCCAAACAGTGGCAACCACGCCCCATTCACAGAAGAGAAACCCAGAGCCCTGGAGAGAGACCGTGGGCAGGCAGGGATGAGAGCCAAGCCACCGTGAAGGCAGGAGCTTGTAGCCACGCCATGACCCCCTCTCGGTTCCACTCCTGGAACCTAAGACTACGAGAACGTTCCGTCTCCTGACCAAATGGACTCTCCTCCATCCTTGGCCCTGCCCTGCTTGGCGTCTGGTCACACAACAGAATCTTTTTTTTTTTTTTTAAAGTTTTTATTAATTTTATTTATTGCATAGGAGTGCTTTATCTGCAGAAGAGGGTATCAGATTACATTATAGATGGTTGTGAGCCACCATGTGGTTGCTGGGAATTGAACTCAGGACCTCTGGAAGAGCAGGCGGCACTCTTAACCACTGAGCCATCTCTCCAGCCCACACAACAGAATCTTATTCAGCACTAAGAATGGAACTAGGAAGTATTACAGACACACACACACCGTGTGCTCTCCCTCAAAGCAGGCTCTTCCTTCTGGTTTTTATGTGTGTGCACACATATGGAGTAACTCTAAGTAGAGGCCAGGGTACTAGAAAGCGGCCCGTGGAGGGCGTCGTGGCTAAGGGGGATGGGCAGGGAAGTGACAGACCACATGGGATATGAACGTGGACGGGGCGGACTGTGGGGAAGGGAAGCACCGGGTGGGACGGGCCAACCACAGCCAAGTGCATGAATGTGTTACAAAGAAACCTGTTAGCTTGTGTGCTGATTAAAAAAAAATACAGGTAAGTACATTTTTAAAAGGGTGATGTGGGGGGAAAAAGGATTTTTAAAAAAGTCATTTATCTTAAAAAAAAAAAAAAAAGCTCCCAGAAGATGGAAAAACCAATAGGTGGGTTTGCTGCACTTCCAGAGGGCCTGAGTTGGGTTCCTAGCACCCATCTGCGCAGTTTACAGCCACCTGTGACTCCAGGTTCAGGAGCTCTGACGCCCTCTTCCGGCCTTGAACAGCCCTGCATATGTTCACAGACACGATGTTCCCAATAAGGGAGACAGAACCTGTATGTGGAAGTATTTCCCACGGTGGCCCACGAGGACTCAGGTGGACAGCCATCACTGCCCGTGCAGGAAGGCAGTGCCCCCAGCCCTGTGCCTGCACAAGGAAGGCAGCGCCCCAAGCTCTGCGCCTGCCCCCAGCCTGCGCCTGTACAACAGAAGGCAGCTTTCCCAAAACTTGCTCCAGATGGCGCCTGTGGCCTACCGCCTGCAAGCAGAGTCCTGGAGGTCGTTTTGGTCTCTGCATTGAACCCTCAGCCTGCTGTCTACCTTGAGTCCAGTGTTTGTGCCCACTGAGGGTTCTCTGAGCCCGTGCTCCACACACACACTGTCCCTCCCTCTACCCTCTGTGAGTCTGAGTATCACAACTTCAAACTTCCTCCCAAGCTCAGAAGACACTGGGATAGTTTTGTCGACTTGATGTCATGCAGACTCCGCTGGGAAGAGCATTTCAGTGACAGCCGGTTGGATGTGGTTAGCCTGAGGGCATGTCTCAGGGAGGAGGCTGGCCAGTGGGCATGTCTCAGGAGGATTGTTGTCAGTGCATTAACACAAAGGGAGGTCCCACCCACTGTGGGTGACACCATGCCCTGGGTTTGGGTCTTGAATTGTGTAAGTGTGGAGAAAGCAAGCAAGCACGAGGCATGTGTGCCTTCTAGGCATGTGTGAGTGCGGTCTCTTTGCTCTTGACTGTGGACCTCCCGTTTCAAGTTCCTGCCTTGATTTCCCCAAAATGATGGACTATATTCTGGCACTGTGAGCTACGATAAGCCCTTTCTCCCAGAAGGTGCATTTGTCAGGATGTTTTATCACAGCAGCAGGAAGGGAACGAGGCTGGTGCTGAGGCTGCGTGCTGCTTGCCCACTTGAACTCAGCTCAACAACTTCATGCCCCCTAGAGAGGTGTGAAGCCAGCAGGCTCTGCAGCAGGCTCACTCGGCTGTCTTACCGAGCTGTGTGCCCTGGACCACCATCCAGCCTCTCTGTGGCTCAGGCCGCCATCTGAAGGCCGCCATCTGAAGGCCGCCATCTGAAGGCCAGGGCTTACCCACTCAGCCTAGAATAGGCATTGCACGGGAAAGACATTTCACAAATGTAAAGATGTATCTCTGTTGCTTTTAATCGTGAACATGCGTGCAGGTGTCCACAGAAGCCAAAAGAAGGCACCAGATTCCCAGAAGTTAGAGTAACAGGTTGTTGTAAGCTACCTGACATGGGTGCGGGGAGTGGAACAGGGGCCTCTGCAGGAGTAATAATAAGTGCCTATCACCTCTGAGCCATCTCTCCACTCCTGTTGTAATTTTTTGATTTCTTCAAAGTCTCACGTCACCTGAGCATGGTGGTGTGGCAAGTAGAGCTCTGTGAGTTCAAGGCCAGCCTGGTCTACATAGAGTTCCAGGCCAGCCAGAATTACATGGTGAGAGCCTGTCACAAGAGACGAAAGAGAGAGAGAGAGAGAGAGAGAGAGAGAGAGAGACAGACAGACAGACAGACAGACAGACAGACAGACAGACAGACACTCCTAATCTCATGTAACTCAATCTGGCTTTGAATTTACCACGGTCAAGGACAACACTGACCTCCTGATCCTTTGGTCTCTGCCTCCCAAGCTTTGGCATTAAGGCCACGCTGACACTGTACGGCCACGCTGACATCATATGGGTGTGCTAACAGTGGGTGAAGAAGTGAAGCTTGAAGCTCTGCCTATGAGACGCCTCAGTGGGTAAGGGCACAGCACCTGCCTCCAAGCCTGGGAAATCAATCCCGCGGATGCACGAGGGCGAGAGAACTGACTCCTTCCTCCAGGCTGGTCTCTGACATCCACACATGGGCACAGGCACTCAGAGACACTAAACAAGCAGGCAAATGCACTAACTTTAAAGAGAGGCAGCGGCTAAGCTCCCAGGAAGCAGCCTAGGAGGATGCTGCAGCCTAGGAGGATGCTGACATGGGTGAGGAAGCCACAGGGACACACCAGGTCCCTATTTGCTCTCAAGCGCACACCTCCTGGAGCTTTTTAGTCACGGATAAGAGCTGCTGAACATAGCTCTGGGAAGCAGGAAGTCCCGAAGGACTTCCTGGTCCCTGAGGAAAGGGAACAAGAAGTAAGTGAAAGGACAGTGAAGCAGACGGGTTCCCAGGCCTGAAAGCACTCTAGGGATCCGAACCTAATCATGTCCAGATCCCTCCTCACCTGACAGCAGCCCCCAAGCCAGTGAAAATCCACATACTCAAAGTGGGGGGGCCCACGAAGCCAGGAGGAGGGGTCTGTGGAAGCGATGTAGAAATGTCAGAACCAGGCCACAGGGACGACAATTCTCACACACCTCAGGTCACACTGGGTTCCTTCTCTATTTACCCCCCACACAGGACAGACCTGGCTCTCCACAGAAAACCAGGGAAGCGTGCGTCCGTCCAGCAGATGTCATGCTGGTGGCATGGCCAACCTGTGAATACTGCTTCCCTCAGGAGTCCGAGGTGACCATGAGCCAGGGAGAGAAATCCCAGCGCTTGCCCAGCCCACACAGTGCAAGCTGCTCCTTGCCTGAACTCTCTGGCCTTGGCAGGAGCTTCCCTGGAGGCCAAGTGGGGGTACAGTACAAGAGAGGCTCCTGGAATACCCCGAGAGCGGGCTCCCCTGGTAACACAGCAACAGGCAACAGGACAAGGTGGCACAGACAAGAAAGGCCACATCCCGACTTGGCTCTAGCCACCGGCTTCTCAACAATAATTGCTGTGGGAAACGATGTCAGGGAGAGTGAGGGCCAGAGTCCTCCGTACTCACCTAGGACTGAGGAGCGACTTCCTTGGAGGCTGCTGCAAACTGGGAAGAAAGAGCTCTGTGGGCTGCTGGTGGGCTGCCAGCTGAGGCCAGGAGGTCCAGCCTTCCCAGCCCTCTTTTCTGGCCACCTCCTCCAGAAGCTCCGCCCAAATCCTAGAGCTACCAGGTGGTATCTCCCCACCCCACCATAACCTGCTTGGCAAGACCTTGTGCACCTTTCCCCACTACTGCTTCCGGCTTCTCTCTCCCCCAGACGTCTAGACTGAGGTAGGGCCTTCCTTTATCTACCTGCGACTCACAGGCCAGCCTGGGACTCCAAGGCACCGACCTTACCATGGGTCACAGCCTGGTCCCTGCAGGCTGCACGTCCCTGTGGAGTAGGTGGAGGGTGAAAGGGTGCCTGCGGGACACCCTGGACACAGCCTTCCTTCTTCCTTCTGAGAGGGGCTGGGAGCACACAACAGCCCCACAGCTAGCCCAGGGGAGGGCCTGCTTCCTACCGGAGAGCCTGCCAGGTGCGCGGGATGCTGAAAAGACCCACGGCCTCCCCGACAAGGTGTGGTGTGCTGTGAGCCCTGGGCTGGCGTGACTAAGCTTGGTGCTGACCAGCCACCTCAGAGGCAGGACTGGCACAAGGACAAGAGGGCAGGGCTGTCCCCAGACACAAACTGGCTTGGCTCACTAGCAGAGCGGCCTGCGGAGCTGCTCAACTTCTCCTCAGGAGCAGGGAGGACGCATGGTCCCAAACCCAGGGATACTGGTTCCGAAGGCTCGTCTGCCCACACAAAATGTTTCTTAACTCAGTTACTCACGACACAGGCGTGATAGTGACTACGCAAAGGGCAGCCAGTGGCTCACAAATGCAGGGGAAGTCCTTCCAGGCCTGGGCTGGGATTAAAGGCACGGCTACCACACCCGGCTCCAGTTTTTTTTTTCCCCTCAAGTCAGGGTTTCTCTGTGTAGCCTTGGCTGTCCTCGACTCCCTTTGTAGACCAGGCTGTCCTCGAACTCACAGCGATGTGCCTGCCTCTGCCTCCCGAGTGCTGAGATTAAAGGCGTGTGCCACCACAGCCGGCTCTCCAGTTGATTTTTATTTGGCATTTTCACTCTATAGTCCTGGCTAGCCGGGGACTCACCATCTTCTTTCCTCGGCCGTCAGCCGGTGGGCCTAAAGGACGCAGTCTCCCAAACCACCTTTGAGACAGGGTTTCTCACAGCCTGGAAGTTGCCAGGTAGGCTAGGCGGCAGCAAGCTTCCTCTCTTCACCATCCAGTACTGGGGTTACTGGGGCTACTGGGGTTACGGGTGCACGCCCAGCTTTTTATTGTGGGTTCTACAAACTGAACTTAGGACTTCACACTTTGTCATAGAAAGACAACTCAAGATGAGTGTGATGTCACATGCCTGTGATGCCATCACGGGATGGAGACACGGGACGAGGTAGAGCTTGACACCCTCCTGGGCTTGACCATCAAGCAGAAAGGAAATGGGAACAAGGAGAGAGGCCAAGTCCGCTTCATAGCCTGATCTTCTAAAATTCATAAAGGGTTGGGAAAGATACAGAATAATTTATCATTTGAGGGATTTCTGGACATTTCTGTTTCATGTTCCCAAATCCTGAAGGCCAGTAACTGCTGGGGACCTGGAGTCAGTCTTGGCCTTCTGCAGCCTGCCATCGCTGTGCTCCTGGGGCAGACTCCCAGCAGCACCAGAGTCCTCCTCAGGGCACGTGTTACTTCCTGGGCCAGCATAGGGACGGGGTGGAGGGTAGGGGAATGGGAGGGTGAGGGGGGAGTAAGGAGTTGGGGGGGGCGTGCGTAAATGCAGGGGCCCAGGCAGTACTGCAGCAGCCTTTTTTAAAAGGTTTATTTATTTATTATTATGTATACAGTGCTCTGCTTGCATGTACTCCTGCAAGCCAGAAGAGGGCGCCATATCACATTACAGATAGTTATGAGCCACCATGTGGTTGCTGGGAATTGAACTCAGGACGTTTGGAAGAGCAGGCGGCGCTCTTAACCACTGAGTCATCTCTCCAGCCCCCAGCAGCCTGCCCTTTAGGATAAAGGGGAAAACATCCCTGTGTGGAGATCACACAGGAGGCAGGTGAGGCTAGCCAGACACAAAGTACAATAGGGAATGGTGAGCCACGCCACCCCTCTCCAAGGCATCCAGTTCTCTGAAGCACAGATGGGGGCAGGAAACAGCCTTGGTTCCCAATTATGAAAAGTGCACCTAATTCTGAGGCTGGGCCCAGGGAGTGCAGACGGGACTGGTGCTCTGAGCCCAATGCCTGCTAAGAGGGGAGACAGGGCTGGACCGATGGCTCAGCGGTTGGGAGCACTGGCTCCTCTTGCGGAGGACCTGGGTCTGATGCCCAGCACGTGCAGCTCACAACTGTCTGTAACTACAGTTCCAGGAGGACTGGATGTCCTCATCTGGCCTCTAAGGCAACAGAGCACCCAATCCCTTAAAATAAATCTTAATCTAAGGAGAAAGGGGGTGGGGGTGGGGGCAGAGGGAGGGAGGGAGGGAGGGGGGAGAGAGGGAGGGAAAGGTAGAAAGACCACCTCTCAGGAGAAGGTGAGGCTTGACGTCTTAGCTCACCAGTGGGCTCTCCCTGCCCTGAGGCACCAACAGGGGCAGCTCCTTCCACACCTCGACCCCTACTTAATCAGCTGCCTGCCTCTTCCTTCAAACTGCCGCTGAAACAGCACTTCCTTAGATAAGCCTTCCCCAGCTGGAGCTCTTCCCATACTTGCTTGCTAACGCAATGGATATTCATTTGGCTGCCTGGGGTGTGACCCTAGGCACACCTACATTTACTGTAGGTGTCTGTTGCCAAGATGGTGACCCCTTCCAGAACCCTGGAGAGTTCCTGAGTGTCTCCAGTCCCCATCCCCCACAGCCCAATCCCAACCCCCAGGAAGAGGTGACAGCTCTCCAGAGCAGGCACAGTCTGTGAGGCCCTTGGGGGACAGGTGCTGGGGAGGTACCCTCGCTTCCCATAGCCTCCAAAGTTTTGGGCACCAGGCAGGCAGAGAGGGGACTGAGAGCCACATGGACACTGCTTTGCCACCTTCCTGCCCCAAATGCCTAACCTTTCTTTTTCTTTTTTCTTTTTTTATTAATTTATTCATATTACATCTCAATAGTTATCCCATCTCTTGTATCCTCCCATTCCTCCCTCCCTCCCGCTTTCCCCACACTCCCCTCCCCTATGACTGTGACTGAGGGAGACCTCCTCCGCCTCCCCCCATATGCTCACAGGGTATCAAGTCTCTTCTTGGTGGCCTGCTATCCTTCCTCTGAGTACCACCAGGCCTCCCCATCAAGGGGACGTGGTCAAATATGGGGCCCCAGAGTTCGTGTGAAAGTCTCTCCACTCAACTGTGGAGACTGTCCTGTCCATTGGCTAGATCTGGGTCGGGGGCCTACCCTTTCTTAGCTGGCTCATTTGAACCGCCTTGCTAGCTCAGGCTGGCGGGACAGCTCAAGTGGTAAAGTGCTTGTTGAAAAACCATGGGGACCTGAGTTCAATGCCCAGAGCCCCCACATGAAAGAGCCGGGAGTGGTGGATGCACTTTGTAAGCCCAGCAATGTGGCGGCAGAGACAAGGCGGGTCCCTAGGGCTCGCTGACTAGTCAGCTTAGCCGGCTTGGCAAGCTCCACGTCCTATTGAGAGACTCTGTCTCAAACGCAAGCCGTACAGCTCCTGAGGAGCCACTCCTGAAGCTGCCCTCTGACCTCCACAAGCATGTGTACCCCTTCTGTCCCCCACAGAAGGGGCTGGCTCATGCTATGTCCATCTGGGAGGGCTTCACTTCCGTGAAACCCTGTGGCGCCTGCCACCTGCCTTGTTGAGCCCCTGAGTCTCTAGAAGGCTGTTTCCACGTTCCGGAAGCTCCCTCACCGGTTCAGAGAATCCTGGGCTGTAACTCCTTTCTGGCCTGTCGACACAGAGCTGGGAAGAACTTTACTTTAGAAGGCACAGTTCACTCAAGTCTATGGCTTTAAACATTTTGTGAGATTTTATTTATTTTTACGTGTATGAATGCTTGCCTGAATGCACCCTGTACCTGTGTGCAGTGTCGCAGAGGCCAGATGAAGGGCTGAAGTGACTGTGAGCAGCCAGTGCTCTTAGCTGCTGAGCCATCTCTTCAGCCCCCGAGTTTAAGGCTTTTTAGTGTCCAGTTGCACAAACGCTGCTTGCTTGGGGATCACTGGTTAAACTACACACACCCCACATGCACACCGAAAAGGTCTCGAAGAGAATTCAGTGGCTGATACGGAAAGAACCCGAGCGCAGACTCCAGTGAGAAAAGCTAGGTGTCAGGTCAACTTATGCTCCACAGCCTCAGGGTGTGGGAGCAGGAAAGAGCAACCGTGAGCACGTGTACGCGAGCGAATATGCGTGTCATGTCATGTGGTGTGTGTGTGTGTGTGTGTGTGTGTACACGCACGTGCGGGCAGGAGCCGGTCACACACTCCTTTGTTCTGGGGTGAGGCTGGCCTAGAGACAGCCTGTTCCTTCTGGCCGTACGCTTTCTGATCGGTGTACACGCTATTTTTGTATCAATAAACATGTTAACTTTAACACAAGCAAACAGGCTGAGCCTGCACCATCAAGAGTTCTCCCCACCTGTGCAGAGGTCATCTGAGGACACACTGAAGGACACCTGAAAACAGAGGCTCAGGCTCCAGATACCAGAAAGACTCCGCCACAGGCCTGGAGGCAGGCACATGGCTCTGATCAAGCTGCAGAGACATCAGGGCCCGGGCGCGGGCAAGCCTGTGATCCCAGCACTTGGCACGCAGGGAGACAGAAGTGGGAGCTCAAATCCAAGCTTGTTACACTGAGCCTGAAGTCAGAGTGGACAACATGAGACCTGACTAAAAAATATGTTTAGATAATTTTTTTTCAAGGCAGGGTGTCTCTACAGTTCTGATTATCCTGGAACTTGCTCTATAGGCCAGGCTGGCCTAGAACTCAAGAGATCCACCTGCCTCTGACTCGCAAACGCTGGGATTAAAGGTGTGTGCCACCATTCCTGACTTAATTTTGTTTTAAGGCACAGACAAGGATGTTCTAAGACAAGGACAGCCTGTGAGCTCACCCAGTGTGCTCCTGGGGCCTGTTGAGGACCAACAACTGATGTACCCCGTCTTCTGCTGCACAGTCAAAAACTAGGTGCTCAAAGCCAAGAACCAAGGGAAGCATTGAGCCCAGGCCCACTCTGGGCCAGTGCTGCCCACCCTCCTGCAGGGCCCACACTCCCCACCTTATGGATGTGCAAAGAGCCAACCAGAGCAGCTGGTACATGGATTCAGGAAAGAGTGTGTATAGTGTCCTTCTGCAAGGCCACGGCTGTCTACCGAGCAGCCCCGTCTGAAGCCTGTTCTCACGGCTAGTTGGACAACAAAGAAGCTTCTTACAGCCGCCTTGGTTTGTGTCTGCGTCCATTCTGGCTCCATCTTGACCTTGACCTTAGACTCCCAGAAGCAATTTCCTCCTCCGAAAACATCTCCCAAGATCCAATTTATCCCAAGACCAAAGGGACAGAGTGCGGAGTCCTGAGGACTCTTCTGACTGACATCCCAGCCACAGCCCCACAGGCTGTGCCTCCTGCCCTGGTCCAGCCTGTGGCCAGACTGAACTTTCTAGAATGGGGGAACTCAGACCTTTTTCTTTACTTCCCTGCTCTCAGAACAATCCTACACTCCTGGGTGCTGACCCAAGGTAGTCTTAGCCCTGGTCTCTGCATCTCTCTTTGCTGTCCCAGTCAAGTCCAGGGCTCTGGGCTGGGCCTCAGACTTCATGTCCTGTCTGTGAGCCTCCTCCTTTCTCCAAAGCCAGGCTATACATGGGGCCAGTAGGCTAGGCAGCCTCTCGCTCAGCTTCTGAAGCCTGAAGGGGGACAATCTGCCTCTGGTGTTTGGCTGACACTAAAGTGGAGGCTTCAGAAGCGTTACCAGCTACCCAAACACACACCATACGACACCCAGCAGAATGCCGCCCTCTCCTCCTGGTGAGTATGTCCCCAACCAGCTGGCTCTTCCCTCTTCCTCCAAGATGGGGACCTTCCTGGCTTCTGCCTCCCACCTGTGCCTGGCCACCTTCCTGCGCTGGAGGAACTGCCATCAGCTGACTCTGGTGCGGAGCCGGTCTCCTGCCGACTGTCTAAACACCACGCAGAGGCCTCGGAGAGCTCAACGCATCCAAGAGCAGTTATCTATGGCAGCCACAGGTGGCCCCATGCCAGCACAGCGCCTGGCAGGCAGCACACACTTCTGTCCTCTCCTGTCCCTCTGTTCCGTCCTGGGAGCTCCTCAGTCAAGGGACATGAGCCCAGGCACACAGGGCAATGTCCTAGCTCAGGAGCTGCCCCTCCCTAGTCACTCCTCCATCCGGTCCAGCCACTCCACACAGCTGCCACGCTCCTGCCCACAGAACCCCATTTCTTATCGTGGCATCCCACGCAGGCCCTTGCATGTGGGTGCGCCCACTACCTTCCAGCACTAGTGACACACTAGTGAGCCAACCCTGCACGATCCAAACGTGACAGATGAGGAAGCTGACCGGGATACCCAGGGTCACGGTCCAAGCTCCTGAGCAACGAATGCATCAGAGCCAGCCGCCTGTCCCACCCACAGTTTCCTGGAAACATTCCGAATACCACAGAGTGAGGCCAGGAACCGAGATCCTCACATGACTTGAGGAGAAGGCGCTAGAGAGATGGCTCAGGGGTAAGAGCACAGGCTGCTCTTCCAGAGGACCTCGGGGTTCAATTCCCAGCACCCACATGGCAGCTCACAGCTGTCTGTAACTCCAGTTCCAGGGGATCTGATGCATTCACACAGACATGCAGGCGAAACATCAATGCACACAAAATAAAAATTTAAAAATCCCAAGAAGAGACTTGTTATCCTATGAGCATATAGAAGGGGAGGAGGTCCCCCTCAGTCACAGTCATAGGGGAGGAGAGTTAGGGGAAAATGGGAGGGAGGGAGGAATGGGAGGATACAAGGGATGGGATAACAATTGAGATGTAATATGAATAAATTAATAAAATATATTATTAAAAATTGAAAAATCATAAAGGAGGAGGAGGAGTGCGTTCTTGCAGGGCTGGGGTACAGCTCAGATGTGGGTGTAAGACAAGCCTCAGGGAGGCTGACTCATCCATAGTAAGCAGAGACACACTCAGGTCCATTGCCACAGGGGGCACCCCTTCCCTCTCCGCCGCCTCCCTGCACCCCCCTCCCACTCATAAGAGTGCAGCAGTGAGCAGATCTGTGAAGAGATGAGAGATAAACACCCTAAGTGACACCTTCCGCCTGCCCCAGCCTGTAGCCGGATTGAACTTTCTAGAGAGTGAGCTCTGTCCTATTTCCTTACTTCCCTGCTCCTGTCAGGACAATGCCATACTCAGGCCAGCCGGGGCTGGGACTGTGGCTCAGTCAGGACAGCATTTGCCTCCTGTGCACAAAGTCTGACGCGTCATTCACAGCACCATGTGACCATCTGTTAACTGCAACACTAGGAACATCAGGCAGGAGAGTCACAAGTTCAAAGCCACTCTGGAATGTAACACTGTTGCTCCGGTAGCATCCTGGAAACTAAGAGCAGCTGACTGACTGTGGCAGGAAGATCCTGAGTTCAAGGACAGCCTGGGCTGCATAAGCAAACTATCTCAAAAATAAAAAATACAAGGGGGGGGGGAGAGAATGAGAATGAATCTAGTGTAATAATTATTCCTAAAATTTCCTCTGAATCCAGGAAAGAACACCAACATTTACTGTCATAGAAAGCTGTGCCTGGCCCATGGGGTAACGCCTCCCTGGCAGCGTGGACAAAACACTCACACTGGTGAATGGGCCTGGAAAAGGATCTCATGGTTCTGTGGATTCGTGTCCTGCTCCTGACGCCCTGTCCCTGGAGCCTGGCCACCTGGAGGTGGCCCAGTGTACCCAAGAATAAGACTATTTCCAGCCGCTGGCCTCCGAGCGTTGAGGCTGGAGTGCAGCTCTTCCCAGAGGCCCCTGCTAAGCCAGCTGCTTCCTCGGGTTCCAGGTGGTGGTGCTGATGTCAGAACCTGAGGAACAGAAGTCACTCCCAGCAACAAGGCCAGGATGACAAGGAAGAGAGGGCCACAGCAGGGCATGGGAGAGTGCTGATGGTAAGCCTGGAGAAGGTTCTGGGGTCTCCTGGCGCCCCTTCTTTGTGTTTCATCTGTCCTTGCCTTCTGGCTTGTTCCTCTTGGCCTGGGCAATGAGGATACTTTGGCTGGTCCTAGCAGACAGGGGCACTAAGTTAATGCTGCAGGAACGGTGGCTGCCTGCTTATTCTTACCCATAGCGCTCTCTTCTGCTTGCTCAGGGACAGAACGGGGGTTCTAGTCAAAGTAGCCAGGTGCCTCTGTGGAATACCTCCCACCTCCCTTGCAACTAAGAACAGCCAACGGAGGTGAGGTGGGACGGAAAAGCTACCAGGAGGGATACGCTGGAAAGCTCCGTAGGTGTGTGTGTGTAGGGGAGTGGCTTTGTGTGGTTTTCAACCCCTCGCCCCCCACCCTTGCAGCCCATGAGACAACCCTGGCTGGGGCTGGACTGCAGACCTAAGCCAGCCACCACATTTTTTCATATGCAATGAATGTCCACTGATTGAAGCCACTGCCATTTCTGGTGAAGCTACTAATTCGCACTTGACTTACAAATCAGTTGATCCCGGAGTGGTGGTAGACATCTTTACTAGCACCCTGGAGGCAGAGGCAAGTCGATTTCTATGTATTTAGAGGCTAGCCTGGTCTACCCAGCAGGTTCCAGGCCAGCCAGGACTACATAGAGAGAGCCTGACTCAAAAAACAAACAAACAACAACAACAACAAAAAACAAAACAACAACAACACAAGCAAACTCCAAATCAACTGAGCCTGGTTTCTCAACCCCTCACTGATCTGCAGTTCAGGCCAAGCTGTGCTGTGCGTGAGGGGTCTGCGGTTGATTCCCACTTCCTGGGAACTGAGGAGGGTGGAGGCCGGAAGGGAAGGACAGAAAGAGAGGGAGGGTGGGGATGGGAGGCAGGGCGGAACCTGAGAGAAAAGGCTGGAAGGCAGGTTAGAAGGAGCAAGAAACTAGAGCAGAGGCCATGGAGCCCCCCGGGTCAGGGGAGACGGGAAAGGAACTGCCCACCACCACAGCCATCACTGTCAACAGCGGACGCTCTTCCATGTGTCATGGCACGTTATAGATAAGTAGCCACAGCCCCGATGTGCTAAGTACCACACGTCCTCAGTCATGGGGTGGGGAAAAAGGCGACAATGATGGTGGTGACATTTTCTCCAAGGTTCCTTAAGAGACGAGACATGATTTCTTTCTCCAAGTCTCTCTGGGGTGACAGCTGGAACCATGGCAACCATTTTGGACTGTGAGAAGCACAGGCACACCCTAAAAATGGCGTGGCAAGGCATGCATGACTTAAGGGCTGCTCATACAGCTGCCTGGGGCCACCGAGCACCTTACTCAGATGCCATGCCATCCGTGGCCCCACCCTGAACTGCCGCAGAGCCAGGTGGCCCCACCCTTTTCTATCTTCAGCAGCAGATTCTGAGCCACTGCCTCTCGCCCACCCTGGGGTCCTGACCCAGCATCCGTGTTGAGCAGCTCACCTACAAAGAGGAAAGCTGGACTTGCAAGGCTGAGGGACCAATGGTGACCCAGAACCTAGCACCACTTGAGGGATGGAGAAAGAGAGGCTAACAAGAACGGCGACACATCACTGCCAGGGCCATACCTCAGACCAGCCCGCAACTGTTCTCCCCAGTCGCCCAAGGAAACGTCGCCCCTCAGTTCAGCCTCAAAGAGAAATACCTGCTGTGAAGGATTCACTGGTTGTCAGAGGCAGATGCACACACAGAGGCATCCCACAGAATGACCGACCTGCACCACGGCTGAGGTTTCTGTGGGCTCAGAGTTCTCTCCTCGGAGACAGCCAGCTCTGCTCAGGGAGGGAAGGGACTGTGCCAGGAGCCCTGAAATACCTGCAGCAATGGTAACATGACACAGCGCTGTACACATAGGTGCTTGCTCAGGGCCAAAGACTGAGAGTTGTAGAGGAGAAATAATGGGCCTGTACGTGACAGAAGGCCGTCTGTCCTTGCTATCTTGGTGTCCAGCCCAGGGGACGGAACCCTACCACACACGGCAGAGCACTGCTCCCGTGGTGCTGCTGTCACACAGGCACCTCTGAGGCTCTTTCTGTCCTGACAGCACTCCGGGGGATTCAGGCGCTGCTAAGGAGGAAGGCACGGACAGACCTGTTCAGCTCTGCTGAGGCCTGTCCATGCTGTCCTTTGCACCTGTTTGTCTCACTGAGGCAGAAACTGGAACCGGGTGAGGAGGGAGGAAGGGTACCAGGCTGTGCATGCCAAACAAGAGCCAAAGAGGGTAACACACACACGGAAGCCCACAGGGTTCTAGCTCCCAAGTACTCCGCGTGCAGGTAGTTTGGTTTGCTGAAGTGGAGAAGAGCTAAGTTTGCCAGGAGAGGCAGACTGGCTGGTGCATGGAGGGCTTTGCGCAGCGTACCAAGGGTGTGGCCTGAGACTGTTAGCAGCCACAGTCTGAGTGACCAGAGGCTTTGCCTTCCCCTCAGACATATCTCTGTCAGAATGAGGACGGAACCTGAGTAGGCCAGACTTACAAGGACCCAGCTGGCAGCTCCATGCTTGCTGTGGCTCAAGTGCAGGATGGAGACAAGAGCTGCAGGGCTGCCCAGCACAGGAGGGCCAGCCATTCCTTCCGGGTTATGGAGGCATGGTTAAGGGTATGGTGACAAAGGCTTTTTTTTTTTTAAATCCCAGCACAGAGGACCTTTGAGTTTGAGGCCAATCTGGTCTATATATTGAGTTTCAAGAAAGCCAGGGCTACATAGAGACCCTGTCTCAAAACAAACACAAACAAAAACAAAAACAAAAAATATAAATATATAAATATTTATATATAAAATGAGCATATGTACTTCTGAAAGCCAGAGGAGGGAGTCAAGTCCCTGGAGCTGGAGTTCCAGGTGGCTGTGAGCTGTCTGACATGGGTACTGAGAACAGCACTGGGTCCTGTCCTGTCCAAGAGTAGCAACTGTATTGCCTGCAAAGAATGACTCTCTCTGTCACATGTCCTCAGCTGATGGTGCTGTTTCACCAGTGGCCCAAAGCAACAGACTCAACTGACCATGGGTTGGAACCTCCAAACCTTTTTTCCTTGTACACTGATGACCTCAGGCATTCTGTGACAGTGATGGAGAGCTGACTAACACACCACCACCAGAAGCAAATCAGCTGCTCTTGAGGGACACTTCCCAAACCAGCACCCACAACTCCTTCCTGCAGATGAGCTCAGAAGCCAGGCTGCAAGCCACTAACATGCTAGCAGGAACACACACACACACACACACACACACACACACACACACAGGTACAGAGCCGACAGTGACTAGAGAAGGAAGTTCAGATGATACAGGAGCTGATGCCGCATAGAGTACAGAGACACGAGGGATGGCAACACCGGGGGCTCATAGTTCATGGCAGGGTTATAGCTCAGTGGTAAGGTGCTTGCCTAGCGTGCCTGAGGCTCGGGCTCTACGCCAACCACAGAAAGAAAAGAAAAGCTTTAGAAGCAGTGTGCTAAACCCAAGCACTACACTGGAGAACAGAGAGCTCACCTCCAAGTGGTTACTAGCCAGCGTCTACTGGGCAGGCAAGCGTCCTGCACGTCGAGAGGCTGGTGGTCAATGTGCCGTTTTCACATTTTCTCTAATCTTTTTCCTTGTTCACACAAGGTCTCGAGTAGCCCAAGCTGCCCCCCAGCCTATGATGTAGCTGAGGCTAGCCCTGAGCCGATTCTCCTTCTACTTTCCCTCTGACTATCCACGCCCACTAGTGTCCAGCCTGCTGTAACTGTCACCCTGACACAGCCTAGTGTCATCTAGGAAAGGCTTGATGGAGGGACTGCCTCGGTCAGTGGGCCTGTGGGCAGAGCTGAGAGAGACTGTCTTGACTGATGGGTGAGGGCCCCAGCCCACTGTGGGCAGCACCAGCCCTAGGAACCTGTTTATGAGAAAGCTAGCTGAATGTGAGCTGCAGAGCCGGCATGCAGCGTGTCGCTCCGTGGTCCCTGCCGACTCCCCTGACTGACAGACTGTGACCTGGGAGTACAAGCCAACTAGGCCTTTCCTCCCACAAGCGGCTGTGGCCATGGCAACAGAAATGAGGCCACATGACCTGCAATGAGGACACCATGACCTGCTTGATACATTTTTTAAAAGATTTGTTCAATGCGTGTGTGTGTGTTCTATTAGAATGTACACCTGCAGGTCAGAAGAGGGCACCAGATCTCATTATAGATGGCTGTGAGCCACCATGTGGTTGCCGGGAATTGAACTCAGGACCTCTGGAAGAGCAGGCAGTGCTCTTAACCACTGAGCTGCCTCTCCAGATTGATAGTTTTTAAAGTAAAAAGATCACAGGAGAATCCACATAATTGTTGTTGTTTTTTTGTTTTCAAAACAAAAAATCCAAAATGCAGGCATACTCCAAACCTCAGCCCCAGGACTGACCAGGACCGAGGCAGTCAACTGTGTTTCATACACTGCCTTACTAAACAAGATGGCGAGAGTGTTCTGCACACAGGGGAAGGAGCAGGGTTCAGTTAATATGCAGGGAATCAGGCTCAGCAGTGCTACAGGCCTTGCATCTCTACCTGGCCACAAGGTCCAATATAAAAAAACCAGTGACCCGGCCCAACAGTGACACGAGAGCACAAGCCCCGCAGCAGTACTTACTAAAGTCTACAGAGCCCAAGGAACAGAATGGCCCTTGTGGGATCTGGGGTAGGGTCATGATGTCACAGAAAAAGCAACAGAGGAAGATGTACTTTGCCAGAGTCCTAGGACATAAATCCTGGGCACCATGCGTCCTGTCCTGCAGCTGTGGGCCCAGTGCCTGGGGGTTGCCATGCACTCTCTGAGGCTGATTAGTCTTCCCCCGCACCCCCAGACAGGGTTTCTCTATGTAGCCCTGGCTGTCCAGGACTTGGTTTGTAGACCAGGCTGGCCTTGAACTCATAGAGATCCTCTTGCCTCCACTTCCTGAGTGCTGGGATTATAGGTGTGTACCACCACACCCTGCTCATACATGGTTCTTCACACACCCAGAAATAAGTGACTGGTGTATGGGCGTGTCAATTGCAATGTGCTGGCAGGGTTGAGTGCTGTGAGCCCTCCAGAGGCAACAGGATCAGGAAGTGCTGTCTCTGGGAGGTGACTAGGCTAGGAGACCTTCCAAAGGAGTTAGAAATGCAACCCTGTATTCCTGGAACTCAGAGCGCTGGGGCAGGAGGCTCATAAGCTATAGCCTAGGTCACACAGCAAGAGTCAGAAAACAAGGCTGGCTGTGGTGGTGGATCTCTAGGAGTTTAGGCTAACCTGGATTACACAGCAAGTTCCAGGCCAACCAGCGTGACATAGTGAGACCCTATTTTTTTTTTTAAAGGAAGATGGGCTGGAGAGATGGCTCACTGGTTAAGAGCACTGGCTGTTCTTCCAGAGGATCAGTGTTCAGTTCCCAGGAACCACATGGTGGCTCACAACCATCTACAGTGGAATCTGATTCCCTCTTCTGGTGTGCATGAAAACAGAGCACTCATGTAGACAAAGTAAACAAATCTTTTTTTAAGAAGACAAGAAAAAAGGAAGATGAAAGAAAGAAAGATGGAAAGGAATCTATGGAAGGATCAAAAATGCCTGTGGTCTTAGAAAAACAGGAGCAGGAGCCAGACCTGCAGACCTGACGGCCGACGGCATGGCAGGCAGGTAGAGGGATGGACCTGGTGCTCAGGAGAGACCATCTGGGGTGAGGCGTGAGGAGCCTGGTAAGGAGGGAAGGGGTGAACCGGAAGAGAGCTGAGAGGACAGGAGAGAAAGGGCAGAAGCAAAGGACATTCACTCAGGAAGCAGAAGGGAGTCCAGGCAGAGGACCAGAAGAGCAGAGCCATTTCCGCCAAGGAGGCCCAGGCTTACAGTTACGTGGCGCCAGGTGTTAGCCAGCTGCTGAAATAATGCCAGCCGCAGGGCTCTTCGAGGGACACTAAACACAGGGGACTCTGAGATGCCAAGAAAAGCTAGGGTAGTCAGGTGTGGATGTGTGGGAAAGATTAAGCTTTGTCAGAGGTGGAAGCAATCTTGGCGGGCTTTACCCTTGAGGCACACCATGAATACCTTGTGACAGACTGTTTGGAGCCTTCCTGGGCTTGGAATTCAGGAAGCCTACCTGGGAACCCCACCGTGGCTATTGTTTTCCTAATTGACCCTCGAAGGGAGAAGGAAACTGCCCTTTGCTTGTGACTGGGAAGGTGGGGGGGAAGACAAAACAACAGGTTGAGGCGAGGAGAGCGCACGGAGAGAGCAACCGGACCGGACCAGCTCGCGGGACAGAGAGACACCTAAAGACCCGTCCCATGGAACGGATACCGGAAGGTTCACTCTTCTGTCCCTTTAACCTTTTTTTCCTTCTTGTGTATGCTAGTTGGGTTGTATAATAAAGTTTAATTGTTAAGAAACAGAGCCAACATGTGGTGGGTGCTGCATGTCTTTAATTCCACACGAGGAGAGGCGGAGGCAAGAGAATGTCTGAGTTCAAGGCCAGCCTGGTTTACATAGTGAGCTCCAGGACAGCCAGGGGTACACAAAGAAACCCTGTTTTAAAGCAACAACAACAAAAAAGAAAGAAAGAAAGAAAGAAAGAAAGAAAGAGAAGGGAGAAGGAAGGAAAGAAGAAAGAAAGGAAAGCTCAGGGTGGGCTGGAGAGATGGCTCAGAGGTTAAGAGCACTGTCTGTTCTTCCAGAGGTCCTGAGTTCAATTCCCAGCACCCACATGGTGGCTCACAACCATCTATAATGTGATCTGGTGCCCTCTTCTGCCCTGCAAAGCATACAGGCAAATAGAACACTTATAGATAAAATAAATAAATAAATCTTTAAAAAAAAGAAAGAACGAAAGAAAGAAAATCTTGGGGCATCCCTGATACAGGCAATCTTTGAGGTGGGGCTGGGGAGAGCAGCTTCTTCAGAGGGGCTGGAGCTAGTGCAGGAGGCTTCAGGCAAACCACAAAGGAACTGAAACAGAAAACGAGGGAGCTAAGTAAATGTGACAAGATGAGGTGGGTTCTAGGCCCTTTGCTGACTCTCCAAGTACAGCCCCCCAAAACAGCAGCAGCCTGTACTCTTCGGTCCCCAGTGCACACCTCTGCAAATGTGAAAGCCCCCATGTTGTGAGCATGTTTGGAGAGGATGCTGAGACCCAAGCTCTGGGACTCTTGTTAGCTACCCAGCAGGCTTTGCCAGACAGGAAGTGTGTGAAGAGTAGCAGGGCCACCAGCTGGGGTGACTCAGACAGCGAGCACAGCTGTGTGGGGCCCACCTCCCTGACAGGCAGCCTGTAGATTGCATCAGACTTCCTGAAGTGCTCTTTACTGCCATGTCTGAAGGCACACAACTTTGGAGTGGCGTCTCTCCTGATGACCTCAGAAGGTTTTGGCGGCCACATCCGGAGCCCACACCTCTTACACACACACTACCCACCCAACGCCACTCCCTCAGCACAGCATGCCCACACACGACACTGCAAGTGGAGAGAGGGCTTCCGAAAGGCCACAGGAAGTGATGCAATCCCAGGGGACTAGCCAGACCTTATGTGGTCCATGGGGAAGAGCATCAATTTGTAAATGAACGGTTACTGTGGCAGCCCAGAAGGTGTCACACTCCAAACGACCACAGACTTCCGTATGAATTCATCCAGCTGGCAAGCTGGATGCTCTAGTACTGCAGTGAGAACATGCTAGAATTTGGTAAAACTTAACCGAAGTGAGGGCTGGCAAGATAGTTCCTCAGGTAAAGAGGCTCGCTGGCAAGCGCGCACACCTGAGTTTGATCCCCCCACATGGTGAAAGGAGGGACTAATTCCGGAAAGTTGTCCTCTGACCTCCACAGGTGTGCTGTGGTGTGCACATGAGTACATACACACAATAAATAAAATATAATAAAACTTTAAAAAATTATCAATGTCAGCCAGGCATGGTTGTGCACACCTTTAATACCAGCACTCAATAGGCAGAGGCAGGTGTATCCCTGTGAGTTCAAGGCCAGTTTTGTCTGCATAATGAGTTCAAGGACAGCCAGGGCTACAGTGAGACCCTAACTCAAAACAAAACAAAAACACACGAATCAATCTCTCTCTGTATCTGTCTTTCTCTTTCTCTCTCCCTCTCTCCCTCCCTGCCTCCTTCCTCCGTTCCCCTCCATCCTTTTCTCCCCCTCCCCCACAGAATGGCAGCCCTATCCAGGCATGATAGTACACAGCTGTCACCCCAATACTCAGGAGGTGAAGGTACAAGTATCAGAAAGTCATCCTTAGCTACACAGAAAGTTTGAGGCCAGTCTGAGACACAAAAGAACCCCCGGAAAATCTAACCCGCACACCTGCTGAAAATAAACCAGGAAGGGGATGAGGGTGAGGAGCTGAGCCAGGAAGGGGATGAGGGTGAGGAGCTGAACCAGGAAGGGGATGAGGGTGAGGAGCTGAACCAGGAAGGGGATGAGGGTGAGGAGCTGAGCCAGGAAGAGGGGATGAGGGTGAGGAGCTGAGTCAGGAAGGGGATGAGGGTGAGGAGCTGAAGCAGGAAGGGGATGAGGGTGAGGAGCTGAACCAGGAAGGGGATGAGGGTGAGGAGCTGAGCCAGGAAGAGGGGATGAGGGTGAGGAGCTGAGCCAGGAAGGGGATGAGGGTGAGGAGCTGAGCCAGGAAGGGGATGAGGGTGAGGAGCTGAGCCAGGAAGGGGATGAGGGTGAGGAGCTGAGCCAGGAAGGGGATGAGGGGGAGGAGCTGAGCCAGGAAGGGGATGAGGGGGAGGAGCTGAGCCAGGAAGGGGATGAGGGGGAGGAGCTGAGCCAGGAAGGGGATGAGGGGGAGGAGCTGAGCCAGGAAGGGGATGAGGGGGAGGAGCTGAGCCAGCAAGGGAAGGATCATAGTGAGGAGCTGAGTTGGGGGCGTGTGGTGGGGTTGGATGCTGGTGCCACTCTAGGTAGCTCGTTCTCCAGACAAGACGACTTCTGAGTGGGAACATCAGACCCCCAGGCCCCTCACCCCCAGATGGCCGGTGGTGTGTGAGCAGTACAGCACAGCCCTGGATCCTACCTTAACCTCAGCTATGTGGGACCCAAGGGCCGCCTCGCTTGCTGTTTCAGCTCTCAAGTACACACCCCACACACTTGTGTGAAAGACACGGGTGGGCATGCTGAGACCTGGGAACTCCATCCCACATCCCCAGCATGTTCTCTTGTGGCTCCTGATGAGCCTGTGACAGGAATTCATAGACAGGAAGTGTAGAATTTTTTCCCAATACATAAAGCCCATGACACAGTTGATTTACAAATTAGGTACAGAAAGCCCTCTTGGGTTGCAGATCTGAAGTCTGAACAATATAAAGGTGAGTGTGACTCCTGCACCGGACAGAACACAAGTTCAGGAAGTGCTGCAGGTTTTCATGGTACTTACACAGTCATGAAGAAATAATGAAACAGTGGCATTTGCAGACAAACAGATATTATGGGAGATCACTATGTTAAGCAAAATAAGCCAGACTCAGACAGGCCAATGGGAGTCAGGCGAGGTGGAGGCAGGAGGATCTCTGCTACACTAAGGCTATGTGGGATTCTGTCTCAAAAAAGCAAATAATAGCCGAGCGTGGTGGCGCACGCCTTTAATCCCAGCACTTGGGAGGCAGAGGCAGGTGGATCTCTGAGTTCAAGGCCAGCTTGGTCTATAAAGCAAATTCAGGTTAGCCAGGGTTATTACAGAGAAACCCTGTCTCAAAAAAAAAACAAAAAACAAAAAACAAAGAAAGAGAGAGAGAGAGAGAGAGCAAATAATAAAAAGACAAAAGCTGTAAGTTTTCTCTTGTGTGCAGAGCCCAGATTTCAGTGTGTCTGTGCCTCTGTCTGTCTGTCTGTCTACAATGAAAGTATAAACCAGGCTGTGATCAGGAGGGAAGCGATCTGAAGGGGAGGAGGGGAGAGCAGAAAGGGGGACTCTAGGGAGGATGAGGAGGGAGGCAGAGGCAGGTGGATCTCTGTGAGTTCGAGGCCAGCTTGGTTACAAAGCAAGTCCAGGACAGCCAAGGCTACACAGAGAAACCCTGTCTCAAAAAATGGAAAAACAACAACAAAACCAACAGAATGGTAATCAATGCTGAATGTAATAGTTAGCACAATGATGTAATAAAATACTTTCAACCCTGGGACATTCCATTGAGTTCTTTTGTAGCTCGGAGAATGAAGCTACAGAAAAAAGACCCTGTAAACGCAGAGGTGAGAGAGAGCTGGAGCGTGTATCAGCGGCACCAGTCGGGGAGACCGCACGCTGTCCTGAGACGGGGCACTGCTCTGCCTTGATATGAGGGCTTATGCCTGGTGATCTCCCTGGGAGGCTCCTCTTTTCTGAAGGGAAAGGGGAGGTGGGGGGCAGGGACTGGGAGGAGTGGAAACTGTGGTCAGCACGTAATGTATGAGAGAAGAATAAAAACAAGCAAGCATACAGAGAGTACTCCTGGGCTGTTAGACGCTTTCCAGAGGACACAAGTTCAGTGCCTAGCACCCACGTCAGGCAGCTCACAGCCCACCTGAACCTCAGCCCAAGGGGATCCAGAGCCCTCTTCTGGCTTCTGAGGGCACCTGTGCTCGCCTAACATACGCAGACACATCATACACACACACACACACACACACACACACACACACACACACACACACACACACCCCTAACATACGCCTGAACAAATAACTTATATAGGCACATTCGCCCGTACACACCTAACGTGCAGACACATATTTTTTAACTTTTTTTTTTTTTTTTTTTTTTTTTTTTTTTTTTTTTTGAGGAGCAGGGGTGTCTCAGGTAGGCAAGGCTGACCTTGAACTCACGATTCTCCTGTATCTCCCTTCCTTTGCTAGGATTACAGGCATCACCCCACACCCAGCAGTGTATAAACAAAACAAAACAGAACAGAAACCCTACAATATTCTTGAGCTGCAGAGCTGGCTCGGTGGTTGAGAGCTTGTACTGCGCTTGCAGAGGACCCAAGTTTGGTTCCCAGCACCCACATCCAGTGGCTCAAATACCTGTAAATTACTCCAGTTCTGTGAGATCCAGTGCCCTCTTCTGGCTTCTGAGGGCACTGCACTCACACACCTCATGAACATTTAAAAAATAATAAATAAAAATACAAATATTTTAAACACCTATACTCACATTGCTGGTAACATAACCACTTCGTGCAGCTTTCAAAGCAGTGTCCCATTTATGTCCAGTGAAAGGAGCCAGACTTTTACAAAAGATCACACCCTGGCAACTCATTTACAGGAAACATCCAGAAGAGGCAAATCCCAGGGGACAGAAGCAGCTTGGCAGCTGCCTGGGGCTGGGATGGGAAAGACCCAGCTGAGTGTGGACAGAGCCTTCTGTTTGGAGCAGTGACAATGTCCTCAAGTAGGTGGCCAGCTGTGTAAATACAAGGCCATTAAAGCACACACTGTACGCGGTGAACCCTGTGAACTACAGCTCACAAGGCTAAGCGGGGTGTGGTCTAACAGGTGGGAACTGAAGCTGAAGGGTCTCAGGTTCAAGGCCACGTAACAAGACTGCCTCAGAATAAATAAATGCACAGATGGATAGACAGATATAAACAGATGGATGGATGGATGGACACATATAAATGCATGGATGGATGGATGTGTGGACATATAGACAGACAGACAGATGACAGAAAAGAAAAGGTATGTCCCCCTCAATCACAGTCATAGGGGAGGGGAGTAAGGGGAAAATAGGAGGGAGGGAGGAATGGGAGGATACAAGGGATGGGATAACAATTGAGATGTAATATGAATAAATTAATAAAATATATTTTAAAAAATAAAATAAAATATTTTTTTAAAAAGTAAAGGTATGGGTGTGTGGGGGGCAAGAGAGACAGCAGTAAGACAACACAAAGAATCCACTGAAATATTAACCCATGGTGATTTTTGAGACAGTTCTAGGTAATTTGATTTTTCCCTTTACATTTCTTAGTGTTTTCCCTCCAAAGGAATTAGGTTGCTTCCTGAAGGAATCCGGCCCCTTTCTGAGGTGCCTGAGACTATGGGAGGAACCACTAACATCAGGCCAGTGTACCCACAAACCAGCGAGGGGCCTTACAGCATAGACAACACAGACTGCTGTGTGGTACCTTGGAAGTTCTAACTCTGTGGGCCGAGGAGGACAGGCTGGGAGAGGAGCTTTCCCAAAACTCCCTGGAAAGTCTGCCAGCCATGCCATGTGTGGGAACCACTCGTCCAGGCACCGCCTGGCACATCTCAAAGGCTGTCCAGTCTGCATATCCGTCTGCAAGCACGTAGTGCTGAGGGTCCCAGCCAGCCAGCACCACGGAGGGGGAACTCCGCAGGGGAATTCCACGGTGTCCGATGCCTCGGGGGCAGCTAGCAGGTCCCGGGGGCACAACCTATTTTGGAAGGCTCTTGGCTGCTCGTATGCAAATGGGGACTGGCACAATTCCCAACATAGAGGGTGCGAAGGGAAACTGGCACAATTCCTAAGCCAGCATGCTCTGCAGCGCCCTGAGAACCAGAAAGGGATGTGGCACGGTGACAGAGTATGGTGGCAGAGCTGCCAGGCTCTGGGTCCAAATCCCAGATCTCCATTGCTGGTGCACGGGGACTGAAGGTGGCCACATACGCTTTGCCACACTCGTCACACAGAGGTGTGTTCTCATCCGTGACCATGGGCGAGCCTGGTGATGGCTGACCCACAGAAGGTTGCTGAGGTAAAGACTCTAGGGCGAAACCTCAGTGTCCCACAGGGCACCCAGCTGTCAGGGTAGCTGGGCCCAGGCAGACCTCAGAGATAGGAGACGGGATGAACGGCGTGGATGGTATTCAGCCAGCGCTGCGAGAGGCGAGAGAGGCCCAGCTTCCCCTTGAGCAACAGGCTTGCCGTGAGTCTTGGCTTTCTCGTCATCGCTCAGCGAACGCTAACTTCGTCGGGCACTTGTGAGGCTTGACAGGCTGCTCTTGGCTGAGGAAGCTTCATCTATCCAAAGTACAGGAGCTATCACGCTCCGTGCAACTGGGGAGGACTCTACGCGTGAGCACCCCTGTTCCGGATGACTTACCATCTCTGCCACACCAACGTCCTGCCAGCCTCTTTTGCCTACTGGTGTCATCTCCGTGGCACCCTTAAGAGCCAGCCTCCCCATCTCACTCCAGCATCCAGAGAAGGGCCAGGGCCTTGTCACCCCACTTTCCCCACCTTCCCATGCCCTTCGGCGCTGAAGAGACGTGGCCCTCCAGTAGGCGGGCCTCAGTGCTCTGTGAGCGCTCAGTGTGCTCTTGTCTCTGAGGCCGTTCCCTGGACTGCAGGAAACCAGTCATCAAAACCTCCCTGTGGTTGTTTCCGAGAAAGCAGGTCTGCAGCACTGGAAGAGGCTCAAAAGTCGACCCAGGCGAGCGGAGACTCCCGTCAGCCAGATGTCTTGCTGTGATTTCTCCACTGTGATACCTCAGCAGTTCCAGTCTTAGGTGACATCCCTCATACTAGCTCCAACAATGGCTCCATCCTGACCCACGCCGTCCACACAGAACCCTGGTCATGGTGCCAAGCTTCAAAAACGGCTCTGGCTGGGATGCGGCTGGTAGAGTGCTTGGCCTGCAATGCGCGAAGCCCTGGCCACTACATAAAGGGGACATGGTGGTGCAGGTCTGAGCTCAGACGGTCCAGGCAGGAAAACAAGGAGTTCACTGGCATCCTCAGCTACGTACTGAGTTTGAGGCCAGCCTGGAATACGTGAGCCTCAAAAGTAAAGGGAAAGGGGCTGAGGCCTGCGATGGCTCAGTGGGTAAAGACTCCTGTGACCAAGTGTGACAAACTGAGTTTGAACGTGATCCCACATAGAAGGAGAGAGCTGACTCCCACACGTCCTTTGCTCTCCACACATGGTGCTGTGGTGTGTTTGTGCGTGTGCACAAATACATACAAAATGAATAATTACAGTTTATAATACTGAGGACTATAAATCAGGGTTAGAGGGATTTTCAGTGGTGAAGAGCACCGGCTGCCCTGAGGACCCGGGTCTGGATCCCAGCACTTACACGGTGGCTCGAAACCATCTGTAAGTCCAGGGCGAGAGGATGTGACGCCCACCTGCTTCCACCCTCCATGGTTACCAGGCATGCATGGCGCACATAAACGTACAACTAGGCAAATGCCCTTACACATAAAGTGACTTGTTTTCTAAGTAGAGGTCCCTGCACAGCCACAAAGCGGGGACATCGTACCGACAGAAGATGAAGTCACTGTGGAAAAAGACGGAAGCGATGCCGCCTATTCTGCAAGGATGACGGAGGTGTCTAAGCACAGGCTCGCCAGAGAGCACAGCGGTAGCCAGCCACCCAGAGCACTAACAGCAGAGGAGGGGCAGGCAGGGGTGCCCTCTTTCACCCCAGCACTCGGGAGCTCGGGAGGCAGAGGCAGGTGGAGCTCTGTGAGTTCTGGCCAGGAAGGGCTACATAGAGAGACCCTGTCCCCAAAATAAATAAATAAGTAAACATAAATAAATAAATAAATAAATAAATAAATAAATAATTTTTTTTAAAAAAAGGAAGCTCGCGCTGGAGAGCTGCTGAGCAGTTACGAGCAGCGGCTGCTCTTGCAGAGGACCTAGCTCAGTTTCCAGCACTGACAGTGGCTCACTGGTTACAGCTCCAGTTCCAGGGCCTTCTTCTAGCATCTGCGGACACCAGGGACACGTGAGATACACATGCGTACATGCACAGGCAAAACATTCATACACATATGAAGGAGGCTGAAACCAGTGGCTGCTGGGGTGTGGGTGTAGGAAGGGGTGTAGCTGACTGCTCAGAGGCGTAGGTCTGTTTGGGGTGAGGCAGATGTGCGACTAGACGGCGGCGGCGGAGCTGGTCACACGTGACTTTAGTAAAGATCATCTTAAACTGATGAGTTTTGTGTTATGCCAGGTGTATCTCAGTTCTAAAATGCTGAAAAGTATAAGCAGGGCAGGCTGGGGGAGGAGCACTAGGGAGCTATAACTGACAGCATCAGGTGTTTAGGCCAGCCTGGGCTACCTGGGACCCGGGTATCAAAAGACTATCCTATAAAACGGCTTGCAGTGTCCTGTGCCTGCTTGTCACCTCCGTCTGTGTCCCGTCGTCCTTTCTGGCTGCCCATCTACCCTCCTCCTCCTTCCCTTTGGCCCAGCCCTGGGCAAAACCAGACCCATCTTTTCCTGGCAGAACGACACCGACTTAGACGCGCCAGAGACCATCTGGAAGCCAAGCTGCCAGCCCCCGAAGTCACCCCAGACAAGCTGCCCAATGACTAGGGCTGCGGTTGCAGCCATGTGTCAGCTGAGGGATACAGTTTCACATGGGAACTTAATTATAGCTCTGGAGTGGAGGAAGGGAGAGGGGTCGGGCAGGCTTGAGGGATGAACAGGAAGTCACTGCGCTGGGCCTGGGCGTGCACGCAGGCCCACAGGAACACACAGCTTCTGCTAAGTGGACTCCTGGCCCACATGGCACAGAGGCCACCATGGCACATGGAAACCTGACACACAATATTCACTCACTGTTCTGCTTGCTGGAGACCTCACTGATCCGGGAGGGCCAGCTTGCTCCCCAGGAAACCTCATCCTCAGCTCTCTCACTGGCTTGGAGTTTTTCCTGGGATGGAATCTGAGCTGTGGATCTGAGGATCTGATTGGCCCCTCACCTGACTACTGTACTCACACCCCTGCCCACTGCCCAGGAACCTGCCGAGGAGGAAGGCAGCTGCTGCCACACAGGTGTCAGCCACTGGCCTGGGTACTGCCAGGTGGAGAAAGTTAGTGGGCTGAACAGAGAACTGCCACGGAGGTCACGGTCAGAGGTGAGGCTCCATACTCGCCAGGCCTCTTGCTGGCTAGCGAGAGCTCCCTGCCACGCCACTGCCTCAGCCACTGCCCAGTTCCCGCTGCCTCCAGAGTGAGTCGGGGACCAGCCCTGTCCCATCAGTGCTCTTCGACACTGCATCCCAGCCCAGGAACCTCAGGTTCTGTAGTGACAATTCTGAAACTTTGTTTTGTTTGCTTTTCGAGACAGGGTCTCTCTGTGTAGACTTGGCTGTCCTTGACTCAATCTGTAGACAAGGCTGGCCTCAAACTCGCAGAGATCTACCTGTCTCTGCCTCACGAGTGCTGGGATTAGAGGCGTGCGCCTGGTATGACTCACACCTTTAATCCAAGCACTCAGGAGGTGGAGGCAGGCAGATCTCTGAGTTCGAGGCCAGCCTGGTCTACAGATCCAGTTCCAGCCAAGGCTACATAGGCAAACTGTCTTAAAATAAACAGATAGGTAGATAGACAGATAGATTATAAAGTATAAAAATAAGAAGAGGAGGGGAAGAGCAGGCCTCTACCCTTAGGCAGCAACAAGAGACAGCCTGAGAGCTCGCCTCAGGGCCTCCCCACAGAGGGAATGCTGTAGGTCAGCCTCCAAGCACAGCAACGTGGATACTGCGGTTTATTCTTTTTTTTTTTCCAAGACAGGGTTTCTCTGTGTACCCTTGGTTATCCTGGACTCACTTTGTGGACCAGGCTGGCCTCGAATTCACAGCAATCTGCCTCCCTCTGCCTCCCGAGTGCTGGGATTAAAGGCAAGCACCACCACGCCCGGTGGATACTGCAGTCTTAATCTGACAAGCTGACAGCTGAGGAGACCCTGTGACATTCCCTCACAGGAGGGAGTGGCAAGGGTCATTAGCTCCCACCTGAGACTCAGCCCCACCTTCCTGCTGCTCCTGACAGAAGCAGGAACTCCACAGGGCAGCTCTGGGCATGCCTCCTCATGCTGAGGGGGTTACTTTTCAGTGGTTCATTTCTTGGGGCCACTCATTGGCTCACAATGTTGAACTCAGAAAGAAGACTGACATCTGCTCCTGTCTCCTCAGGCAGAGTTAGTGCAGCAGAAAGATCACAATGAAGCCAGCCCTGAGCTGAAAGTGAACATGTGGAATGTGGCAGACAAGGGGCTGCTGAAGGAGGGCGGGCCATCTCCTCCCTATAAGCACATCACTTCTTTTTAAAACGAACGGAAGAAACCATGCAGGGAAAAGGGGGTACAGCTTGGAAAGAATGGGGAGGGGAGAGAGGGGGATGGCAAGAACAGGTAATGGGAGTGGACATGCTCAAACCTTACATACGCCAGGCGTGGCGGCACACCTTTAGCCCCAGCACTCAGGAGGCAGCCACAGGCAGGGCTCTGTGAGTTCGAGACCAGCCTGATCTGACAGCCAGGGCTCTGTGTAACAGAGAAACTGTCTCAAAAACAACAACAACAACAACAACAAAAAACCTGTATTACATACAAAGTATGAAAACGCCACAGTGAAACCCATTACTATATATATTTATCATATGCTAATCAAACACAAACAAACAAACGAACAACCAGGCTTCTATAATCCGAGAGACCACAAGCCATGACTGACTACAATGACCTGCGTGACAGGAAATGGAACTGATTTTCTTCTGTGCTTACTCCTTTTCTCTCTGTCTCTCTCTGTCTGTCTCTGTCTGTCTGTCTGTCTGTCTCTGCCTGCCTGTCTGTCTGTCTCTGTCTGTCTGTCTGTCTCTCTCTCTTTCTGTGTTCTATTGTTGTTATCATTGTTTGTTTTTAGACAAGGTTTCTCTGTGTAGCCGTGGCTGTCCTGGAACCCAATATGTAGACCAGGCTGGCCTTGAACTCAGAGATCTAGCTGCCTCTATCCTCTGAGCACAGGGGTCAAAGGTGTGCGAGTGACACCAGGCCCAGTTCAGTGTTTTCTAACCAACTATTATAAGAGAGAATAATTTATATTAATAAAATATTTTAAAATAAAGATGTAGGGGCTGGAGAGATGGCTTAGTGATTTAGAGACTGTCTGTTCTTCCCATGGATGGGGTTCAATTCCCAGCAACCATATAGCACCTCACAGCTGTCTGTAATTCCAATCCCAAGGGATCTGACACCCTCATACCAACGCACATAAAATAAAATTAAATTTAAAATAAATAAATAAAGAAGATGGTCTCCCAAATCCCTCTGAGCCGGCCACGAGTGTCATGACTCCTCTTGAATCTGAGCCCTCCAAATACAGTCTTCTGACCACGTCCTTCCCTGTCACCAGCTGAACACCTGCCCGCTTGCTCCAGAGGTCATTAACAGGCAGGCAGTGCCTCAGGGAGAGTCAAGTGCAAAGCCAGAGCTGCAGCACAATCTCCTCAGGCTATAGGATTTCCCATAGCAACTCCTGCCTCCCCTGGAAGTGCCCTGCGGGGTCCCCAGGCTATCCTGGGGCAGCCCCTGGATATCACACAGGCCAGTGTTCAGCCACAGTGGAATGTGGTACTCGAATCTTGTTCACCCTGCGCTCCCAGGCCCACTTGCGGTGCAGGGCAATGACAGGACAGCCCTCTCACCAAACCAGAGACCCCTGGGGGATAGGACGGATAGCCACCACCTCACGGATGGCACAGTGATCGGCCCAAAGCCAGTCAGAATTGAGGCCCTTAGCTCCCGCAGCTGCTCCTAACCACAATGAGGTGTTCCCTCCAGTGAGCTGGAGTGGCCGGTGCCCATCCTGCTCAGAATCCACAGAAGCACCTGCCCCTCCAGCCTCAGAACCTGTCTGTAACACCATCAGGGGACTCCTCTCAGAGGCAGGATTGGGGTGGCAGAGTGCGTAGGCGGGGTGCTGCCTAGCTCAAGGGAGAGTCTGTGAAGGCAGTGCCCCCCATCTCTCCTCTCCCCATACCTAGACGGCTCAGCCCTCTTTGCTTTCCCCTTAGCACCTAGAGCAGAGACTGAGTCCTGCCCCTCCCCCACAAGGCTGCCCGCGGTTACTTGTGTTGCAGGGGCCCAAGGAGGCCCTGACCACTGTTCCCTTGGTCTTCTCGGCCTGTTTACTGGAATGAGCCCTGCCGGAGGCCTGCCAGAAGGTCCCTCAGCGAACAACAAGAAACTGTTCTCTGAAGCCAACACTACTCTAGTGAGTCAAACAGGTGATTTCCAACTGGACCAATCAGATTCGGCTGTCAATCACACATAAGAAACAGTCATTGGCTTTCATCATCTGGGTTCAAATCCTAGCTGTGCTATGTCAGCGAGAGTCACTGACAGTCCTGAAGTCACCATCTATCAGCCAAGTCCACCATTACATACCCTGGCAGGCGCCAGCCAGAGGTGGGGGCTTCAGTCAGAGCCGGAAGGGAGGAAGGCAGCAAGAGGGAGGCAGGGGAACTGGAAAAACCTTGCCATAGCCAACTGGTCCTCTGGTCCTCTGCGTTGAGCTTAAACAGGGAAAGGCAAAATGAGTCGCTGGCTTTATGGCCTTCCGCGAATGACTGCTCCTCCCAGAGAGGGTCACTCAGGGTAAGGTGGCCACCCTGGTGACACGCCACCATACCTGACCAGCGCTGCGGAGCTGGATTCTGGGGAGATGTCACCCATTGTGACCAGGGAATCCCCTCCAGGGCTGGGAGCTGGCTATGCCGCGGATCTTCAGTTCCTGAAATACATCTGGCAGACAGACTGCCGATCTCCCATGGTGGAAGGAGAAGGTAGAAAGGCAAGTGCAAGCTGCCGTCCCAGGAGCCAGCTCAGGAAGGCCCTGCCGCTACCCACCTCGCTCTCAGGGGGGCGCAGCTGGGCTGACAACACAGCACTTGCCACCAAACTTGACAGCCTGAGTTTGAGCCTCCAGTCCCGCACGGTGGCTGGAAAGAACCAATTCCCACAAGTTGCCCTCTGATCTCTACACACACACTAGGCACATGTTTACCCATGTATGTACATGCACACACGCACACACGTGCGCACACACACACACACACACACACACACACTCCCAACCAACCGATCAATAACTAATTTTCTCAGTTGAAGAAAATAAAAATAAGAAACAAGTGGTAGGTTCAGGGTGGTGATCCCAGTCCACACTTGCAGGGCACAGGCAAGCCCTGGCTTGGGTGCAGAGATGCCAGCAGGGTCAGGCAGTTAACCAGACAGCGGGGGAAGCTCGCTACAGCTGACCACAGCACTGCCACGGGCAGATTATACTACACATGTGCTACAAGTATGCTTGGCATAAACGACACTTGCTCCTCCTCCCCAGCTTACTCACCTAGCGACTTTCACCTGAGCAATAAAAACTGTTATTGGCCAATTTATTACCAATGGTTTCCCACCCAGGGGGAGACCACCCAGGGCCTTCTCGTGCTGAGCTGTTCTCTCAGCTCTGCTACTGGAGACGTCTATCTTCTGATAAGAATCAGTTTGGGATCATTACCTGAAATTATGACATCAGGGACACCGGCAAGAGGATTTCCTACATGCAGACAATTTGTGCCCTGGCCCCCAGATGACAGTGCAGATTACTACGGACTAAGTGACATGCTGGCATCTTAGGGAGTGGACAGGGAAGTAGAGGTGGCACAGGTCACGCGGTGGGGACGTGGGTTTTAGCCTGGACACCTTCAGCCTGTGGGGTCTGACTCTTAGACACCCAAGGACAGAGGTGGAAAAGAGGCGGGTGGGAGGCTTCATTCACCCCTGGAGAAGGGAAGAAGGCGGGTGTGGAAGTGGGGGTGGGAGAATGGGGGAGGGGAGGGGGTGGGGGTGCTGAGTCCGAGCAGGTGGAGTGCACAGCTGTTCAAGGAGGCCACACATACATCCTGGCTACCAGGCTGGCCTCAGAGAAGACAGCTCTCTGGTCCAGGAGGGAAGGACCAGGGGCTGAGAAAGCGTCTCAGGTGAGCATCTGTGGCAGAGTGAAAAGAGAGAGTGGGCTTGGGCCTAGTCCCCCTCACAGGCCTGTGGCTGACAGAGGTGAGGACCCCAGAAACGCAGACCTGGATGCTTTGAGCATGCCTACTTCTGGCACATGCCCCACAACGCTGAGGATGGGGGTGGGGGGTGAGTACCTGGGAAGAGGTGGCCACCTACTCCTCCTCCCCACCCACCCCCACCACGTCTTCTGCTGCGTCAGTCAGTTCTGCATACCTGGTGATCCCCCTGGGGACAAAGTGGTAACTGTTCTAGAGAGGAACAAAGGCAGGCCTAAGGGAGGGTGACACTCAGCTCCAGGGTGCGGGAGGTGAGGAGGCCAAAGCCAGCATGCTGCAGAGCCTCTCCTCCCTGGAGGCCCTCAGAGAGCACATTTCGCTGTCTTTCTCAGACAGAGCTGCATTCCTCACATTCTCTGGCCCCCTCTTCGGTTTTCAAAGCCAGAAGTATAGCATCTTGCACTGAGGTCACGTGCCTGTCCTGTGCCATGGGGAACCCACCAGGCAATCCAGCAAAACTGAAAAGCCCAGTTAGCCAGATGCCCCTACAGCGTCAGGGGCTTGTGGCCTCCATGTCTTCAGGGGACACTCTTCAGCTCACGATGGCAGAGCAACCAAGGACACTTAACAAACACAGGTCCCTGGCCAGACCGGGGGTCTGGTTGTGTCCCAGGATGGCTTCCTCCTTTGGCTCCGCCTACTTGCTGTTTTTAGGAGGATGGAGGCCAAGGGAGCTATGTGAGCCTTGGGGGACTCAGAGGGAGGGAAGGGGGTGTTCTCCAACCTCCCCAAGGGCTCCTGAGGACTGCGTGGCCGATGTGTGCTGACATCCAGGAGCTCCCCCACTTCCTCAGGGCTTTTGTCAGAGGTGAGCTGTAAGAACATTCTGGACCAGTCAAACACGCGCTGGGGATCAGGGTGGCAGGGACACGCTCTCTCTCGGCATCACAGTTGCCTGGGGCACAGGGAACTTAGGCAGAGGAGCCGCTGTGGTCGGAGTGCCCCATCCTCAGCCATGAAGACACCAGGATGGGTTGGTGTGTGGCAATGTCCACAGCAAATGTCACCAGCTGTCCCAGGAGTGTGGCTTTTGCAGACGTTAGAAAGTTTGGAGAAGTACAGCAGACACATGTGGCCCAGGAGATGACTGTGTCTCGGACGCTGCCCCTCTGCCATGTGGCCATCGCTGGGGCATGCTGCTCTTTGTAAACCACTTCCTGCCTTCCCAGAGCCCATGGCACCTGGTGAAGTGACAATGGTGTATTTCCCACCCAGGGACTACATGTCCTCCTTACCCAGTGTGCCCAGCTGGCCAGGAACACTTAGCAGGGAAACGGCAGGTAAGGGTACACTTGGCAATGTCTGGAGACCTTCTTTGGTTCCTACAGCTGGGGAGGGCCAGTGCCGCTGGCCTCTAGTGGACAGAAGACAGGCACTGCTACACCCCCCCCGCCCCAAAAGTCATTAACTCCCCCAATACACTCAGAAGACAGGGTTTCTCTGTGTAACAGCTTTTTCCTGAGTTCTTTACAACTCATTTTGAAAACTGCTTTCCTTGGAGGGGCACCTGAGGGAGGAGCACATGCGTGTCAGGGGGGCTCACACCTCTGTCCTTATGCTAGTGGGTGTCCCGAATGAGACTGCTGCAGTTTTCCTGTATGAGCCTTGGCACTTCCCATGCCCAGGAGTCAAGGCCTCTGAGGCTCAGAGAACTTGGCCTCCTCTCAACAGCTACACAGGCCAACTCTCTCTTCCAACTGGCAGCATGGCTGACTAGGCTTCTCTCACCTCGTGTATGCTGGAATTTTCTGGAACCCAGAACTTCACATATCTCCGTTCTCAAGCAAGCGAGGTTTGCTTTTCCTCGGTTCCCCTAAATGCCTAACCATTTCTGGGCTTGTAATTGTAATTTTTTCCCCCTCTGCCTCTGCTTCAACATTCTTGAGTACTGGCTGGTTGCTCAGGCTTCTGGCTGGACGTGGTGGCACACGCCTTTAATCCCAGAACTGGCAAAGGCAGGTGGATTTCTGATGAGTTCGAGGCCAGCCTGGTCTACAAAGCAAGTCCAGGACAGCCAGGGCTACACAGAGAAACCCTGTCTTGAAAAAGAAAAAGAACAATTCAGTAAGAGGAGAGCTGCTAAGAAGATGACGGGGCTGGGATAATGCAAGGTGCAGAAGACAGGACAGGAAAGAAAAAGATGGGGGCCACTGTTGTGTGCTGCCCTGGCTGCAGGGTCACGTGACAGGTGGTAAAGTCACTCGGTTCTGGCTCCCGAATGAACAGTGTAGCCTCCCAGGAAAGCCCTTCCTCAGCATCCAGAAGCCAGCGGACATACTGTGGCTTGTGGTTCCTTTTAATCTTCCCTGAGAAGCCACGGTTAACACAGCAGCTAAGAGCGGCTCCCTGTCAGCCTGCACCAAATCCACACAGGCCGCTTCAGACGAAGCACAGGCTCAGAACAGGGCTGCTGACCCGGGAGAGCACACTCTGAGAGCGCACAGAGCCTGGCCTCTTCCAGTGTCTCCTACAGTCAGCTTCCCTGCCCCTCGCTGCCACTCTCCAACATGGCCTCACTCCTCTCCTTCCTCCTTTTGTTTTTGAGGTTTGGTCCCATGAAGCCCAGGCTTGCCTCAGACTCCTCGAACTCCTGATCCTCCTGCCTCCACCTTCTATGTACTTGACCTGCAGGCCTCTGCCACCATGCCTGGTCCTACATAGGGCTATGTCCTCCAGCCCACATCGCCGCCATCTTCAGGAGTTTGCCTGGGTCTGCTTGCCAAGGGTCCTCGCAGCTGGGCTTGTAGACTCTTATGTTCCCAGGAGGGAGCGGGAAGGTCATGGGACCCTCGTCTGAATATCTAGACATTTCTTCAGCCAGATGTATGCAATTATACCCCAGCTGCCCTGGTGTCAAGGCCGCTAGGGACAGCTAAGGGACACAGGTGGAGAAGGACTGGGGGACGGCGACACCATCCACGCTGGGTACAGACCTATCATGGCTGCTTTAAGGTCACCCGTGTGCTGGTAACCCCTGACCCATGCTCAGTAAGTAAAGTCTGACAGACCCAGTCTCCCCAGTGCAGCTGGTGGAATCGCATGTTGGTTTGTCACTGGGACTGTGGAAGGAGTGTTCCAGTCTCCCAGGGAAATTTTAGTGGCACCTGGCTAGTGTCTGTCCCTGTTCTTAGCTACATCCATCTTTGCCTCTAAATGGTCTTTAAACTTAAGTATACTTGAAACAATTACTGGTGTTAAAAATTTTGTTGGGGCTGGAGAGATGTCTCAGAGGTTAAGAGCACTGGCTGCTCTTCCAAAGGTTCTGAGTTCAATTACCAGCAACCACATGGTGACTTATAACCATCTATAATGAGATCTGGTACCCTCTTCTGGCTCTGGTGTGTGGACAGAAAAGTGTACACATAATAAATAAGTGAATAAATAAATAAATAAATCTTTAAAAAATATTATTTTGTCTGCCAGGTGGTGGGACACACCTTTAATCCCAGCACTCGGGAGGCATAGGCAGGCAGATCTCTGTGAGTTTGAGGCCAGCTTGGTCTACAAAGTAAGTCCAGGACAGTCAAGATAACATAGAGAAACGCTGTGACAAAGCTTACAGTCTTTCCCACACATCCTGTCTTGTAAAACAAAAACAAAAATTTATTTTGTCTGCCTGGCTTTTCATTTTTTTAATAAAATGCCTAGCATTCTATGTGCCTTGGCCTTGACAATAAAGCTTAAGAGTAGCTGCCTTCTAACATGTATAAACCCGAAACAGGATTTCCTTTGAGACCACAAGCCAATGACATGGGGACCTTTTGTTTTTACTACATGCTTATGGCACGCTGAGCAGATTCTCAGAGACCTTAACCCGACTGTACCGGCCTGGCCTGTGTCCCCACATGTGGCCCGTTACCTGTGCATCTTAGTCCCTACTCCCTGTCTCTGCTTCTGCTCCATGTCCCGTGTGCCGCCTGAGAATCCTTCCCCTGGCCCTGGACCTCCTCTCTGCACTGTGACCCGCTCCGTCCCTGGGATGGGAAATCCAGCCCTCGCTCTCCTGCCCAGCTACTGGCTGTTCAGCTCTTTATTAACCAACCAGAGATGATGGAGAAGAGTTTTTCCACAATGCAGAGGCAGCAGATACATCATAGAAACGGCAACACCCACATCAGACTGCAGCCAGGCCTCTGGGCACAGAAACCAGCATCTGAATACAAGGTGCACACGGCCATCCCGCAACAGGACCCCCTTAGTTAATCCCTCCCATGTATCGACAACCCTAATGGGGATCCCTCTCTCGCTCTCTGGGTACTGATCGGACTGGTGGATGGATCAGGGCCAGTGCAGGTAGCTAGCTGCAGCCACAGGGAGGAAGATGAGAGCGGGGAAGTGCTCCCTCCTCCACTGAGACCTCCGAACAGGTCCTCCCACCGCCCACCCCCTTCTTCCTCTGTTCCAGCCACCTTCTGCAAATGAGCCTTCCTTCCCCACAGCTCTCACGGCTCCCCGCTGCCCAGTCACTACGGAAACACCTTCCCTTGGGACTCGGTGTCCAGAGGATCCCTAACAGGTACGCCCCATGAATGGAAGTGAGGAGGAAATACTCTGTTTCTGAAGAGACATGAGCATAGGCCAGGCAACCTCACCGCCGCCGCAGCAGCGTGCAGTGTGCAGCGTGCAGCATGGAGCGTGCAGTGTGCTCGACAGCAGTGCTGGGCTCGGGGAGGCCCCTCCCCCTCCACGGCTCTCCATGACACACCTCAGCTGACAGCCTCCCTCTGATCTGAACTGATCCTGTGACCAAAAGGACAGAGGTGATGACGCTGTGATTTCCGAGACGAGGTTATGAGGAGGTCTGCCATCTCTTTAGCGATCTCATTCTGGGATGTTCAGAGCCCAGCCATAGTGCTATGTGCAGCTGTTGTCCACGCATATGCCTCGGTGTGCCCATGCACCCATGCACCCAGACAGACACACAGACAAGCAAATTAACAAATGTAATTTTAAGAAAAGTGACTGGATTGACCCGGGAGTGGTGGTGCACGCCAGAGTCCAGGACAGCCAAGGCTACATAGAGAAACCCTGTCTCAAAAAACAAAAAACAAAACAAAACAAAAAAGTGCAAGGGTTGGATTATATATGGGTCACACTATTAATCCCAGCACTCTGGAGACAGAAGCAGGCAGATCTCTGTGACACCGAGGCCAGCCTGGTGTACAGGTGAGTTCCAGGCCAGGGCTAACACGGGTCAAAAAGAGACAGTAGGAGGGTGTTGCAATCACAAGTTTGAAAACCACTATTCTGCATGGTCCCTTCAAAGCACAGCGACCTTGTTTCTTCAGCCCTCCGGACACTGTCTAAAGATAAACCCACCAACCATCAGCTTCCTGAAAACTTATCCTACCATGTCTTCTCTCCCCAGCAAGGCTCCTCACCCCTGGAAGAAGGCGGCAACTGCAGACTATGGCCCAAGAAAGCAGTGTGAAGGCGTAAGACAGCAACAGCCCAGACCCTTGCTATGTGCACAGAAAGAGGAGATGAAGGCCCAGACGTGAGCCTCCGTGGAGGAGATGAAGGCTCATGCTGAGTGGAGAGCGGCCCTCGGGGCTGCGCACGTGACAGCAAGGCCAGTGCAGCTCAGCAGCTCTCTCAGCCTGGACGACTTCGTCCTCATCCTATTCGGGACCTTCAGAAGCCTCTACCTGCCTTCTTCCTCCCTCGCGCTCCCTTCAGAGGAAAGAGGCTACATGTGGGTCTGAGAACTGCAGGGGCTCTTGCCCCAGACTTTCCAGAAGGATCCACAAACAACCTGGCCCTTGTGACAGGCAGACAGACTCAGGCTGGTCACTCTGCTTGGCAACAGGAAAGCCTGCAGGCTGTAAATGGTAGGGAAAGGGAAGTGGAGCCCACAAACAGCTCCTGGACCCCTGAACATCAGAGATTAAAACAGGGCCAGGTTTCCCCTGCCCCCAGCAGGGACCCACCACAACCTTGCCTGCCAAGCCATCAGGACAATGGCCGTCGAACCCCCTGGTGCGCCCCTTCTGAGAGCTTCTAGAACCTGCCAGGCGTCCTGAGAACAGGGAAACTGTGGGGAGCCCAGAGCATTGTTAGACTGTGCAGAGGAGGAAGAGCCCTGTTTCTGACCTGAAGACCTGGGGGCGGAGATTAAACGGCTCTGTCACATCCCCAGAGCACACATGATGGCGCACACCTCCAAGTCCAGCACTTGGGAAGGGGAACCCGTCTGAGCCTGGGCTCTAGACCACCCTGGCTACAAACCCAGGCTCTGACTCAACGAAACCAAACAGCAACACATCGACTGCATAAATGGACGAAAACGATGAATGGCGTCCTGGTGGCCCAGGATCCTCTGTGCCCACATAAGCAGAAAAGAGTGCTAATTTAGTCACTCAACAAACTGTGACTCCCCTCTGGCCGGCAGCCCCTCAGACACAAGAGAAAGCCCCTGTCGCTGCAGAGTATTTCCAACACTCCTAAAAGACCTACGTAAGCCAGACACACTTGACAATTACCTAGTGAGTGCCCACTACACGCTAAGTGCCTGGGGCATCCTGCAAAAGCCAGGATCGTACGGGGCCTGTGGCAGGCGGCCAGACACGGAGTCAGTGAAGCGCGCTTACCTTTACTGCGTGTTCGTCTTCATCTGTCAGTGAGCAGAAGCTGCCGAGTGAATGCCACGTGCATACCCACGCCGCTGCACAGCACTGCGGGGCAGAAAACAACCAACATCGGTAACCAGGCGGTGCTGGGGTCCGAAAAATGCGCTAGGACGTTTTAAGTGGACACTCAGTGGGACTCAAGGACTAGTGGTCCCATATGACCGCGCGCGCACACACACACGCACCCCTATCTTGGAAGGCTGTCGATCTCAGCTTGAGTCAGCATATATTTCCCAACCCTGGAAGGATCCTGCACTTCCCAGCAAGCCAACACTGGCTTTGCTGATCCTACCTGGGTGGGGCACAAGGAACTGGCAAGGTGAGGAAGAGGTGATGCCCAGCACCCTCCAGCTCGTAAGAGGAAGGCCTTGTGTCACACCCCAGTCACCAGCCCTAAGTTAGGAAGGCCACGGGAGAAGATGCCTGAAACCTGATGCTGAAGGCCTGACGTCCTCCAACCAAGTACCTAGCTGCCCTCTGACACCCTGGAATCCAGCTGCTACGGCAAGCCACCCCTCCCCTGCCTCTAATGGCACACAGACACACTCAGCAACATCAAACCATCTCCAAGAAACAGCCACAGGGCAATCTGGGACGACATGGCACAGGCGAGGGCACCGGGCACAAGGCTTTGGACATAATACAAGCCAGGGCCTGGCAGGACAGACAAGCTTGTGTGGCTGCTGGGCAGGGAAGAATGCTCCCAGTGGGGACAGTGCCATGAGGCTAGTCCTGGCATTATCAGACACACAGACACACACAGACACACACAGACACACACACACACACACACACACACACCCGCCAGAGGCACCAGAGGAGGGCACAAGAGTGCACCCACCCATCCCCTAATATGCAGAGAGAAGCATCCTGCGGAAGTGGGCCTCGGCAGCACAGGACTTAGCTGTAGCCGATGGAAAGCACAGACGGGTCTCACACACCTCCTGAGGGGACAAGCCTCATTGTACCAGGTCATGCCGGGCTCAGGCCCTGGGGACAGCTTGCACAACAGGCGAGCTGCTTGTTCTGTCCAAAACAGAGGTCTACCAGCCTCCTAGGCTAGTCTCCAAACTGACCATCCTACCAGGCCTTTGGGAGGACGGTCAGGGACAGAAGGTGGAGCTGGGAAGACGTACGGCAGCTGCTTTCCCTGGGCGGCTTGAAGCCCACACCATAGAAAAGCTCCCGAGGCTGGGCGGCTGTGGTACGCACCTGTAATCCCGGTGCTAGGGAGGCAGAGGCAGGTGGATCTCGAGTCCAGCCTGGTCTACAGAGTAAATTTCAGGACAGCCAGGGCTACATAGAGAAATCCTGTCTTGGAGGAAAAAGAAAAAAAAAAAGTCCTCAAACAGAGCAGGGGGTCAGCCCAGTAAACTGTGGAGGTGACAGGTGATGCCACTAGCAAAGGCCTGTCCACCTCATACGCTGAAAACAGGCACTGACCCTCGATCTGTAAAAAAAATCACCGAGTGGATGCGCCCGAGGAAGCTGATTGGCCAGTGTTGCTTGGCCTTAAAAGGCTCTACCAGGGCTGGCCCTGAGCTGTGCTCAAGGCTCCTACGCGGCACCTCAGCACAGAGCACAAAGACAGGACAGCAACAGACTGCTCAAGGGTGGTAGGTAGGTAAGGGACTGGAGGTGGCTCAGAGGTTAGGAGCACTTGTGACTCTTGTAGAGGACCCAGGGTTGGTTCCCAGCGCCTACGTGGTGGTCACCATCTGTGACTCCAGTCCTAGGAGATCCAACACCCTCTGAGGGGACCGAGTACACAGGGGACACATGTGGTGCAGACATAGATGCAGGCAAAACACTCACACATAAAAGAAAATGAAAAATGAAGTCTGGCAGAGGCTCTAGGGAGCCAGAGACTCGACTAATGATTGCTAAGCACTTGACTGTACCCCTCAAAGATGACTCAGGTGGGGTGGTGTATCCCAGCCAGCAATACCAGCACTCAGAAGGCAGAGCAGGAAGACTGCCATTAGATAGGAGGCTAGCCTAGGCTACACAGTGAGATCAAGGCTAGCCTGGACTACACAATGATACTGTTCCAAACCTAAGAGGGGGGGACAGCTAGGAGGTGGTGGCACACGCCTTTAATACCAGCACTTGGGAGGCAGAGGCAGGCGGATCGCTGTGAGTTCGAGGCTAGCCTGGTCTACAAAGTGAGTCTAGGACAGCCAAGGCTACACAGAGAAACTATCTCAAAAAAAGGGGGGGGGGAGAAAGGGGGGTGGGGACAAGATGGCTCAGTGGGTAAAGGCATTTGAACTTGAGTTCAATCCCTGGGACCCAAATAACAGAAGGAGAAAACCTGACATCCTCCCCAAACTTGTCCTACACACTCACACAAACAGTAAATGTAAAAGAGAGTTGTTGTTGTTGTTTTCAACCTTGAGAGATGTTTTTCATAGGAAGAGAAGATTCTTTCTAACCCTCTCCACTCCACATACACCCCCCCCCCGTTATTTTGCATGGGGGGGGGGGGGCTTAGGAATCAGCGGAGAGGAGACTGGTGCACCAGAGGCCAGCCGCCGTCCTACCGCTCTCATGGAAAAGGGTCGGCGCACACGAGGACTACAAAGCTGTAAGGTCTGGTCAAGCTGGTTCAGTTGGCTCCCTGCTGTGGCTCCAGAAGGCTGCCTGTTCTGTGGCCAATTCTGTCTCAGTGACAGAGTGTGCGATCCTCAGAAGAGGAGACCTAGAAACCTGGTGCCAGCGCAACCACGGGCTCCCGCTTCTAATACGAGAGTGGGTCACATTTCCAGACTCTACAGAGAGCAGGTGGGGTAAGAAGAGGGGTGTGTTCTCTCCCTGAGGACGGATCCAGGGGTCCACAGCCTACGAAAGGGGCTCAAACACACACACACACACACACACACACACATACACACACACACACACACACACACACACACACACACACACACACGAGACGCCACCCATGTGCCTGGAAGCAGCCAGCTCCTCTTCCCAGTTAGGCATCGCTGGTGCAATCCCACAGCCTGCCCAGGCAGAGAGAGACCACACCTGGGCAAAGGGAACGTCAGCTGCCTCTCCCAGCCACAGGAAGTAAAGCCGCCCAGGAAAAGGAAGGAGAAAAGGTGCCAAGGGACCATGCCCAGTGACCAACATGCGAAGCACATTCTGTCAGTGAAAGACAGGAGAGACACACTCAGTGGCTGGTCCAGGACATCAAGACTAAAGGAAACAGATGCCCAACATCCCTAGGGCTATCAGGCCCACAGTCCATTTTTTAAAAACGCAAACAGGGAGAGGGAAAATGTGTTCTGGAGCTGGTGAAGTGGCTGAGCGGGTAGAGGCGCCTGCCCCCAAGCCTTGAGGATCCGAGTTTACTTCCAGAGCCCACAAGATAGAATCAGGGAACCAAATCCCAACTCCAGTAAGCTGTCCTCTGGCCTGCACATACCTACAACCACCCCACGTCCACAAATAAATGTAACTTTTACACCAAAAAAGCATCCAAGAGCCAGTACAAGGAGGAAAAGACAAGTTGAAGACCACTGTCATCCCTGGGCAAAGGTTCTGGAGAATTCTCTTAGCTCTATAGGATAGGGCAGCATGTGGAAGGGGGGAATGCGGTCACAGAGAGCTTTAAGTGACATGGTTTAAATAGGCTCCATAACGTCCCAAATGAATCCTGTTTCCTGGAAGGGGAAAAGAGTTACATGAAGCCTCGGGCTACCGCTGGCGCACACCCAACTCAGAGCCTCTCTCCCCAAGGGTTCCTGGAAGTCAGACTCGTAAAGGGGAAGCACTGTAAAGCTGAGATTACAAGGGCCTACCAACTGGACATGCCTCCCAGTGCAACACCCAGGAAACCCTCCCACCCGAACAAACCCGGTCAAGCTGTCGCGCTCAAAGCACCCCGCTCTACCGCCCTCCCATCTCAACCAAACATCAAACGGAAGCCCGTCGCGCATCTCTGGGCTGTCCCCAAAGCATAGGCAACCTAGAAGCGAACTGGTCGGGGGCGACAAGAGGTGAAAAGGACAAGACTGCTACCAAGAAGAGCAGAGCCGGGCAAAAGCAGGGCCTCTGCGGGTAGCCAGGATAGAAGAGGCTCCCCGTATAAACCAGACGGGCTCACAACATCCTAGGGAAGATGGGGAGGGATCGGTCAACCGCAGAAGCTGGGGACGGAGACGGGAAGAGAGGGCAATGACCCACAGGGCAAGGATGGGAGGCTGACGAGTGAGGCAGGAGGGGGCCTGGGTAGAGGGGCATCAGAAGAGGCACTCAGGACGGAAGGGAGGTGGACATGGGGTTCTCATGAAATCGGGGAAGGGGAGATGGAGCCACGGGACCCCAGAGAGGTCACGGTGAGTGGGAGGAGGCAGGGATCCCAGCTTGGAGCATCCACAGGGATCTAAGCACTGGGTACCCCGGCGGCGGCGTCTCAGGGCGCAGGCCGAGCGTGGACAAGCCGCGGCCCCGCGGAACGTCCACCGAATCCCACCGTCCACCTCGCCCCGGGCCGCGCTAACCTCTCCCGAACCAGCACGGACCTGTCCCGGCCGCCTCTCGCGCCGCCGCCGCCGCCGCAGCCGTCCCGCAGGCTCCGCAGAAAACCCCGGCTCCTGCCAAAACTTTTCCCATTAATCCCCAGCTCCGCCGCGGCCTGCGGCGTCACACGCTCCCAGCCCCGGCCCCGCCCCCGTGCCGTGACGTCACCGCGCCGCTCCCACCCACCTCCGCCAGGGCAGCAGCCAATCGCCGCGCCGCCTGGAGCCGGTCCCTTGATTTCCCATCGCTCCGCCCACCACAGCGCTGCCCCCTGGTGCGTCTACAGCGCCCTCTGTAGTCAGATGTGGGAGCGGCAGCTGAGGATGGCGCTGCCGGGGGACGAGCTAGCGCTAGTCAAACGAGTCCAGCAAGTCTCCCAAAAGGAAGCTTAAAGCTAGAAAAGAAGGTAGAGCTACCACATCCTCCTCACGCTTCTGTGACTTGAAGCAAGAAGCAAAGCTAAGGGAGGCGGAGTAACAGGAGTAGAGACAAAATTTAATTTTCAAAAAAGCTCGGGGGTGGAGGTGGAATAGGAGGAGACCAGGGAATGAAAATACATAAACAGAAGCTGGGCACTCCGGGAGGCAGAGGCAGGCTGATCTCTGTTAGTTCGAGGGCAGCCTGGGTCTACAAAGTGAGTCCAGCACAGGTAGGGCTGTTACACAGAGAAACCCTGACTCGAAAAAACAAAAAACAAAAAGAGAAAACGATAAATAAAAGAAAATATATACACAGGCACATACATTTAAAAAACATTTACCCATTTTTGTTGTGGTTTGTTTGTTTGTTTTCCGAGACAGGGTCTCTCTGTGTAGCCCTGGCTGTCTTGGACTCATTTTGTAGACCAGGCTGGCCTCACACTTACAGCAACCCGCCTGCCTCTGCCTCCCGAGTGCTGGGATTAAAGACGTGCCCCACCAAGCCTGGCACATTTACCTATTTTTATATGTGTGTGTTGTCTGCGTGTCTGTCTGCGCACCACATGTGTGCAGTGCCAGCAGAGGCTGGAAGCCGCCGTTGGAGCCCAGGAAGAGGAGTTGCAGATGATGGGAAGCTTCCATGTAGGTGCTGGGAACTGAAAAGCAGCCCCCTGCAAGGGCAGCAAGTGCTCGTCACCATGAACCATCTCTCCAGCTCCCCAGTTTCATAACTGAAAAAAACAAAAACAGAAAACCAAAACTGGGTGGCTTGTTTGAGGGCTCAGCAGGTAATCCTACTTTGCTTCCAAGCCTGGTGACCTGAGTTCAGTCCCTGGGCCCCACATAATGGGAGAAAAGAACTGCCTCCCGAACGTGTCATCTGAACTCTACACACCCGCATGTGCACACTTACACACACACACACACACACACACACACACACACACACTAATGTAATAATAATGTTAAAAGGAAAAAAGAAAGAACGGGGAGGCATGGTGACACTGTCACTCCAGCACTCAGGAGGCAGATGAGGAAATAGCAAAGATTCAAGGTCATCCTTACCTAAGTAGAGAAAGTTCTAAGTCAGCCTGTGCTATTCGAGACCCTGCCCCAACAGGAAAACAAATTCAAAGAGAACTTTGCTCCACCACGAGATTTCTGTCCCTGGAAATTCATGGGCCTGCATCTTTTGTCCACCTAAGTCAGGAGCAGCCTTCCCTGGGAGAGGAAATTCTGCTCTTGCCTAGAGGAGAGACCTGTCATCCCAGCTCGCCCCTTACCATGTACCATATATACCATATATAACACATACCATATACACCATGTACACCACATACACCACATACACAACATGCACCACGTATACCACACACATCACATATACCACGTACACCACGTATACCACGCACACCACGTATACCATAAGGGGGTATGCAGCCAAAGGCAATCTGGCAGGAGCTGGTTTCATCATCTTGGAAGGAACAGAACCTGACAGGCAGGAACAGTCGCCAGGCACTCCCTCCTCTACTCCTCCATTACAGGTTGCCTCTGCCCTCTCCTGGCTCTCCTTACACGACTCTCAGCTGATTCCCACACCATTTCTTTCCGCTTTGCGTGTGTGCGTGCGTGCCTGCCTGCCTGCCTGCGTCAGCTTGGAGGAGAGAGAAGGGTGTTGAGTGTCCTCCCAGGATGTATTTCCACACTGTTCCTGAGGCAGGGTCTCTCGTTGGCAGGAGCTCTTGTTTTGTGGGAATGGTCGTCAGGCAGCTCGCTGGTCTGGCTCTGCTCACTGGCCTGCAGTTAGAGGGGGTGTTCAGAACCACAGCGCCCTGCTTTTCCTGTGCGCTGGCATCTGCGCTCCGCATGCTCCGGTCCCCCGCCCTGCGTGTGCATCAGGCACCATTGACTTCCGAGCTGTCTTTCTAGCTCCTTCCCCCCCCCCCCCACACACACACAGGGTTTCTCTGTGTAGCCCTGGCTGTCCTGGACTCACTTTGTAGACCAGGCTGGCCTCGACAGAGATCTGCCTGCTGCCTGCCTCTGCCTCCTGAGTGCTGGAGTGTGCCACCATGCCAGGCTCTCTAGCTCCCTTTTATTGCTTTGGAAATGAATTTGTATTAATTTGTTTAGATGTCACCTTTCTTGTCCTCTGAGGCTGCAGTAAAAATGGCTGTGGAATTCAAAGATTTATGCCTTTTATTGTTGTTGTTTGTTTGTTTGTTTAGATAGGCTCTTGTGTGGGGTCTCTGGCTGCTCTTGAACTCCTGACCTTCCTGCCTCCACTTCCCGGCAAAAAACCAAGGTTTCTCTGAAGGATTTTTAAAAATATATTTTTGTTAGTTTTGAGAATTTCATACTTGCATAGTTTGTATTTTGACCATATTCACCCTCACTCCTAACTCCTCCTTTTGTTGTTGTTGTTGTTGTTGTTGTTGTTGTTGTTGTTGTTGTTTGAGACAGGGTCTCTCTGTGTATCCTTGACTGTCCTGGACTCCCTTTGTAGACCAGGCTGGCCTCAAACTCACAGTGATCCACCTGCCTCTGCTTCCCGAGAGCTGGGATTAAACGCATGCACCACCATGCCTGGCTCTTCCTTTTTTAAAAATTATCTATCTTTCTGTCTGTCTGTCTGCATTTGTGTTTCACCTGCCTGTATATGGAGTTACAGACAGCCATGAGCTGCCATGTGGATGATAGGAATTGACCTGAGGTCCTCTGGTAGAGCAGCCAGTGCCCTTAACTGTTGAACTATCTCCCCCCCCCCCCCCCCCCGCCACATTGTATTTATTGTGTTTGTGTGCATGTGTGTGTGTGCGCGCACGCGCATAAGCGTGCCATGCAGGACTCAGTCAGTCTTCCCACCATGTGGGTCCTGGGGCTTGAAATCAGAGCTCAGGCTTGGCAGCAGCGAGCACCTTTACACCCTGAGTCACCTCACCTGCCCCCCTTTGGTTCTTAACCACCCCACCTGGCCTCTTTTGTGTTCTTAATTATTCTGTTTATGGGCTGGTAAGACGGTGTGGTGGGTAAAGGTGCCTGCTGCCAGTCCTTGTTCACTCCTCCGGACCCGTATGGTGGAAGTGGAGAACTGGTTCCTTCAAGCTGTTGTCTGACCTCCATGCTTGTGCCACGGCAAACTCGCTCCCTTCCACAAATAAATAATTCGGTCAGTCTGCTTCTGTTACTTGAATCACAACCCTGACTGAAACAGTGTCCCCCAAATCTTTCCACTGGCTAGATTTGCCCTTTGGGACAGCTAAGTGGGAAAAACAGGCCCAAGTTTTTATGACGCTTTGAAGAGACCCAGGGATCTCAGCAACCCAGACCTGCCCAGCGATCTCCAGAGAAGTGTAGCTTGCCAGAGTACCCTACTCAAGGCATTGCCAGCCTCTGGCCTGCAGGTGGCGCTGGATCACTCTCCGGGATCAGTCCCCTTTCCTCCCTAAGACACCTGTGGCACTGTGGGCCCATGTCCCCACCCGTCCGTACAGAAACCACACAGAAGGACATCTGAAACAGAACACACTCTCCTCTCAAGATGTTGGACAGGATAGAGTTATTTTTCTAACTTTGAGACTAAAAAAAACCTAAGAAATAACTTCTTCTGCCCTCCCCCAAAGTGTCCCTCAAGATAACATTTTCCCACGATGCTCAAAACTAGATCACATTCAGACATCATATGCTCCACCTCTCCCTGGTATGTCATACCTCAACCATGCCCCACCACAGAGCACCGAGGAGCCCAGAAAAGACTCTGCTTTACCACTGGAGAAACTGAGGCACAGGGGGTGGAGTCTAAATTCTTCACAGGGCTAGGGATGTAGGAAGGCCCCAAGTTTCGTCACAGCATGGCAAGAACACAAGCTGGCCTTCACCACGCTCACACCCCAGCACTGAGGAGATACGGCAGAAGGAACCAGGGTTCGGAGCTAGCCTCAGCTACACAGTGAGCTCCAGGTCAGTTTGGGCTATAAGAGACTCTGGCTCAGTAAAAAACCCTCCAAATAGCAAACTTTATCTGAGGTAAGGTTGATGATCCAGCCAGTCATGGTAGGACCACAATACATGGTGGTACATGAGATCCCAGCTCTGGGAAGGCTAGGATTTCAAGTTCCTAACCAGTCTGGGCCATAGAGTAGGATCTTGTCACAAACAATGACAACAACAACAACAACAAAACCCATAAGATTTATAAATCTAGTAATCAACTCAACTGTCTTAGGGTTTCTTTTGCTGTGATGAAACACCAATACCAAATAGCAACTTGGTGAGGAAAGGATTTATTCAGCTTACACGTCTGCAGCATTGTTCCTCATTGAAGGATGTCAACACAGGAGCAGGGCAGGGACCTGGAGGCAGGAGCTGACGCAGAGGCCATGGCGGGGTGCTGCTCCCTGGCTTGCTCCCCATGGCTTGCTCAGCCTGCTTTCTTATAGAACCCAGGACCACCAGCCCAGGGGTGGTACCACCCACAACATGGTGGGCCCTCTCTCATTGATCACCAATTGAGAAAACACCTCACAGCTGGATCCCATGGAGGCATTTCCTCAACTGAGGCTCCTTCCTCTCTGATGACTGCAGATAGCGTGTCAAGTTGACACAGTTCCAGCCAGCACATCAACCAGTCAACTCTGCCCACCTTTAAAGAATCTCGGCAATCAGGTCTTCCTTTATCGTTTTCCCCTCCTCTCTGTCTCTCTCTCTCTCTCTCTCTCTGGATTTTTTAATTTTGATTTTATTTTTTGGGAAAATATGTGGGTGGGTGGATGGGTGGGTCTTACTCTGTTCCTGGCTGTCCTGGAACTCACTCTGAGGGCCAGGCTGCCCTCATAGAGATCTGCTTTTGATTTTTATTATTTCCCTCCCCCACTTTTCTTTTCTTTTCTTTTTTTTTTTTCTTTTTTTGGTTTTTCGAGACAGGGTTTCTCTGTGTAGCCTTGGCTGTCCTGGACTCGCTTTGTAGACCAGGCTGGCCTTGAACTCACAGCGATCCGCCTGCCTCTGCCTCCCGAGTGCTGGGATTAAAGGCGTGCGCCACCACGCCTGGCTCCCCCCCTTTTCTATTTTGTTGTTTTGTTATTGTTTTGAGACAGGGTTGAGACAGCCTCAAACTTCCTCTGTAGCCAATGATGTCTTTGAATTTCTGGCCCTCTTGCCTCACCAGGCAACTTATCACCATCGTGTGTGTGCACGCGTGCACATCCACAAGGACAAGGTCGGAGGACAGTGTCCGGGGACCTTGAACTGATTTTTTTTCCTGGAGAGTTCATTCTGGAAAGACAATGGCGGGTGCAGGGGTGGCCCGCCTTCTTTTGGGAGCAGAGAAGCTGAGATTGAAGGCGGAGAAAGTTTCAGTAGCTGGAGCTTGGGAACTACCAAACTGATTTTCTTCCAACACTTTGCACTCTATAGATTCCGTTTTCATTAGAAGAACATTAATCCATCAATCGTTACCTGCCCCCAACAGCCAGACACCTGCGCATGCGCACGCACGTGCACATGCAGAAACAGAACAGTGGAGCCCCGGGCAGTCTCAATTCCTACTCCCAGCGGAAGCTTCCCCTTGGCTTGTTTGGTTTTTCCCACAGCCCTCGGAGTTTGGACTTCACCACCCATCCATCAGGTCTGCACCCTCTCACTCCGGCAGCTGTTTCGTGACGCTTTAAATGTCAGAGACTTCCTTGAAAGAGCACAAGATGCACTTGCAGGAGCTGTGGACTTTGCGATCAGGTAGCAAGCGCGCTGCAGGGGGGCAGGAACCACCCCCCCCCATACTAGCTCACCCTGAGCATAAAAGCTGGCCCTGACTCCCCGAATTCGATGAGGGGCAGGCTTGTGCCTCAGTCTCATCAATGTCACCTTCTTCTAAACCTCACCACGCCCAGTCATGCGTCACATTCACCCAATCCATGTTACACAGCTTCCTCACAAGGAGGCCCCGTGTCCCAGCGGCATTGGGAGCCTCCGGGTGTTGAAGAAGATAATGTCCTTGTTTTCAAGGACCTCCAGCGTGTAGTTACACATGCTGTGGCATATACTATGAAAGGAAGAAGCTTAGGCTAGCTCCCTGAGGCAAAACTGCAGCGGGTCTTCCTGGGTAGATTACCCCAAGTGGGGGCTCGTGAAACTTGACCCCCCAAAACTTACAACGCAGGTCGAGGGTGACATGGCTCAGTGAGCAAAAAGGCGCCTGCTGCCAGGCTTGCTGACTTGAGTCAGATTCCTGGGGCTATGTGGTGGGAGGGGACAACCGACGCCTGAAAGCTGTCCTCGGACGCGACAGTCCCCATGGCGCACACACACGCACACACATGCACATATACGCACACACTATAATATTAACTCCTGGATATGGCTAAGCGCGGTTGTGCCTACCTGTAATCTCAACCCTGACTCAGGCTGAGTTGGAGGCTATCCTGGGCTATAGAGCGAGAGCCTGTCTCAAGCAACAGCACACAGTTTTTGGACAGCACTAAGAGGCTAGGAATGAGGAGTCCAGAAAAACACCTGCATTTTGGAAATCCCATCCAAGCATCAGGAGTGGAAGGCACCGCTCCCACCCCCCACACCCCCCAACCGCCCCCCACCCCGGCCAAATGGAGAGAAGAAGGAGGAGTCTTTGACACAAGCGACTGAACTGTTTTTTGTTTGTTTGTTTGTTTGTTTGGCGTACGTTTTGGAGGGCTCACTCTGTCGTGGCAGGGAATGGGTGGTGAAGCAGTTGGTGGCTTCCCCCAAGATGCTTTTTACATCCGGGCAGGACAGGAAGCAGAGAGCATAGAGTGACCCAGTACCCAGGAAAGTCCCACCTGCTTGCTAGAGGCTCTCTTGTCTGAGAGAATACGGGATGTAGCGGGTTTGGACTGCTTTGGACGCGCGATCCCCCATCTCCCGGAACCTCTATCACTGTAGTCATACTGACCCAGCGCTTAGGGGAATGAAGTCTTATGTGGGTGGCCTCGAGGCACACAGCAGATGCTCAATAAAACACTTCAGATCCTAGTAACGATGATGCTTGCTACTGCGCACGCTCCTCACAGGCCCTCCACCGCGGGGACTATGGGCATCTCCGTCAACCCATGCGGGGAGTGAAGTTCACCCACGAGAAAGCGGCACAGCCAGGTTCGGCCCACAGTACGTGCTCCTTACCACCTCGCCACACCTACTGTCTCTGGGAAGGAGGGACGGAGAGGCAGGAGCAGCGGGCACATGGGGGTTGGGGAGTTTTATTTGGAAGTCCGCCTCCGTGACTCGGCGGTAGTCTGAAGGGATGATGACCTTTGGTTTGTTCGCTTTTCTCTCCCAGCCCTGGTGACAGGGTCCTTGAGGCGGAAGCACAGAGCCATATTTTCAAGTATGAATATCCCACACATCCTCCACGGTCTGGGCCTGCTAAGAATGGCAACCAAGTCCCATCCTCGGACTGGCTTCTGGTCAGCGGGTGGTAGCACCAGGACCTTACCAGAGTGGGCGGGGCCACCCACAGGCCCGCGGCAGGGGGCCGGGTCCGAGGAGACACAGCGTTGGAAGAACGAGGGGTCAACAGAAGCTAATTTTCTGGCGCTGGATCCAGCTGATCTTCCTGAGAGGCAGAAGCCAGGGCGGGGGTCTCACCCCCACCATTGAGGGACTTCTGTTCACTGCTGTTGGCCGAAAGGGTTCTGCTGCCTTGGGAACCCCAGCGGGTCAGGCGCTTTAGAGAGGAGTCCCGGCGGGCAAGGGCAGAAGGCTGGAAGCCGGTGAAGGAGCTGCTGGTGGTGGGGCGCTTGTCTGGCAGAGAGAAGGGAGGCAGGAAGGAGAAAAGTGAGTCCGGGTGGGAGGAGTGAGGATCTTGCCTCAAGCCTGGGAGAGGGGAGGTCTTTGGCCTTCAGTTCCACGTTTGTGACCCAGGAGATCTGGGCAGCGCCCCCTTTTCTCCCAAGACAGGGAAAGCTCACCTCCGGGCTCAATTGGGTGCATGAGTCTGTTCATCTGGACGTTCCAGTGTTTCACATTGGTGCTGGCCTGGCGCAGCTTCCGCTGGGCAGCCTGTAGGGCAGGGTGGTGGGAGTGGGTCAGAACTGCGTCCATGGCGGTGGGGGGCTGCTCGCCTACTTATCACCTCCCTAGGAAACTCCTGCAAGGCTGGGCATTCTAATGCTAGCCCTTGGGGCGTGGGGGCGGGGGAGGGGCGGGGGGAGCAGGGCCTGGGCTACATAATGAGAGGCTATCATGGACTACATGAGATCCCATCTCAGAAAAGGGAGCCTGAGCCGGGCGTGGTGGCGCAGGCCTTTAATCCCAGCACTTGGGAGGCAGAGGCAGGCGGATCGCTGTGAGTTCGAGGCCAGCCTGGTCTACAGAGTGAGTGAGTGAGTCCAGAGCTACACAGAGAAACCTTGTCTCAAAAAAAAAAAAAAAAAAAAAAAAACCAAAAAAACAACAAAAAAAAAAAAAAAAAAAAAAAGAAAGAAAGAAAGAAAGAAAGAAAAGAAAAGAAAAGGGAGCCTGAGAGACATCTCAGTGGTCGACAGTACTCGCTGCTCTTGCAAAGGAACCAGGTGTGGCTCCCAGAACCTTCCGGGCAGCTCACAGCATCTGTAACTCCAGTTCCATGGGATCCAGTGCGCCTTCTAGTCTCCCAGGACACGCGCATGCCTGTTGTTCATGTACACATCACATAAAATACATTGATCTTTAAGAAAACAAAAATGCCAGGCATGGTGGTGGCGCACGCCTTTAATCCCAGCACTCCAGAGGCAGAGGCAGGTGGATTGCTGTGAGTTCGAGGCCAGCCTGGTCCACAAAGTAAGTCTAGGACAGCCAAGACTACACAGAGAAACCCTGTCTCAAAACAAAACAAAACAAACAAACAAACAAAACAACCCCAAACAAAACAAAACAAAACAAAAAAAGATTTGTTTGTAATGCTGGCACAGTGGCACACCCCTGTGATCCTAGCACTGAGGAGGCAGAGGCAGGCAGATCTCTGGGAGTTCGAGACCAGCCTGGTCTACAGAGTGAGTGAGTGAGTCCAGGACAGCTACTTAGGAAGGTATCATTTAAAACTGTGTATATCATGTTTGGGTGTAGGTATGTGCACATGAGTGAAGGTGCCCATGCACAGAGGCTGGAGGATCCACCGGAGCTGGAGTCACAGGTGGTTGTCAGGGAGCTGATGTGGGTGCTGGGATTCGAACTCTGGTCCTCTAGAAGAGCAGCAAGTGCTCATAACCAATGAGCCATCATTTCAGCTCCAATAAAAAGCTTTTTAGACAGGGTCTCACTATGTAGTTGGCTGACCCGAACTCATTTGGTAGACCAGGCTAGTCCAGAACTCAACGGAGATCCATTTGCCTCTGCCTCCTGAGTGCTGGGATTAAAGGCCTGTGACGTCATACCAAGCAAAAGCTTTTAAAAATGTATTTATTTGACTTCTTTTTTTATGGCACAGGGTCTCATGTATTCAAACTCACTGGCCTCAAACTCACTATGTAGCGGATGAGGACCTTGAACTTCTGATCTCGAGTGCAAAGTTACAGCCACAATGCCTGGAACAAATAGTGCTGGGAAAGAACCCAGGGCTCTGTGCACGCTAGGCGTGCAGCCTACGACCGAGCCACATCCCCAGATCCTAAAGGCATTAGTGGTAAGGACAAACCACCACTGCCGCCACAGCCACCACCCCCACAGCCAACAACAACAACAAAACATCATCGGCCTGGAGAACGGAGCAGCAGTTAAGTGCGCTGGCTGCTTTTAGAGGACCAGGGTTGGATTCTCAGCACCCACGTGGTGGCTCACAATCCTTTGTAACTCCATTCCCAGGGGGATCCAACAACTGATACCTTGTGGCCTCTGTGAGCACCGCTAACACGTGAGACACAGATGTACATGCACTCATACACACAAAAATTAAAAACATTAAAAAAAAAAAAATCAAACACCTAAGCCGGGCGTGGTGGCGCAGGCCTTTAATCCCAGCACTCAGGAGGCAGAGAGGCAGGTGGATAGCTGTGAATTCGAAGCCAGCCTGGTCTACAAAGCGAGCCTAGGACAGCCTAGGCTAACACAGAGAGACCTTGTCTCGAAAAAACAAAAACAAAAACAAAAAACAAACAAAAACCACCTATAACTCTTAATCTATAGATGTTCAAACTCCAAGTAACATTGTACAAATTTAGGGCTTAAAGGAGTCGGAGGGGGAATTCTTCCCCAGTCAATAGGACTGACAAAGGGTGTGTCGGTATTTACATACTAGCTGCCATGCATTAGCATGTTTCATTGCGCTAACAAGAGTTATGTTTCCTCTCCCGGATGAGAAACTTCGGACAGAGGTTAGGCAGTTTGTAGGCGGTAACGCAGCCAGCTGAAGACAATGAAAGTTTGAAGAAAGGTAGCTCGGCTCTGGGGTAGACGCAATGACATACTGGCCCCTCCTGCTTCTCCCGGTTCCCGCCGGTGCCTCACCTCCACGTCCTCGTCCGCCCTCTGTCGGTTCTGCCGCACCTCCTCCAGCTGCTGCTGGGCGCGCTGCAGGGAGCGGCTCTGCAGCGCCATCTCCTGCTGCAGCTCCTGCTTCTCCTGCTGCGCTTGCTCGATGTAGCGCTCTTGCTCCTCCTTCAGATGCATCAACTGCTTCAGCCTCTCCTCCTCCTCCTCCAGGAGCCTGCCGGAGCACCGGGGACGGCTCAGAGCTGAGGAGGGAGGGTCCGCGCAGGCGCCGGCGAGAAGGGGACCCTGGTCCTCGTGCCTACCTGGTCTGGGCGAGGCGCACGGCCTCCTCGTCCCGCCTAGCTTTCACCTCCAGTTGCAGGGCTTCCTGTAACCGCTCCTGCATCTCCTCCAACTCCGCGATGCGCTGCCGCTGCCGGGCCGCCTCTTCCTTCTTCAACTCCATCTCAGCCTGCATCGAGGCGCGGGCCTGTGGGGAGCGTAGAGCGGGTCAGGGGAGAAAGGACCCGCTACTGGCTCCCCAACCCCTCCCATCCCCCAGCCCCCCTGGCTCTGCCTGGTTGTGGGTATGAAGGGTCTTTTGTTCGGGGCTCCTGATCCGACCTGTCCAACAGCCCTGATACCTCAAATTATTCTTTCCTTGCACTGGCCTTAGAAACAGTAATTAGACGCCTGCTGGGTCTGTAGCTTGGAGGCAGAGGGCTTGCCTAGTATGCCCACAGCCCTGTGTTTGCTATCCAGCACCTCACACAAGACAACACCAGTTATAATTACATGTAATTAAACATCATAGTGTGTTATATTACAATAAAACAACATATTAAATGAAGGTAAGCCCTTCCTAGCTCCTACCCTAACAATTATAATCTCATTATGGCGGGTGTCAGGGACTGCAATTATTATTATTATTATTATTATTATTATTATTATTATTATTATTATTATTTTGATTTTTCAAGACAGAGTTTTCTGTGTAGCCTTGGCTGTCCAGGACTCACTTTGTAGACCAGGCTGGCCTCGAACTCACAACGATCCACCTGCCTCTGCCTCCCGAGTGCTAGGATTAAAGGCGTGCACCACCACTGCCCAGCTAGGGACTGCAATTATTACAAAACCCAAAAGTTACTGAACTCTTCCCCTTACCCCCCAGGAAACAGAGTCTCTCTGTGTAGCCCTGGCTGTCCTGGAACTCTCTCTGTAGACCAGGCTGGCCTTGAACTCACAGATCTACCTGCCTTGGCCTCCTGAGTGCTGGGATTAAAGGTGTGAGCCACCACTGCCAGCTTTTTTGTTTTGTTTTGTTTTGTTTTGTTCGTATTGTTTCATGTGCATGGGTGTTTTGGCTGCATATATATATGTCTGTGCACAACATGTGGTCAGTGATCCGCTGGCCGGTTATGAGCTGCGGTGTGGGTGCTGGCAGTCCGAGCTAGGTGCTCTGAGAAAGCAGCCAGTGCTCTTAACTGCAGGGCCATCACTCTAGCCCCACTTTGTTCTTTTTTTTTTTTTTTTTTTTTTTTCGAGACAAGGTTTCTCTGTGTAGATTTGGCTGTCCTAGGCTCACTTTGTAGACCAGGCTGGCCTCGAACTCACAGCGATCCACCTGCCTCTGCCTCCCAAGTGCTGGGATTAAAGGCGTGCGCCACCACGCCTGGCTCCCCACTTTGTTCTTTTGAGACAGGATCTCAGGTAGTCTAGGCTGGCCTCAAACTCACTAAGTAGCAAGGATGACCTTGAACTCTTGATTTTTTCCTATCTCCACCTCTTCAACAGATTACAGGTGTGAAATACCCTGCGTGGCTCTATTGAATTCCTTACAACCGTTTCTTCACTTATCACCAAGAACAGAAATCTAGGTACTGATACACACTTAGTGCGTGTCTGAGCTCATACAGCTCTGAAGGTGGAGGCGTGCCGGGCGCACATGCCACAGCATGCCTGCGGCGGTCAGAGGGCAACTTTGTGGAGCCGGTTCTCTCTGCCCACTTTTTGGGGGGGGGGTTTCCAGGAATAGAATGCAGGACGTTTGTGCGGCAGGCGCCTTCGCCCACTGAACAAGCTCTCTATGGCCGAGAACTGAGTTTTCTCAGATTTTAACTTCAATTGTTTCTTGTGCCCTCCACGTGCATCCTACCTACCAATCCTCCCCTCTAGTCCCCAAACTGGTTTTGTTAAATTTTAGTTCATATCTAGATTGATTTCATTCCAAACGACTTGCAATCACGAGATCTTAAGCAGCTTCTTTGGCCCAAGTCCTGCCCCGGAAGAGGTTTCTGGACTAGCTCCCATTCTGCACCAGGGGTTTGCCCAAGGCTATACCCACTGTTCCGGCCCCACCCCACCACCCACTAGGCCCCACCCACAACAGCCTCCATTCTATGGGCTCCACCATTTGTCCAGGACCCACTCCAAACTATTCCCCTCAGACCCCCTCAGGCCCCGCCTCTAACCTCCGACCAGCCTCTAAGTTCCACCCTATCTAGGCCCCTCCCATAGCATCCTTCAGACTGTAGGTTACGCCCTATACCTAGGCTTCATCAGGTACCTAGGCCTGGTCCTCTTCCCGTCACGCCCATGTCATGACCCATCCCTTACCTCTTCCCAGACCATGCCCCCAGGATTCTCGAGCCCCACCCCCACCCCGCCCAAGGCTCCACCCTGTACCCTAGTTCTGCCCCTAGTGCTCGCCCGGCATCTCAGAATTCTCCGGCCCGCAGGCTCCGCCCTCTGCCTAAGCCCCGCCCCTCTGGACCAGGTTCACCTGCTCCGCCTCCCGCAGCTGGCCCTCCAGAGCCTGCTGTAGCTCTTGATGCTGGCTGCGGCGGCGCTCCTCCTCCTCCTGCAGCAGCCTCTCCGCTTGCCGCTGCGCCTCCTGCAGCAGCTCCAGCTCCTGCAGCTTCCTCTCCTTCTCCTCCTGCAGCTGCTGCAGCCGCAGCAGCTCCTCCTCCTTGGCTACCCGGCGCCTCTCGCGCTGCTCCCGCTGCTCCCGCCGCTTCTGCTTCAGGTCCTTGTGCAGCGACGTCTTCCCCTCAGCCTGCAGCCGGATGGCGGTCTGGATGGCTATGGGCAGAGTGGGACGGAGTCAGCCTGAGCCCAGGCCACCAGCGTAAAGGGAGTCCAAGGGCCACTCAGATGAAAAGACCGAGGTCCAGCTAGATCAAGGCCGGCACTCACCGGCCGTCCACTCCTGGCGCTGGCGTGTGTCTGAGGCGCTCATCTCATATGTGCGGCTGGCAGTCTTCACACAAAACATGCAGCGCTTTCCTTCGCGGTCCGGAAGCACCTAGGAGATGGCCGGGCTGGGTGACTTCACTGAGATGGGGGCCACACCTGCCCCAGCTCCTCCTCCTCCTAGCTGACCATCTTCTCTGGGACCTTTCCCACCCAGCCAGAATGCATGGTCTGGGGTGGATGGTTAGCCCCGGGGTGCGTGTATGCCATTTTCATCTTGGTATGTCTCCACAGCTGCTGATTTCCACCTCGTCTCTCCAATGTTACTTGCTCTTCAAGGTTTTGGGGATAGTGGTAACACAGGGGTGTGTCTGGCGCCCTCGCCCTCACTAGCTGCCTTCATTAGCCTTCCTTTTCTTTCTTTCTTTTTCTTTTCTTTTCTTTTTTTTGAAGATTTCTTTATTCATTATTACGTATACAGTGCTCTGCCTGCCTGCATGTACACCCGCAGGCCAGAAGAGGGCACCAGATCTCATTATAGATGGTTGTGAGCCACCATGTGGTTGCTGGGAATTGAACTAAGGACCTCTGGAAGAGCAGCCAGTGCTCTTAACCGCTGAGCCATCTCTCCAGCCCTTTCCTTTTATTTCTTTTCCTTCTCCTTTCTTGTTTGTTTTTCAAGACAGAGTTCTTTTTTTTTTTAAATAAAAGATATATATATATATATTTTTTTTTTTTTTTTTTTTTTTTTGGTTTTTCGAGACAGGGTTTCTCTGTGGAGCCTTGGCCATCCTGGACTCACTTTGTAGACCAGGCTGGCCTCGAACTCACAACTCACAGCGATCCGCCTGCCTCTGCCTCCCGAGTGCTGGGATTAAAGGTGTGCGCCACCACGCCCGGCTTTATATTTATTATTTATACAGTTCTCTGCCTGCCACAAGAAGCCACCAGATCTCATTACAGATGGTCATGAGCCACCATGTAGTTGCTGGGAATTGAACTCAGGATCTCTGGAAGAGCAGACGTTGCTCTTAACCTCTGATCCATCTCTCCAGCCCCAATACAGAGTTTTTTAATGTCGTCCTGGCTGTCCTGGATCTGGCTCTGTAGACCAGGCTGGCCTCCAACTCAGAGATCCACCTGCCTCTGCCTCCCTAGTGCTGGGATTAAAAGTGTGGGCCACCACCGCCTGCCTGGGTTTTTGGGTTTTTTTCTTTGTTTGTTTTGTTTTTGTTTTTGTTTTTTGAGGCTATGTAGCTTTGGCTGCCAGTAACTCACTATGTAGGCCAGCCTGGCCTTGAGTTCACATAGTTTCTCCGGGTGCCAAGTGCTGGGATTAAAGGTGTGGGCCACCACTCCTGGCATACATTTTTAATGTAAAAACAACAAGAAAAAAAAAGCCTGTAATACTTGGATCCCACTGGTGAAAATATCAGATGATGTAACTGTTGAAAAAAAATGGCATTTCCTCAAAAGCTAGAATAATCACATGGTCCAGTGATGCTGTTCCTATGTAAGTATGCACCAAAGAGAAATGGAAATATACCCAACAGAAACATATCCAGAGCCGGGGGCGCGGGGGCTGGATCGACAGTTCAGGAGTTAAGAGTGCTTGCTTCTGTCTCCTGGAGATGGGCTGGGTCTGGTTCCCAGCACCCACACGGCTACGCACAACCATTCTTAACTCCAGTTCTAGGAGATCCGACTCCTCTTCTTACCTCCTCGCGTTCTTGAGCACATATGGCGCACATACGTACACTCAGGCACACATACAATTAAATGAACATTTAAAACCTAAGAGTCCAGTGCCAGCTGGGCGCAGTGGCATGTGCCTGTGATCCCACAACTCAGGGAGGCAGAGGTGGATCTCTGTGAGTTCGAGGCCAGCCTGGTCTACAAAGTGAGTCCAAGACAGGTCAGGCTACACAGAGAAACCCTGTCTCAAAAAATAAAAAAGCAAGCAAGCAAAGTGTCAGGTGTTAGTTATTTTTGGAGTTGTTGGCCAATGGGGTGCCATGACAGGCTACTGGAATTTGTCTTCAGAACCTGACAATAAGACACGTGCCTCAGGACACGGCAAAACCAAGCTGGTATGAACCTGGAAGCTTCATCTCTATTGGCTAGCTTTCATAGTGCTGTAAGGAGCATGATGCCGGCGCGAAGCCACCATCAGCCGTGCCTCAGCGGCCAAGCTTTCAGGTTACAGTAGTGACCGGCCAGGAAAGACACGCCCACTGGGGGGCGATAGTGGTTCGAACGTCATGGGAATGACCAGTCACGTTCTGATTGGCTCCAAGTCCCACTTTCATGGGTGAGACTCATACCTGACACCATTATTCGGCTACCTATGGGGCTACATGGTCACAAGCCCTAGAGGGGACTCCACTGCGGCCATGCTCCTAAACGGACAGAGTATTAAACTGACTCCTAATGATTCATCATTCTTCCCACAGGCCAGTGCATCTCGCATCCTTCATTTCAGGAACTTCTGGTCCCAGAAGATGGTGCCAGAGAATGAAGAGGGGTCAGGGGTGATCTCAGAAGAGGGCGGGAAGACTATATTAAGCACTGAGGTGGCTGATGACTACAAGGAAACATCGTCTTCTGTACATGGCAGGGCCGCTGCACAGACGAGCTCACAGCAGTGGTGACAGCCTGTCCACAACCTGTACACACCCAAGCCGGACACAGTCCCAATATGGAGAGCAGAGGTGGGCACACTCTCCCAAGCCCAAGCAGGGGGTCCTACTGGCAATTGTTAGCTGCTGGGAGAGGAAGAGCCTGTTTTCTCTTAAGAGTCAACCACTCTCACAGCAGGGCGGTGGTGGCGCACGCCTTTAATCCCAGCACTAGAGAGGCAGAGGCCGGTGGATCGCTGTGAGTTCAAGGCCAGCCTGGTCTACAAAGTGAGTCCAGGACAGCCAATGGCTGAGACAGGGACGGACCCTGTCTTAAAAAACAAAACAACAACAACAACAAAAACTAAAGCAGATAGTTCCTGAGGAATGACATCCCAGACTAAACTGTGGTTTCCATATATATATGTGCATGTACACCTATTAAAAAAAAGTACAAGTAGCCGGGCAGTGGTGGCACACGCCTTTAATCCCAGCACTTGGGAGGCAGAGGCAGGAGGATCGCTGTGAATTCGAGGCCAACAGCCTAGTCTACAAATCAAGTCCAGGATAGTCAAGGCTACACAGAGAAACCCTGTTTCGGGAAAAAAAAATGTGCCAGGAACATGCACACAATCCCAGTATTTGAGAAGTGGAAGCACAGGAATTAGGAATTCAAGGTCAGTCTTGACTTTGTAAGTTCAAGGCCACACTAGACTACAAGAAACCCTGTGCCAAAGGAAAACAAAACAAAACTGGGAAGATCTGCTGTGGAGTGTAGCCATGACCCAGGCATGGCCTCTGGGCTCTACCGAAGTCTCATAATCCACCAATGAGTTCGCATCTGCTTGTTGGCTTTAGTCTTTTTAAAGTGCTGATGCTGGGCTTGTATGGCAGAACACCCGTCAGTCATGAAGGAGACCCCAGGTTTGACCACTAACACTAACAAACGGGGGGGGGGGGGGGGGGGGGGAATGCCGAGGTGGATGAGAAAGGTCTCAAGGCAGCCATTTTGTGCGTCTGAGCTACGCAGGCCTAATCTAAGCGGAAACGCCACAGTAATGTCCCCTTTTCCTCCACCCTTGCTCCCGACCCCCTTGTCTGCACCCTGTGCCCTCACCTCCACACAGCAGTGAGCGTCCAGGGGGATGGTGCCTCTCTTCTCTTTGCACTCTTCACTCCCAAAGTAGCAGAGGCAGCTGGGTTGCAGCTGGAACCAGCGCTCCGCCCAGTTTCTCCTCAGGTGCCCTCGCTTCCACAGATAGCCCTGCGGCCAGAGGCAAGTCAGTGAGCGAGAGGCCTCCATCGCCCCCACCCCCCATCCCGATGATCCTCTCAGAGCTCCTGGCTCGGCTGACCTGTTTTAGGATGTCTTGGATGAGCTCCTGGTAGACTTCTTGGATGGCCATGCTGAGGGAGTCCCGCCCCACACCCCGCAGGCAGCGGCCTGAGTTGAAGAGCTCCAGGAACTGCCAGACGCTGAGTCCCCCCGACGTCTGCACTGCTTGGGCGTCCTGGGCCAGCAGCTCCTCCAGCTCGCCTAAGCTCATCTCCAAGCTGAGGCTGCCCAGAAGCTTCTTCAGCAGATATTCAACCTGGAAGGGGGAGGGAGGTCGGGTGACCTCCTCAGCAACCACTCCAGGGCGCGGGACAAGGGCTCAGGGAGCCAGGAGAGAGGATGGGGGGGGGGGGCGTAACACTAACTGCACCCCAGACATCCTGGCTCTTCCCTGTCCTAAGAACAAGTCCTTTCTGCCGTAAACTAGATGTAGGATCTTGTTGGGCTTGGTGGCGTATGCCTTTAATCCCTGTGCTTGGGAGGCAGAGGCAGGCAGATCTTTGTGAGGGCTTTTTTTGTGGGGTGTTTTTGGTTGGGGCAGGGGGAGGTTTAGACAGGGTTTCTCTGTGTTGCCCTATCTGTCCTGGAACTCGCTCTATAGACCAAACTCAGAGATCTACCTGCCTCTGCCTTCCAAGTGCCGGGATTAGTGGTGTGTGCCACCACGGCCTGGCCAAGATCTCTGTCAGTTTGAAGCAACCCTGTTCTGCATAGTATGACCTAGTTTTGATAAATTAATAAATTAAAAAAAAAAAAAAGAATGGGGTCAGGTAGAATTTGATAGGCCAACCAGAGTGGCAAGTCACAGTGACAGAGATGGTATAAGAACCCTCTTACCAGCCGGGCATGGTGGCACATGTCTTTAATGCCAGCACTCGGGAGGCAGAGGCAGGCAGATCTCTGTGAGTTCGAGGCTGGCAGTCCAGGACAGCCAGGGCTGTTAAACAGAGAAACCCTATCTCGAAAAACCAAAAAAAAAAAGAACCAAAGAACCCTAGCCAGGATGGTGGTGGTGCACACTTTTAATCCCAGCAACTCAAGAGGCAGAGGCAGATGGCTTTCTGTGAGTTCGAGGCCAGCCTGCTCTACAGCGTGAGCTGTAGGGCAGTCAAGGCTATACAGAGAAATCCTGCCTTGAAAAACAAAAAAGAAAAAAAAATCCGGGCATGGTAGTGCATGCCATTAATCCTAGCATTCAGGAGACAGAGGCTGTGAGTTTGAGGCCAGCCTGGTCTACAAAGTGAGTCCAAGACAGCCAAATCTACACAGAGAAACCCTATCTTGAAAAAAAAAAAAAAAAAGAACGCTGCTACCCAATACCCTCAACTTTCCATATGACAAAAACCAAGGACCAGTGTGGTAAGTGACTCACTTCGAGTCCCACAAGTGGGAAATGGCCAGTGCTTCATTTGGATTTCTAATTCTAAAGCCAACCCCAGCCCCCTGAGACCCTTCCCTGTGTGAGGGCCGTGGGACTAGGGCTGGGGGTGTAAGCAGGGCGGGCACAGGAAACCATGGTGTAGGAACAGGAAGTGGTGGTTGGGGTACATCCTGCTTCAGTTTGCTCTCACAGCAGCAAGAGCCTTCCTATTCTCTGAGGGGCCCCTTGCCCCAACTGGCAGGGACCTGATGTCACACTGGCAGTCTTGGGCAACTCTCTTTAGGGGTGCCATGGGGGGTGGTTAGTAGAAGGCATTAGTTCAGACCTCGGAGTTCCTCCAGAACTAAGGAGGCAGGGCCCAGACTCCTGGTCTCTTCCCCCAGCATGCCCTATATCTTGGAGTCTGTTGGGCTCTCCAGTCGAAAGAAACAAAGAAAAAGAAAGAAAAGAAACAAAGAAAAAGAAAAAAAGGACCTAAGTCTGAGGCCAGACTTGGTGGCCCACCTTGAGCTCCTCCTGTTTGCATATGGCTTCCTGGCTTCCCTTTATCCTTTTGATATGTTTTGTTTGTTTGTTTTTCGAGACAGGGTTTCTCTACATTATCTTGGCTGTCCTGGACTCGCTTTCTAGACCACGCTGGCCTCGAACTCACAGCGATCCGCCTACCTCTGCCTCCAGAGTGCAGGGATTAAAGGCATGTGCCTCCGCCACCTGGTGCCTCCCTTTATCTTAAAGCACCTTCCTAGGTAACCAGGCGCCTAGTGCTGCTGCTGCTGCATCAAATCCTGCTGTTGGATCCAAATGCCCTTCTTGAACATGCTCGGCCGCCGGGCTGAGCGTGTGCTGCATTTACATCGCTACAGAATCTGAAAGCCTGTGGCTCATTTCCCTCCCCGTCAAGAGCTAGCAAAGCCCCCTGATGGAAGCGTGGTTTTGCTTCTCCTGGAGGAAGGCACCCATGCTGTGATGTGGGCAAATCTCAGGGTCCAGAGAGAGCCAGGCAGGGACTAAAGCAGCATAGAGTGCTGGTGAAGAAAGGGGCCTCGGGGAGGCACAAGGACAACCGGGCCCTGAATAACTCAACCCCTGGGTCTGACGTCACCCTTACCTCATCCACAACCATGACCAGTGGGTACTTGTCCTCAGACAGGAAGTTGAAGAGACACCAGAGCCGGAAGGCATCCTGATTGGAGAGCAGGCTGTTTCCGTTGCTGTCGGTGCGGTAGTTCTTCTTGGCCGTCAGCGTCCAGCACAGCTCATCAAAGTGCTCCTTAACGAAAGCCCCCTCCTCCACCTCCCACCAGGCCTGCGAGTTAGCCAGCTGGCTTCTTGGGTTTATCTAGAAACCCCACTCCCCTCTCCTGCCAAGCCCAAGGCTAAACTCAAGCCGCCTCAGGCACTTCACCAATATCTCCCACCTTCACCCCTTAATTTCCATGGCAACAGTGAGACTAGTTTCTCAGCCCAAGGGAGAAAAGAGGGAAGCCCCCAGGGGGGACAGGATAGCCAAGGGCAACCTGCACGGGTGGTGGCGGGTGAGGAGAGGGGGGTGGAGGTCAGGGTGGGCTTTGGCCGGGAGATGGGGAAGCTAAAATAGAAGACAGACAATGGGGCACAGGCAGCTGGGGTAAGGGGCGGAGGTTGAGGAACAGGGATAGGCAGATTGGACAGAGATGGGAGTTTACAGGGAGGCGGGGTGGGGAGTTGGAATAGAAGGCTAGGTATTAGGGTGCTGGCGAGGGAAGCGCCTCACCTTGTCTAGGATATACTTGTTGAGGTAGGGCATGTAACCTTGACTGGACACAGGGCCATCGTCGTCATCCCGGAAGTGCTCCTCCAGGGCCACAGGGTCATGGGGGATGTGCAGGACGGTGTACAGGTTGTGGGACAGCACCTTGGACAGAAGCAACAGTTCACTTTCCTGCTCTACAATATGAGACCTTGACAGAAAGGCTGACTCCACCTTGCCCACCCGTCCATCCCCACCCTGCCCTGGCTGAGTCCTCCACGGATGACATCCCATCTGACACGCCCGAGCAGAGTCAGCACTTTGCATCGTCCACAGCAAACTATCCGTGTCCCCAGGTGACGGATGAGAAACCTTGATGGCCCCCTCACCTAGGCCACAGCCCCTGGAGGACACCCTTCCTCGCTTTACTTTGTTACTTGTTGGTAGCCAGGACTTGGAAGCTCCCGGGGTGGGCGCTCAGTAAGTGACCAAATGGGAGTTTGGGATTCCAGGCTTGTACAGTAAGAGGCTGCCCGCAAATGCCAGGCTATCTGCGGGGAGGCAGCAAGTGGGCCGATCCAGGGCAGGACCCTTGACTTGGCCACTTTTAATCAAAGCCTAGGGATTCAGGATGCTATGTGCACCCAGGTGAGTCTGATCTGGGACGGGAGCTAGGGAGGGCTCAAAGACTGCTCGTGACAAATGGCCGGTGAAATGGAGGAATAGGAGTGACCGTAGCCATGTGTGGGGGTGGGCACAGGCTGAGCAGATTTATGATGCTAAAACAAAGGGGTTGAGGTTAGTAAAAAAAAAGGGGGGGGGGAGTGGGGAAAGTGGCTTTGGAGAAACTGTTACACTGTTTAATGAGAGACAGTGTCAGTGTCTAAAAATAGTCACTTATTGGGTAGGGCACAGTGGCGAACCTTTAGTCCCAGCGCTCGGGAGGCACAGGCAGGTGGACCTCTGTGAGTTCTAGGCCATCCTGGTCTCCATAGAGTTCCAGGTCAGACAGTAAGACCCTGTCTCAAAGGGAGGAAAAACTCATTATTGTATACTTGCACTCCCTATGTACCAGTGATTTAAACTTTCCTTTTTTTCTTCTTGCTTTGTTTTTGCTTCTTGTTTTCTGAGACAGGGTTTCTTTGTGCAGCCTTGGCTGACCTGAAACTCTGTGGACCAGGCTGGCCTCGAACTCACAGAGATCTGCCTGCCTCTGCCTCGTAGCCACACCCTCCAGGTACCCCGCAGACCATTTTAAATGAGAGCCTTACTTATTCCCATCTGCTGAGTCTCTCCTCCAAGTGCCTCCTCCGTGAGCCCTGCAGAGCCCCAGCCAACCAGCTGCCCTCCAGTGAGGGGAGGGGCCAGGGGAAGCCAGGGACCCTCACTTTCTGCTTGTAGGGTCCCGGATAAGCCCCTTCATACTCTGAGCCTTCGTTTTGTTTTCAATACAATGGGCCATAGCCGCTGTGGACCATGAAGCACAGGATGACAAAGAGCCAGGCCCAGAGTTGCACACAGTGGATGTGAGTTCCTGTCCAGTGTGGAAATACTGAAAAAACTGGGGAAGTGGGGGCTTTAATATCCTGCTGCCAGAGCATGAATATACACACAACATACACATACACACACACACACACACACATAACACACAACACACACAACACACAACACACACACACATAACACACAACACACACACACACATAACACACAACACACACACACACAACACAACACACACACATAACACACAACACACACACACACACATAGCACACAACACACACACACACACACACACACACACACACACACACACACACACCATGTAGTCAAGGCTGGCCTTGAACTCACATTTAACCAAATATAACCCTGAGCTCATGATCTTCCCGTCTCTACATCCCAATGCTGGGAATACAGGTGGATGCTGCCATAACTGACTAAGTTAGGCATCTCTGTTTTGTTAAAGAGTCTATCAGTTTAAAATTGGATGTGGACTGGAGAGATGGTCCAGCAATTAAGAGCACTTGCTGCTCTTCCAGAGGACCAGAGCTCACGGCTGCCTGTCACTCAGGACATTAACTCCTCTTCTGGCCCCTGAGGGTTCCCATACTCGTAACTACACACACATCATCATCATCAACAATAAATTATGTATATATATTAAAATTGGTTATGGTGTTTGACCCAGTATTTCATTTCTTTTCTTTCTTTTTATTTTATGAAGATTTACTTTCTTTTTGTTATGTGATGTGATGTGTGTGCCTATGTGTGGGTATGTGCTCAAAAGTGTGGGCCCCTCAGAGGCCAGAGGAGTCACCAGACATCCTAGAGCTGAAGTTATAGGCTGTGAGCCTTCGGACGTGGGCATGGGGAGCCAACTTTGTTTGTTTGTTTGTTTTCCTTTTCTGTTTTGTTTTGTTTCAAGACAGGGTTTCTCTGGGTAGTCTTGGCTTTCCTGGACTAACTTTGTAGACCAGGCTGGCCTCAAACTCACAGAAATCTGCCTGCCTCTGCCTCCCAAGTGCTGGGATTAAAGGCGTGCGCCGCCACCACTGCCCAGCTCATTTCTAGGTCTTAAATACTGGAGTCACAGTTGTGAGTCACCGTAAGGTTCTAGGAACCAAACCCAGGTCCTCAGGAAGAGCAGCCAGCGCTCTTCACTGCAGAGCCATCCCTAAGGTGTTTGTTTGTTTTAACATTGTGTGTTTGTGTGTGTGTGTGTGTGTGTGAGAGAGAGAGAGAGAGAGAGAGAGAGAGAGAGAGAGAGAGAGAGAGAGAGAGAGAGAGAGAGCTACACACCTCAGAGCGTTCAGCAGTCACTCAGACATGCAACACAGATCCAGGGAGGCCATCAACTGAGCTCTGGGGAAAGGGTTTGGCTTAAAGGTTCTTGTCCTGCCTGGCATGTCTAAGCCTTTAATCCCAGCACTCGGGAGGCAGAGGCAGCCAGATCGCTGTGAGTTCGAGGCCAGCCTGGTCTACAAAGTGAGTCCAGGACAGCCAAGGCTACACAGAGAAACCCCGTCTCAAAAAACAAAAAACAAACAAACAAAAAATCTTATCCTTAAGGCATGGGTGTGACACCCAGAAATACACAAACAGGAGACAGCACATAGTCGTTTTACAGAGCCACTTAATAACTAGGTGGCATGGCTGGAATGCTTAATGATGCATTTTGTTTTTTTAAAATCTATTATTTTAACAGCTCTTGTCTGGAGAGCAGAGGAAAACTCATGGGGAGCCAGTTCTCTTCTTCCAACAGGCAGGTCCAGAGATCAAACTCAGGCTGTCAGGCTTGGCAGCTGGTACCTTAACTGGATGCGCTATCTCGCCAGCCTATCAGTTTGTTGTTCAAGTCTGGACCATATACTGCCTTTATGACAAAGAGTTGCAGAGGCTCCCTCTCTGTAGCCTAGGCTGGCCTCCCACTTCTTCTACCTGGTGCTGGGATTAAGGGTCAGTACCATCTGGCCTAACAGAAAGTTGCTAGTCAACATGTAGGCCCTCTGCAAGAGCAGCCAGTGCCTCTCAACCACTGAGCCATCTCGCCAACCCATTTCTCAGAGGAGCTGACCTCAGACTGCTAACCTTCCCTAGGCGTGTGGGGGTGGGGTAAGGGGGAGGGATCAGGCAGAGGAGGAAACAGCAAGGGTGGAGCCGAGGTGGGCAGGAGCTCACAGCAGATCTCAGTCAGCCCTGGGCCAGGAGGTAGGGACTCACTATTGGAGCTTCACAGGTGAGGAAATGGAGGCTCGGGAGGAAGTGACTCGCTCAGGGTCTAGCTCCGAGGCCCCTTCTGGGTCTCCACGGGAGCAGATGAAACCGAAAAGCCTGCCCCTCGGTGACCTACTGACTCAGAGTTTCCAGGGGTGGGGTCTAGGTGTCTGTTTCCCATACACTGTCATCTGGACTCCCTCACTCGCCCCTTGGCTCCTTGGGTCTAGAAGGTTCTGCGTATCTACCCTTCCCTCTGTGGGTGTCGGGTGGAGCTCTTCTCCCTGGGGATCTAGGTCCAGGGAGAGGTTGGCTTTCACGACTCCACTGACCACAAGAAACGGAAAGGTCTGCCTCTGCAGTGCCCAGCCTTCAGATCCTGGGCAGGGGACAGAGGCGCGCACACAGTGGGAGCCCATGAAAGCACCAGGCAACGACCTCATAAGGCATAAGTAATCTCTCTTTTATCTTTTCTTTTTTCGAGACAGGATCTTAACACTGTAGCCCAGGCTGCCTCAAATTCTCAGCAATCCTCCTGTCTCAATCTCCTGAGGGCCGGGATCATAGGTGTGACCTTGGTGTAGGTTCCAAGTCCTCCTTTTAAAAGACACAGCCAGGCAGCATGGTGTCACAGGCCTTTAGTCCCAGCACTTGGAGGAGGCAGAAGGATCTCTGTGACTTTGAGGCTAGCCTGGGCTACACTGAGTCCTGGGCCAAAGGCAAGATACTACGATGAGAACTCCCAGTCCCCAACTCCTAAATGTTTAATCTGAGTCCATTTGGGCAGGAGAACTCTTCTCAATGCTTTAGTTTCACTGCTCACAGCAAACTAGACAAAACCCATTGTACTTTCTAAGGCAATGCAGAGGGCCTGGGAGAAGACCAGCTCAGCAGGTAGAGGCGCTTGCCCATGCCCTGCCGCTGAGTTCAACCTCTGAGACCTGATGGAAGGAGAGAGCTGGCTTCCTAAGATGTCCTATGACCTTTACATGCACAGTGTGGGTCACATATACCTACACACATCCAGCACACAAGTAAATGCAACACAATTTAAATAAATCGCTAAATAAACAAATAAGAGCCTGGCAGTGGCAGCAGCGGAGGCGCACACCTTTAACCCCAGCACTCACGAGGCAGAGGCAGGTGGATCTCTGTGAGTTCAAGGCCAGCCTGGTCTACAGTTCCTGGATAGCTGTGGCCACACAGTGAAACCCTGTCTCAAAAAAACTGAGTAAGAAGACAAACAAACAAAAACCACACCACACTACACCCACCCCCTGCTACCCACCCCACCCCACCCCCCGGCAAGAAAACCAATAGGAGACATTATAGAAGAAATTGTGCTTCTCCCCCGACCAGCCTTGTATTCTCTAGGAAAAACAAAACCATTCTTCATCCTTTGGACTTGTTTGCTTGTTTTGTTGTTGTTTTGTTTTTGTTTTTGTTTTTTGAGACAATCTCCGGAGTGTCCTGTGTCAGCCCTAAGTACTGGACTCCCAGGTGCACGAGCACAGCCTCATGGGATTTTCCCAGCCCTTCTTTCCCTTCCTCTGGCCGCAGCTCAGCTCGACGCGCCCAAGCTAGCCCTCTACGAGCACCCCTCAGGGGGGAGAGGCAACCCACAGACACAGCTCGACTAGGAGGGGTACAGTCTCCTGCCTGCGGCTAACAGAGGGCACAAAGGCTAGCAACCATATTCATAAGACCAGCTAACCCTCCGCTCAGTGCCACGTCTACAGAAGACGGGGTGAGCCCCGCTGGTGTATCTGGCTCCTCGGCTTCTTCCTCCGCCTCCTGACCACTTCTCCATTACTCGGCTGCCTCTCCCCACCTCCAGCACTATCATTACTTCCACCGAGCCCAGCATCCTCCTCAGTGGGCCTGGGGAAACCCACCCCTCTCATGCAAAGGCCCTGACATTTCTGCCTCACCTCCACATGGCCCAAGACTCTCAGGGTTAGTTCGAGAGTGGGCAGTTCAGGCAGATGTGACATTTACTGTTGATCATGTGTGGCCAGCGATGTCACTGCAATGGGCTTGGCCTGAGCTGTGAAGTGCAGAGTTAAAGGATACACATGCTCAGAGAATCTTCCCCAGAAATAGTCAACCTGTGGGGGGTGGTGGAGGGCTGGGACTGGGGCCAGTCAGAAGTTGGGAGGCCTTCCTGACTGATCACACACACACACACACACACACACACACACACACACACACACACACACACACGGGAACTATTTAAGGGTTGCACCCTCTGCACACAAGGCACACAGAGAGCCGGGAGAGGTGTCAGAGGTCACAGACATAGAACATAGCATCTTGGAGCAAGAAGCCATGTGGCGGGGTATTACAGAAGGAGGGCGGGAGGAGGGTGGGTGTGGGGCCCAGTGTCTACAGGATTGGGGTTCAGATGATCCAGCATCCTTTCTTGGGTGGAAAATTCAACTAGAGGACACGAGCTGGGTGACACAGAAAAGAAGGGTTACCCTGCCTCCCTAGGGGACCATGGGTGGTACTGGATTCTCTTTCCAGGGGAAGAGGGGCATTATCCGCTATATGCTCACAAACCCAGCTAAGGGAAAGCCTGGGACAGATCTAACCGGAGCATCTAAGTTCATAGGACCCAACTCCAGCAATGCGGCAGAGGTGGGACAAGCCTATCCTGTTCCATTTGCCTCCCAGGTTTCCTGTCTGGGTCATTAACAGTGGAAGTTGTGAATACACCCTCTTTTGAGGGGAGAGTGAGAGGAGGGAGAGACAGCCTTGCCTCGTGTTGGCCTTACAGCCTCCAGTGGGGCACTTGATTAAAAAAATTTACAAGAGTGACTAGATCCCTAGCAGGGTCAGAGAATGGGGTGACCTGACACGTTGGCCAACTCTCCTGGGAAGAAGCCGCCTACCCAGGGACGAGAAAGGGTTTCTTCGTCCAGGCCTGAAGGCTTTAAGATGGCAAGAGTGGGAGCAGTGGGGGTGGGTGGGAGTGGGGGGGTTTGAGGGGTGGTCACTGATGGGGCTTTTCCGAGCCTGGCTTCCTTCCCTCTCCCATACCCAGCGTGAGGTCTCAAGGCAAAAGACAAACTTGCCAACCAGTTGTGTTCCTGCGACTGTAGGTGGAACAGGATGGTGAGCCATGGGGCAACTTTGGCCATGGCCCCCCGTAGCTGGTCCACGTTACTGGTTCAGTCGCTGGCTTGCTTTGCAAATGGAGGAGGCTCTTGGCACCAAAGGAAGTAGCTGGCAAGACTAACTAACTGTCTTTCTCCAAAGCTGTGAGGAAGCCACAGGGAGGAGCAGGGTACGTGCCCAAGCTTGACGCCGCCGGGGAACCCGCAAGCAGCTTGGGGAAGGGGCCTGGCTACTGACTCTAGGAACCTCACAATGCCACCTCTACCGTCGTCGGGTCAGGGTACCTGGTTCTGGACAGTGGCTCTGGTGACACAAACCTGGGGCCTCTGGGAAGCGTCCACTGAGCTACTGTGGGCTCTGCTACCCTGCGTCAGCACTCCACCCAGGGCCAAGGCTGCAGGGTGGCAAGGTGCTTCCATGGCTTCCACTGCTGACTCTCGGGGGATGGGAACCGGTGTGGTGGAGCGCCCCCCTAGGCCCCAAGGATGCCCCTCACCTTGAGTTGGGACTTGGAGACCTTGCCGCTCTTCTCCACGTCCAGCGCGGTGAAGGCGTACCAGACGGACTTTAGCAGCTCCTTGCGCAGGGCCATGGCTGAGGCGCCCGCCCCGGCCCAGGGGCGGCTCTCACATCAAGATCCGGTTTCAGGAAATGCAAACGGCTGCAGACCGCAGAGAGGCCCGGGTGCAGAGTGGAGCGAGAGCTCCACCTGCCTGCTCCCTGTGGCTTCCAGGGCTGGCCTGTTGCTCTGGCCGTAATGTGTAGCGGATGTAAACATGTTTTTTGTTTTGATCCCAAGTATGGGATGTGAAATAGACTCGAGTAAGGGTGTGCGGTGTTTTCCCAATGAAAACAGACTTGTGAGAGGACAGGTGATGTTTGTCCACTGGAAGAGGAACCGCCCTCCTGTAGGGGGGCATGGCCTTCGCCAACTGATGAACATCCTAGTACAGACTCTGAGAGGATATATACATGTGTGTGTGTACACACACACACACACACACACACACACACACACACACACACACGTGTGCCCCAAACAAGAGGCCTTTTGGTTTTGACTCTTCATCACTTCCCTTCAAGACGCTCCGAGAGAGAACTGCTCCACGGACCGCTCCAGATTCCAACTGCTACTCTGGGCTCTGGTTGTTGCTCCGGGTTGCAGCGGCTGCAGTTACAGTCACCTTCGCTGAATTGCTGGTTTACTATTGGAATCCTGCCGACTAGGCCAGTGGAATCGCTCCTGGGAACTGAGTCTAAAAAAGAGGTCTACCGCTCCTGTTCCCGTTAACCTCTCTTCCTTCCTGTCTAGGGCAGGTGGGTAGGAAGGGAGGTGTAAGCATTTTTTTTGTGTGTGTGGTTTTTTTGAGACAGGATTTCTCTGTGTATCCCTGGCTGTCCTGGACTCACTTTGTAGACCCGGCTGGCCTCGAACTCACAGTGATCCGCCTGCTTCTGCCTCCCGAGTGCTAGGATTAAAGGCGTGCGCCACCACGCCCGGCTCGGGAGGTGTAAGCATTAAAGAGCCCCAGACAAAGCAGGTCTGGGAAAGGTCGAAGTCTACAATACTGCCTGTCCCACTCCCTCCAGGGGACCAGGGGAACCTTCCCAAGACAGAGCCCGCACTTTGCCTGGCCCTGGCTCTGTCGGCACAGGTAGCCACTTTTGAAGCCTCCTTGTCCCAGAACTTTGCCAGGCTCCCAGTGGTAGCTCAAGAAGAGAGAAAGCACGCCCATCCTGACTCAGAGGGACACAGGTCGTGTCCCTTTGCTAAAGCTGACCACATGGAAGAGCTTGCAGGAGCTAACCCAGAGAGTCTATTCTTAGCAAATGGCCAGTTCCCACCTCACAGAGCTGTGTGGATGCCTGCTGCTGGACACATGGAAAGCAGTGGGCTTGGGACTGGGCATTTCCTTTAGGGCCACCTAGCAGGATCTCAGTGCTCTAGCCAAGCCAAAGAAACCCAACTGGAGGAGAATTGGACCAGCTGCTTCTCCAGGACGGGGTGACTTGGCACTGTGGTTTGCTCTTTCCCCTTCCCTGTGCCTGGGCTAAAAGAGACTTCAGAACACTGCCCACTTTGCGCCTGAGCACTTGAAGATATCGGAGCCTGTATCTAAGCATACAGGGTGACCTTGACAGTGGGGTGACCCTGGAAGTCACGGCAGGGACGGAGCCCTCTTCAGCAATGCCTTCGTTTACCCCAGTGCAATGTCCACACCGACTGGGATGTCCACACACCATGGTGGCCACTACATTTCAGGGAAGCCTTGCTGAGGCTGACTCTGGGAGGCTCCCACCCTCAGGGGAGCAAGCCCAGACCCTCTCCTTCCACGAGGCAGTGTCCAGAGATCATGGGAAGTGGGGTATGGAAGCACACACTGTAGCTCCTCACCTGAAGTTTCTAGAGCTTAGGTTGAGTTTGAGGCATCCAGGCTACAAAGCACAATTCTGTCTCAGAAACAAACTAACAAAAGTCCCCAAACAGCCAATAGCAGCTGTGAGCTTCCTGGGTACCTGGTGGGGGTCTAGGGGAGTACACTTGGCCCTTGATGTTCTGGCTCTGTCCTCAGGTGGCAGGAATGGGCTGGCGACCACTAAAGCCTCAAATAGAGGGCTGGGAAGGGGGGAAGGCACCCCAGTTCCTATAACGTTCCAACACATCTGTGGCCAGACTCACAGCTGTTCTCCATGAGGTGCAGCCAGTGTCTGTCCCATTGTGGCTGCTCCGGCCTTCTCGATGTCTTTGAAATCCCACACCATGGGTGTGGATGTCCTGCCCCCTTACCTGGGCCACAGAGCTGGGATGCCAGCGCTGGAGGACCGGAGCAGTAGAACCTTGGTGAGGTTCCCTGCAATGCGCTCACCCGGGGCTTTGTGTGTGGTGGGGGTGCCTGGAGAGGAAAGGCTCAGGCTCCATTCAGGGAGAGCAAAGCAGGAGCCGCAGAGTTCTCTCAGCACAAGCATCCCCAAGGTTTGCTGGCTCTGTTGGCGTAGGTGTGGGCAGAAGCTACCAGCCGCTCTTGAGGCTCACCTCTCCCAGGTGACCTCCTGCCTGGAGCTGTGGAGTGCTGCCTAGCTGCTGGGCTGTGCTAGGGAGGCAGGATGCATCTCGGCCAGGCCTGCCACCAGGGCCCAGCACTGAAATGACGGAGGAGCCCACGTGGAAACTTGCAACTTTTATTAAATACTCATTCCCTCGTTTGCCACCACCACCCAGAGCAGGAGAAAAATAATTATCAAAATAGAATTAAAAAAACCAAACCACAAAACAAATGGAGCCCAGCCCCCAGCAGTCTAGGTGCAGGCCACTCTCTGTCTCTCTGCCACAGACAAGTGAGGAGCCACTGGGGAGCCATGGTGCAGACACCGTTACTCCAGCCACAGGCCCCTGAGGAATGAACTCTGACTGTGGTGGCAGGAAGTCCCTGATGCCAAGTGGCGAGGCATGCCCTGGGAGATGGTTATTGCTGGGAGGCACGGGGCTGAAGAGCTGTTGGCCTTTTCCCTGGTGACCAGTCAGGGTGGAGGCCTGTCCTTGTCCACCTAGTCCTCCTCTCCCTGAGAAAGGGAGTAGACAGAAGCCTGAAGAATGTTCTCCCAAGGGAGGAAACAGGTGTCTGGGGCAGCCTGGTAACCAAGCTGGATGTCTTCGGCACCAGTGCCCGCTGCCTGGTGCTCATCTTGGGTACGGCCCACAGTCCTTCCCTCCAGAGGCCATTTTCCTGTTGCCTTCTCACCCTAGAGGCCCAAGTGGCCGCCATCTTGGGGTCAGCCACAGCCAGGGCCCCAGGAGGCAGGGCTGCCTATGAGCGCGCACCTTCTCCAGCATGGCATGGGAGCCGGTCCTCTTGGGCTCAGCAGCCGCTGCTGGTGGTTTCCAGGGTCACAGCCCCTTGCTGCATGGCCACAGTAGCTACACTTATGGCCTCCTCCAGCGTCTGCTGTTCCTCCAGCTGTGAACAGGTGCAGGAGGGAGCAGTGTAAGATCTTCCTTTCTGTCCCTAGAGGTGTGAGCAGTGCACCTGCTCTTTTCTTGTTTTTGTTTTTCCCAAAACAGAGTTTCTCTGTGTGACCACCCATGCTGTCCTAGAACTTGATCTGTAGACCAGGCTGGCCTCAAACTCACAGAGCTCTTCCTGTCTCTGCCTCCCGAACGCTAGGATTAAAGGCCTGCGCTACCACAGCTGCCACCACCACTACCACTGCCTGGCCTCACCTGATCTTATTAGGGCTCTAATAGGGGAACTCCTGATAAAGAGTTCTATTATGCCAGGCGCAGTGGTGCATGCCTGTAATCCCAGCACTTGGGCAGGCAGCCAGGCAGATCACTGTGAGTTCAAGGTCAGCCTGGTCTACTAGGAGAGGTTTGGACAGCCAGGGCTATCACACAGAGGAACCCTGTCTTGGGGGTTGGGGGGTATGGCCATAAAACAAACCAACAAACCAACCCCAAAACAAAACCAGAAGTCCTATTAGGTACAGCAGGGTAGGGCACAGGCTCCACTGGAAAGTCCTTACAGAGTGTGTTCCAGCTTCCTTATCTCCCGAGTGAAGAGAAAGACTCAAGCAGAAAAGGCTTCAACCACAGGCCGCTGCCTCAGTCACCCCCAAGGCAAAGGGAGTCCCCTCTGCGCCTCTGTGACGCGTGGGTGCAGGCGGGGAGGATCTCCTTCACCAGATCTGCACCTAGTCCACCTGGCCCCACTGCCTTTTTGGTCAGGAACCCCATTTCCTCCTCCTACCCACCTGCACTGCGATGTGGGTTCCGTTGGCTGTGGCCAACAGCGCCACCTGCTGATGGTGAAGAGACGCCATGCTTGACTCCTCAGTCACCAAGGTCCCAGAGGTAATGATTGTGACCTGCAGACCCAGAAGCAGAAGACCTTCCACCCACCTGCAGCTCCTATCCTCTCCCCAGAGGCTGGGAGCCACACAGAAGGGACCAGAGGACATTATGGAGGTCAGACTAAGTGGTCTGGGGTTCAGAAGTCATCAGGTTGGAGTTTTTCTTTAGTCTGCAGGATTTTCTGGAGCTTGGCCCTGTGCATAGTAAGGCAGGCAGACAAGGCCAGCTACTTCCCTCCGCCTTTTGTGCCTGTGTAGTTTCTGAGGCAACTCACCTAGCCTGAGCCTGAACTGTCGTAGGCCCGAGTGGCTGCAGGCCACCATGCCTGGCCTGCACACTGTCTGGAGATGTCTGCAGAAGGGTTGTGGTTTTGGTTTTGTTGTTGTTGTTGAGACAGGGTTTCTCTGTGTAGCCCTGGCTGTCCTGGACTCACTCTGTAGACCAGGCTGGCCTTCAACTCAGTGATCCACTGCCTACGCCTCCCGAGTGCTGGGATTACAGGTGTGAATCACCATTCCTGGCTTTTGAGGGGGAACTTTAAAATTTGGGGAGGGAGACGGGAACTGAGTCTAGAACTTCACGTATACAGACAGTAACTCTGCTACTGAGCTATATCCCACACCTTTCTTGCTTTAGTATGAGACAGGGTCTCACTAAGTTGCCCAGACTGACCTTAAACTTGTGCCCCCCAACCCCCCCCACTCCCACCCCGCCTTAGCTTCCCAGTAGCTACAATTCCAGGCCCATACGATGAGGCCTAGCAGGGAGACTTTTCGTGGTGACTTTGTGCCATGAGAAGTCACGGTTGCTTTGGTCTGTACATTTAACGCCCACCGTGGGAAGGGATCAGAGAAAGAGCAAACTGCCTGATCATACGGGCTGAGTCTGGGTGCCATCGGCGCTGACCATGGTGACCGTGTGTGTGCCAGATGTGGCCAGCTCATCCTGGTGACTGGGGATGGTGAGGGTGGTATTTCCATGCTGCGCCACCACACTGATGGCATTCCCCAGGGCCTGCAGGTCTTCCGGGGACAGGCTGACCTGCCGACAGGAGAGAATTAGGCTGGAGCACCAGGGAGGTCCACCTGCTGCCCTTAGATAAGCTACAGTCAGCTTCTGGTCACAGGGAGAAGAGTGCTGGGCTGGGGGACAGGCACACAGCACAGGGCCACAGCCACAGAGAGCAGTAAGGACAATCCTCTGACACACGTCTAGTCCCCATTAATCTGCCTCTGTAACCTGCAGCACGCAGTCAGGGTCGCCATTTATCTCATCTTCCTGATCAGTCTGGAAGGAAGATGCACACGACAGTGAGGTGTGGCCGGCGACACTGGCAGACTCCTGGCTGCCGTACCTCATCAAACACTGACGAGACCCTCTTGAGCACATGCATGCCATTCAGATGAGGAGGCTGAGAGGAGCAGGGCTTGGGTGACACATCAGTCCCCTCAGCTACAGCTCTCTGAAGTGAGAACATCAGGGGCCACTCTGAAGTTGCTCCACCCATCCCCAGGGCCTCTACCTGCTGGGTACCGTCCTGAGTGATCAGAGCAACCTGAGGGGCCCCATCCTCCTCCGTCACCATGGCTACTTGGGTTTGGATGCCATTGCTCTCTTCCTTCACTTCCGAAAGGTAAGCAATGTGGGCTCGTTTGGGTGGTGGGCTTTCCTCAGCAGCAGAAGCAGCTAGGAGAGGAGAGCCTGGGCTGTCACTCGCTGCCAGCTGCCGCCGGGAGCGGCCCAGTGGCCCCTCCCCACTTTCTGCCCCCTTACCCTCCAGCTGCTGCTGCTCATACAGGGCCTGCTCGCTCTCCTCGGTGGCCTCCAGCTCCCCGTGCGTGCTGCGCTTGTGCATGGCCAGGGTGGAGGTCTGCCGGTAGGTCTTGCCACAGCTGCTGCATGTATAGGGCTTGCAGTGCGTGTGCACCACGTGGTGTTTGTACAGGCTGGAGTACTCGGTGAAGCGCTTTCCGCAGCCTGGCACCGTGCAGACGTATGGCTTCTCCCCTGGGGACACTGGGCTGTGAGGGGGGTGGGAACTGGGGCTGGCAAGGGGGAAGCCAAGGGAAAGGACAGGGGCTGAGAACTGAGACTGCGTGGCAGGAGTTGGGGAGATGGCCTGTGGAAGACAGGAGGGCACGAGAGTGGGGCCTCTGCACCCAGAAACAAGGTAGAAAGAGTAAGGCCAGGCTTAGAGACGCAGAGCGAGGTGGGGCGCTGGATGGTGGGGTGTGGGAAGAAGAAAGGGTAGTGGGGCAGAGATGAAGTGTCGGGATGGGAGAAATGAGGCACATGGTTGAGAAGCGACATGAAGCTGGACAGGGTAAGGACACAAGAGTCATATGCACGGTAGATGCGCGGAGGAGAGGAAGGTGACATTTCACTCTGGTTCTTCAGACCCTGGCCTCCGTCAAGAGCTCAGTGGACGGGGAGACCTCAGAGGGGTATTGAAGTGTGGCTAGGAGCTGTCCAACTCTATTGGGGGGGGGGCAAGACCTGAAGACTAGACCCAACTACCAACGGGGAACTGCAGACAGCCATCTGGGGTACCCACCCCAGCCCAGCCTGGAGTGGCCAGCAGAGAAGGGCTGGGGCTGACAGGTGGCCCAGATCAGAAGTCTACATAAGAGGGGTGTGGGGGAGGGTGGCCCTCACACGCCAGCTGGCCCACCTGTATGGATAAGCATGTGGTGTGGGAAGGGGGCGGGGGAGGGTGGCCCTCACACGCCAGCTGGCCCACCTGTATGGATAAGCATGTGGTGTGGGAAGGGGGCGGGGGAGGGCGGCCCTCACATGCCAGCTGGCCCACCTGTATGGATAAGCATGTGGTGTGGGAAGGGGGCGGGGGAGGGTGGCCCTCACACGCCAGCTGGCCCGCCTGTATGGATAAGCATGTGGTGTGGGAAGGGGGCGGGGGAGGGCGGCCCTCACATGCCAGCTGGCCCGCCTGTATGGATAAGCATGTGGTGTGGGAAGGGGGCGGGGGAGGGCGGCCCTCACATGCCAGCTGGCCCACCTGTATGGATAAGCATGTGGTGTGGGAAGGGGGCGGGGGAGGGCGGCCCTCACATGCCAGCTGGCCCACCTGTATGGATAAGCATGTGGTGTGGGAAGGGGGCGGGGGAGGGCGGCCCTCACATGCCAGCTGGCCCACCTGTATGGATAAGCATGTGGTGTGGGGAGGGGGCGGGGGCGGGGGAGGGTGGCCCTCACATGCCAGCTGGCCCACCTGTATGGATAAGCATGTGGTGTGGGGAGGGGGCGGGGGCGGGGGAGGGCGGCCCTCACATGCCAGCTGGCCCACCTGTATGGATGCGCACGTGGTTCTTGTAGTTGGTGGCACTGGTGAAGCCGCGGCCACAGTGGGGCTCGGGGCAGGTGTAGGGCCGCTCGCCTGTGTGGGTGCGCACGTGCACCTTGCGGATGTTCGATGTGGTGAAGGAGCGGCCACAGCCCTCAAAAGGGCACCGGAACGGGCGTTCACCTGTGCAGATAGGAATTTGAGGGATGGCTCTGGTAGCTGGGCAGAGTGCGGCCCTGTGGATGGGGTGGCGTCCCGCTGACCTGTGTGGGTCCGGACGTGCTTCTGCAGGTCTCCTGAGGTCTTGAAGGCTTTGCTGCACAGCTCCTCTGGGCACTTGTATGGTTTCTCACCCGTGTGAGTACGGACGTGACTCTTTAGCCCGTAGCCTGTCCACATGTGGTGGGATTTAAAGCAAGCTGCCAATGGGACCGCGTTCCTGACGGCTCTCTATCCTAAGTGAGGCTCCAGGGGCCCAGGACGGCTTCTGTCCCACCCTGCCCAGGAAAAGCCCGCGGTGCCCTGTGACACTTTCCCAGGCCAGATGGAGACACTCCAGAACATGAGACTCAGGAAGCTTAGAGCAGCAGGGCCTAACGTCCTTGTTTCACAGAGGAAACAAAGGCAGAGAGGCCACAGCCCTGAGGGGCCCACAGCCGGTGGCTACCAGAGCTGACACGAGAGAATGACTGCTCTACCTGCGCCCAGGCCTCGTTGCCTTTGACGAGGATCCCAAGTGGATCTAGAGCCCTTTGCCCACAACTGGAAGCCAAGCTTGTCTTCATCCAGCTAAGTTACCTGTTGCAAAGGCCTTTCCACAGCTGGGGAAGTCACACCTGTACGGGCGGTCACCTGTGTGAGCTCGTTCATGTACCTGTGAGGAAAAGCAAACCTGTAACTCAGTGTGGGATGGGGCTGGGCTAAGTTCTTGGGTCCTCTTCCCTCCCACACTGTTGTCCCAGGGGACATGAGGGTAGAGCCAGGCAGAGAAGAGGACAGGGCTAAAGGCTGCCTGCCAGCCCTTACCTTTAAGTGATGGGCAGTGGTGTAGAGGCGCCCACAACCCTTGTAGCCACAGCGGAAAGCTCTGTCTCCAACTTGCTGCCCTTTGCCATTATGGGGAGCTTGGCTGTCATGCAGAACCTGAGGGAAAAGTCCCTGGTGTCCCTCTGTGCACTCCCTGAGGGAAAAGACCCTGGTGTCCCTCTGTGCACTCCCTGAGGGAAAAGACCCTGGTGTCCCTCTGTGCACTCCCTGAGGGGTGAGAAGGGAGGAGATAAGCTCAGCTTGTAGCCTGAGACCCAGTGAACAGACTAAGACAGCACGGGCAGGAGCAGGGATGCGAAGAGCTCATGTGTCCCACATGAGCACAGAGTGGAGAATAACTGCAAGTGGCATGAGGCTTTACATCTCAACGCCCATGCTTAGAGGCATTCTTCCTGCTGCATGTTCCAAATGTCCCCCAAACAGCATCACCAACTGAGGGCCAAGTGTTCAAGCATTCCCATCAGACCCCACAGCATGGCACTTGTGGCCAAAAACCCACCAGTCCCTTGAGCAACGTGTTTAGAACTGGAACTTCTTTGAAAACTTATTTTTATTAATATATAATGTGTAGCTTGTCTTTGCTACTTTGTGAGTTCTCTTTCCCACCCTTTATCCCTATCCCCCTCACTCCCTGCCCCCGTCTCACCCCATATCACTACATGCGAGAGAGGGGGAGAGAGAGAGATCCTTGAATCTAATTTCTTTCTGTCTTGTTTCTTCTTTGAGCATGAATACAAACAAACTGTGATCCCCTCCCCCAATGACCAACCACCAACCCCACCTATGAGGTCCTAGCATTCATGTGTCCTCTGAAACGTCCCCAGGACTCCAAATGTCACACAATTTCAGAAACTATCTGCAGCTGGCAAAACCACGCCTCTGCTAGAGCACGAGGCAAATCACAGTCAGCTGCTGTCCAAAGCAGCCCCATATTCCCCACACCTGACATTAAAGCGAAAACATGTTCTTATAATATTCCTGTGTTGTTTTTGTTTGTTTGGTTGGTTTTGTTTTTTTCAAGACAAGGTTTCTCTGTGTAACTGAGAAGTCCTGGCTGTCCTGGACTTGCTTTCTAGGCCAGGCTGGCCTCCAACTCACAGAGATCTACCTGCCTCTGCCTCCCAAGTGCTGGGATTACAGGCATGTGCCACCACACCTGGCTTTTTTATTTCTCTGTTTTTAAAAAAACCAAAATTCCAGAATTCTCACTACAATGATGTGTGTGAGAAAGTACATTTGAGGCAAACAGAGACTGACACGCAAGCATGCTATATGAGAGTTGGGGCTGGCGTGCAGTCATGGTGCCACCCTGACGGGTGAGGGAGGGTCCATGTTACAGGGCTCTAGCCATATCCCCTGGATAGCAGGGTGTGTGGGGAGCAGGGCTGCGTGGAGCTAGGTTCAGTTAGAACCCCCACTGACCACACACACCTAGGAGGCTGGGCTGCAAAGCAAGTCTCCCAGTAGGAGATCGTGCTGAGGAGCAAGCACAGTGGTTGAGGGATTGGTGTCATCAGAGCTGAAGTGATTTCTAAAATCACCTGGTCCCACTCAACTTGGATCTGTGAGGCTTCACCCAAGGCTGGACCAGGTAGCGTCAGAGCCAGCACTGACCTCAAGGCTCTTGCTTTAACTAAAGCTTGGGTCTTTTTCTGTCTCGCATTTGGGAGGTGTTGGCCGAATGTGGTAAGGTCAGTGCTTCCTTTTAAAGAGATATGAAAATTTCCTCTGTTCTCCTACAGCTTAGAACACTGACCCCTCCCAGGCTGCAGGCAATATTTGGGCAACTCTGCCCCAGCCATCCAAGGCTCTGGGGTCCAGCCCACTGTGCAGGCACACCCATGGCTCACGGGCTGCTGTCCTCAGCAGGCAGAACCACAGGTCCAGCAGAGACTGGGAGAACCAGGGCCCCTCTCACCAGGCCTCACGTCCCAAGGATCCCAACTGTTCTGGTGCACACGCCTGCTCCCTGCCTTCCGGGCTGATCTCCCCATGTGACTGAGTAAACCTCAGAGAAGCAACAGACACACAGCACCTTACTTCAGGAGAGGGGCAAATAATGAAAAGGCGCCGACGGAGCTTTCCCAAAGGCCAGAGAATTGCCAGCGGCAGCCTACAAGGGGCTGGGCCTGGACTCCTGCCACACAGAAGCACTGTTCCTTCCTTACAGCAGCCTTCCCTCCTCAGACAGCATAGACAAAGTAAGTGCACAGCTGTCTCCGAGTAGTGGGAGGGAGCTGGGGTAGAGGGGCTGAGGCGAGGGTAGCCTGGTCCTGCCCAGGCACAGGCCTGTCCAGTGCTCTCTAGAGAGGTGGAGTCCAGTGTTTGGTTTTGGTTTGAGATAGGCTCTTGTGTGGTCCACGATGGCGTCAAGCTCCTGTCTCCACACGCCAACGGCTAGAATTCCAGGCATGGACCACTATACTCAGCCAGAGAAGTAGGGGTTGAGAGCGCCAGGAGGTGGTGCTCACCTTGCTTGCATACTGCTCCAGGGCCACCACTGTGTCTGTGCGGAAGCCTTCTTCATCCTCTGCTGCCATGTCCTCCAAGCCCACCTCTGTCTGCACAGCCAGGATGGTGCTGTCCGATGGCACAGACACGGGATGATGGATGTAGGCAGTGGAGCCATCTTCCAGCTGGACAGCTTCCAGGGCGCTGGGGTCATAGCCCTCTACAGGGCACACGAGGTTAGTCCTGATGCCACACAGGGGAGACCCAGCTGAGACCCTGACTTTAGACCACTTGCGGTGAGCACACCAAGGGGCTTTCAGTGTGCGGTCTCTTCAGGACGCCCACTGTGGTGACTTCCTCTCACGAGGACACTGAGTGGGACTCGTTGGCTCCATTCTCATCTCAACCTAGGTTACCCCAGGAGCTTCCTGCCCAGTGGCTCCTCTCCTCGGCCCCCACCCGTTCACCCGAATCTCTAGTCTGAAGAGAGGGCGCACTCTGCCTTGGTTCCCGTCTCGCAGGCCTTGTTCTGGTGGGCCGTGCTGGGATGTCCTCCTTCTCAGGTCACCTCCCACACCCACACCCACTCCTGCACAGGCTGGTCCTGGCTGGAGTGCCGAGGCCAGCCATTGCTCTTCCCCTGGCTCGCAGCTGCTCAGACTGTGGACAGTGACCCCACATGGGTCTACTTAACTGAATGTGGGACCTGTGGAAAACTGGGCATCACCAAGCGTTTCTGAATATGCAGTGGCTGAAAACAGATTCAAAACAAAGCGTGCAGTGGATCTGAGGTGTTTCTGGGAGTGGCTAGTGTTGCTCACGTGACCTTACTGCAGGCTCAGTTCTGAACACCAACACACCGCGTGTTCTGCTCTCCAGCCACAAGACACAAGGCAACGAATGGCGTCTGAGACACTGCGACCAGATCCTGAGCTATCACTAGCAGATTCCTGCTCTTACAGAACCACAATTGTCTAACAGAAAATTAATATAATGTCTTTCTATTGTCATTGTTCAAGAAGTATTGGATCAGTTTACTTTTGGACTGCATTGTGTTATAAGTTTGATTTTTTTAAAGTGTAGTTTGAATTGATTTGAACCTCATAAAAATTGCTCAGTGAATTTTGGCTTGGGACGAGGACAGAATTTCCAGCCCCCTTTAAGATGACTCCACACACACTGCATGGTGTGAGGGGCACTTAGTATCACTCTATAATCATCACCGATACCAGCCACTGAAATGTTGAACATGTTCTACACCACGCCCCCATAATCATCCTGTGGTCCAAACACTCAGTCTAGAGCTCAGTATGCAAATCTGAATAGTTGTCTTCAATAACAGTGAAATCAGAACTGCCAAAGAACTGGGTTTTTTTAAGACTTAAAAATGTATGACCCAGCACTCGGGAGGCAGAGACAGGAGGACTGTTATGAGTTTGAGGCCAGCCTGGTCTACAAAGCAAGTCCAGGAGAGCCAAAGCTACACAGAGAAACCCTGTTTCAAAAACCAAGAAAACCAAACCAAACCAAACCTGTACGTGTATGTACAAGTGCCTACGTGAGCTTGCGTGCATCACTGGGAACACTGGGTCCTCTAGAACTAGAGCGAGGGGTGGTTGGGTGCTGCCCGACGGTGGGTGCTGCCCGACGGTGGGTGCTGCCCGATGGTGGGCGCTGCCCGACGGTGGGCGCTGCCTGACGGTGGGTGCTGGGAGGCAGCAGTGAGGGGTCCTAACTGCTCTCACCCCTCCAGCCCAGGAACCGTCCATTTCCTTTCGATTCATTCTCAGTGGCTGTTTATTTGTATAGAAGTTTTACATAACTACCTGTCTGGGGCCATTTAAAATTTCTTGTGCAAAAAAGGGGTGAGGAGGTGGAGAAGCTAAAGCAGCCTGGCTCCTGGTGAGTGGCTCCCTGAGTCTGCTCCCTGTGTGCAGCCAGCTCCTCCCTGACGGCCAGCCTGTGCTGAGGAGGGCCCTGTCTGACGGGGCTCTGCTGTGATGCTCCAGCACCAACACAGTGCCTAGTGTGCACTTGACTAAGCGATTGCTCTCTATTATGGTGAAACCCTTGCTCTTGTGGGTCTCTGAGACAGCCTCGTTCCATAGCCCTGGTTTGCCCAGAACACACTAGCGCTGCCCTTGAACTCCTGGAAATCCTGCCTCAGTTTCCCAAGTGCTGGGAGTATAGGTGTGAGCCACTGCCTGATTAGGACGATTCTTTCCCCTGCCCTCTTAGGGGGAGCAGGTGCACGGCTGTCTGAGGTGAGCATGGTGCGTGTGCTCACCCCCAGCCTCTCCCGTTCCCTTGTCTTACCCCACAGCATGAGGACCACGGCCCACCTTTGGGTGTGTGGTGTATGTAGGCCATGCTCCCATCCTCCAGCTGCACAGGCTGACCATCTTCAAAGGAGAAAGACTCTGAAAAGAGAGCAAAGCCAGCCGTCCTCTTGTGGCCTGGGACGGGCCTCCGTGGGGCAGCCTGGCCTCCCTCAGCACAGGGGGGTGCTGGGGCCCCTCACCTTTCTGTATCGTCACCTGGTGAACGTAGGCTGTGGTCCCGTCCTCCAGCTGGATCACCTGCCCTTCAAGCAGCTTCTCTCCTGGGGAGGTGGAAACAGAAGTGGGCCAGGCCTGGCCAAGGTCTACGGCATGCATGCCTGCCTCAGAGGACGCCTGCTTGAGTCTCTGAATCCTTGCCTGGGTAAGCATGGGTAACACCCACCGTGTTCCCTCATTCACCACCTCTTAAGCCTCATTCTGGAGGCTCTGAGGGAAAACCAAACCAAACCAGCCTGCCCGGAAGTAAGGAGCCGTAGGTGTCCCTTCCAATCGCCGCCCCCCCAGGAGCAGTCTCCTTAATTATTCTAGCCATGCCTGTGAGGACGTAGACCTCTAACCTAACAGTGGGGTGCTGAGATTGAGCTAAAGGGAGAACGAAGAATGTCCTGACATCAGGGGCGACCCCAAATGCTAACAAATTCAGAGACAGACTAAACTAACTAAATTAAAACGTATTTCCTCATTTCCCCCTGTAACAGTGAGCCCAAACCTGGGGCCTCAAACAAAGCAGCTTTGGCATGAACAGTGGGCTCTAGAGCCAGGGCCAACCTCCCAAGTGTAGAGCCCAGGCCCTTACTCACTGTGTGACCCTGGGCCACTTACTCAGCCTGTGCCTCAGCTTCCTGTTCATCTTCTCATACTGTGAGAGCTGAGTTCACTGGGAGCACGCCAGGTACATGGTTGGCCCCCCATAAGCTTCAGGGTTCACTCTAGTAAGTCCAATGGGCAGTTTGTTTGTTTTTGTTTTTTGAGACAGTTTCTCTGTATAGCCTTGGCTGTCCTGGACTTGCTCTGTAGACCAGGCTGGCCTCGAACTCACAGTGATCCACCTGCCCCTGCCTCTCGAGTGTTGGGATTAAAGGCATATGCCACCACGCCTGGCTTGTACCTAGCTTTTAAAAGATTTATATATTATGTATACAGTGCTCTGCCTGCATGTACACCTGCAGGTCAGAAGAGGGCATCAGATCTCATTACAGATGGTTGTGAGCCACCATGTGGTTGCTAGGAACTGAACTCAGGACCTCTGGAAGAGCAGACAGCACTCTTAACCACTGAGCCATTTCTCCAGCCCCTGCACTTAGCTTTTTATGGGGTACTGACAGTTGAACTGGTCCCCATGTTTATGTGCTAAATGAGTGAGCCATCTGCCTAGTCTAAGTGTGATGATTACTGTGTTATGTCTTACCTGTCACTTGATCACATTTCCTTAAGTGATCTTCACCATCTTTAAAAAAAATTTATTATAGTGTTTTGTCTGTATGTACACCTGCACACCAGAAGAGGGCACCAGATCTCACTACAGATGGTTGTGAGCCACCATGCGGTTGCTGGGAATTAAACTCAGGACCTTTGGAAGAACAGCCAGTGGTTTTTTTTGTTTTGTTTTGTTTTTTGGTTTTTCGAGACAGAGTTTCTTTGTGTAGCCTTGACTAATCTGGACTTGCTTTGTAGACCAGGCTAGCCTCGAACTCACAGCAATCCACCTGTCTCTGCCTCCCAAGTGCTGGAAATAAAGATGTGTGCCACCAATGCCGGGCTGCAGCCAGTGCTCTTAACCTCTGAGGCATCTCTCTTAAGCCCCACCTCCATCCTGATCTGAAGCGTCTCTGGAGCCAGGATCTTGCCGTGTAGCCTATGCTGACGCAGAATTTGCTACCTAGGCAAATGGAGACCTCAAAGGAGGGTAGATGCTCCAGTTCATGCAAGAGATGTGTTTGCTCCTTTCCTTAGAAGTTTCCAACTTAGGAACTTGAGGCCTGTAAGTCCGGAGAAACACCAGCTGGCTTCTGCTGACACAGTCATCTGCTGATATTTCCCCATTAGGGGAACCCCCAAGCTCACCCCTAAAGGGGAGCCTCTTGGGGTTCTGTTATATATGGCATGTTTATACACAGCACAGTTGTGGCTCATCAGTTTTATAGTTATTCATAACCTTGAAGAGCAAATGCTCTCCTATTTTGGAAAGTTCTGGAAACTATAGAAGGGCCTACTGGAAGAAGTAGGTCCCTGAGGTCACGTGGTGTGTGTGTGCTCTTTTTTCTTTGGCTCTTTCCTGCCTCACTTCCTCCTTCCTGTTTGCTGGCTCCCACAACCCACAAGGCCCTGTTTGCCATGATGGTCTCCTCTTAAGCACATGGGGCCAAATGACCGTGACCGCCTTAAACCCACGTGCCACAGTCACTCTTCTCTCTTTCGTGTCATTTCTGTGCAGCATCTCATCACAGCAAAGCAGAAGCAACTCACACAGAAACAGATGCCAGAGGAGAGGGCTGCTGGCTGGGCCCTGACAGCGTGGGTCTGAGTCTGGGGCCTCTCGGTGGGAGGACTGTGTAGTTTGGAGAGGCAGCGAGAAGACGCTTCGGCTGCTTATGCAGAACTTAACGTGCAGTTCGGTGGGAGGTCAGAAGCCCGGGGTGCCAAGAGGAAGTGGCCAGTGGAGACCACGCTCCCGTGGTTTTGGAGGGGAACAGGGACTCTGGTGGGAAAGAGGCTGGAGGGCCATTCATGGGACATTCTAGCAAACAGTATTGTGCATGTCCTAAGATGTTGAGTAATGCCAAATTTATTTATTTGTTTGTTTTTGTTTTTGAGACAGGGTTTCTCTGCGTAGCCCTGGCTGTCCTAGACTCACTTTGTAGACCAGGCTGGCCTCGAACTCACAGCGATCCACCTGCCTCTGCCTTCTGAGTGCTGGGATTAAAGGTGTGCGCCACCACACCCGGCTAATAAGAATGAATTTATAAGTAAAAAAGTAATTACTTTGATGGAGGAAATTTTTAAACTGTGTGTGTGTGCATGTGTGTGCATGTGTACATGAACACACACGTGCGCGTGCACACTGCAGTGTGATAGAGGAGAGGAAACAGACTGGAGAATGACGGAGAAAGACATAAACAGAGCTGGAGGAGGCAAAGACTTAACTTCAGAAGAGAAGATTTGAGAACAGTAGCTTCTGGGGTCAGACACCTCACTTTTTTGTTGTTTGCTCTTTGAAAAAGGGTCCCACTTTGTAGCTCAGGCTAGCCACAGCCTCCTGAATGCAGAATTATAGGCATGTGCCTGGCTACCAACCGTGCTTATTCACTGGCCTTCTGAAAGCTAAGCAGGAGAATGAGCAGAATTCTAAGGAGCAAACATGGCCCCACCTAGGAACCTTACATTCTTTCTCTCACACACTGCACCCGAGGGCAGGACTAACAGGAAGTCACTGGATACAACAGACAGTTTGTGACAGGCCTCCCAGAAACCCCACTACCTCAAGAGCTCACGCACAACATTTAGGGGAGGTCTCACATCATCATCAAGAAGCAAAATTTTAGGCCAAGCATGCAATCCCAGCACTCTGGAGGCAGAGGCAGGTAGTTCTGAGTTCGAGGCCTGCCTGGTCTACAGAGTGAGTTCCAGACAGCCAAAGCTACACAGAGAAACTGCCTCAATAAACAAACAAACAAAACAAAACAAAAAAGAGAGAAAAAGAGAAGAGAGAGAAGGGAAATCTTTCTTCTTTAAGTGAGATATCAGTACACAGGCGCCCGTGAGGCCGGCAGGGACGCTGTCTTAGCCATCGAGGAGGGCAGCACTGTGGTCTAAGGACAGCAATGCTCACAGAATCTGCGAACGGCAGGAGGGGCCAGTGGTTCTGCTCAGAAAAGACAAGATGGCATGAGGATGTCTGAGAGCGTTGGGAAGGAGGACGCCCCTCTCTAAGGCCCCTGCACCCAACAGCACCCTGCCGGCTACCCTCCCTTCTTGATCTGAGCTTCCCTGACACAGGAGCTGGGATGCCAGACGGAGCACACGACTCTTAGCTAGGTCTGAATTCCACACGAAGGACAAAGTCTCAGTACAAGTACTCCTAGTCTGAAAACTCACAATCTGCAATGCTTGAAGTCCTACCAAGCTTTAGGTAAGGAATGTGCAGGCTAAAGTCCAGGCAAACATTCCAACCCTAACACATGCCTGCATGGAGGATGCCTCATCGTCCTTAATGCTTTTTAAATTTTATTTATTTATTTATGTTTTTTTGAGACAGGGTTTCTCTGTGTAGCCTTGACTGTCCTGGACTCACTTTGTAGACCAGGCTGGCCTCAAACTCACAGAAATCCGCCTGCCTCTGCCTCCTACATGCTAGGACTAAAGGTGTGCACCGCCCCCCCCCCACCTGTTCTTAAGTACTATGGCGGATTGTTTTAGTGTTTAATCTATGGCTATAAGCACAAGGGCATGAAGATTTGAGGACATACACTACAGAAGAATCTGTTACCTATATGCAACTCCCATTTCTCTGTGAACCTGGAATGTTGATGTGGCGGCCACTGGCGTCACACACTAAGACATGAGCTGCATGCTGGGTGGCCCGCTGCACCCAGAGTACTCTGTATGTGGCAGAGACTGAGGACGGTAGCCGGGTGCCCACACGTGCTTCACTCAGAGGTGAACTGCCTCTGTCCAGGAAGCACCGTGAACTGGAACGGTGGTGTCTAAAAGCGGGGGTGGGGGGGTGGGGGGTGGGGGGTGGGGGCGGGCCTGGGCTAGCACTTGCTCATCCTCACCACAGATGTTCTTCTAACGAGTTCCCTTTTTATCAGGTGCACACAGAAGACACCCTCCCCTGCACAGCGGGCTGCAGTGGGTGGGGCCAGCAGGCAGGAGAGCAGGGCTGGCCAAGGGGCAGGGTTCTGAGGTCCTCAGCAACACTCACCTTTGACAGCTTGCTGGACGTAGGCTACCGTACCATCACTGAGGGTCACCGTCTGCAGCCCCAAGCTTTCCATGACAAACTGCCACTTGTGCCTTCAGACATGAAGTTGGCTTCTGGCTACCACTGAGCTCAGAGATTTCCTTCTGGGTCACCAAGCTGAGAAAATGGACAATGTCACATTAACAAAAAGTTTCACAGCTTCCTCTGGCTGCGGGCAGTTAATGAGGCCAGCCAACGACACACAGACACGTTTTCAGAGAACTAAGTTGGTTCCTGTGGAAAGTGTGTGAAATATACACACGGAGTTCTAAATGGTGGCTACAGAGCCATGGCAGTCAAGCTGCTTATGAAGTAAAACTCTGCTGATCTAAAGCCTTTGAAACTCGTGTCCTGTTAGAGCTCAGCCAGCTGGCAGCCTGGTACACTTTGCTCATTCATCATCTACCGTGTGCTCGGACCCGTCAGGCCACTGGCACTGTAGACACCCGCAAGGAATAAGTCCCTAACAGCACTCACAATACCCCCATGCCAAGGACAGTGCCTCCACCCACCCAGCAGCGGGTCACCCAAGGACTCTCCTCCTGAAAGCCAGCCTACTTATCTCAGGCCTCCTTTCTAACAGGCCGTGAGCACCAGGAAGAGGAAGGGCTTTAATCAGGGAGGCCGGGAGCAGGGCTCACCTCCTTCAGCATGCTGTCATGTAACCTGTGTCCCACTCAGGGCTCCTCTGGCTCTGGTTGCTCCAGGCCTGCATGCTGTACGCTGTAATGGGAGTAAATCCCTACGCCCTAGCAATGTGGAGCAGGCTCCGCCGTGGACCCCATACTGTGGCCTGTCAGGAGCCTGCAGCATCTGTTCTAGTTAAGACTCTCTCTCTTTCTTCCTTCAAAGAGGCATTTTCCTTCCTCACACTTATTGACAACCCGCAGGGAACTACCTGCCTTCCTCTACGTGGGTCCCAGCTATCAGTCTTGGCTACAAGTGCCTGTACCCACACAGCCATCTTGAGCCTCCTGATAGAGATTCTCCCAGCCTGCCTACCATCATCTCACAAGCCCCAGGTGATATTGTTTTCACGCTAATGTACCCAGAGGGTGTTGACATGTCACACAGCACATGTACGTGGCTTGAGGCCAGAAGTGACAAGTGAGGGCCTTGGCAGCCTCCAGGACTGAGAACGTCAGTATCTTGTTGTGACCACAGTCTACCTGTGACACGTTGTGGCCACAGTCCACCTGTGACACGTTGTGGCCACAGTCCACCTGTGACACGTTGTGGCCACAGTCCACCTGTGACATGTTGCTGTGATGCTCCATGCCAGGCCTGGCGTCTTTACTAGAACAACTCACTCACCGAATGCGCCACCTGCATCGGAGACTCTACACTCTGGCACCATCATGTTGCTTAGTTTAAAGACATCTTATATCTTGTGTGTGTGTGTGTGTGTGTATGTACACGCGCGCACGCGCACATGGGCATGTGGCGGTCAGAGCACAACTTGAAGGAGCTGGTTCTCTCCTTCCACCACATGGGTTCTGGGGACGGAACGCGGGTTGTCAGGGCTGGTGGCCTTTGCCCGTGGAGCCATCTTGCTGGCCCTGTTTTCTCTAGTTCATAGTTTAGTCCTAAGACATGAGTTGTGCCCACTAAGTGTGAGAGGAGGATTTGCACACGCACCATCTGGTACAGAACGAGAAATCAAGTTCTCTACTACGCTACCAAGCGCAGACTCTCCTGGGGGTTAGAAACCCTGAGGCCACTAAAAACTACTCTTGTGGAATACTGGCCTATATACACATTTTAAAGCGGTTGTCTAAGGCTGCCATGGAGCAGAGCACACAGGAACTGACACCTGAGCCACGTTCTCTGGAAGTGACCCGCCCTGGCTCCCGTCTCTGGTCCTGACTTGTCCCGGGCCCCTCTATAGCCCCCAACTCCCACCCTCTTGATCGGAGGGAGATTTTTTTTGTAACCCATTTTACTATAACTACAGTGAGAAATAAGGACACATATAAGACTTGGTCTAAATACAAAACCGACCACAGGTTGAAAGGCAGAATGGCCTCCAGCTTCCACAGCTGGGCTTGTAGTTCCTACAGGGACAGGCGGTTTAACTCTGGGTGTCTGCTCTCCCTGGAGTTCTGCAGTCAGATAGCCTTCATTCTAAACCAGGCACTATCTCTTAGAAGCTGTGCAGCCTGCGGCAAATGAATGACCCTCTCTGAGCCTCAGCTACCACAGCTGGGTCAGCAATGACAGTGCTTCCTAGGTTACTGTAAGGGTTACTGTACTGTCAGTCAGCACAGTGCTGGCACATGGCAAGCAACCCAGAACGGAGGCTCTGAGAAGGGAGGTGTGCTTTTTAGTTCAGGTCCTCATTAAGGGAATGTGTGGTTCTTGCCTTAGTTTACCTCTTTGTCTGCCTCCTTACCCGCTGGCCCCACTGGCCTGTCATGCTGCTCAGGGTAACACACTGATGACAGACACACCTGAATATATGCCAGGCACTCCTCAACGTGCTGGCGGGCACTGATCTTTTATGAGGAGGCGCACACAATCTCTTGCAGATGAAGCTACTGAAACTAGAGGATAAAGTGATCTGCTCAAGATGCCAAAGGTAGGCTGGCTGGCCGAGGCGTGGGCGGCCACACTTCCTACTGACAGCGAGTACAGGACTGCCAGGACCCAAAGCAGCCCAGCCTCACCCCAGCCTTCTCAGTCAGCCACAGGGGATGGGGTGAGGTGAAGGAGGAAAAGCTAGGAGCCAAAATGACCTAAAGAAACCCAAATCTACTCTTCCTTTTCTTTTTTCTCTTACCTTTCTTCTTCTCTTCCTTCCTGTACTGAGTCTTTTCTTTTTACTTTCTTTCTTCCTTCCTTTCTTTTCTAGTTTTTTAATGATTTCTCTGTGTAGCCCTGGCTGTTCTGGACTTGCTTTGTAGACCAGGCTGGCCTTGGAACTCACAGAGATCCTCCTGCCTCTGCCTCCTGGGTGCTGGGATTACAGGCCGGGCCCCATACTAGTCTAAATAGAGCATCAAGCAAAAACTGAGCCCGTGCTCCCCACCAGCCGCCTAGCCCAGCAGGCTAGTCCTTTGCCTGCTGGTCCTGAATGCAGGCTGAAGAGCCTGGCTTGCTCCCTCTCTCTTCAAGCCTCTGGGTCACACCCTGGAAGCAGCTCCCGCCTCTGAGTGCTATCCTAAAGCTTGTGACTTCCCTCTTCTTTCTTTCTTTTGCTTGAGATACGGTCTATGTTGCCCAGGATGGCCTTGAACTTCTGTGCCTTCTGAAGCTGGGATTACAGGTCTGTGCACTGAGTCTTGGGGCATCAAGTCTAAGGGGTGAGAGCCTTGACTGGTAGCCACCTGCCTTTAACCTGTAAGCCCCTTCTTGCATGGTTATGTGGCTGCTGAAACTGTACAGGTGAGAGCTAGTCACAGCGAGCAGGCAGAGTTCCAAAGGACAAGGAACGCAGGCCGTATCCTCACAGAACAGAACCCAGTTCATCTAAGACGAAATCTTAGCTACCCACTTAGTTACACTAGGTGGATTTTAACACCTAGACTTATGAACACCCAACACGGTGATCATGGCTCATGGTGATCTTACCCTCACTTTTAGTTCAGGAAAGTCCAGAATAATCTGGAAGGTTATACTAACTTTGAGTGGAAATTTGAACCAATAAGCAAATCAGAAGAGGTACGGACTAGGGAGTAGCAGAGCATGCCTTTAGTTTTATTTGTTTAAAAAATTCCCATCCACCCCCCTCCCCCCCAGCCAGGCAATGGTGGCGCATGCCTTTAATTCCAGCCTAGGAAGCAGAGGCAGGCAGATCTCTAAGTTTAAAGCCAGCCTGGGAGAGAGAGAGAGAGAGAGAGAGAGAGAGAGAGAGAGAGAGAGAGAGAGAGAGAGAGAGGGGCAGGCAGGCAGAGACAGAGACAGAGACGAGAGTGTGTGCGTGTGCATGTATGCACAAGTGTCTGAGTGCATGTGGAGGTCAGAGGCTGGAAGCTGACATTAGTGTCTTCCTGGATCCCTCTGGACCTCCCTTTTTGGGACAGGGTCTCTTGGGAACCTGAAATTCACTGACTGGCTAGGCTACATGGTCAGCATGCGCTGAGGACCTGTCTGTTTCCAACTCCTTAGTGCTGGAACCACAGAGGCAAACACTGCAACCGCTTTTCTGTGGCGCTGGGGATCCTCACGCCTGTTAGTAGTGAAGCTAATGATGGCTCATCTGTCGTGTTCCAGGAGGGCAGGTTCAGCCTCCAAAAGCACACCCTCAGGTGGCACTGGCCCATCACACACGGAGCATGCTCCCTGGCTATTATGGAGTACACGGCGTGGGCAGATCTCGCAGCCACTGAAGTGTGCCCACTACACCACGCACTTGCAGTCTTGTTTACTCTAAGCCTTAACGTCACCACCACTCACAGTGGAGTCAACATGGCAGCTCCCTTCTAGCCTGAGTCGGTCGTTTGGAAGGGAAGTCAGGAACCGTGGGTCACACAGTTACCTGGTGGCAGAGCCCAGACAGACCCCTAACCTTCTAGTTTCCCTTCTCCATGCATCTGTTGCCTGGCGCTGGGAGAGCAGAGAGCAAGGTCCCAGAGATTTGCATCGTGAGCTGCTTAGAAACAACTCTACCTTGCTGTCCAAAAATCTCTCACAAGTAACATGCTTATTCCAGGACAGCCAGGGCTACGCAGAGAAACCCTGTCTCAGAGAAAGAGCAAGACAAAACAAAACAGTGTATTCCAATATTAAAAGAAAACAAGTGAACCCTGGGGCTGAGGATGTGGACCAGGTCTGCAGTTCCACCCCTCAGCAGGTTCTGAGACCATGGAGTACTGAATGCTCAGGTCATCCTCTGATACACAGTAAGTTGGGGCCCAGCCTGGGCTAAGTGAGCTCAGGTAGAAAAAAAAAGGAAAAGGTAAGTTCCTAATCTCCTTTCTCACAGTCTGACTCTCCATCCTCCAGTCGCCCTGGCCACAGTCAATCCATTCCTCTGCGGGTACCTCTTTTTAAGCAAGTCCACAATTCAACAATTTCTCTTACTCTTATACTTTGGATCCAAGCCATCAACTTTTCTTTTCTGGACCACTGTAGGAGCCCCCCCATCAGTCCCCACTGCGGGAACACCCCATCAGTCCCCACTGCGGGAGCACCTCATCAGTCCCCACTGCGGGAGCACCCCATCAGTCCCCACTGTGGGAGCACCCCATCAGTCCCCACTGTGGGAGCACCCCATCAGTCCCCACTGCGGGAGCACCATCAGTCCCCACTGCGGGAGCACCCCATCAGTCCCCACTGTGGGAGCACCCCATCAGTCCCCACTGCGGGAGCACCCCATCAGTCCCCACTGCGGGAGCACCCCATCAGTCCCCACTGCGGGAGCACCCCATCAGTCCCCACTGTGGGAGCACCCCATCAGTCCCCACTGTAGGAGCCCCCCCATCAGTCCCCACTGCGGGAGCACCCCATCAGTTCCCACTGCGGGAGCAGCCCATCAGTTCCCACTGTGGGAGCACCCCATCAGTTCCCACTGTGGGAGCACTCCCATCAATGCCTGTCCTTCCACTCTGCCCCAGTACAGCTTATTCTCAACATAGCAGCTAAGAGTGACCTTTCAGAGCAAAGGTCAAATCATGTCACTTATCTGCCTAGACTGTTCTGGTGGCTGATGGCCTGTGAGACCCAGTCCCCTTCCTCCCTCAACAGCTCCTGCACCTTGTCAGATGGCAGCCGTTTGGGCTCTGCAGCTGTACCTGCTTGCTCCTCGTGTTTTTGGAATATACTGGCTTATTCTACCTCAGGGCCTTTGAGTTTGCTTGTCTACTGTGATGAAAATAAACTTCCTCAGATATCATCCTAACTTCTTCCAGGTCTTTGCTCAAATGTCACCTTTTCAGCAACAAGCTCCTTGCTGATTGTGTCTAAAACAAAAACCCTGGGCCACTCTCATCTCTACTTAATGGTTTCAATTGTTTTGTTTTGTTTTTTTTAACTTTTTGTCTGTCTCTCTTGACTATTCCCCAACAGGTGAACCCAGTCCTCTATCCCCAGCACCTAAAAGAGTGCTGTGCACACAGCAGATATCAATCAGATACTTCTAGAATGAATGGATGGATCGGTGAATGAACACCCAGGCCTTCAAGACGTGCAAGGTCAGAAGGAGACGATCCTTGCTGAGTCTAGTCTCCCTAACCCTGGGAGGGGGTTGGGGTACCCTCCCATTGCCTCACCTTTTTTCCAGGTCCAGTCCAGCTGTTTCTCACCAGATCCCACACCTGAGCTGGGGAGGTGGCAGGGCAGCGCCAGGCAACAGGTTCTCCTTGCTAGGATAGCGCCAGGCCCAGGCCGCCAGCGCAGACCTCTGCGGAGTGCTAATTTTTAAATGTGATCTGATCTCTCACCAACAGAAGAGGTCAGATACAGGTCAGGGCTAAATAGCCTACCAGCCTCGGTTTGCCCCGGGAGCAACAGAGGAGCATTTGGCTAGAGGTGTTTCCCCAGGAACAGGGCTAAACTTGTACACATTCATCTGGCTGGTGCCCCCCACCAACCTCCTGTTGTAGATTTCCAACACACACAAAAGTAGAACAGCAGTATTGAAACTGCTCACAGGCCTGACAGTCCCCAACAGCTAGCTAGCAACGTGGTTTCCTGTCCCCAACTCTTACCTAGCAGTTCATGTAGCCATTTTCCTGAAAACAAGTCTATAGGAGGCAGACTCTTGACTCTAACAGACCCTTACACACTTTTAACTGTTTATTTCTTCTGTGTGTGTGCACCCGCATCCACAAGCATGCCATGGCATTTGTGTGGAGGTCAGAGGGCAACTTGTAGGGATCAGTTCTCCCTTTCTCCCTGGGGATCAAATGGAGGTCACTGGGCTCTTTACCTGCTGAGCCATCTCGCCTAGGCTCTAGCATCTCTGCAGCCAACATTTTGGGGCTTACCCCCCCAAACGCAAACAAACCCGAAGCCCAGCACTATTATCCCTTCCCTTACCACAGCGACGGCTCAGCAAAGAGGCCACGTATGTTCTGCAGCACGTGACCTGTCAGCACGCTCACAGGGGGCTCTGGGAAGGACACAGCCACATGGCGTGTTTTACTTGCTTGTAGGTGACACAGAATTTCAGAGTCCGCTCAGTGCAGTAAGCAAGGGCTGACTACCTTCTACTGAAGGGGGGAGAGGGGAGGATCAAGCTGTCAGAAGATAAAAGGAGCAGGCCTCTGCTCTCAAGGAAGGCAGAGAGAGGGTGGCCAGTGGAGAAAAGCACCCACAAGGCAGAATATGTCCTGTACCCTACGAAAGATAAAAGCAGCCTGGAGTGGGAGGTCCTTCTGACATCCACCCACGGGACTCTGCCATTTTATACTCTGCTGACTGTGGCTATGAGGCCAAGATTGAGAAGTGGGTGACCCTAACAACACACTGATGGGCCTGGTTTTTTTAAGGTAGCATTTGTGGACTGGAGAGATGGCTCAGCGGTTAAGAGCACTGACTGTTCTTCCAGAGGTCCCGAGTTCAATTCCCAGCACCTGCATGGTGGCTCACAACCATCTATAATGTGATCGAATGTGCACTGTATAAAAAAAAAAAGGTAGCATTTACTTCCAGTGTGTGTTGGGGGGAGCCTAGGGCTTGGAGAACAACAGGACTAACTCAATGGCGGTGGGGGTGGGGCTGACCACACACTCCAGCCTCACAGGGTCTGCAGAGAAGCAACTTGAGGAAGAGGCTAGGAACAAGAGTGTGTTCAGGAGACACAGCCACATCCATCCGGAAGGACTGCCAAGGGCTCTCTCCTTACTCCTGGGGCTCACTCCTTACTCAGGACAAAAAAGAGGTTTAGCCACAGAGCCAGCAAGAGCAGAGCTGGGTGCGAGGGGAGATACACTATCATCCATTTGTTACCAAGACCCGTGGTAAGGGTGCTTCCTGACAGAACTGAGGGAGGGAGGGGCCTGTGCCACAGAGAGGAAGCAATGAAAGGCAACTTCTGTTTGGAAAGGATTCTGGATGAGAATGAGTGGGGTGAGATGCTGGGCCTCAGGAGGGGTGTGGGCAGTGAGATGCTGGGCCTCAGGAGGGGTGTGGGCAGTGAGATGCTGGGCCTCAGGAGGGGTGTGGGCAGTGAGATGCTGGGCCTCAGGAGGGGTGTGGGCAGTGAGATGCTGGGCCTCAGGAGGGGTGTGGGCAGTGAGATGCTGGGCCTCAGGAGGGGTGTGGGCAGTGAGATGCTGGGCCTCAGGAGGGGTGTGGGCAGTGAGATGCTGGGCCTCAGGAGGGGTGTGGGCAGTGAGATGCTGGGCCTCAGGAGGGGTGTGGGCAGAAGGGCGGGCGAGGGCACAGGTGTGTGGAGCCACTGGGCTGGGGATGGCAGAAGTTACGGGAGGAGCTAGCTAGCACACAGCGGCATGTGTACGCACCAGGGGTGGACTGGGGGTAGCACCAGTGACATCTCTGAATGAGGGCTGGGAGGCAAGTACAGACACATGAGCTGGGAATACGGCTTAGCGGTTCAGCAAGTTTAGTGGTACAGCGAACTCAGCGGTACAGCAAGTTTAGTGGTACAGCGAACTCAGCGGTACAGCGAACTCAGCGGTACAGCGAACTCAGCAGTACAGCGCTGGCTTAGCATGGCAGGAGTCAAGGATAAGTGGGTTCAGGACATGCCCCAAACGTGGCATTTTGACAGCATGAGAACCAAGGTCTGTCTTATCTTCTCTGAAGCATGTGATAGGTGTCCCCATTACCCAAGGGGAAGAAAACATCCTTAAAGATGCAGGTCACAGGTAAGAAGCTGAACATTTGGAGCTTGTTATGCCACCCCCATTTATCCTACTCTCTGGGCCTTATATTTTTCTTGAACTATTGATCTTCGCCAAGCCTAGAATAAAAATGCATGAGTTGGGGCTGGAGAGATGCCTCAGAGGTTAAGAGCACTGACTGCTCTTCCAGAGGTGCTGAGTTCAATTCCCAGCAACCACATGGTGGCTCACAACCATCTATAATGTGATATGATGTGCACTGTATACATAATAAATAAACAAATCTTTTAAAAAAATGCATGGCTTTAATCTTCAGGTCTTCACTTCCTTAAAGCTTCCCATTAAAGGCCACCTTTACCCCCGACTCTCAGGAGGCTGGGGCAGCTGCATCTCTGAGTTCGAGGCCAGCCTGGCCTACAGAGTGCATTCCAGGACAGCCAGGGCTACACAGAGAAACCCTGTCTTGAAAAAACCAAAAATAAATAAATAAGGATGTATGCCCCTCCCAAAGGTGAACTCTTATGGGATAAGAGTTCAAAGGTCATGAACAAGGTTAGAAAAGTTGCTAAGTCATAGGACAAAGAGGAGTAGAGACCCTTTTGGGTGACTAAATGAGCAGATGTTGAATTTAAGAATTACTAGAAAGCAAGGAACCAGGGTCCTAGGAGAATTTGGGAAACGAGGAAGTCAGGATGTATGAGAGACAATGGAGTGCCTGGGTTTTCTGAGAGCTCCCGGGAAAAGGCGGGAGTGGTGACAGATGTAACTCATACTTCCAGCTTGTGAGAGGTAAAGTTAATTTATATGAAGCCTGACAGAGAGTAACGGCCGGGGGAGGGAGGATGTAACTAAGGAGCTGCGGAAGGTAAAAGTGAGAGGTGAAGAGCCCTCCTCAGAGACAGCCCGGAATGCCAAGATGTCGGCGGCAGTGAGTACTACGGGCCATGTGCCGGTCGTCTGTGGAGTCCCTAGCAGCCATGACAGTTAGACCTTCACTAAAAACAACTGCCATAGCCGTGGGCCAGCAACCGTGCCGAGTGTTCTGCCTGGGTTAGCTACCGCAGGCATTTTAGCATCCTCCCTTGGCAGAGTTGGAGACTGAGGGGTCAGAAAGGCTTTACATGGTATGCCAAAGGGGCCACAGCCGCAGGGCCAGGCTTGTGATGTCAACGTCCCAGAAGGAAGCTCTCTGCTACCCTGCATCACAAACTGACAGAGCCCAAGCTAGGGGAAGGAGTGTGGCCAGTTAAGCGTAGGGTCACGGGAACGAAGAAAAACGGTTCAGTGAAGTTAGGCGGGCCCTGGGTGACGTTACATTTCTGGGGCTGGGCACACACACAAAAAAATGTTGGCTATTTTGACTTGACTAAGAATCGCAGACCTTTAATTGGAAGAAACATTTGGCATCACCGAACTCAATCTTATCATCACATTGATCAGAAACCGGAAGTCCAGCGTAAGGAAAGGACCTCTCCCGGGTCCCCAAAGCCCAACATGATAAAACCTCAAGTTGAACTACACATTCAATCCAGAATCCTTTGATGCCTCAATTGATCCTTCGTGTTCGTACAGGCTTCAGCACCACCCCGGTGGGGGCGGTCGGGGCTTAACTTATGTGCTGATTGACACTGGAGGCTGGGGGGGGGGAGGGGTCAAAGAGGGATGTCACTGGGGTGAAGATGAACGTGGTGTTACAGGGCGAAGCTGATGGGAGTTACGTGGACGAGTGGATGGGAAACTACTGGAGTGTGGTTTGCAGTAGCCAGGAGAGGTCTGCAGGATGTCCGCAGAGGGCACTTTAAGGGGTCACTAGGGACCGAGGGGGGATCTTGGAGTAGTGTGATGAGGTGTCAGAACTGAGGTCTGGTGGGTCCAGAGCAGGGCTGGGGTTAGCAGTCAATGAATCAGGGGTCACCTGGTGAGGGCAAAGGTCAGTGGGTGAGGTGTGTGTGGGCGGACGTGGGGGGGAGCGAAGGGGTGGAGGCGGGCGCGGTCTCGGGGTGGGGTTTGGGAGTCCTGGGGGAGGAGTCTCAGGGCGGAATGGAGGGGCAGGGACCCTGGGTGGGGGTGGGGCCAGGCCGCCGTCCAGGGAGGCCCAGCCGCCCGGCCAGGACCCGAGGAGGGTGGGCACGACGGGTTCGGGACCTTCCCGGGGCCCCGCGTCCGCCCGGCCTCCCGCCTCGGGGCACGGTGGACCCACTCTTCCCGCGGCCACCAACCTGACAGCCCCCGAGGGCGACTCCGCCGACAGACCGCCATGCACCGGGCCCAGCCACCAGCGCCGGCCCCGCAACCCGCCTGCGCCATAGCCCGCCCGCCCGCGCGCGGCTTGCCTCGCGCGATATCCAGGTTCCAGGGCGGCCGCACTTCCCTCTCGCTCCCGGCGCGGCCTCCGCCGGGCCCCGGAACCCGGATGACCAGCGCGGGGCCACGCTCCAGCCCGCCCCCCTCCGCCGCGGCGGCCGGCCGGCTTTATCCCGGTTCCCGGGCTGGCCGCCGAGTCTCCTCCGGCGAGCCTCGGAGCTCCGCCCCGCTCCCCTCTCCGCTGGCCGCCGGGTGACGCGGGCGGCCTCGCCAGCCCCGGGCGCCCGGGGAGGGCGTGATGACGTCACGACGCCGTGCGGAGGCCGCGGTCGCCATAGCAATGGGGAATGGATGCGCGGCGGGAGGAAGCCACTGCAGGTATCTCTTGGTGGTTACTGCCGAGGACGGTGCCGCCTAGGAGCCTCGAGGCGATGGGACTCCGAGGGATGGCGCCCTGACAGTCATCTCGGTGGGACGGTCCTCCCTACGGTACTGACCTCGTTCGGTGTTCTGGGGGATCAGGGCCCTGAGGAGCGAGTTTGTGAGGGATTCTGTGCCTCTTGGGACGCCCCTCCTGGCTCTCAAGGAAGGGCCCCTCTGCTTCATCCATCTCCCAGAGGGATGATCCTCCCTGAGGTACCATACTGCCCGAGGGAAGGTGCCCTGACAGCCCTTGCTGAGGAATGCATACTCCCTAGAGTAGTGCCTTCCCTGAGATTTCATTTTGAGGGACAGCCCTTGACAGTCTTCTCTGGTTTTCTTTAGTCTTCTTTTTTTAATTCAGTATTATGAAATCCTATAATACTTGGGATCTTTAAACTTAAAGTTCTCTTAACCTTTCCTCTCCAAACAGGGAAGGGTTATGGCTTATGATATGTGCAGAAACTTGGGAGAAAATGGAAAGGAAATGAACTTCCAGTTAAAAATAACTGGATTGAAAAAAATAAGTAGATTGAGAGTGGGAGGGCCCTTGGCGTGTGCCTGTTATCCTGACGTCTCCGTGTGGCACCGGAATATCCACCGCGTGCCCCACTGTGTCCCTAGTAGGAGCCAGCCCCGCTGCCCTAGTCCAACAGGCACGGGACCTTTCCAGGGTTTTATAGCATGGATTATTGGTTAGAAATACAGCAAGAAAACCAGACAGGCTAAATAAATCTTAAAACTAGCAGGCTCCGCAAGGGACGGTCCCTGACATGGCTTTGAAGAAAGCCAGGGACAAGGACTTCCAGACACAAAGTCCTTAGGACTAAGGTGAGTTGGGGGAGGAAGGAGCAGTCTGGTCTGGTCTGGAAGTCAGAAGACACTTTTGACTATTTAGGATTTTCCTTGGCGACAGGACAAGCTGTGGAGATAGAGGGAAAGAGGAGTGCCAAACTGAGGACTTTTATATTTTAATAATATAAAAAAGACAATACAAAACCCAAACATTCCTTTTTACAAGTTCAGATACATAATTTTCCCCAAGTGCAAAATACTCTACGAACCACACCATTGCTGTTTACTGTTGACCGGGGTGCTTGCTGTATGGGTGGCAGTGGAAGGCAGGTATAAATACAGTGCCCGGAGAGTTTCTTCTGCATTAAAAAGAAGAAAAAGAAAAAGAAACCTTCCACACGACGATTCTTCTTTGAAACTTCGACTCACACAGAACAAGATTTTCAGCTTGTCCAAACTGCTACCGGCCTTCTATTCTCTCCAACTCTTAAAGGATTCCTAGTCCCAATAGCGGCAGAAGGGCGGACGTGTGCTGGCTTTGAGACAGGTCCAATGTACAAGTTTCCTTTCTGCTGTCTGCATAGGAGAGAAACCAGGGCAGGGAACACGCTCTGCTTGGGGTCAGTTACACGTTGCCTCTGCTCCCCTGCTCTGAAGCTCAGCAGCAAACGCAGACCCCTGTACTTGCAACAGCCTTTCCTGACACTGAGACATAACTCCCTAGTCCTTGGACACGCACGTGGAACACACACTGCAGATTCACACAGACTCATGGAGCAGACTGTACCGCTGAACTTGAAGCAACAAATCTGTCCTTTTCCACATCTCAGGGGCACTGAGCCCAGCGAGGGCTTGACGGTGATCCTCCGAGGAGCGCTGAGGGCATCGGCTGGGCAGCTACAGTCCAGGCTCTGGTCAGCTTTCTCCTGATTCTTAGAATTACCTCAGGCTTAGGGATTGGCTGGCCTGACCACCAGAGGCAGAGGGCTACAGAGGCATCGTGGTACTGCTGCTGGAGACCTCAGTGCCTGCTCGAGGTGTGTCACATGACGCTCGTAGCCCTTGTGGAAATGACTTCCCACACTGGGACTGAGCTCAGAGCAGGGTTTGTGCTAAGATGGATGAGGTGCCACGGTTATGTGGCCTCACAAGCACTGTAGCCTGCAGTGAGGCTTCTGTTCCGAGTCAGTTCATGAAGGGTTCCTGTTTACACCATCTTCCCGCCCCCGCCCCCTCCTCCTAGAAAGCTCTGTTGTCTAACCGTGCAGTCCTAGTTAGTCCCTGAGTTGTTGACTCCTCCATTGGTCCACTTCAGCCCCACAGCTAGGTGCCCCAGGGCCAGATCTTCTGTGAGTGCAGCAGCAGCAGCTCTGCCTGGCCTCCTGACTGCCAGCTTGGTTGACAGTAGTAGCAGGTCCTTACTTGAGCTCCTCCATCTTGATCCCAGCTAAGCCAGGGGCCAGCTCTTTCTGGACCGTGGGACTCATGTGCAGTCCCCTCAGCCATCGAGTAAGTGATTAAAGACGTATCCCTGTGTGTATGGTGTGACAGGAAAGAGCAAGAAGAAGCCATACCCTAATTGCATACGCTGGGAGGGACTCCCACTGTGTGGCTTTCCAGGAGCTGGGCAAAATGGCAGAGAGAGGACTCTCAAAAGTTATCCTTGCTTCTAATAAGACAGCCAAAGTTGCTTTAGGCTGCCCTGGGGTACCTGTGGGGGAATACAGACGTTCCCACTGAATGCCGGTTCACCCTGTATTTAACAGCCTTACAATAGCTCTCTGTCCCAGACAGACAGCAGACCCCCACCCCTCCCCACGGTGTCGACTAACAGATGTCCAGGAAGCTAGCTTTGTTTCTGTTGGCTGTTATGTGGCAGTCAGACTATTGAGTGTTGAATCTCTTGGCAGTCACTTAGCGTTGGGCCTGAGGAGTCGTCGGTAGCTAGTGACTGTCCAGGACTACAGCCTCGAGAATGAGAAGGGACAATTGGAGACTTTACAGGCACAGCTGGTGAAGGGCAGAGCACACGCAGAGCCTGGCCTCAGGCAGGGGCTCTACTCTTCTTTTTGAAGAAGGCCTGCTGAGTCAGGCCTGGAGCCAGCTGGAAGAGGCAGGCAGCCATGTCAGGCGCATAACTGGTTCTCGTTCCTTCACCAGCTTCATACATGGCCAACCGTCCTGTTCTAGGCTGCTCCTGCCTTCTCTGCAGAGCTGGCCCAGCCCTGGAGTTTGCCCTGCTCTTCCTCCATGTGCGCGCCAGGGGGAAACATGAAAGCTAGGGAAGGACCAGGCTCTCCCTGGCTGCGGCAGGCCACTGGCCAGTTCCATCTGCCTCTGTGACCAGGAATCCAGAGAGGCCCGAGGACAGCAGGGGAGGCCCGCTCCACAGCCTCCCCCTCCTGCACTCTGCGGCACTGCAATCCTCTGAGGGATTGGCCTGGCTCTGAGGTTCCTGGTGGCCTCAGGTAGGACAGGGGGCTGAGATGCTCCTGAGAGTCAAACTGCTATTCCCTCACCCCCAACATGAACATGCTCTTCTCTCCTGGGCAGCTATAAATAGAGTTATTCTAAAAGGAAAAAGAAACAAACAAAAAACAAACCCCCTCCCTCCAGACGACATAGAAAGACTCAAAATGATTGCACTTCTCAGATGTGGGCAGGGTGGGCAGGCAGCCTGCCAAGGGCACACACGCATTCCTCTTGCTGCCCACAGCCCGAGGCCAGAGGTAGGCAGCTTCAGGCTGGCTGCAGAGTGGGGTCCTCTTTGGTGGAGCCCACAAGCCACCTGGGGCTACAAGGGAAAAACAACTGTGTAGCCAGGTATAGGCTGGTGAGGGTCAATGGCCAGGTTTCTTTAAGGACAGCACTTAGCAAGGGAGTAGGCCTCCCCCAGGGGGCACTTAGGTGGGGTGAGGGCACGGCTGGGCCAGGGAGGACTGGCAAGAAGAGGGTTAGTGTTCAAGGCTGGCTTCTGCTTGTTCTGCAGTCAGGTGCTTTCCCTGATACATTTTCTGTTTTGGGCAATGCTTTAAAACCCTGCTTTCTGTCCTGGGGAGCTATTTGAGAGCGCTATATGTCAGGAGCGCCTTCGGGGCCCTGGCACACAAGGAAATGCCACTGCTCTCCCTTACTCGGCCGGGGCTTTCTGCCCAGTGGTATGGAACACTTGTAAACTCTATGGAGTCAGCCCCAGGCAGACGGGAGCAAGGGGCTGGCTCTACAGATGAGAATGCCAACTGTGGGCACCCCAGGGCTCAAAACTGTGTGCCCCAGCAGCCTGGCATTGGCATAAAGCTGCTATGTCAAAGGCTTCTTTGTCGGGACTCTGAAGAGTCACTCTGGGGAGCACAGCAGGGGACATTTTGACTCCTGGCTAACAAGGCACAACCCTATGATGGCCGAGGCCTTTCTTACCCACCCCTACTCCCTAGCAGGCCCGTTCTTATTCTGGGCCTCCAGTACCCTTCCAGACTGATGGGGGGACTGGGGAGGTGAGCTGGTGAGCTGGGCAGAGGAGAGAGAGCTCTATTCCTCACCCCTGGGGGGGACAGAGACAGCACTGAAGGGCTTTTCCTGGGATCCCGGAAGAAGTAGAGGCTGAGAGAAGACAGGGTAACTTAAAAGACAGAAGGGGAGAGTGCCTGGTGTAGTGACGCTTCTCCGCCAGGAGAGGGCAGTTTCTCGGCTGAGGTTGGGGTACCAGCTCTGAGGAGGGCCAGGGAGGTGGGAGCTCCGAAAAGTGGGTCTCTGGGCCACGGGCACTATTTGTAAGGCCTCAGGAAGCTGGAGACCTTGGAGCGGAGCAGCTTGATGAAGGACTTTGGCAGCATCTCCTTGTGTTTCTCTGTGTACTTGAAGTAGTTTTGGGGGTGGGCCAGCACCTCAAAGAAGGCCTTGATAAGCTTCTTGTCCTGGAGAAGACAGTTGGCGGGTGGCAGTTGTCAGCTTCAGTGGCACAAGAGGAGGAGGAAGGCTCAGCCCCTCCTGGAGTCTAAGAACCTCCCTGGCCACCCCACCCCCACCCCCACCCCCCATCCCCCGCCGCCGCCACCCTCCCCGGCTACCCTGGGCTGCTCCTGCCATCCGCTCTGCCCCTCAGGCCCTGCCTGTGGAACTATCCTTGACCCCACTTTGGCACAGCTACAGCAAAGTGTCGAGTCTGCCTTTAGAATATACCCAGGGTCTGGTCAGCTTGCCGTCTCCACAGCCACCACATTGAGCCACGCCACCGTAATCTCTCACTTGAACTATTTCAAGAGCTGCTCTGTTCCTTTTGTTCATGTGGTCCTGAGGGCTGAGCCTCGGGCCTCATGTATACTAGGCTAGTGTTCTTTTTTCCTTTCTGGATTTACTTATGTGTATGTGTGTGCACTACATGCCTGCCTGGTGCTCCCAGAGGTCAGAGGAGGGCATGGCATCCCCTGGAACTGGAGTTATGGTGGCTGTGAGCCGCTGTGGGTGCCGGGAACTGAACCTGGCACCTCTGCAAGAGGCAACAAGAGCCCTAAGCTGCTGAGCCAACTCCCCAGCCTCGCCCTCGGCAGCACTCTACTAGTAAGCTGTAGCCAGCTCTCCCCATCTGCTTGACATGGTGTTTCACCAAGTTGCTCAAACTGGCGTTGAACTCACTTTGTAGCTGCAAGTAGCCCACAGCATGCCATCCTCCTGCCTCAGCCATGTGAATAACCAAGACTAGAGGTGTGAGCCAGTAGGCCTGACCTTGGTCTCCATGTTTCTATCCTTGACCCACCGTAGATTTTTTTTCCTCCTCACAGCAGCCATGGTGGGTGTTTAGTCAGTTGACGTCATGTTTGCAACACATTTTTTGCTTCTGCTCTCTGGTTTTCCTTCCCTGAGATGAGGCTCTCCTACCCTGTGGTTTTTTTTGTTTTTGTTTTTGTTTTTTGTTTTTTGTTTTTGGTTTTTCATGTAGACCAGGCTGGCCTCAAACTCACAGCAATCCACCTGCCTCTGCCTCCCAAGTGCTGGGAATTAAAGGTACGCGCCACCACGGGTAATCTTAAACCCCTGTGACCAAGCAATCCCTGCTCTGCCCCAGGAGCAGATCTACAGGCAGGTTCCATCATGTCTGGTGAAAGTTTCTTCTTTTTATAACAATGCCAATAAATTAGTGCCGGGAACTAAACCAGGGCCTCGTGCCTGACAAAGATTTCCCCGACACTGATTCCACGCCCAGCCCTTGCGCTTTCTTTCCTCACTCACAGGGAACGTCAGGTCCCTTGTGTGGCGTGCTAGCTTCCCCTGTGGTCTTCCTCCCCTGTGGAATGACAGGGTCTCAGGGTCCTTAAACACGGCACACTACTGCCGGACTCCCCCGCTCGGACCCTCCTCAGCCATCAGCAGCGCCTTTCAAGTCTTCGCACAGCCTCTCCTGCCTGCCTCTCTACAGTGCCAGGCACCGCCTTGAACTCTCCAGGGGCTGGCGAGATAACTCACCAGGGAAGGCCCTGCCACCAAGCCTGCCACCTCAGCTTGATTCCCAAGCCCACATGGCGGGAGGAGAGAGACAACCCTCCGAGCTGTCCTCAGCCTCCACGTTTACATACCCACACATACACAACACCCATAGATCCCAACTGATCCAACAATGGACCTCCTGGCTCATAGGCTGCACGAAGTTCTAAGCTAGGTGCGGCTCCCAGCCTCTCAGCTCCACTTGAACAGAGACCCTCGCACTATACAGCCTTTTGTTTTGAAACAGAGTCTCACTATGTGGCTGGGGCTGGCCTGAAGCCCACTGTGTAGACCAGGCTGACCCAAAACGCACAGCGATGCACTCGCCTCCTGAGTGCTGGGACCACAGGTGTGCGCCACCACGCCCAGTGCAGTTGTAGGACCTTATGAGATACAGTTGCATCTTGTACATTTGATTGGCTGCTTGAGATGGAGTCTAGCGTGCTGCCCAGGCCGTTCTCTTAACTCTGGGGCTCAAGTGACCCTTTCACGTCAGTTCCTGAGCAAACAGCACCATATGTGTGCACCATCACACCCAGCTACACGAGGTGTGAAATAACAGCTCAGAGCTGGTTAACTGTATATACTGTTCTTGCAGAGGACCTGGGCTTCCAGCACCCATACTGGGTGACCTATGACCCCATCTCCAGGGGGATCTGACATCTTGGGCCTCTTAGCATTCACACGAACATATCCACACAAATACCCATAATTAAAAATAGTGGAGTTGGGTCCAGGCATGGTGGCACACGTCTTTAATCCCAGCACTTGACAGGCAAAGGCAGGCGAATCGCTGTGAATTCGAGGCCAGTCTGGTCTACAAAGTGAGTTTAGGACAGCTAAGGCTATACAGAGAAACCCTGTCTCGAAAACAAACAAAATATAGTGAAGTGGGGCCAGGCATGGTGGTGCACACCTTTAATCACAGCACTTGGGAGGCAGAGGCAGGAAGATCACTGTGAGCTCCAGGGCAGCCAGGGCTCTGTTACATAGAGAGACCTTCTCTCGAAAATCAAAAAAAAAAAAAAAAAAAAAAAAAAAAAAAAAAGAAAGAAAGAAAGAAAGAAAAGAAAAGAAAAGAAAAAAAATAGTGAAATAAAAAAAATTGGGGGCCAGGTGGTGGTGGCGCATGCCTTTAATCCCAGCACTTGGGGGGCAGAGGCAGATGGATCTCTATTAGTTTGAGGCCAGCCTGGTCTACAAAGTGAGTCTAGTACAGCCAAGGCCACACAGAAAAACCCTGTCTCGAGAAAACAAAAACAAACAAACAAACAAAAATCTTTGGAAGGGTCTTACTGTGTATCTCTGGTTGTCCTAGAACTCCACACATATAGACCAGGCTGGCCTCAAAGTCAAAGACCCACCCACCTCTGCTCCCTGAGTGCTGGGATCCAAGGTGAGGGCCACCACGCTGGGCGAGCCTCACATGGGACCCGCACTGCTCGTGCCTCGGCGTTACGGGTGTTTCTTTCCCTCTGGGCCGATAATGAAAGGCACTTAAAGGGGAGAGGGGGTGGAGGAACCGAGTTCAAGGCCAGCCTGGACTACTAAGACCCTATCTCAAAAAAACAAAAACAAAAACAAAAAAACAACGCATTGTTCTCCGTTTTACCTTCCCTGCAACTCGTGGGGGACTAGGCAGGGGACTCTTCCTGTCCTCACCTTCTCTTTCGCCTCCCCTGGGCCTGCTGCAGTGTGGTGACACTAGTTGTATCAGGTGGACTCAGCCCAGGCCTGGCGCGGGCAAGCCCTGTACCTCTCCCTCGGGAAGTGGCCATGGAGGAAGCACATACCTCAGAGCCGGGAACTAGAAGATCAGTAGTGCTGGCACTTAGCATTGTGCCAGCACCTTGGTGCACGCCCACTTACATTAGCTGCCAGAGAAAATGGCCACTTGCCTTTAGGATCTCCTGGTGGTTTTCAGAGGCATAGAGCCGGCCATCCCGAACTATGTCTTCCACCAGCTGCTCGTAGTCCTCTGTAAAGTCAACCAGGTTGGGGGCTGAGGGGGGGAACTCTCTCTCTGTTCTCCTGGCGCCCTCCCAAGGCCCGCTGACCCCTTCCCCTCTCCTGCCCTTGCTCACCATCGTAGGTCACATAGGGAATCTGGAAGCCGCGGGCACTGTTGGCCTCGCTGGTCTTGAAGTTGATCCAGAGTTTCCTGGACCGGGCGGTGAAGGCAATGGGCCGCTCGTAGGTCTGGCAGGTCTCGTAAGTGGTGATGGAGGACGGGGAGGCTGGCAAGGCAAACATCAGGTCAGAAGAGCACTGGGGCCGCGACACACAGGCCAAGTCACGCTGGCAGAGGCTCCCTCTTCACTGCGTGACGGTGTGGTGTACCGACGTTGACATTTATGAGGTCAGACGGCAAAAAGGCTGGGGCTGGACTCTAGCACACCAGCATCCTGGCCCCACCGCTAGCTTCTTCACCGCTCTCCCCGAACCCGCACCTGTCACCGTGCTAGCTTCAGTCCCCCAATGGTCCCACTGCCCCGCTCTTCCTCTTTCCCAGCCAGATCCCGCCGCCCTGCCCTGAGCCAGCCCTGCAGTCACCCACAGTTCTTTCTCATGACCAGCACGTCCCCACACTCGTCCTCGGATGGTAGGAAGATCTCGGGGACCACGATAAGGATCTTGCGCTTGGGTGGGGGGTTGATGTTCCAGATGCACTCCACGCCGGCTGGGTAGTTGCCCGGGTAGTTGGGAGACTCGATGTAGCCAGTAAATTCGCCTAGCTCCCCACCACACTGCCGGTCTGCATCCATACACCCCAGCAGACAGAGCAGGAGGGAGATGGAGAGAGCCAGCTCAAGGGTTGGAAGGTGGAGGACAGCCACCGCCACCATGCTGGCTCACAAGTTCTGGGTCCAACCCCCTCCAACCTCCTCCCTGCCCTTTTAGTATCTGGGAGGGTGCTGCAGGCCTCGGCCTGACACTGGCCTAGAGCGGACTGGGACCGTGTGGAGGTTGGACTTGGCTGCCCACCCACCCACCCACTCACTCACCAGCCCTGCTTCCTGCTGGCTGGCTCACCCCCTCCCCCACCCCCATGTGAGTGGCTCCAAGGTCTCTCTCCATCTCCCACAGCCTGGCCTGCCACATACTCTTGCACTGGGCCACACTGGTAGAACCATCAAAGTCAGTGCTTGTATTTCCTGGGCAGCGGGTGCAGAAGTTCTGCCGGAAGTCTGGCTGGTAGGAGCCCACGGCACAGCGGATACAGCGATGGATGCTAGTGTTGTAGTAGTGGCCCGGGGAGCACTGGACTGCAGGCAAGAGGGAAGGAGGCATGAGCTAAGATGGTAGCAAAATAGGCAGCTGGGCCATGGATGGGCAGGACACATTTGTCACCTGTGGTTGGGAGATCAAAGACCCCCAAGTCTCCCCAGGGTCCCTCCCTACCTTTCCCAGCCATAATCTGAGGCCAAGGAAAAGAGACTTTTCCAAGCGGCCGGCCTCAGGCACTGAGAAGTGTCAGGCTGATACAAGAGCTCAGCGCGGGGTGGGGGCCACCCAATCTGCAAGGCAGCCTGGACAGTGGGGCTGTGAGGGACTTTGTCCCCAGGTTGTGCCCAAGGGACAGCTCTGAGAACAAGACTGTGTTTGGTCAGACAACTGGGTCCTCCCCCCTTTGCGGGAAAGATGGTGGGATACGATCCTGAGGTCTGTGGAGGGGGGTGTTTTGGAGGGCAGCTGAGTCAGGGACGCCCTTGTGGGGTGGGTACCCTGCTTACCTTTGGTGTCACAGTCCTGGAAAGAGACCGCCCCCTCATGCTTGGTAGTGAGGCCTCCACCACAGGGGAAGCACAGGGTCCGTCCCGCTTCAGGCTGGTAGGTGCCACGTGGGCATGGCTGGCAGGGCTTAAACCCGTCTACTGAATGGTGGCCAGGCGGGCACTGACCTGTAATGAAGCAAGGACCCAACTCTGATGGGGTGGGTCCTGAGTCACTCTGTGGGGTCACCCAGCCTTAGGGAGCAGAGGCGCATGAACAGGGCATCAACTAGGAGAAGAGCCTGGAGCCTGGGCCTGCCCTTTGGGAGATCCCGTGCCCGTGGGCATCCCAGTGCCCACCCTAGCCCAGCCTGTGGTGTTTGTTCCCCTGGCACCTGCACACGTGGTGACGTTGGTGGCTCCGAGAGGCCCGTGGGCATCACTCCCAGGGCAAAGGTCGCAGGAGAGCTGCCCTTCCCTCTCCTGGAAGGTGCCCGCTGGGCATGGCACACACTGCTCCGTCTGGCCGTGGTAATACGTTCCCTGCGGGCAGCTGACTGAGGGAGAGTCGGCCGCGCTAGCCACCCCCCCCCCCATCTCCCACCACCCAGGCCTAAGACTCCCCTTCCCGCTCTTCCAGATATGGGGGAAATCTATCAGGGGACTAACAGAATCCTACGTAGAGAGGTCGAGTCAGTGTGCCTGGTACCCTTAGCCCAGCCTGGGACCAGGAGAGGACCATGGGCAGGAGTGTCTTCACTGCCTCACTATTTGAGAACTGCACCTGAGGCAAAAGGTCCTGCTCTGCTCTGAGCCAGGGCCGAGTTGGGCCTCCCCCACTCCCCCCAGCACCCTTGCTTCCCGGCAAGCTTCCTTACCACACTTGGTGCCTGCTCGGTGCTGCCCGGGCCGGCAGACCTCCACTGGCTCTGTTCGGTCCCCAGCTACCAGGCCCGGCTTGTGGGCTAGCTCGTAGTCGAGGCCTGCTAGCCGCAGCAGGAACCGGTCCTGGTTGATGGACTTTCTGAGCATCTTCAGGGACCCTTTCAGTCTCCGCTCCATCCGCTGTCTGAGGCAAGGCAGCCCACAGCCAGCTGGCAATGGGTGGCCGTATGAGTCAGAGAGTGGCGTGGGGGAGAGCGGTCAGAGTGTGAGGGCAAGGGAGCAGTGGCAGGCGAGATGCAGGGAGAGGGGCAGTCCAGAGTACAGTGCGCCACGTCCTTCCCTTCCCCCTCCTCCCCCACCTTGCTCATCTCTCTCTCAGACCCAGGCCGTGTGTGTGCCCTCCTCTCTGGCCCTCCACGCAACAGTGTCCCTAGGCCCACCTGTCGTTTCTTCAGCTCTGACCTCAGCTTCTAATTCCAGGGTGAGCCGGGTAACCTCCTTGCCTGGAGGGGTCCGGGCCCGTCGGCCCTTGCCTTTCCGAGAAGAGTCACACTTAAGGTGGATGAAGGTGACCTGGCAGTCAGAGCAGGGGGCACCACCTAGAAAGAGAGGCCTTGTTAACCTCACACTCGGGGGCTCCACCCCAGATAGCCCTGAGCCCATCTCTGGCTGCACCCCTCTCCTCCTCTGGCCTACTCGGTGGGTAGGGATGACGGGGGACATCCTGGGTCTTAGCCTACAACAGCTGCTCTCCCTTTGCTGTCCAAAGTTTGGGGTACAGGTGAGTCACCGGACGGAACCGGGCGGAGGGTGGAGAGTTTGTTGGAACCCACTGGAGTGAGGTACAGACCTGGGCCTGGGACTCTGCTGCCTTCCTCCACTTTGCCTTTGTTTCGCAGATGAAGCCGGCATTTGGCGTCCTTGATCTTGAAGGAGGCCCTCTGCTTGACCGGGAGCACTGCAGCCTCTGGAGGGGCGAGAGAAGCTCAGCACAGCTGAGGCCCTGGAGGCGGCGGTTCAAAGCCGAGTCATGAGGTTTAGCTGGGGAGTAGGATGGTGGAAACCCAGGGTACCAGATAGGAGGGCCAGGGAACTAGAGAGTTACAGAGTAAAGCGTGAGGTGTGGGAGAAGTCGGCCAGGGATGAGGGCAGAACGGCGGTGCTTAGGAGGAGAGGCCGCCTTCGGGCAGGTGCTCACCGTGGCAGTGGTTGGAGGTGGCGTTATTCCCAGGGTGGACGGCTCGGGCTGGAGTGGCTTTAGAGCTGGGGGTCCCACAGCTCACCGTGAAACCGTTCTCTGACTCTGAGAGAAGGAGTCTGTCACAGCTCTGACCTGCCTCCCGAGCCCCAGTGTGGAGGAACCCAGGGACCAGGAGCTGCTGCACGGCCAGTCTCTCCTCCCTCCTCCCCAAGCCTTCCAGGCCCCTCCTCCCTCATACCTGGCAAAAACCGGGCCCGAGAAGGGCAGGTCAGGGCACAAGTGTCCTTCTTGCCAGACCGATTGCAGCTGAGCATGGCTTTTGAGGCCCCAGGACTGCTCTGACATTTCACTGGCTCTAGGAAGGGGAGCAAGGCCTGAGGATATGGAGCATGCCTTGCCCACCTTCCCCCTTAGACAGGTAATGCAGAAAAAGAGGTTATTTGTGTGCCGAATTAAAGATGTGCCCAAGGAGACAGCCCATTTTAAACCAGAAATGTCCTGTCTAACCCATTTCCCCACTCTTCTCCCCCCTCATACCTTCCCACCAGATCCCAACCTTCCCCAGAAACAGCACTGCCAGGTCTGTCCAGCAGAGGGCACCACACACCTGTGCAATCCTTCCCGTTCCAGTGCAGGCGGCCCTGACCAGCTGGGCAGGTACACTGATAGCTGCCGGGGGTGTTGATGCAGCCAAAGCGGCAGCCTCCCTTATTGATGCTGCATTCGTCCACATCTGTGGGAGGAGTAGGGAAACAGATGGGCAGTGGTGGTGGAGGAGCAAGAGGCAGGGACTGGGCTGTACGTGAGGACCTTTGGTAAGTGCCTAGACACGCTGAGGTACCCACGGTGATTGAGTAACTTGGAGATCTGCTGTGTATTTACAAATCTGTCAGGTGGGCAGCTCTCATATTAACGTCTTCACAGATACTTAAAGGGTTCTCTGGGCTGCAAAGAGCTCAGCCTTCTGCCCCTATTTTCTCCATCCCCAGCCAACAGCAGCCGTTAAGCAGGGACCAACCGAGCAGACCAGCCTTGCACCCTCACCCTCTCACTGGGCTAAAGGGTGCGTGGCTCTCTGGAAACAGCGACTGGGATGGAGGGCAGAATTAGGAGGCGGTCTGGGCATGGTGGGAAGAGAAGGCAGGAGGATCAGGGGTTTAGGGTCACCTCTGCGAACAGTGGGTTCGCAGCCAGCATGGACTACACAAGACCCTCAAGCATCTTGCTGACGGATGCCGTCTGCGGACATCACCCCCTAGCTGGCCTCAGGAAGCTGCCTTTCGTTTTATCATGTTGGAGGGAAGACTTGACACATGCACCCGAGCGCTGCCGTTACCGCCAGCCGGCACAGGACATCAGACACTTGGAGGGCGAAGAGCTGAGGGGCTGGGGCTGGGAAGCAGAAGGGGGTGAGCTTGCTGGCTTACCCCCGCAGTGGGTGACACCGTATAGTAGGTAGCCTCGATGACAGAGACACTGGAAACTTCCTGGTGTGTTGACACACATGTGGTCACAGGTTCTATCAAAGGAGCATTCATCTATATCTGCAGGAGCAAGGATTTGAACCGCTGAGTCTTGGGCTGCCTGACCCATGCCCAGGTGAAAGACTTCGGAACTGAAAGAGACCTTAAGTCATCCCAGAGTTATGGCTGAGTGGGGCCAACTTCCTCTGTGCCCTTTGTCTGGGGATTTGGGTGGTTTTTGTTTGTTGTTTTGAGACACAGGATTTCTTTATTTTTATCCCTGACCATCCTTGGAACTCACTCTGTAGACCAGGCTGGCCTCGAACTCACAGAGATCCACCTGCCTCTGCTTCTAAGTGCTGGGATTACAGGTGTGCGCCACCACGCCCAACCTGGAGCTTTTGTCAGGAACCTGGGGGCCGTGACCTCGCTGTAGCAGGCCACATTTGGGGAAAATCTGGTCTGGGAGAAGGAAGGACCACCATTGCTGTCTACAGCGTAACCCTGCCCTAGACACACTCCCATGGCTCCTGGGCTGCTTGGAGTCTGGCACCCCTGGACTCCCCGTCATCTAAGAACCCATCTGGAAGAGGTCCCACCCCCCACCCCCGCCCCGCGGCCCAGGCCTGCTCACCCTGGCAGCTCCTTTCGTTGATGAGAAGCTTGTAGCCTTTCTTGCAGCTGCACTCAAAGCTGCCCACTGTGTTTCTGCAGATGTGGTCACAGCCCCCGTTGTTCAAACGGCACTCATCTATGTCTGGGGCGGCAGACAAATAGAAGGAAGGACAGTAGTGAAGGCTAGGGCAAACAGGAGCCGGGGGAAAACCAAGGAGGGCCCTGGCCTGTCCCTTGTAGCCTGGCTGTCACCCTCTGTCTCCAAGTCTGGAGACTTCCCTGTTTGGGATGTCCGGCCATTAGTAACACCACCTCTTCTGAGGCTGAGTCAGGAACCACCAAGGGCAGCAGGGCACAGCTGCCTGGAGTTAGGGGAGCCCCAGGTGGGTCTGCATCCCTGACTCCCAAGACCAAAGGCGGGTTCCCCTTTCATGTCCTGACTCCTGTCACAAAGGCTGGGTCGGGAGTGCTGAGCTGGTGGCCGTGGTTCTGTGGAGAGCCTAAAGGGCAGCCTTCAGGGAAGAGAAGCTAGCCCGCAGAGGCCAGATAGAGCTTCCAAGAGAGGGCGAAAAGCTGAGGAGACGTGAGGACGAGGGGCCAGGCAGGGGACTGGGCTGGACCCATCTGGAAAGCCTGGCAGCTTTGACACTGGAGGGGAAAGGGGCGGGTGAGCAGCTTCCTTCCTGAGGTCAAGTTCCCCAAGCTGGTGGCAGACAGGGCCCAGGCAACTCACCACTTGTGGAGAGGAGGGGGCCTGCCTGTCAGCAGTCCTTCCCAGCAGGAAGCCTCTCAACTGCGGCTGGCTGACCTGTGGCCCCAGCCCCCCCCACCCCCACCCCTGAGTCCCCACTCCTCATAACTAGGAGACACAGACGTGAGGAGTCATCACTTTCAAAATGGCTACTCTGCCCTTTTCTTTCTCCTCTTCCCCAAATCCTGGCTAACTGGAAGGTGCAGAAACAGAATGGCTACTGTGGGCACTTCAGGGGGAATGACAGCTACGGCCGAAGGCTCCCGTGGGACAGCGCTGGTCATTCGTTGACAGCTCATCCATCCCCAGAGCATCGAATGAGCCAGGTGCAGTGGAGGAAACTGGGACACCACAGCATGTAGTGGCCATCCAGGCTCTGGTGTGGGTGCTCCCAGCTCGCTACTACAGCTTTTCTAAGGGAGAGATTGTTCTAGACCCACTGGGAAGCTCTGAGGAACGCAGGTTGAAGTGTAAAAACATCTGTGACCGAGGCCCAGAGTCAGGTCAGCTGTCCTTCAGCCCGGGAATGGCAAATGTTCCCCTCAACTCGGACACGGCTAAGAACCAGGGAGGCTTGGCCAAGAGGCCCCAGAGTGACAGGAGAGGCCCTGGAGCCTCGTCCTGGGTTCTTTGTAAGGAGGAGGTTGAGCTGCAGTGCTGAGAGCTCTGTCCCCACCTCACCTTCCTGGCGGAGGTCTCACCTTTGCAGGTCTTTCTGTCTGGCTGCAACATGAACCCCACAGGGCAGCTGCAGTGGGCGCCGGTCGCTGCATCGTGGCACTTGCTGTCGCAGCCTCCGTTGTTGACGGCGCAGGTCTCTGTTGAAGGAGGTGTGGGTGGTACTGGGGTTACTGGCCTAGAAGGATGCCAGGCTCCGGTAGCAGGGGCCTGAGGGAAGGCCTCAGCCACCTCACGGGGGTTGCATTAAGCGGAAGCTCCAGCCTCCCCTTCCCTCCCTGCACCCACCCCTCACAAGTGCAGGAAGCGCTCCACATCCCTGCCCCCTACTTGATTGAAACAAGGTGGACAGCAGTGAGGCAGGTACAAGCCAGAGCTGTCAGGCAGGAATGTGCCGGGGGCTGGGGGCGGGGCTGGTGGTTGGGGGGCTTGGGGGGGTAGCAAGAGAGATGAAGCTAAAGGAAGGGTTGTGCCTGCCAGGGAACACAAGGGGCAGAGCAGTTCTTCCCTTCTTGGCTGTGTGTGGAGGGGGTCGTGGTGGACAGTCTCCTAATAGGGCTGATGGGAAGAGTTTCTCAGGACCCTGAGGGCTGCCCAGCTCTGCCTCGGACATTGCAAGCCTGACTCCCTCCCTGCCTTGGCCGAGCTGGGTCACTCCCCCTTTGACGGCTCCTGAAACTGGCTGGTTCTTTTAATTTGCTAATGAGATAATGTGCAGGGGCTGGGTGGGAGGCTGGTGAGGTGGGGGGCTGGTGAGGTGGGGGGGCCCTAAGGAGAGGAAGAACCCAGAGAGGGAAGGTGGAAGAACACAGGGAAAGCTCAGCGCCTTCTTCAGCTAAGACTCCGGTCAGCTCAGTCTGCTGAGAGACCAGAGCAGAAGGAAGAGAGATGTCAACGGCTGCTTTGGAGAGAGTCCATGGGAGAGCAGGAGCCTGGCACGGGGACCTGGAGGGATGTCGCCTGACCTAGGCACAAGCATTTGCCCGTAGCATCCCAGGGCCTCCCTGGGGCAAGAGAGTTGCTCTCAGCATCAGGGTGTCAGGCCTTCCCTTGTCACCAAAGACGGCAGTGTGCCAGGGCTCCAAAAGAAGCCCACCTCTGCCTGGGAGTCCCTGGCACGTTCCATGTCCTGGTCTCATCGCGTCTCCCTGAGGTCCCCTTGACCATCAGGAGCCCAATCCAGGCTCCTAGTCCCCCAGAAGTGCTCTAAGTATGGAAAGCAGGCTACCAAGGCCTGGGTTAGCATGGGGGGGGGGGGCGCACCTATGACAACAAGATCCTGTCTGCCCGGGATGGGCACAACAGAATGGCATGGTGTCTACCCCAGGCTGGACCAGGAAGCTGGGCAGAGCTGCCCACCTCTGCAGGACCCTTGCTCAGAGCGGCAGCGGGGAAGGTGGCAGGAGGCATAGCTTGCCCTGTCCTGTGTGCAAGGCATTGACCACACACTACACTCTGTTTTGATAGTCACAGCTGAAGGAGGACTATCAGCTGTGGGCTGAGGACCAGAGCAGTGGGGGCACACTCGAGACCAGCTGGTGCTGGGGACCAGCGCAGTAGGGGCACACACGAGACCGGCTGGTGCTGGGGACCAGCGCAGTGGGGGCACACACGAGACCGGCTGGTGCTGGGGACCAGCGCAGTGGGGGCACACACGAGACCGGCTGGTGAAAACATGAGCCGGAGCCAGGACCCAGACTCAGGTTGACTGAACCCAGGGTCAGATCAGCAGCTGATGTCAGGTGATGTGCTAATGGTGGGAACCCAAGAAAGACGGCCCACCTCTGACACACCTCATGTCAGTGGTACAGTGGAGATGCAGGTGCAGAGGGGTGCAGATACCTGGGAAGGGACTGGGGTGTTGAGAGGTGGTGTAGGAGGAGGAAGCAGAAGCGGAAGAAGAGGGATGACAGGAGCCAGGAAGATGATGAGCGTCAAGGTCCCCAGGCCCCGTCTTAGGGACTCAGGTTTCCTGCCACCTGATGGTGCCAGAGCCCACACACTGCCAGGGGAGCCCTGCTGGGCATGCGGTTAGTGGGAGCCCCCGGCCAGCCGGTTAGCCCTTCCCTAGCAAGCTGGTGAGTGCGAGTGGAGAGCAGACATATTTACCATTAGAAACAGCCTGAGTGGGCGCACGCTGCTCTAGCCGCCTTTCCCCTGTTTGACATCGTAAAAACGCTGTTTAGATTGCAGGGCAGGACCCACTGACGCCCACTGGGTGCCCCAGGCCTACCCCCCACCCTCCACCCTGAGGGTTCAAATGCTAAACTTTGGGACCGCAAATTAGCCTCATTCCTCAGCTTCGCCCTGCCTGGTACCCTCAAAGAAGTCAAGCCCCCACAAGTGGCTATAAAGCAGAGCTTCGGAATCTCAGAGGGAGCAGCTGTGGGTCTAGCCGCACACAGCACGTCAGAAGCAAAGCTGGCAGGAGACGTCAAGTCTCACGTTTAGCTACCTCTCGTCTCCCTCCTGTCTTAACTACAGTACACTCCCAGTCTCCCCACTCAATCTGAGGGTCCCATGACCCCAGGGACATTTCCTCCTGCCAAGGCTGGCAAGAAAGATTAGCTACAAGGCAAGGAGGCTCCTTTCCCTCAGAGCAAAGGGACAAGGGTCGGGGAGGGCAGGCTGGCTTGCTCTGTCCTGTCTTGCTGGCTGCTGTTCAGTGGGTCAGGGTCAGAGAAAAGTCCAGTGTGATAAGGGCATTTTCAAAAAGCAGCCATGTTTGAGAACACCTGAACAGAAACCCAAGGGAACCCTGCCTCTTCCCCGGTGGGCCTCTGCCCTGCCTCGTGCCACTGCTCCCTAGGGACCACATGCAGCTTCTTCTGGAAGAAGTGTGCCCAAGGGATGGTGGGAGGTTTGCAAAGCAGAAGAATTAGAATATTAGAGGAGCTGGAACAGCCCAGTCAGAGAAGAGAACATGGAGACGTGAACAGAGAGGAGCAGGAGAGCTTAGGTGACAGCAGCACGTTCCAGCCACGCGTGTCTGGCCGGGAGCCCTGTATGAGAGCCCTGTGGCTGCAGTGAAGAGAGCTGGGTGCATGGGACTGCCTGGACGCAGGGCTTCACAGAGCCACTGCGCTCACTGGGGAACCTTCTCTTCCCCAGCCTGCTGCGGCTCACCAGCCCACCAGCCCTCCATTAGGACCAGGGCCCATACAACAAGCACGCCCACCTCTGCCTGGCTGGAGACCCTGCCTCGCGCCTAGCCAGAGCCCGCCCTTTTGTTTCCCACTTCTCTAAGGAGACACACGGCCAGTCACCCCACCACTGAGGTAATAGCAACGTAAGGAATTCAAGGGTAACTAAAGGACGTAGCTCATTCACAGTGTCTGGAGACCCGGGTCAGGCCCAGGAATTCAGGGGAAGGATGGAAGGCTGCATGTAGCAGGTGAGCAGTGTGGGCAGCCACAGGCCCAGTGAGGACCAGTGCTGCTGGGTGCTGGGTGGGAGGTGGGCCTCGAGGCACCCACTGAGGGCTAGGGAGGGGATTTGCAGGGGTGAAGGAGGGAGGGGTGCCTGAAGCCACCCCTACCTGTCCAGCCCAAGGCTAGCTGCTCTAGGAACAAGTACGGTGTCTTGGCATCAGTTCCACAGTGGGGACACTGGGCTGTGGCAGTTCCCACCTCGGCCCCACTGGTCAACAGGGCCTGGGTCAGCTGCTCTGCTGGCCTCCCCAGAGCGCCTCAAGTTATCCCTACGGCCTTGGTTGACCAGCACCTCCGCTAATGGTCCCTAATTTGGTAATGTTTCAGCCTTGGAGGAAGAGGAGGGAAAGGCTCCTGCGGAGGGTAGATGGTCAGGTACCCCCTTCAGTCTCTCAGAGCCATCCCCCAGGAGACCTGCCATCACATGACCCTTCCTTCCGCACTGTTACTCTATCCGGCACCTAGAACCCCCGGGGTTTCCCCTCCCCCCCTAGCCCCCTGCCCCCACCCCCACCCAGTCACAAGTGGCTCGAGTTGTCCCCTGGCTTCACCCACCGATGCATGTCTTCCCGTCACTGTGGAGCACAAACTTGACATGGCAGCCGCACCGGGGGCCCTGCTCTGTGTCGTCACACGTGTGCTGACAGCCGCCGTTACCGTAGTTGCAGGTCACTGCAGAGGGGGGGGCGGGCACGGGGAGGGGGGAAGCTGTCAGTCTCCTTTTCCCTCTTGCTGCAGGTCTGCAAGGCTGGAAAGCCACCCTCTTTCCTCACCGTGTCACCGCCTGCCCCCCCATGTCCCCAGTCTCTCTCTCCCCATCCCTGCCCTTTGGCTACTGAGGCCCCACCCCCCTCCTGCCCCTGTATGTCTCACATTTACAGTCCCGTTGGTTCTTGGTGAGCTCGAAGCCGGGGCGGCATTCACAGGCAATGCCCCCCTTGGGGGTCTCCCGGCAGATGTGGGCACAGCCGTGGTTCCTGTTCATGCAGTTCATTCCTTCTGAAAAGGGAGGGGGCGGTGATGCTGCTCCTGCACCTGTGCGTGCCTCAGGACACTATGAGGGTCAGCGGAGCCGGCCACCTGAGGCCTAGGACTTAGGAAGGGCCCAGAAAAATCTAAAACAGCATCTCTCTGCTCAAAGAGCTTACACTGAGATTAGAAACCTGAAGATTAATAGCAATCAGACTGATAATTCAGTAAGACCACTACGAAGCCCTATGGCACTTGTTTTTTTGTTTTGTTTTGGTTTTGTTGTTGTTGTTGTTGTTGGGTTTTTGGGTTTTTTGGGTTTTCTAAATAGTGTTTTTGGTTTTTTGAGACAGGGTTTCTCTGTGTAGCTTTGGCTGTCCTGGACTCACTTTGAAGACCAGGCTGGCATTGAACTCACAGCAATCAGCCTGCCTCTGCCTCCCTAAGTGCTAGGATTGCAGGGGTGTGCCACTGCACCTGGGTATGCCACTTTTTTGTTGTTGTTTTGTTTTTGTTTTTTAAGAGACAGGATTCTCTTCATACCCCTGACTGTCCTGGAACTCACTCTATAGACCAGGCTGGCCTTGAACTCAGAGATCCACCTGCCTCAGCCCTGACTGGGATTAAAGGCATTGGCCATCAGGCCCAGTTTGGCCACAAATGTATTAAGCTCCTAGCACTGTCAGGGCAGCACGCTAGGTGATGGGGAAAACAGGCAAAGCAGATGTAGCTGTTGTCCTCAGGATATCATAGTCCAGGGGGGGAATGAGCCGCAGACCCAGGCAGCATATACCCTGTGCTGCCTGCTGCCTGACAACTTTCCCCACCCAGGCCATGGAAACAGGTGAGGCCGTGCCAGTGAAACAGCTGGACCAGAGAACGCCCCCAAATAGCCTCAATTCCGTACCGACCACAGATGTATCCCCTGGTCTTCCCCTAATATAGTGTCTAGGCTGTGACTTAAGTTAAGGGGTAGAGAGGAGCTGAGTATGAGACATGGAGTGTTGAGGGCCAGGCAGGGCGGGGCGGGGCAGGGCGGCGCGGCTCCCAGGCCCTGGGCTGACCTTCTGGCCGCTGGATACAGGTGTGCTGGTTGTCGCTGAGGAAGAAGCCTTCTCGGCAGTGGCATTCGTAGCTGCCCATCATGTTGACGCAGCTCTGCTGACAGCCGCCATTGCCTTCAGCACACTCATCTACGTCTGTGCAAGAGAGGCTCATTGGTGGGTGGGGCTGTGGTTGCAGCACCAACTCCCCCCCCCCTTCCCACACACACAAAAGCCCACCCTTAGCAAGCAGGTAGGGTGGGGACCATCTGAATCTGGCCAGCCTAGGTGAGAGACGGCTCGGCCATTACGAGCACTGACTGCTCTTCCAGAAGACCTGAGTTCTAGTCCCAGTGCCCACGTTGGCAGCTAATTGCCTGCAAACCCAGTTCCAAGGAACCCAATGTCCTCTTCTGGCCTCTGCAGGCCCCGGAGGCACGTGGCACAGAGACACATGTGCAGGCAAACACCGTGCACATAAACTCTCAATAAGTTCAAGAGCCTGGGTCTAAGCACAGAGGTCAGGAGGAAAACCAGAGTAAGAGGACTGACTAGTGGCAAAGACAAGGAAGGGTACCAGTCGCACTGGCTGGCAGTGGCGGAGCAGGCATGGTAACCAGCTGTGGTGAGCAGCCCGGGGTCAGGGAACCTGGAAATGGCTCTCTCCTCAGACAGCAAGCAAGCAATGTGGCTGTGCTCCTGAAGGTGGAGGGAACAGCCCAGCCACAAGCCCTCAGGGCAAGGACCGTCTATAACCTCAGCATCCTCCCCTCCCCCAGACTGGGGTTCACTGCCATGTCCCCTACAAAGCACAGTTCTGTGGTATAGAAGGGTGGGGAAAGTGCCAGGCCACGCCCTGGATGGTAGAGGGGGAACAGTAGGGGTCCCCCAAGCCACCACCCCTAGAGCCAAGCTCACCCAGTGGATTCACTTCTTTATCCTGACTCCATCTCTAGGCTGGCTACTGCCCTCCCACCCTCTACTTCTCCCTGGGGAAACTGAGGCCCACAACATGGGTTCCCTAAGAGTTAAAGGGATGGGTGGAATTGAGGCTTTGAACCCTGCCCTTAAGCTGACTTTTGTAACTCTGACCCTCTCAGTGCCTGCTCTTTTCCTTGTTCTTAAGGTCAGATCTCATATTGTGGTGATAATTGGGGCTCGAGAGACCCAACGGAGGCCGGAGGCCAAAGAATTAGAACGCCCCATCCCTCTACCCAAGTAGTTCACGTCTTGTCCCTACAGAGTCCCTTGGGTGACAGGGCAGAGAAGGCTCTCCCACAGTAGCAGAGGGGCCAGGGAAGGCAGCCATGGGAAGGGCCTGCCAGGAACCTGGATAGGAGGGTGGCTGAGAGGGTCACATGCAGCTCAGCAGTAAGGGGGGGGGGCCCTGGGCCCTGGTGCATCTGGCAAACCAAGTTCCTGTGCTGATCCCCAGGTTTGAAATCTCAAATCTTGTTAGAAGCATAGGAGAAACCCTCACTTGGTCTGAGTAACTCAAAACCAAGGTGAAAGCTGAGTTCGGAGGTCTAGGGATTCTACCCATAATAAAGCTGCTGGGATGGCATCTCAGGTCAGACTGAGGCTCGGAACCCGAGAGAGGCTGAGACTAAAGACAGGAGAGGCGGCAAGGAGCAGAGGCTTCCAGGGCCTGGGGGTCGGGGGGTGGGGAGCATGCAGCATTAGCAACAGTGCTGCTCACTCAATCCCTGCTCCGAGCTGAAGCTGCACAGGGCATTTTACACATGTCTATGTGATGGGTCGCCCTCCCCCCCTGCCTTGACCGCCCCACAACAGCAGCCTCAGAGAAGGTCCTAACATCCCTCCCCCCCCCACACACACTTTAGGGATGAGCAATCTGAGATTCCCAGAGGCAGAATCAGGCTATGTGTGCAGCCAAGTTATCCCTCCCAAGCACTCAGCTGAACCTACCACCCCATCCTTTTTCCTGGGAGCTTCTTAGCAGTGGCTCAGGCTCTTTAGCCAGTGCAAGGCTGGTTCATCCTCCCTAGCCAGCCTCATGGCAGGGGGCTGGCTGCCCTTGCTCCTTTTTTTTTTTTTTTTTTCTTTTTTTGGTTTTTTAAGACAGGGTTTCTCTGTGTAGCGTTGGCTGTTCTGTACTCACTTTGTAGACTAGGCTGGTCTCGAACTCACAGGGATCCTCCTGCCTCTGCCTCCCAAATGCTGGGATTAAAGGCGTGCGCCACCAGCACCCGGCGGCGCCCTTGCTCTTTTTGACCACATTTTTTTTTCCTTGCCTGAGAAACACTGAAGCAACCTGGTTCCCCACCAATGCCAGCCAGCTGTCCCCTGCTCACCCAGACAGTTGTGAAACGGCCTGGTTCCTCACTAATCCCGGCCAGCCGTCCCCTGCTCACCCAGACAGTTGTGAAACAACCTAGTGCCCCACCAATGCCGGCCAGCCGTCCCCTGCTCACCCAGACAGTTGTGAAACAACCTAGTGCCCCACCAATGCCGACCAGCCGTCCCCTGCTCACCCAGACAGTTGTGAAACAACCTAGTGCCCCACCAATGCCGGCCAGCCGTCTCCTGCTCACCCAGACAGTTGTGTCCGTCATGCGCCAGATGGAAGCCGTCATAGCACGTGCACCGGTAATTGCCAGGGATGTTGACACAGTCGTGTACACAGCCTGCATTGTCCTCCCGTTCACACTCATCCACGTCTGTGCACAGAAGGAAAGTACACTGAAGATCATACGCAAACAGCTGTGTCATTTCACCTTTATGGTTTTGTTTGTTTGCTTTCTGAGACAGGGTTTCTCTGTGTAGCCCTGGCTGTCCTGGACTCACTTTGTAGACCAGGCTGGCCTCGAACTCACAGAGATCTGCCTGCCTCTGCCTCCCGAGTGCTGAGATTAAAGGCATGCGCCGCCGCCGCCGCCGCCACCACCACCACCACCACCCTTTATGTTTTTAATTATGCCATTTCATATAGAGGAACTTCTTTAATTGGAGTGTTGGTGTGTGGGGGTACCATCCTTGAACCAACACCCCTCAGGTCCCAGGGAGCAACTGAAGTTCTTAGTTTACTATCTCAACAGGAAGGGCCATGTACTTTGTCCACGGAAGCCTCACTGCTACACGGGGTCACACATTAAGATCGGTATTCCTCGACTACTTTGCAGTGTTTTTGTAGCAAAAGATAGGCTTGTTTGAGGGTGAATCCTACTGGGGTGCTCTGGTCCTGTCCCCTGAGCATAAGATGAAGGGCGCAAGTATAGGCTCCTGTTTCAGGGATCTTCGGGCCTTCGTTCTGTGACTGAGGGGCACCCATCCCAGACAGCTGCATGGCTATGAAGTGTTCACCCCAGCCCGTCACCTGCTTTGGGCAGCACTCCCTTTGGGAAGCTGTTGCTGTCCTCCTTGGCCTCAGGAACTGTGGTCCAGCCCCCGAGGCAACAGCATTAGTCCCCACTTTCCAGTGGGCTCCCCTCGGGGCGCCCCCAGCCTCACCTTTGCAGTGTTTGCCGTCCCCGGTGTAGCCAGACTTGCAGATGCACTTGTATGACCTTGGAGTGTTCTGGCAGATGGCGTCAATGTGACAATGGTCAGTCCCTTCCACACACTCATCCACATCTGTCGGGGCAGAGGGGGATACGTGAGAACAGACGTGCCTCACCCGGTGTGCCCCCCTCGAGTTTTCAAGGTGTGCTCCCCAAAGCCACAGTCCCCTCTTGAAGGCAGAGCAGTGCACGTCTGAGGCCCTCTGCCCACTGCTCTGAACACTTCATAAGTTCAGATGAGCCCTCACTGCCTCCAGGGCATTCAGAAGGCAGCGACAGCTCCAGGACTTCCTCACACTTCCGGCTTCAACCCGAACAGCACACCCGATGCATTAGACATAGGCAGCCCAGCGAGATTAGTTTATCTTTCTCAGCAGCAGACTAGGGGGAGGGAGAGGCACAGAGTCACAGTCACTGGGACACACGTAGTCCAGGCTGGCCTTGAACTCATTACACAGCTGAGGGTGGCCTTCAGGGCCTGAGCCTTCTGCCCAGCGCAGCTGGTCACTGGTAATTAAGCAAAGGAGATGGGGCACGCGTGGGAAGCTCATCGTCTCCCAGCCCAGCGTCACATCTGGTACAGCTGTGCACATCAGTGACCCTGCACTCAAGTACAGCAGTTCACACCATCGTGGCACTCGGAGACCAAGGCACAAGGGTCAGGTTAGATAGTGAGACACTGTCTCAAAAACCCAGACCATTAATCCCAGCACTCGTGAGGCCGAGGCAGGCGGATCGCTGTGAGTTCGAGGCCAGCCTGGTCTACAAAGTGAGTCCAGGACAGCCAAGGCTACACAGAGAAACCCTGTCTCGAAAAACCAAAAAAAAAAAAAAAAGGGGTGGGTGGGTGGGTGGGGCCAAATGTGGCAGGGCACCCCTTCCTTGGGAGGCAGGCATGGAGGTTTTCAAATTCAAGGATAGACAGGGCTACACAGAGAAACTTTGTCTCAAAAAATCAAAAATGAAAGAAAATAAAGAGATGGAGGCGGGGTTCAGGACATTAGGAAGCTGTGGACAACAGTGGTGCCCATGATGAACTGATAAAGAGAAAGCCTCATTCGGCCCCAGGGATTTCCTGTCGGGGCATCACACTGGCAGGTAGACAAATGACAGAAACCAGGAGCTGGTGGGTGCCATGAGGCATTAGGGGTGAGCTTCAACCCAGGCTGCAAAGCAGAACCAAGTTCACTAAAAATGCCCAAGGCCCCAAAGACTGTAGTCAACACGCCTGGGCTGGGCCCTGACAATCGGCTTCCAGATGATTCTAATGTGCAGCTGGGGTTAGAGCCTTGTCACAGCCTGAGGAGGAAGGCACCACGTCTCCCTATGAACTAGAAACACAGCCTATGGGTAGAAGTCGGCCAGTAAGTGAGCAGGGACCTGGGAGCAAGGCAGGGGAGCCCCCCCAGGCTGTAAAGTCAGCTGCTATAATGCAGGTTCGCAGGCCTCACCGGCCACCCAGGGAATACAGCTCCTGAAGGCGCACCAGGCAGAGGCGCATCCTGTACACACTCAGAAGCCAGTGCTAGACGCAGCCATTTGTCCTCTGTTCGGATGCTTCCAGAAGCACAGGCGGGGGGCGGGCTGGAGTACCCAGGGGCTGAGAACTGAACCGGGCACACCTCATACACCCCGCCTCAGACCCCCTGACTCTGTTGAGCTGTCGACCCCTCAGCTCTCCTTGTCACTTGCCATCCCAACAGTTCTGAGTGCCAGGAGACGGTCTACATGTACTGCCCAACTCAGCCGAGCTCGGCAGTCGCATGCCAGCCCGTCACCAAGTGGAGGGATGGAGGGGAGGGGCATGGAAGCCAAGCCCATAAGCCGAGCGAGAGTGACCTTGTGGGTGGCTAGAGACTGTTGGAGAACTAGTTTGTCCCACTGGTGGAGTGCGTACAGAAGCAAGAAATGTCCCGTCACAGGAAGGCCACCGGCAGCAGCGGAGACAGCCCCAGCTTAAAATCCGGCTCCACCATTTCCCTGGGGAGGCTCTTCTTACGTTTTCTTTTAAGAGACAAGGCTTTCCTATGTAGCGCAGGCTAACCTCGAACTCACGACCCCCTGTTCCAGCCCCTCCCTGGTGCGCCATCGCTCCTGTCCTTAGATTTCCCCCATAGAACGGGGTGACTGCACCTCCTCAGAAGAGGCTGTGAGCAGCTGACGGGGGAACGATTCATGGGAACCGCCTGATAAAGTGCAGGAAGCTTGAGATTACGAAGCTAAGGGTTGAGCAATAGGGGGCCTAGGTCTGTGCGGTCCACTGTGTGGCCACGGATCACACGCGGCCCTTTTCACTTCAAAGGCAGCTCCTCAGCCCCACCAGCCACAGGCCAAATGCTGGTGGTGGGCTGTGCGATAGGAGACACCCCAACGGCACAGAGCTCACGGAACAGTAGAGCTTAGGGGGTTCTGAATGAGGGACACTTCTGGGTCTGGCCCAGAAACATGGAGGCTCCTCCAAACGATCCTCTCTGCAACCATCTCAGAGGAGCCTGTCTCCGTGTGCTGGGGCTCGCCTCCCGTGCCTCCCCTCAAGGGCTCCCCGAGACTAGAGCCTGTCTGCTGGTTGCCTCAGCCACCTTCCCACTGGATACACCCTGCGCCTCCTCCCTCAGCACCACCTAACTGTCCGCCGCATCCCTCATATGGCCCGCACTCCCGTTCAGGCTGCAGGCTCATCCTCTTCAGCTTTTCCCTCCTGGCTCATTGTCTGCCCTGTCCCCGGTGAGCCCCAGGGCCAGGGACACTCAGCTTGCCCTCTCCGTGTGTGTGTGTGTGTGTGTGTGTGTGTGTGTGTGTGTGTGTGTGTGTGTGTTTCCTGCTGTGCCCCCGATACTCCGAAGCTGTCTCAAGTAACACGTCCCACTTCCCGTGTCGTGGCCGGGCGCCTGCTTAAGAAGGGACCTTCCAACTGTGTGCCTGAAATCTGAAGCAATGGGCCTGAGGCACAGAGCATGGCACCAGGGCCCCAAACGCACCTGCCAGCCCACAATGAGCCCTTGCAGGGACCTCCGTGGCACACACGGGCAACCTCAGCTTCGCCCACCCTCTCAGGGCACAGCTGTCTACCAGCTGCAAGCCGAGCGATGCGCTTGGCCATGGTCTACACTGGTGGGTCTCGGCTTAGGCTGCCCGCCAGAATCTGGGGACCTCTGAAGGCCCACCAGGTCAGGACCTCCAGGAAAGCCTGGGGCTACCTTTCTTTTCCAACTCACATAAATGAACTATCTGCCTGAGCTGGGAGGCTCTCCGGAGGTGGCGCCATGACACACTCGGAGGTTCTAGACCGATGCTACAGCAACCCTTAGTGCCGGCTTAGCCTCCTCTTTAGCCTCTGAGCGCACCCAGCTCCCTCCCCTGAAAACTCGTCACAGCACCATGGCGGGTGGGGGGGCACTGCTACCAGCATCAAGTCAGTTAGCACCCACCAAGCACCGGGTGCCACTGTGTTCAGCCGCCCAGCCACCCAGGTTCTCTTGGATGCTCGCTCCATGTAAACTCGCGTGCTGTGGCTTCCAGATCTTTGAACCCATGACACCACTGGCAAAGCTGTACATACCCGAGCACTCGGCAAATGGCCACCAGGTACTCGCCCGGGGGGGGGGGGGCGGCCAGCGCTGCGCCAGGTATTGGGGGCTCAGTAGCCAATGGGACAAGATGACCGCATGCGAGGGTTCTCTGTCATTACCCGTTAAATGTGGTGGGTGAGATCCTTACCTGAGGCACACCCCAGAGAAGAAGCCTGGCTTCTCTACTCCCCTGTGACCATCCTGGGATCAGGGGGCTCCCGCGGGGCCTTATTCTGAGAAGCAGAGTGCAACCATGAGGGCCTGGTCTAGAACTCCCCAGAACTCACATGAAGCGAGATTCAGCAGCGTGCACCTCTAAAAGCAAACGCTCCCAACAGCAAAAGGGGGAGGCAGAGACAGGAGAGTCCCCAGCTTGCCTAGCTTGTGCAGTGGTAAACAATGACAGACGCTGCCACAAACAAGGTGGAAGCCGAGAGCCGATGCCTGAGGTTGCCCTCTGACCTCCACATATGTGCTGTGGCAGTGTGCCTGCGCTTACACACACACAGGGGGTTTTATTGTTTAGTTTTCTTGTTGTTGTTTTTGTTTGGTATTTTGTTTTGTTTTTTCAAGACAGGGTTTCTCTGTGTATGTAGCCCTGGCTGTCCTGGACTCCCTTTGTAGACCAGGCTGGCCTCGAACTCACAGAGATCCGGCAGATGGTAGGATCTTGGGCTCCTTCGTCACACTCTGGGCGCTACGGCCATGTCTTATTAAGTGGATGTGGGAACCCCTAATGAGGTTATCTTGGGAAAGAGCCAAACTCACCCCTGGAAGTCTCCTCAAAGTATGGAGAGATGGCCCCCTCCCTCCTCCATGTCCCCCCAACTCGGCAGTTAGTTCTGCTCGCAGCAACCAACCTGCACAGAGCGCTGAGGTGGGATAGGGCTGGATCGGACAGCAGTCAAAGCCAGCACACCCCGAGGCTCTGAGGCCGAGGAGGGGGCCAGGGTAGACAGGGAGCGGGCAGACAGGCAGGCAAGAAGGGTAGGGCGGGCGGGCGGGCAGGCGCAGTGGCGGGCAGGTGTCAGCCATGGGATTCACTACTCTGGGGCCTTAGCAGCTGGTCAGAAACAAAAACAAACACCAGGGATACAGGTTCCTGCTGTTAACAGCTTCAAACCGCCGGAGGAAAACTCCAAATAAATATAATTAGAAACTAGTAAAAAAAAAAAAAAAAGTCCTCTCTGTAAACCTGTCCCCCCAGGATCTACCATTTAAGCACCCCATCCTTCTACAGCCCTCCCCTTGGCACCCACCTAGCCCGATTCGGCACATCATCCAGAGATTCATTAGGCCTCTTTTCTCATCCTACACCTTCCTATGGGCCAACAACCTCGTCCTCAGTTTGCCACTGTCAGTAACCAGGACCAGAAAGGCCCAGGCACAAAGCTCTGAAATGCAAAGCCCACAACAGCTCTCTGGGGGCTATGGTTTGTCACAGAGGAAAAGCCACTGGCAAACCAAGCCCTCCAGTGCCCTGTTCGGGGCGGGGCAGGGGGCGGGGTCATCACCCATATCTGAACACCAATTGTAGACCCAGCTCTAACCCCAGAGCAAACCCTTGACCTGAGGCGGGAAGGGCTGCTCCGGGCCCTGAGGGGAGGAGGCCAAGGGGAGCCACAGAGTTCACTCTTGGGCACCACGGGGTGAACACGGAAACTCTCTCGTGTACTCCTTGGGCTGCTTTCTTGGGGTGCTGCTCGCCTGACCAGGGGCTTTCAGGAAAAATACCAAGTGGCAGGGCCTCGGCAGGCAGAGCAGAACAGGGTCCAGGTGGAGAGGGGCCTTGCCTTGAGGTGGAAAACCCGGCCAGGTGGGGCCGCAGGACTGAGGCTATGAACCAGTTCAGGGACCCCAGAGTTGCCGGGAATTAGGGTCTGCACTAGCCAAAGCTCAGACCTTGTCTTCCGCCCACCTCGTGTGTGCCACCTGAGTCAGGCAGAGTGCAGGCTGGTGGGGAGAGAGTGGCCAGTCTCCAGACAGAAAGTCAGTGTCCTTTCTCTGCCCAGGTGAGTAGGCCATTCATACATCCGTGGGCTGGCTGACTTCACCTCTCCCTCAGCTCCAGCGGTCCACTCCTTCTCAGACTCCTGTCTCCCCAGGTCTGGGCCTCCCGTGAGCACTGCCAGCCCCGGAGCCTCAGAGCCGGCTCCGTAGTTTCCAGCCCTGACAGGAACTCTTTCTTACCGAGTGGTCATGTGCTAGGGGTATGGAGGCCCACACCCGCACACCGAAGTGGGCCGGGCAGCAGAGACCAGGGTGGGTTCTGGCAGCAAGCTCCTCCACCTCCGTCTTCAACAGGGGATCTGAGGCCGTGCCCTCCCTTCCCCCACCCTTAGGTCAAGGCGCTGGATCAAACCATTCTACCCTTTTCCTTCTCCAACTAAAACAACAGACACATTCCCTACTTCCTTCTCCCCTTCACCAGAGTGCCACACACATGTGCTCATACACACACACACACACACACACACACACACACACACAAGCATACACACGCACACACGCACGCACGCTCACACACCCAAGTGAATGCACACTTCCCATTGCCAAACTCACACTTGCCTGCCTCTACTTACAGCGGGTCCTAGCCGCTCACATCTCAAACTGGATCTCATGTCCTCAGATTCCAGAAGGTTCCAGAGCACAATCTTATCTGAGGGTCCCTGGCTGCCCTCTTCTTCCTCTGCCTGTAGCGGCTGTGGCTCCCAGGTCTTCTGGTCCCCTCTCCACTCTGCCCTACACTACAGAGACTCGGGGATGGACGGGTCTCCACTCCTAAGACATGCCATCAGCAAGCCACAGACAGAGGTCAAAGGGATTTCTGAGAACTTTCTTAAAATTGGGACGACTTAAGGAAACCGACTAAAAACAAAACAAAACAAAACAGGCTTTAAGAGTGGGGTCCGTCAGTCCATCCGTGTGTCTGTCTGTCTGTCTGTCTGTCTGTCTGTCTGTTCTCTCCAGTAGGGCCTCAATGGGGCACAAGCCGTAGTGGCTGCCCGAGGAGCCACCCGCACCCGCTGACATGGTTACAGGTTTTCATTTCATATTTCGGAGGGAGGGGCTAGGAGGAACAGTCCCCTCACTGTGGAGCTGGCCACAGGAGCCGAGGGAAGCAGGCAGGAGAGGAAGCAGAGAGGTGGGGGAAAGGAGAGAGACACATACTCCCAGACAGAGACCCAGAGACAGAGAGACACTGTTTGCTGCCAGATGACCGCTCGCTCTCGTTCTCAGGGACGGTGTGATTTCTAAATGGGTGACTTTCCCAAAACTCTATCCCTAACAGGGAAAGAAAGTCAAACGGCCAAGCTGGCTGTCCCAGAGGCCCTGAGACCTTTTCTTTCAGCGGCAACCTGAGCCCCGAAGTGAGGATTAGGTCTTTTTTAACCAAGGGTGTCCTCCCACCCCCACCCCACCCCCACCCCACCCCCAAAAGCAAGGCAAATTAATGCTTTTAAGTTTACAATTATCTCGGTCATCCAGTCTGTCTACTTTAAGACACACAGACAGGCACTTGAAAACTACTCAAGACCTTGTACCCGGCAAGCTCCCTCATCTCCAGTCCCACGGGCTGGCCCCAGGGTGTTGGTATTAGTGCAACCTCTGTCTGTCTGTCTGTCTGTCTGCTCTCCCTCCCTCCCTCCCTCTTTCCTCTTCTGTACTTAAGCTCCGGTCCTTTTCCTTGTCCTCCGCCCTCTCATCGCATGGCTTTGACCATCCCAGAGACACACATGTCTCCCCAGAGGTGCGGCCGCTCTTCTCAAAGGTGCTGAGGGTGACTGTAACTTTTACAGACCCTCCAGAGCACCACTGCAAAAGTGCCTGGCATCAAAGGCAAACTTCCTATCCTAGCCCTGATGATAGATGGCAGATATGCCGAGGGGGCAGGGGAGGCCTCCGGAAGCTCACAGCACTATGGGTAAGCCTGGGAGGCTCAGAGCGAACAGTTCTCATCCTGCCTGAAGCGCCTACCTGCACAGTGGCTTCCAAGGGGCAGCTCTGTATCCCAGCAAGCCTGTTGTTAGGCAACCTTTGATGGACAGGGCTTCACAGGTTTCCTAAATGGTGGGGTTAATGAGAAGTTCCATCCTAATCTAGCTAGACTCAGAAACCCTAAGAATGTGTGTGTGTGTGTGTGTGTGTGTGTGTGTGTGTGTGTGTGTGTGTGTTGCAGTTACTGCACCCTCATCAGGCAGGTGTAGCCCAGGATGGACATGAGCAGGAGCCTTGAGGGTACCACGTCCTCTCCAGCTGAGTGTCCCCCAGCAAGGAGGTGCCTTTGAGTACCCTGACTCTTTCTATCCCTGGCAGATGGGCTGGTCTCCAGGCTTGAGAGCTTTAGTTTCCCCACACCTGTCCCATTTAGGGGGTGTCCAGCTGCACCTGGAGCCCCTTTAATAGGCTGCCCCCCTTCCTGCCCCCCTTCCCACTAAGCCGCCACAGACACTGGCTCCAACATGAAAGAGCCCCTTATCTCGTCTCTAGATTACTGCGCGAAATCTGTTCCTTCCTCAGACTAAACTCCCTAGCTAATTCCATGTTACGAGTAAGTCAGCGCGCACTACAAAAGCCAGCTTTGTTTACGGAAAACACACAAGCAGATCCACAGCAAGGAGAGGGGCTGTTCCATGCAGCCGGCTGTTGGGAACCAAGGCTGCAGAAGGGAGGCTGGGGTGGGGTCTGGTACTTGACAGCTGAGGGACTCTGGTGCTTAGTTAGTAATTGGACAGGTTGGAGGGGCCGAGGGAAGAGGCAGTGTCCTGGGAGAAAAGGGAGCTGTTGGTCTAGCACAGTGAGACTCAGGCCCCTGGACAGTGAGTGCCAGACACTCAGACTTCCCCCAAATCCCAAGTTCAACTTTCCTTTTGGCTCAGACTCTTCGACATCTCTGGCTGGCTTCAGGACAATAAGCAGAATCTACCTCCCGGGCAAAATCTTGCTAAAAGGAATTTTCTTTTTGTCCATATAAATCTCTTTTGGGTGAGGACAACGTGGGGGGAGGGGTGCGGCAGGTCAATGGGGGAGGGGAGGCTGTCCCCAGAGAACTGTGGGACACCAGCCTGGTTTCTGCAAGGGCAGCCTTGGGACTGGCTGGGCAGTGAGCTCGGGGTCAGGGACCGGGGGCAGGGGGGCCTCCCAGTCTCTCTCTAATTCCTAGAGGGATCTGTCAGAGCTCCCAGCCTGGAATTTTACCTTGTTATTTTAATGCAATTCTGACCTGGATTTAAATGGAATTGGAAACCCCAGGCCTTAATAAATAAATATTATGATAAGAAATGAAAGCCATGCGAAACGAAAGAGATCCCCCCCTCCCAAGGCAGAAACGCAACGTTCGTGCCAGAAGTCAGTCACAGACATTTTCTCCTCCTGCCCCCTACCATCCCGTGACAGGCAGTCAGTTTCACCACGAAAGAGCCTGTTTTTCTTTAACATCTTTCGACTTGATAAGACGGCGACTTCGAAATTTCGGCCTGACTCCGCATGCGGGGAGGGGAGGAGGGTATGACACGCCTGAAAACTTCCTTCCCTCAGTCTCAAGTCCCCAACTGAAGTCCCAGGCAATGTTTGAGAGAAGATTCTCTGACCTTGGCGGAAAATGCTGGAGCTGGCAGGGAAAGCCGGCAGAAGTGCATGCTCCGGTCGGCTGGCCACCCCCAAGGCTCCTCCAAGCGCAATGCACAGAGGTCTGGCCCTGGGCGAGGAGTCCGGGCACCCGGCCGGGTCCTGACAGCCACGCACTTCCAGGCACCTGCCCCGGCTCGGACCCCGCCGGACCGCAGCCCCGCAACCCCACAGCCCCGCGCCACGCCGCGCCGCTCCTCCCTTACCTTGCGCAGCCTTGCCATGCTGGGCGGCGCGCGCGTGGACCAGCAGGACCAGCAGGCAGAGCCCGGGGACGCGCCCCGAGCCCATGGCCTGGAGCTCCGCGCGGCGGGGCCGCAGGGGTGTCGCAGCCCCGGGGAAGGCGCGCGAGGCCGAGGGGGAGGGGACTGGAGGGCGCCCCGCGGGGGCTCGGGGCTGGGCGTGGGGAGCGCGCGGCGGGGAACGCGGCCAGGCGCGGGGCGGCGGCCCGAGGGGCGGCCCGGGCTATCGCACCCGACGCCCAGCTTCGCCCGCGGGGAGCTGTAGCCCGAGAGCGAGCGCGCAGAGTCCAGGCTGGGACCTGAGAAAGGGGAGGGGAGAAGTAGCGCCTAAACACGCCCTTTCTGCTTCTTTCTTCCTCCCTTGCTTTCTCGTCTCCCTGGCTCCGTCTGTTTTTCTTCGCCTTTCTCCTCCTCCTCCTCCTCTTTCTCCTCCTCTCCTTGCTCCTTTTCGTTTTCTTCCTCCTCCCCTTCCCACTGCCCCTCCTGCTTCTCTTCTCCGTCCTCCTCCTCCTCCTTTTTCGTGCCTTTTTTTTTTCTTTCAAAGGGGGCCTCGGCGTGGCGGCCGCTCCCCCTGCGCGCCCGGGCGCGCGGCCCCCTCCCCAGGCTGCCGGGCCGCTGCCTGCAGGAATTTACAATCCGGCGCTGGGGGAGCGGGCCCGGTCTCCATGGAGACGGCTTCCCCGGGAGCAGGGAGGTCAGGCGCAGACCGCGCACAATCAATGGATCAATGCAAGCCCCCGCTCCGCTCCAGACCAAACAGCACCGGGGCTCCGGCTCGTCCTCTCTCGCGGTGGGGAGCTAGCGGGGGAGCTGAGGGTGCACACCCCCCCCCGCCCCGCGCGCGCTCGCACGCCAGGAGGCCCGAGCGGCGCAGGTCTACACGCGCACCTCTGCGGGGAGACAAAGAGGGCGCGAGGTGTTGGGGAGGCTGGAAGTGCTGCACCTCAGAACAGAGATGGGCTCACACTCCCGGGCCAAGTAAAGTCCTCCGAACTTTTACCTCTAAGTCACTACCACCCTCTGGACACAATCCTCATGCTCAGATCTGAGCCCATTCTAAAACTGTCCCGCTCCAGGGCAGGCTCTGTGGGCGTTAAAAGTACTCCCCTGAGGTGCCCTTCTCCGTGTGGCTCCTGTGTGTGCACTGTCTCGGTGTGGCTCCTACGGAGGTGCGCAGCACACCGGCCGAGGCTCACCCACGATCATCTTGGGCACACACAGAAGGCCCTGTACACTACCTCCAAGCCGGCTACCTCGGCTACCCTCACAGGCAGCAGAGACACACTGCTGAAGGAGCGAGTTCCCCCCTGCCCCCCATCCCTTCCATTGCTGTGAGCCAACTGTACCAGGCCTCAGAGTGCTGCTCCAGAGCCAGTTTTGTGCAGGACAGAAACTATCATCCCAGGGTACCCAAGAGAACTGGGCAGTGACCAAGGTCTCCTTAAAGATGACTCAGTTCTGAAACCCTTGACATTGGCAGCCGGCATCAGCTGGGGTGGGGGTGGGCTCTGACAGCAGGCGCCTTCCCACCCTGGGGACGAGTTGAGCCCTTCCTTTAGCAGGGATTAATGGAAACGTAAGAGAATGAAGAGGCTGAGGCTTTGAATTTCCTGTCCTGGCTCCTAAAACCGAGTCCTCTTGGCTTCCAGTCCCAACCCGACTTTCCTCAGTTTCCTCAGCTAGGATAACGGGGAGGGTGGAGAGGAGGGCGCGGGAGTCGGGGTCGCGGGGTGGGGGGAGAGGCGGGGGGGGGGGCGGCGGCACGGAATCATTGGCTAGGTGATGGAGGGGGACACTGCCCTTGGAAGGCTGGGAAGAGGAATCCTCGAGGCCCCTTGTGTAGTGTGAGAGATGGCGTGGGGGAGGTGAACACACGGGTCATGGGAATAGTGTGGTGGAGGCCACAGAAAGGTTGGTCAGATGACCCCCTACAAGGTCCCTCCCAGCCCTGTCGCTCTTGAGATTCCACCCCCCCCCCTCCATTCCTCTGGCAAACCCCTCCTTCTGTAGCAGCCTTGCCTGCTGCCACCAATTATGTGGAGGCTGCAAGACAAGTTCAAACTTGTCATTCTTTTTGTCCCAAACAAGAGAGGGAGAGAGAGAGGGAGGGAGGGACAGAGAGAGAGAGAGAGAGAGAGAGAGAGAGAGGGAATTGGAGGTAGCCAGACAGTGCCTGGGGGCACTGGAGAGAACTGAGGAGCCCCAGGGTGGGGAGGGAATTTCGTCTGGGCCTGGCTTGCCTTCACCTCTGCTGTCTTTGAGTATTAAATGTGCACCCTCCTGCATCCTGCGAGGAGGGGGGGGGGTGCTGCCAGCCCACTCCTGCCCCGCGGCTAAGGTGGGCATGGAGGCTCTCCAGCAGTTTTCTGAGGCCTTCTCCACAGTTCCCAGACCCCCTCAGAGTTTTGGGTGGGGGCACAGCGCCGTGCCCTTCCAAGGCACTGCATCCTCTGGGGCCCTGATGTTTTGTGGCAGTCCCTTTTTCTCTTTCCACTTCCCAGTCTCCCTTTGATCCTCCTCCCTGCTCCCCCACAACCCGGGGAGCTTCCCCTACACATCTGCTCCCTGCCCCCCCCACCCCTGACCATCCACTCCCTCAGAGGATTCTGTGGGGGTAGTAGCAGGGATTCTAGCCCTCGGCACAGTGAGTTTGGGTGTGGCCCCGTTGCCCTGTGCTCTGTCACTGTCTGCAGGGACTCACTCAAGGACTTGAGACCTCTAGGAGGAACACGGAGATGTCAGCAGCGATGACAAAGTGTACAAGTGTCCGGTGTTTCCTGGTCCTCTCCCCACTCACCTCTCAAGTACTTTAAAAATTTACCTTTAGCCATGCGTGTGGCGCACGCCTGTAATCCCAGCACTTAGGGAGGCAGAGGCAGGCTGATTTCTGTGAGTTCGAGGCCAGCCTGGTCTACATAGTGAGTCCAGGACTCAGCCTTTGCTTAACTTCTCAATTCCTCGGCTTTCTCTTTTTTTGTTTTGTTTTGTTTTTTGTTTTTTGTTTTTTAAGAGAAGGCTTTTCTCTGTGTAGCCCTGGCTGTCCTGGACTTACTTTGTAGACCAGGCTGGCCTCAAACTCACAGAGATCTACCTGTCTACGCCTCCCAAGTGAAACCAATCCACGTTGCTAGCATGATGGGCAAAACAGTCTACAGAGAGCAGGTATAAACCAGTATGGGCTGTCTTACCTTCAGTATGGAGCCTTGGTCACCTGGTGACCAGGAAGACAAGGTATTTATGGTGCTACTGCTGCCATGAACTGTATAGCTTAATTACTATGTAGGTGAAATCTCAACCCGGTTTCGTGTGTGTGTGTGTGTGTGTGTGTGTGTGTGTGTGTGTGTGTGTGTGTGCACACATTCGCACATGTTTAAGTGGTGGCCAGAGGTCAACATCCAGTGTCTTCTTTAACTGTTCTCAATATTTATTTTATTTGTTTATTTTTTTATTTTTGGGTTTTCGAGACAGGGTTTCTCTGTGTAGGCTCAGCTGTCCTGGACTCTCTTTGTAGACCAGGTTGGCCGTGAACACATAAAGAGCTGCCTGCCTCTGCCTCCCAAGTGCTGGGACTAAAGGCGTGCGCCACCATACCCAACTTTCTTTCTTTCTTTCTTGCTTGCTTGCTTATTTATGGTCTTGTTTTGTTTTGTTTTGGTTTTTGTTTTTTCAAGACAGGGTTTCTCTGTGTAACAGCTCTGGCTGTCCTGGAACTCTCTGTGTAGACCAGGCTGGCCTTGAACTCACAGAGCTCTACCTGTCTCTGCCTCCCAAGTGCTGGCATTAAAGGCGTTCACCACCACCGCCCGGCATTAATCGTCTTTTGAAACAAGGTTTCTCTGTGTAGCCCTAGATGTCCTGGGACTTGCCCTACAGACCAGGCTGGCCTCCAACTCAGAGATCCTCCTGCCTCAGCCTCCCAAGTGCTCGGATTAAATGGGGTGCATTATCGCTACCTGGCTTTTTTTTTTTCCCCTTTACCTTATCTTTTGAGGCAGGGTCTCTCTCTCTGAACCGGGAGCCCCCTACTGGCCAGTATGTCTCAGGCATCCTCCTGTCTCTGCCTCTGCTGTGCTGGGACTGCAGTGTGCACGGCAGCACCTGGCCTCATGTAGGCTCTGTAGAAGACCCAGGTCTTCACGTTTACACAGCAAGCCCTTATAGGAGCCTTCTCTTCACCCTCAGCCCTGATACCTACACAGCTTCTGACTAAAACATAACAGCCTCCAGGGAGTGCAGCATTAGTTCAGTGAGGTGATATGTGCGAAATATCTGGCGCGCAGAGCAGGCATCTGATAGAGTTCATGGCTGCTGCTTCCACCACCAGGCAGGAACAAAGGGCCTCAGTGTGGGATGGCTGACAGGTCCGGCAGAGCTGGGACAAAGCAGCCTGGGGTCAGGCTAGGCTTTGATGCTTGGGGTGCTGGCAAGGTCAACGGGGTTTGAGTCTTACCACCCCTAACAGGTTCCTGTCTGTCACACATTCCTACTGAGAAGGTTCCAGAAATTCCACGCATTCCAGTGCACAGCCCTTATCTGTAGCCTTCCATTTTTATGGAGCATGAAGAAGGGGCTCACCTTCGGGCACCTGCCCCTCCTTCCTTGTGCCCTGCTCCACCTGAGGAAGATGCAAACCACAGCCCCCAGTCAGCACTCACCTGCTGACCCTCCGCCGCATGCTCCAGCCAAGGCCTGGGAGGCAGGAATTTTAATTAATACCTCAACACTTCGTACCCCTAGTTCTGGGTGTTGAACTCAGGTCTCCTATGTGCTAGGCAAGCTCCCTAACGCTGGACCCTCTTTTTTTTTTTTTCCATTTTATTTTGAGATATCATCTAAGTTGTTGAGGCTGGTCTCGAACTCCCTCTGCAGCCCACGATAGCTTTAAGCATGTGGTCTCCCTGCCTCAGCAGAGTAGCTAGGGTCGCAGGCCCAAACTACCATGCCTGGCTGCGGTCCCGTTTGTATTGATGGGAAAACTGAGGCTCAGACGGATCGGCTTCCGTAGGATGCTACAAAGGACAGAGGCTGGGGGGGTGGGGGGCGCAACCACTACCTACAGCAGGTGATGCGAGAGGTCATGTGATAAGGCCAAGGTCACACCTTGCATATAAAGGTAAAGGCGGAAGCAGGCCACATCTCTCCTTAGATCTTAGGTCAGCACTCTTTGCTCTGATGTTCGGAGTTATCAGAACCCTCTTCATGCGCTTTGACCTGTCCACCAGTGCTGTGTGATGCCTGTCTTATCCCTCTTGGCACCCTCCTGTGCTCCACAGCGCTTGAGAGAATCAGAAAACGTGGTCCCTGGCCTGGGGCTCAGTGGGTAGAGCCTTTTCTGTTTATCCATAAGTTCTTGTGTTCAATGCCCAGCACCAAAGCAAGATGACCCCTGCCCCTCACCCCAGTGCACAGGAGGCAGGCAGGGGTGGAGTAGGGGCTGGGGGGGTGGGGGGTGGAGACGGACAGATGGCTCAGTGGTTAAAGGTGCTTGCTGCTTTTGCAGGGGACCTGACTTTAATCCCCAGCACCCACATCAGGTGTCTCACAACTGCCTGTAACCCCAGCTCCAGAGGCTCTAACACCCCTTTCTGGCCTCTGAGGTCACACACTCAGACCACATCCATAGGTAGGAGATTAAAGATAAAATCTTTAAAGAAAGAGAGAAGGGAGAGAGGGAAAGAAAGTGTGGTCCCCACTGGAAGTGCCTCTTCACCCTCTGAACCCCAAAGTCTTAGTGGGTGGCCAGGGTCTGGATGACATGGAGACATAAATGCACAAGCAGAAATATGAACACAAGTCAATGGTGGACAAATAGAAGCAGTGGCCAAAAACAGAACGAAGGATGGGTGGGGTCTCTATTAGGTGGCCCCTTGGGTCCGTTCAGATCTGGGATGGCTCAGATGGGTAGGGTCAGTGTGTTCCCGCCCTAGGTTCTAGAATCCACTTGCCCCAGCCCTTAGCCCTTATAGGGGTCACAAATAGCTCTACCAGGATGTGGCGAGGGGTCAGCCTGGTTGCCACACCTACATCTGCCCTAGCTTCTCCTATGGACATTGTGACCACCTTTGGTCTAGTGCTCATGTCTAACTGCCCTCCCCGCCTGCCCACCTCTGTATGTGAATCAAGGTGCCAGACTTCTCCCCAGGAGTTTGCATGAAAAAAACAGAAATCTCCAACTCTCCAGAACCAGTGCCTGGCCCCCAGAGCACGGTAGAACTTTGGTTCTCCCCCCTACCCACCCACCCCTGACCCCGTCTCTGCCACCCCTTGTCTCCTGGTACCCCAGACAGCATCCTTCACCAGCAGGGACATCCCCTCCCCGCCCTCCCTCCCCTCCCCACCTCCCCCCACCACTGGGACTGAGAGGGAGGCCCTTCCTCTTAGCCAGTACCATGTGCACGGACCTGCTCAGCCCATAGACTGGTTTTGGAGCACTCCCTGCTCCTACCACAGCGCAGCCACAAATCCATGCCCATCTCCCAGGCTCCCAGGCCTGCAGCAGGACCCTGCTTGCACCCAGGCCTGACCCAGCCATCCCTCACTCCAGCTTGGCACCGGGGGTGGGGGGGCCTGGCGCTGCTGCTCGGGAGCCAAGGTCTCTAGTGGTCTCACACACATTTTCACATTCTGGGCTGCCTGCCAAGCCTTATCAGCTTGACTCGATGACTGCGTCATCCCAAGGCCTCTGGACAATTTTCTCTCCTGTCTTGGAAGCCTCTTCTTTCCCTGGGTCCTTCTCCTGGCCAGTTTCATGGTTGGCATGTGGAACTTGGACACCTTCTAGTCCCCCTCCCCCCCCCCCCCCAACACAGCCTTTCATGATAGAGAGACATGGTAGTGAAAGGAATTTGGGCCGAGCCATCAGGCAGCCCTGGCCTTAAATCCCCACCTCGACAATTTGGGTACTAGGGGAGACCCTTCCACTCTAATCTGTGCCTCTTTACCTAGGAAATAGAGCAAACTCCAACCAGACATACAGGCTGCTGGGGGCAGGGAGGGGGCTCAGGACAGAGCTGCAGTGTATGGAGACCTTTTAGCCCCCCAACTCCAGCCCCTATCTCTAAGCCCCCTGACCTCCTGGCTCTCAGTCTGCATGTCCCGTTTGCAGGCTCCTCTCCAGGTCCCCCCTGCCACCCACCTTTTTTGGTCAGGTCCAATATTTCTGCCTGCTTAGAGTATTTTTCTTTTTCTTTTTCTTTCTTTCTTTCTTTTTTATTCTAGAGTATTTTTCTAATTTAAAATTTTTAAATATTATTTAGTTATTTTGAGACAGAATCTTGTTCGTTGTTGTTTTGTTTGTTTGTTTGTTGAGACCGTGTCTCTATGGTAGCCCGGGCTGTCCTGGAGTTCACTATGTAGACCAGACTGGCCTCAAACTCAGAGTTCCAGCTGCCCCTCTGGCTCCCGTGTGTGCCGTGATGAAAGGCATGCGCCACCACACTCAGCCTTTGAGACGGGGTCTTCTGTTGTTGGCCAGGGTGGCCTCCACAGAAAGCCAAGAACGACCTTGCTTTCTTATCTTCTCCCTCTGCCTCTCCCGTGCAGGGACTGTAGGCACACACCACCACCCCTGGCTTCTGAGGTGCTGGGGATGGAATCCAAGGCCTCATGTCGTAGGAGCACTCTGCCGACCGAACCGCATGCCTATGCTTCAGTGCGATTTAGGGCTGGAGAGATGGCTCAGTAGTTAAGAGCACTGTCTGTTCTTCCAAAGGTCCTGAGTTCGATTCCCAGCAACCACATGGTGGCTCACAACCATCTACAACGAGATCTGGTGCCCTCTTCTGGCCTGCAGGTGTACATGCAGGCAGAATATTGTATACATATAACTAATACAATTAACATACGTTAATAATATATTATATACATTAATAATATATTACTATAATTAATATATATAGTGTATATAATTTATACATGTATATAAATAAATCTTTTAAAAAACAAAAAAGAGCCGAGCTGAGTGGTCACATTACCTTCTCGGTGGTCACAGCTGGGCCAAATCCCTGAGCTCGACGGGACTTCTGACATCCTTCAAGTCCATCTGTTTTCTCTGTCCCCTGTACCTGCTGTGTCTCCCAGGGACCATGCCATGCAGTTTGAAGTTCTGGTGCCTCAGCGTGTCCAGATGGCCCTCCATGCTGGTCTGAACCGTTCTCTGTGGTGATGTTTGATGTGGCTCTCCTGAGGTCACTTCCCTCCACCCGGGCCACAGCATACCCAGCACGTAGCAAGTCCCGCCAGCCCCCACTGCCCTTTAAGATCCAGCATCAGGACCCCAACAGACTGGACCTCAGACGTCCTTGACACATACACACCATGACGGCCCCATCCACCTTCCGCAGGTCTGCCAGGCCTCTCAGGGCAGAGCTTCATTGGTCTCCACGTAACCTCAGCCTCAAGCACATCTCGGAATGGTTATGCCAAACAGACAGCTGTTGACTGACAGAAAGGATATAGGAACAAATGGCAGTGGCGGGGCGTGTCTGTCACCTCAGCGACGTCTCAAAGTCGACCAGACAAATCATGAAGGAGCAAAGGATGTTGGTGGAACCCTCAGCATAGGTAAAGCCGCCCCTGATGTGGTCTCCCTGCCTCCCACCACCTTGGAGATGGCACAGGTGGCCTAAAAGGCACAGGGCAGAAGTGGGCCCATGAAGTAGAGGGGCAGTGAGGAGACCCCCCAAGCCAAATGAAAACCATAGGGTTTTCCAGAAGACAAAGATAGAGAACCCAGAACCTTCCAAGACAGCGGCTAAGATGTCTCCAGAGTTTGGAGAACTGGATGATGGCAGCCTGCATCCAACAGTCAGAGGCAGGAGACTGGACACGAAGAAGCATAGTGCCAGAGGCCTGGGGTCAGAGAAGACAGAGTGAGGGACATAGGCAGTTCCCAGCTGAGTTACGGGAGACAACCCCCGCTGCTCTGCCAAAGATCTGCATACTGGGACTTAAAGTATTGCTGCAGAACAATCCTTTCCTGTGTCCGAGAAGGCATCTTATGTATCCCAGGTTAGACCCCCAACTCCCTATGTAGCTAAAGATGACCTTGAACTCCTGAGCCTCTCTCCCCTCTGCCTCTCAAGTTCTGGCATTTCCGGGACATGACACCACAACTGGGTTTATACAGAGCTAGCAGTCCACCCCATGGCTTTGTGCATACTACGAAGACCAAGAGTCCTTCTAGAAGCATCTGAGAACCAAGAGAGGAGTGTCTGTCAGAACGCTCAGGATATTGGTATTCCAAGCCTTAGCCTCCCGCCCCCCACCCCCCTTTTTTTCTGGCAAGAGGTCTCCTTATTGACTTAATACTTACTTAATTTATTTTTCTTTTGAGACTGGGTCTCACTGTCTAACCCAGGCCAGCCTCGGCCTCAGCCCCATCCCTGCTCCGCCCTGGGATGGCAGATGTGTGCCCTGTATTCTGACCCACTCCTCGGAGCTGACTTGGCAGAACTGAAGCTGAGATTCCCTGGGGTCCTGCTCTGGTCTAGGAAAATCCAGTCAGCAGGAAGTCACGGCGGACTGGGGAACAAGCTCTTCCGGGTGTCCCTGACCCCGTGCACTGTGTTGCCTCCGGATCAGGGGCAGGAGCTCAGCTGTGCTGGGCTTTCAGCCTTGGTCGGCCACCACCAAGCCGCTGCGGGAGCATCTTCTAGGCTGCAATACCGACCATCACCAGCAGGTGCCGCTGTCCAACATTCCATCCTCCAGCCCCAGGGTGAAGTTTTCAATGAGACCCCCAAAACCTCCCCCTCAAGAACCACAGGCCTCAAACACATTTGCAAGTGCATTTTAGAGATGAATGAGGTACACCCACACTGGGGAGGTGAAGGTGCCTTAACTGCGTGTGTTGCTTTATAACCATTGCTTGATCTTTAACATGGGTGCCAGGGTGGGATTCAGCGACGGGGATTCAGGGTGACCCCATGGGTAGAGGAGAAAGAGAGAGAGAGACACACACACAGGACTAATTAGCCTATGAGGCAGAACGTGATGGTGTCACGGGGCTTAAGGGCGGGCAGTTTGCCTTCAGAAGCACTCAGGATTCCCACCTGTGCAGCTCAGCGAAGAGGGGAGGGTGGCCGCAAGGCAGGAGCCAGGTGAGCAGCGTTTGTGGGCAGAGAGTGTCTCCCAGAAAGTAGTAACAACGGGACTCAAAAAGACACGGTATAGGCCGGGTGTGGTGGCACACGCCTTTAATCCCAGCCTTTGGGAGGCAGAGGCAGGCAGGTCGCTGTGAGTTCGAGGCCAGCCTGGTCTACAAAGCGATTCCAGGACAGTCAAGGCTACATAGAAGGGAAAGAAAGAAAGAAGGAAAGAAAGAAAGAAGGAAAGAAAGAAAGACAGACAGACAGGTGTGGGCCTGGGGACGCCCAGTGGTTAGAGAGCTCCCCTAGTGTGCCCAGAGACCTGGGCTCCGACCCCAGCACCACAGAAGGCTGGTGTGGGTGTGTGGACGGTGGGTGTGCGGATGGTGGGTGTGCGAAAGTCAGAGAACAGCTTTTGGGAATCCGTTCTCTCCTTCATCTTGTGGGTCCTCAAGGCTCTGGCTCAGGTCATCAGGCTTAAGATCATTACCCACTGAGCCAGCACTGCGGAGGGGGAGACAGGTGGAGCTCTGTGAGTTCGAGGCCAGCCTCGTCTACATTTTGAGTTCCAGGCCAGCCAGGGCTACACAGTGAGACCTTGTCTCAAACTAAAAATGGATCTGGAAGCCAAGAGAGAAGTGCCTTTTCCTCTTATTTAGAATATTTCAACCCCTCTCACTTTTATTTTGAGCAACACGGCCACCTGTTTCAGCTTGTGGGTTCCCAGGGAAGGGCTTTACATCCCTTCTTAAAATGGAAACATAATGACCCTGGTAAGTCATTTACATGTGTGTATAAGTTGGCAAATGCTGTCACATAAATGTTGAGGTGAGGCCTTTAGTCCCAACACTAAGGAGGCAGAGGCAGGTGGATCTCTTTGAGTTCCAGGCCAGCCTGGTCTACAAAGTGAGTCCAGGACAGCCAAGGCTAACACAGAGAGCCATGTCTCGAAAAAACAAACAAACAAACAAAAAGTGTTGAGGTGATTGGGACCTCCCCTCCAACATATACAAAATTCCATAACACATTCACTCGTAATTAAGATTAAAAATTCATAAATAGGGTACAAAAGGCCACTCTTCTCCCACCTCCCCCCTCTGGTTGTCAGCTTGATCCCTAAGATATCCTTGTTGTCCTCCTTGGAGACACTTCTCCACCCTCAGACCTCTCACCGTCGCCATGACCCAAGGATGGCTTTCCTGAGGGGCAGGAATGGGGCAGCAAGAGCACAGCTCTTTGGCTCTGGGCTGGTTTATCTGCCTGGCAGTGAGCGATGTCTCTTGGTGCCCATCGGGTAGTCATAAGCTTGCTGGATGCACAGGACACAGCCCTCCCTCAGTACCTGGATCCTCAGCAATTGCACAGCACGCTGGGAGGGCAGGAAGGGTGGGTGCTGGGCTGGCAGCAGCTGGAGAGAGGGAACCCCCTCAGCTTGAACAGCCCCACCTTCTTTGAGTTGTAGCAACATCTCCAAAAGGCCCCTGGAGAGCCGTAGGTGGCACATGTAGCCATCCTAACATTTGGGAAGCAAGGCTGGCCTTGGCTACTTAGTCCTGGGTCAGCCTTGGCTACATGAGACTGTGTTTCAATAACAATAAAGAGGGAGGGGAAAGGGAGTAGGAGAAAGAAAGAATGAGAGAGAGAGAGAGAGAGAGAGAGAGAGAGAGAGAGAGAGAGAGAGAGAGAAAGGAAAAGGGGGGCAGGCTAGGTAGATGGGTCCTTTAGTAAGTATTTCCCATGTGAGCATAAGGACCAAAGTTTAACCCTCAAACTCAGGTTAAAAATAACAACAGTTGGGTGGCGGCAGTGGCAGTGTTGGCTGCTCACGCCTTTAATCCCAGCACTGGGGAGGCAGAGGCAGGAGGATCCCTGAGTTAGAGGACAGCCTGGTCTATAGAGCAAGTTCCAGAACAGCCAGGGCTACCCTATCTCAAAAAGACTAACTAACTAACCAACCAACCAACCAACTAACTAGCTAACCAACCAACTAACCAACTAATTAACCAACTAGCTAACTAGCTAACTGTCTTAGGAAGGGCAAGTGGAAAGCATAGAGGAAGACATCAGACCTCAACCTCTGACCTTCGCACGCGCAGGCAGCCAAGGGAAAGGGAAAGTTGGAGGAACGTGGGGTGGGGTCCAGGTGGGCCAGCGCTGTGGCTGCAACCTGTTCCCCCTGCCCTGCAGTCTCTCTGTACCTTACGCGGATTACCGCGATCAGGGCAATCCTCTAGGGCCCAGGGAACCAGCTCTGTGACCACAGAGGAAGTCAACAGACTAATGAGACAACGGAGGAGGCCAGAGGAGCCGGGCCCGCCTCCATCCTCCCCTTCCTCTCGATGTGTGGCCTCGCCCAAGGCGCGACCCCATCGAACCTTGCGGCCGCCTTTGGAGAACAGTTAGCATTACCTGCCATGTTAAGAGGAGAGATGAGATCATGCTTGGGCCACGTTCTGAGCTTCGGAGACAATGGATGTATTCTTGCAAGCAGTAACAATAATAATAATTATGGCAAATCTATCCAGTAAATACACCCGGAGCTGCAGTGGGGCCCCTTGGAGGGTTAACAATGAAAGGTCTGGGGTTGTTCTTTAAGTCTCTAGGTGGGGGAGTTTTTTGGCCCCGTATTGATCTCTGGGGTTTGTGCAGTTGATACTGTGGGAGGGCTTGAGGCCCGCGGCAGTCTCTCAGTTCTATTCAGTGGCATTTGCTGACTTTTCCTCTGTGCTTGTGTGTCACCCCCCTCCCCACCCCCTATGGCTTCAAGTTCCCTTTTTCTTTCTTCTTTTGTTCGTTATGTTCTTGTTTTTCCAAGACAGGGTGTCATGTAGCCCAGGATAGCCTAAAACTCGTTATGCAGCCGAGGTTGCCTTTGACTTCCTGCTCCCCCCGCCCTGCCCCCCAGGAACACAGATGTGCACCACTTCCTCACTGGAGGTGGGTTCTAGGATTTCTCAGAACTCCTCCAGCAGCCAGTAGCATCCCAGCCACTCAAAGAGACAGCGGCCTGGCTGCCGGAGGCCCTGGGCGTTTATTTGAGCCTTAGCCACAAACTAGCCTGGACTGTGGGCACCAAGTCTCTTCCACCTGTCCCTCTTAGTGGGGCTGATGACAAGCCAAGATGTGCATGTGACACACCCGGGGTGATCCCAGTGCAGCCAGCTGGGTGCTGTTTGCATTTGGGCTTTTATTGGTCATCAGCCTTCAGCCATGTGCTGTGTGGTGACCGCCGGCGGCCGATCCACGCAGAGTGGAAGTTGATTTGATGGATAGAGGACAAGGGTGCTCTGACAGAAAAGCTACTGTGCGGGGAGGGGAGGGATGTAGGCTCAATTTTCTTAACCAATATATTTTATTAACAACTTAGTGACCGAGCCTACGTCACTTATAACCAGACTAACCAAAACAGTAGGAAATGAGGATTAATGGACACAATAACAAAACCGTAAGGATATCAGTTCCGAGGAACGATTCTCCTGGCATAATCAGCAGGATTTCTTCTGCTGGAACCTGGAGTAACCAGAACCCAGAATCTCAGCAGGAGCTGGAGCCCCGAAGCCTTCCCTCGAGTTGTTCTCTCTAGGAGCATCTCGAAGTGGAGCAATGAACAGCCAAAACTATCCCAAGTCTCCAAAAAGCCCCGCCTGCAGTTCTGGGCTCATTTATATATCTCCTCCCAGAGTCTGTTCATGGGATCTTTTCAGCTGGCAACAATCAAGCTCCCGCACGAGGTGGTTGGTCATCTAGTGGATTAACCTCACCTGTTCTCTCACAAAACCGTTCCAATCCCACACTTGGGATCCTAAAAAACAGGTTTATTTCTCCTTCAGAGGGACATGGCTCGGCTTCTCTAGCAGCATGAGGGCCCTAGTGGCAACCCCAGGGCCTTGTGTAGCACTGTAATCCAAGCACCAGGGGTTGAGACAGGGTGGTCATAAATTCAGGGTCATTCTTAGTCTATGACTGGAGGCAAATTCCACACTCCAGTTCCTAGGAGGGTCAACTGTCCTTCAACACAGCGCCAGGATAAGACAGGAACTCTGCGAAGACTGGACATTCGTGCCTGCTTGAATGAGATGACCCCACAAGTCTTGGGCAGGTGAATACTTGGTCCCCAGTTGGCGCTCTTTGGTGAGGACTAGGAGGCGTGGCCTTGCGGGAGGAAGTATGTCACCAGGGGAGGGGCTTTGGGGTTTCCTGCTAGCTCTCTCTGCTCCCTGTTTGTGGACTGAGATGTGGGGCGCTCTCAGCAGCTGCCCCAGCTGCCTACCACCTGCTACCTCTGCTCTGCCACCATGGACTCTGCGTCTCCGGGATCGTAAGCTCAAGCCAAACGCTTCCTTCTTTGAGACCAAGCAAGAGGAGGCCATGAGCTCCCAAAACTGCCGAGGACAGAGAACACAGAGCTTGGCCAACCTAAAGGGTGATGTGGAACCCTGTAAACATCTAAAGCTGGGGTTCTAAACCCTCCTGATGCTGCCGCCCTTAAAACAGCTTCCTCAGGTTGTGGTGACCCCAACCATAAAATTATTTTTGATGCTACTTGATAACTGTAATTTTGCTACTGTTATGATCATAATATAAATACTTGATATGTAGGATATCTGACCTTTGACCCCAGTGAAAGGGTCATTTGACACACACACATACCTCACAAAGGGTCACATCCCACAGGTTGAGAACTACTGATTTAAAGAATAGTAATTTGGAGCTAGGCTCTCTCAGGATGACCTCCGCTTGGGAGGCAGCAAGTGGGAGGAGAGGGGCGTGGGGGGAGGGGAAATGCGCATGCACGCATGCGCACACAGACACACACACACACACACACACACATGCACGCACGCACGCACGCACGCACACACGCACGACATGGAAGGTGCGGATTGGCTTCCCACAATAGGCAACCGGGGAATGCAGACAGGTTGTGGCTCCTGGCACTCAGGCGGTTGAGGCAGGAAGAGCCAGAGTTTGAGGCCAGCTTGGGTGACATGTTGAGATGCTCTCATAAAAATAAAAACTAAGGGGCTGGAGAGGTGGCTCAGTGGTGAAGAGCACTGGCTGCTCTTCCAAAGGACCCGGGTTCAGTTCCCAGCCCCCACATGTCAGCTCACAGCTGTCTGTAACTCCAAGATCTGACACCCTCACACCAATGCACATAAATTAAAATTAAATTTAAAAAATATTAAAAATACATAAATAAAATAAAAACTAAAAATAAGTATATCTGTATGCATTGCATATATAGGATTTAAGTTTAAGGGCAACTGGGCCCTGAGAGATGGCTCAGTGGTTATGAATATGGCTGCCCTTCCGGAGGACCCGGGTTCAATTCCTAGCACCTACATGGAATCTTAGAACTTTCTGTAACTCCGGTCCCAAGGGATCCAATGCCTTTATCTGGCCTCCTCGGGCACTAGGCACACACATGATGCACATACATATATCCAAGCAAAACATGTATATAAAATAAAAGTTATAGCCGGACATGTTGGCGCACACCTGTAATCCCAGTACTCGGGAGGCAGAGGCAGTCAGATTGCTGTGAGTTCGAGGTCAGCCTGGTCTACAAAGTGAGTCCAGGACAGCCAAGGCTACACAGAGAAACCTTGTCTAGAAAAACTAAAAAAAAAAAAAAAGGCAGAAAGATACAGGAAAAAGGAAAAGTGTAAAAATAACAAGATGATTCTTTAAAAATTGCATTAATAATACATGCTCTCCCTCACACACAAATAAATAAATAAATGTTATAGAAATTTTAATTAAAAACTATTAACCTTGCCAGGCGTGGTGGCCCATGCCTTTAATCCTACCACTCAGGAGGCAGAGGCAGGATCACTGAGTTGGAGGCTAGCCTGGTCTACGAGTTCTAAGGCAGCCTGGGCTACATAGAGAGACCCTGTCTGAGAACAGGTAGATGAATAAATGAAAAAGTCAGGTCTGTGGTGTACATCTGCAATCCCAAGACTCCCACAGGAAGATGCTTCAGGGACAGAACTGGCACGTGCACAGGGTGGCCATCCTGGCATGAGAGACCCATGTCAGCAACAGGTAAGGGCCAGCTTCCAGAGCTTTCCTCCGACGTCCACATATACCCCATAACATGTGCAAGGCCCACTTTTTTTTTTCTTTGACACAAAGTTTCTCTGTAGCCTTGGCTGTCCTGGACTCATTTTGTAGACCAGGCTGGCCTCGAACTCACAAAGGCCTGCCTGCCTCCACCTCCTGAGTGCTGGGATTAAAGACCTGTGCCACTACCACCTGCCCGCCCATTTTTAATTAAAAAAAAAAAAAGTTAGATGGGCAGTGCCGTCACACGCCTTTAATCCCAGCACTCGGGAGGCAGAGGCAGAGGCAGGTGGATCGCTGTGAGTTTGAGGCCAGCCTGGTCTACAAAGCAAGTCCAGGACAGCCAAGCCTACACAGAGAATCCCTGTCTCGAAAAAAAAAAAAAAGATTTATTTATTTATTACATATATAGTGTTTTGCCTGCATGCCAGAAGAGGGCACCAGATCACATTACAGATGGTTGTGAGCCACCATGTGGTTGCTGGGAATTGAACTCAGGACCTTTGGGAAAACAGCCAATGCTCTTATCCTCTGAGCCATCTCTCCAGCCCTATTTTTTTTTCTCTATTTATTTTTAATGTACATCTGGTGTTTGGCCTAAATGTACGTCTGTATGAGGGAGTCAGATTCACTGGAACTTGAGTTACAGACAGTTGTGAATAGCCACATGGGTGCTAGGAATTGAACCTGGGTCCTCTGGAAGAGCAGCCGGTGCTCTTAACCACGGAGCCACCTCTCCAGCCCCCAGAATCTAGCTTTTTATGTGATGTCCAAGGACCCCACAGGAACGGGCTGCACCTCAAGCTGTTTTGCCTGCCCATGGCTGTTTCTCCAGCCCCTTGGGGTTAATTAATTAGCCACCACTCTCAGCCAACCATTTTACCTTAAGGCAATGGCTGTGCCTTCCAGAAAACTTAGCCCCACTCCTGTTCCTATGAACAAAGTTTTCCTGGACAAATCACGGCTCGCATTGTTCTCTGTTCTGTCTGTGTAGTTGGGTAGTCAAAACAGATCATATGGCCTGCATAGCCTAATAATTGACTACTTTGTTCTTTTTTGTTTTGTTTTGTCTTTGAGACAAGGTTTCCCTGTGTAGCCTTGGCTGTCCTGGACCCGTTTTATAGACCAGGCTGGCCTTGAACTCACAGCCATCTGGCTGCCTCTGCCTCCCAAGTGCTGAGATTAAAGACGTGCGCCACCACGCCCAGCTTGCTACGTGGCTCTCAACAGAGTTTTTTTATTGGTGCGTAGAGAGGAGGAACACTTTGTGTTTTCTTTCAGGTTTATTTTGTGTGTACTTTTACATTCAGTGTTTTGCCCGTCTACGTGTCTGTGCACCATGTGAGCTCCTGGTGCCTGCAGAGGTGACAAAGAGGGAATCAGATTCCCTGGAACTGGAGTTCCAGAGGGTTGTGAGCCACCATGTGTGTCCTGGGAACCAAACCCAGGTCCTCTGTAGGAGTAGCCAGTGTTCTTACTGCTGAGCCATTCTCCAGCCCCAGGGGCACTTTCATTCTTCTGTCACTGTCAGGGGCCTCGGCAGGAGAGTGCCGGTCACTCATTATTACTTGATGGCTGAGAAATAAATGGTAAGGAATTGCCCGTTCAGGAAGCCACAAGAATGTTCTTGGGCCTCAAGAATTCTCTGTCGATGTGGCTCCGAGTTCATTCCTCCAGCATGGGCGAGATCCTAACTTCCATCCCTAGTGTTGTGTGTGTGTGTGGGGGGGAATGGTGGTCGAAACCTGTAGTACCAACAGTAAGGTAGATGGAAGGACAGAAGTTCAAGGCCATCCTCAGCTGCGTAGTGAGTTTGAGGCCAGCCTGGGCATGCAGGGTCGGTCAGGAAGGCTTCCTGGCCGGCTGACTCAGGTTTGATTTCCAACTCAGACACCCCCCCGGGGGCGTGGCCTCAGGCAGGCCCTTGACCCCCTTCACACCACAGAAGTGGTCGCTGGAGCAGAGTGACAGCCACAGAAGACATCAGAACCCCACCTGCCCAGACACATCCCCCTCCATCTGCCTCAGGCGTGGTCTCCAGTTACCAGGCCAGTTTCAGGCTCCTCTGTGTAGCCCTCCCCCCGCCCCCGCATTGCCAAGCTCTCTAGGGACGAGCCTCCACGGCCACCTCCTCCTTCGGCTGAACCCCGAAGCCTCGCTGACCCCTCACCCCTTGCCCTGGTCCCCAACAATGAGAAGTGAGCACACGGAACACTGAACAGGTCTGACCTAGCGTGGGGACAAGGGGGACACCCCTCTGGTGCGGGAGGGTGGCATTCCGCAGGCACCTACAGGCACAGAGCAGGTCCTTGACTAATCTCACCCTCTAGACAGGCCGGTTAAGAGGCAGGCGATTCCTGGAAGGAAGTCACCTGTGTGCAGCTTCTGGTCTGGAGTCAAGCCTTAGGGCTCTCTCGGTCTAACACTGTAGAACCAAGGCCTGAGTTGCCGCCCCGCCCGCCCTCAGAGTCAGGAGAAACCCCAGCTTTCTCAGCTAGGCCTGTGGGTAGGAGTCTTTCCCCAGGACTCTCCACCGATAGAACGTCAAAACAGAATAAGCCAGAAGATGTTCAGGGTGTGAGAAGTCACTGCCCAAAGGACTGGCACCTCAGCTCCTGGCAACTTCAAGGTCGGCCCACCTCCTTCTCCTTTGCCTCCTCCTTTTCTTCCTCTTCCTCCTCTTCCTCCTCCTCCACCACCTCCTCCTCCTCACCCTCCTTTTCCCATTCCTCCTTTTTCGAGACAGGCCCCATGTAGTCTAAACTGGCCTTGAAGTCGCTGTGCAGACCAGGCCAGCTGAGGCCTCCTAAGTGCTGGATTAAAGGCATGCACCACCCTGCTGGCAAGCCTTTTAACTTTACAAACGGGGACACTGAGGCCCAGAGAGAGGGAGTTGCTCAATCTGACACAGAGAGAAGACTCAACACTGAAAACTAGTCTCGGGTGGGGTGGGCAGAAGTGGAGGTAGTCAGGGGGCAGAAGCAGGGGCAGAGGCAGGGGCAGGGGCAGAAGCAGGGGCAGGGGCAGGGGCAGGGGCAGAAGGTGGCAGCCTTCCCTGTGCTGTGGGAAAGGGGTCATCTTTAGTACTGACCTCTCTGAGGGGACAGAGGGACGTCCCAGGCTTGACCAGCACAAACACAGAGAATCTGCTGTCCTCTCATCCAGGCCGAGTGCCACCTCCACTTGCCTGCAGCCACCCCGCCGAAGGAGGCCTCCCATCCCTTGGCCCAGGGAGAGAAAGTCGGCAACAATGCATTCAAACCGAAAACATCTCTGTCTTTCTCCACAGAACAATGGCCATTAACAGGCGTGGAACTGGAGTGGGGAAGGAGAAGGGAGCTGCAGAGGCGGAGGGCCTGGAGGGCTGAGGGGTACAGGGGTGCTGGGGAGAGCGTTTGTCCCAGGGCAACCACTGGACCCTACCCCACACGCACTCTCTGAGGACCCAAGCCTGCAGAGGACTGGTGCCCCCATGCCCGCCTCTCGCGCTGGACACTTGCCACCCACCGGGAAGTAAGAGACTTCAATAAGCCAACAATTTAAAACAGCTCCCGCCACACACATCCCCAGCAGGGTTAATTCTGTTCCAGGAAGCGCAGCCTTGACTGTCCTGCTGGAGGTGACAGGACCTCAGGCATCCCCCGAAGGCCAACGGCAGGTCTCCAGGTCCCTTACCATGGGAACCCCACCAGCCCAGGCCCTTTTTTTGTTTGTTTTCTTAGGGGGGTAGCTGAGACAGCGAGTCCTTGTCAGAGCGGGAGATGACGCATTTTTCTGCAGCCGCAAGCCACTTTTGACGGGTCCGCCCCATCGGGGAGCAACGGAAACCTCCTCCCACCCAGCACGGCTTTTGTCTGCACCACATATTTATCTTATTTGGAAGATTTTTGTGGGTTTTCCCGTCTTTCTCCAGTGCATACTGCCCTGAGGGGGACGCAGGCTGTGGGGCTGAGGGGGGGGAGCAGAGGGAAGGGTGAGGGGAGTTCTTGGGGCTCCTATGCCTGGGAGTTACAGCACATTCAAGGGCAGGGGAGGGGAATTTTCCCCCCAGCACCCTCCATGCCCCATGAAGATGCTAGAGACCTGGCCACACCAAAGCCCCCAGGCCTGTCTCTTCTGGGTCTCTCCTCAGTACTTGTGACGAAGGGTTTCAGGTATTGCAGGCTTGCCTGGAGCTCACTGGGCGGTGGTGGATGACCTTGAACTTCTGACCCTCCCCTTTCTCAGCTTCCCTTGAGTACCCCCATTTCTGAAAAAAAAATCCGTCTTTCTTTTCAAAGACAGGGTCTCCTGTAGCTCAGGCTAGCTCTATCTCTATGTAGCTGAAGCTGGCCTTGAGCTCCCAATGCTGTCTGCACCTCTCTTTTTTTTTTTTTTGGTTTTTCGAGACAGGGTCTCTCTGTGTTAGCCTTGGCTGTCCTGGACTCACTTTGTAGACCAGGCTGGCCTCGAACTCACAGCAATCCGCCCGCCTCTGCCTCCCGAGTGCTGGGATTAAAGGCGTGCGCCACCACGCCCGGCTTGTCTGCACCTCTCAAACGCTGAGGTTACAGGCTGGAGCCTCGAAGCACCTGCCTCCCAAGAGTTATTTCTTTTACGTCTGTGTGTCTGAATTTCTGTGCACCACATAAATGCAGGTACTCAACGAGGCCAGGAGAGGGCGCCAGAGAGCCTGGCGCTGGAGTTCCGAGGGGATGTGAGCCACCGGATGCAGGTGCTGAGAATTGAGCCAATCCCTCTGCAAGAGCAGGGAGCGCTCATAAGCGCCGAGCCTTCTCTCCTGCCGGTCTCCACATAGTTCTGACTGTGGCGGTGTCCTTGCTGGTGTTGAGATTAAACCGGCTACCTTCTGGCTTTCCGGCATTACTCTCAGCTAGGCTACATAAGTCTATCCCAGGGGCTGGAGAGATGGCTTAGTGGTTAAGGACGTGTGTCATTCTTGCAGAGGACTGAAGTTCAGTTCCCAGCACCCACATCAGGCAGCTCCAGGGCATACCCCTAACCTCGGGCACGTACACATATGCACACACACACACACACACGTGTACACGTGAATAAATAATAATAAAAATATTCCAGAAAGAACGTTCTAGTGTTTTGCCTCTCGTCTGCAGTCTCGCACTGAGGCCGTCTCTTCCTGCCTTGTTTCCTCTCTCTTACCTCCGCCCTTCAACGCCCTCCGCCGTTCAAATACAGAGTTGAGCCAGGCTGCTTTTTAACTCACTCTGTTGCTAGGGCTGATCTGTAACTCACAATCCTCCTGCCTCAGCCTCCCAAAAGCTGGCACGGCAGATAGGCAGCACCACACATAACCCTCCGCGGTGTTTGTTTTTTCTTAAATGGTTTTCCTTTGCTTTATGTGTACGCGTGTCTTGCCTGCACGCATGCCTGTGCACCGTGGAGGCCCGACGAGGGCATCAGATCCCCCGGAACTGGAGTGACAGAGGGTTGTGAGGCACAGTGCGGTGCTGAGGGTGGAGCCCCGGACTTCTGGAAGAGCAGCCAGCGCCCCTAACCACTGAGCCATCTCTCCAGCTCTTGTAGTTCTTTCTTCATTCTTTCTCCCCTGGGGTGGTGGGGGAGAGTTCCTATTGTGCCAGCTTTTAGCGCCCCATGCCCTGGGCGACCACAGATTTGGAGGTCCCCTCCCCATGCTGGGCCCCTCTCCAAACCGCACAAAAAAAAAATTCCCTCCGTCTCTGCATCCACAGAAGACGGCAGCCTCTCAGAGGGGTTCCCTGCCGTGAGCAGAATCATCTGACAGGGCAGGGGACAGGGGGGAGATGACGGACCAGGGCTGTGGCTTTGCCTGTTTCGAGTTGTGCTGAGCAGCCCTCCCCCATACTGTGGGAGGCACAGGGCATCCCCTGTGGAGGCCTGTCGTGTTGTGTTCCACACACACCTCAAAGGCGGTCTCCCAGCCAGTAGTGTGTGTTTTTAATGTGGCCATTCAGAGGGCTACCTGATGTTTTAGGCCAGAGAGGGTGACTCACTGTGGCTTTTCAGGCAGTGAGATATTTTGGGACAAGAAGCCTTGTAGTGGCCAGCCGGCTCCCTGGCCCCTGTGGGCAGTGGACAGCCTCCAGCCCCAAGCATATTTGCCTAAGGCCAGGTAATCCTCAAGGGGCTGTCCCTTCCAGACCCCAAGCTCATCATGTGGAAGCGTGACTGGTCTGTCCTGGGTGGCGCACAGTCTTTCTTTCTTCAAAATTTTATTTTTTATAAGAATTTAAAAAAATTTTATGTGTATGAGTATTTACCTGTACTGTGTGTGCAATGCCGAGGGAGACCAGAAGGGGGTGTCAGACTTATATGAATGGTTACGAGCTGCCACCACGTGAGTGCTGGGACCTATACCAGGATCCTTTGCAAAAGCAGCCAGTGCTCTTAATCACTGAGCCATCTCTCCAGCCCTCCTATTTGTGTGTGTATGTATGTGCGCGTGCGTGTGCATGTGCATGTAGGTGTGTGCCTGTGCGTGCAGGTGCCCATGGAGGCAGAGGTATCAGATCCTCTGGAGCTGGCTGTTAGAGGAAGTTAGGAGCCACCCAGTGTTGGTGCTGGGAACTGAATTTGGGTCCTTTCTAAGCCTAACTGCATCTCCATCCCGGCATCCGCGTCACTGCCCTTTCTCACACATCTGTATCTCTGATGAGTGAGGAGTTCCCATAAAAGCATGACAGAAATCTTTAAAATGTTCTTGACCCAGTCCTGAAAAAGAAACCCCCCCCCAAAAAAAAGAAAAGAAAAACACTGGCTACCTATGGGTAGCAGAAAAGCACGGTTTCTTCTTTCCTTTTGTAGATCAAGTGAGCCATTCGCCGGCCTCAGCCTCCTGTGTACTAAGACTGTAGGTGCGCCCCCCACACCAGCAGAATTGGGGGGCTGTCATTTGCTGTTTTCTGTGTCTTATACTATCCTGAGGTCCCCTGAGTGAGGGCGTCGGCCTTCTCTGAGGACTGCAGGCTCACCGAGGACGGGATGGGGCCTGTGCCTCCTGAGTATCCTTAATGCCTAGTTGTGACTGAACAGTGTTGTGTGTATATATATTGGGGGGCTTTACCTTGGGGGAGACGTCCCGGGTTCCCCAGACAGAGCTCAACGACAGTGAGATGCTCGGTGGCCAGTGGCTCGCGTACAGCTGCTGGGATGTGCCGTGGTACATCCATGCCGCCTTGTGAGTGTTCCTTTTTCAGTAGTGGGACTCAAACCTACGGCCTCACTTCTCCACCACTGAAGGCCCTCCCCCAGTCAGTGACTAAAGCATTTACTGATTTACTTATTGAGAGAGGAAATCGTGTACCCCAGGTTGACACCAAACTTGCCTGAGGTCAGAGAGCAGAACGTAGTTCTTTCCAGGGGTCAAACTCAGGTCATCAGGCTTTTCTCTCCTGCAAGCGCCCTGTGCCCGCCAGGAGCCAAGCACCGCCACACATAACCCTCTGCAGGGCCTTCCTTTCCGAGATGGTTTTCCTTTGTTTTACGCATGCGGGTGTGTTGCCTGGGTGCGTATCTGTGCACCAGGGAGGGAACCAAGATTGGCAACACCTGGGTTTCCTTTTAAATTGTCTGTGGGTGCCTGTGAGGGTTCGTATGCACTCACTTGCTGGGAAGCTGAGGCCAGCATGGCATGCTGGGTGGGTGTCTCTCACTTCATGCCTCACTGAACCGGAAGCTCGCTTTCCAGCTGACCGGCGGCTGCCCGACCAGCCCCAGAAGCTCAGCCAGTTCTTCCCCTGTGGGCATGGGCATCCACACCAGGATTCGTGTCGGGGCTTTGGGGTCCAGAACCAGACTCTCCATCTTGCACAGCAAGTGTTCTCACCTACTGAGTGGCTCCCCAGCCCTGAACCTGGGTTTCTAATGGGCTCCCCAATATCAGCTTGAAAGCTACTGATCTTTTTGGCCACCCCTCAAACAAGGCAAGACGAAGACAATTTTATTGCCCAGGTAAGAAAAGTGGGAGCCCAGAGAGGGAAATCCAATGTCCTAAGGTCACACAGCAGGATGAGGGTATGACTCTGGTGGGGGAAAGGAGTGGTCCCTAGACCTTATCGGCCCCTCCCCCAATCCTAAGCATTTAGCACTGAGAGCCAGGGCTCTGCATGGGCAGCAGCCTTCTGCAGAGGGTAAACTGCACCCCTCAGAGTCCAGCTGGCTTCTGGAACCTGAGCAGAGAGAGCAAGAAGAGGAGAGACCCAGAGAGGCCAAGGTCAGCCCTCCTCAGATGGAGCAGTGACATCAGGCTGGCCAGGAGCCCTGTGGTCCCGCCACGGAGCCTGCCAGAACATGGGGGCCCGAAGAGGATCCCAGTACACAGCTGGGACAGCCTCTGTGGGTGGAAATGACATTGCTTGGCTTTAAATAGCTGACTCCCGGGCCCCGGAGCCTCAGCAGGGTTACTAACGCCTGCTTGCTGGGGCCCAATGTCACTCTGTTTGCCTAGGTTGGGCATTTTCCTGGTACCTGGCGTCCCACTCGCAGCAGGACTCCGATGACTCCTTTACAAGGGGCTGTCTATTTCTGGCATCTGGGTTTGAGTTGACCACAGGTGTGTTTGTTTTATTCTTACAAAGTGACGCTGCTCAAGTCAACTGAAGACCTGGGCAGCCCGAGGGCATCTGCTGTCTCCACAGCGGAGGGAAATAGATGCAGCCAAGGGTGAGCATGGGGCCGTATCCGGACACCAGTGTGCTAACTTAGGGAACCCCACATATGTGTTTGTGGTTTTCTTTTGGGCTTTAGGTTTTTGAGACAGGATCTCATGTAGCTCAGGCTGCCCTCTAACTTGGTGTGTAGCTAAAGTGTGTAGCTCTGATCCTCCTCCCTCGACCCCTCAGAATGCTAGGATGACAGCTGAGCACTGTCACTGCTGGCTCTGTGTTTTCCTTCTCTTTAAAAAAAAAAAGTTTTAGTGGGACGTGGTGGTGCACGCCTTTAATCCCAGCACATGGGAGGTGGAGGCAGTTGAGTTGCTGTGAGTTCGAGGCCAGCCTGTGGCCTACAAAGCAAGTCCAGGACAGCCAGGGCTACACAAAGATACCCTGTCTCAGGCGGAAAAAAAGTTTTTGTTAACAGCTTGTTTTTACCATGAACCAACTGGATTCTGGGAGACTGAATGTCCACCATCAGATTTGGTAGCAGACACTTTTGCCTGCTGCCCAGCCAACTTAACCACGATGATGAGTTCCAGGTTCAGTGGGAAATAAGGCATAGGGTGAGAGTTCCAGATCATCCTATAAAAGGTATTTGAGGCTAGCCTGGGCTACATGAAACCATGTCTAAAAAACAATCAAACAAGCCAATGATGGCTCAGTGGCTAAGAACACTTACTGCCCTTCCAGAGGATCTGAGATATATATGTATGTGTGTGTATATATATATATATATAATGTATATGCATACATATGTGTATATGTATATATATATATATATATCCCCCCAAAGGCTGTGGAATGAAGAGAAACTTCTGTGGTTAGCAGTACTGTGATAGCTCCTAGCAGGAGGATGGATGGCCCATTCCCTGGACTACTGCTATTCAGTGGTGAGAATAAATGACACACACCCACAACAGTGTCGCAGATGTGATATTAAACAAAGCTGGGGAGGAAGAAAGACATCCTATGGAGCCATCCCCACAACTCTCAAAACCAGCTTGCCAAAGGAGTTCAGGCGGGGCTGCCCGTGTGGGCGGCATGCTCAGGCCCCGAAGCTGGCCCGCTATCGTTCATGCTCGTAGACAGTCCGAGATGGCTCAGTCCGCGTCATGTTCTCTGTGCGAGACGCAGGACCTGAGCCCAGATCCCCAGCATCCACATGAAAGTCCTCAGTACTGACTGGAGGGTGGAGGCAGAGACAGATGGGTCCCTGGAGCGCATCCGTTAACCAGTCGGTGAGTCCCGGGTCCCAGGAACGCGGGTCCGTCCGGGTTAGCCCTCACGGCTACCGTCATACAGCCTGAAAGGAGAGGCGAAGCCTCCGCGGAGCAGCTGTCTAGATCAGGCTAGTCTGTAGGGGATTGTCTCCATTGTCAACAGCTGGCTCAGCCCACTGTGGGCGGCATCGTTCCTCAGGCAGGTGGCCCTGGGCTGTATTAAACAGCAACAACTGCGCATGAGCCAGTGAACCAAACAGACCGGCGTTCCTCCACAGTGGCCGTTTCAGGGTCCTGCCCTGATTTTTCCTGTGCGCTGTGACTGGGAAATATAAGGTGAAACCCTTTCCACCTCCTAAGTTGCTTTTGGTCAGAGGGTTTGAGCACAACAGAGATGTAATTGGGAGACTAGAGAGCAATGGTAGATAATCTATACTGACTTCTTGTACCCAAGAACACACACACACACACACACACACACACACACACACACACACACCAGGAAATAAAACGTAAATAAAAATAAACACACAAAAAAGAAAACCCTCCAAACTGCTCTTCCTGGTCCTCCTCCCCAGCAACCTTCTGCTTCCTGAGAGTTCTGGGAAAGGTCCTGGGCGAAGGCAGCTTGAAGGAGCAAGGGAATGGAAGCCTGGTTTCCACAGGGCCGAGCCTAAGGGGCGGCAGTCACTTGGGACTTGTAATTCTCGGCACCACTTAAGAGTCGCCCGGCCCCTCCCCCGGCCTCTGGGAGCTGGAACCAATTAGATTTTGACCTCACCAAGGCAGGCTTTCCCACGTCTTGTTTTGGGGGGAGGGGTGGAGACCCTGAAGGGAAGTGGCAGCAGCCCTGACCCCCACTGTCACTTTGTGTGCGTGGCCACAAAAAGCTGAGGTTCCTTCAGGTCCCTCCTGTCCCCAGTCAGAGAAGAGCTGCTTGCAGATCTGGGGACACAGTTGATGAGGAACCCCAGGGCTGGGGCTTGGAGGCATCTGTGCTCCTGGAGGCACACTTGCTGACTGTGGAGGAGACCTGTGGCCTGGCCTGGGCTGTCCCAAGGTGACTCCTGGTGACAGTTGGAAAGCCTCTGTGGTTGGGGCTGGTGGGAGTGTGTGTTGGGGGGGGGGGGTTGTTTTATTACTATTTTATTATTATTTTTGTTTGATGACAAACTGGATGGATCTGGCTGGGGGTTTTGGCTTCTCCTCTGCTGACCCGTATGTTGGCTGACTGACTCAGTGGTGGGTTATTTTGGCCCTGTAGGGGGCCTAGGCTCAGTCACTTCTCCTCAGGCCCTCTTTGCTCTTGGCTCAGCCTCCCCTGCAGTGCCAGGCTTGTTTGCCTGGCTGTCTGGGCCCTGAGGACTGAGCACGCAGGAGGGCTTTGTTGGACTGAGTGTCCAGGGTCTGGGTATGTGGCTCTGGGGCGCCTTTTAACTGCAGCCTTTGCCCCTCTGATTCCCCTCCTCTCTATGGGCCGCTGGGCCTGGGCACTCAGCCCTGCAGTATGCAGCCACTTCTGGATCCTGTTACAGATGGTTCTGGACTCATGAAGGTTAGAACACATCTTTTTGTGTTTTGTTTTGTTTTGTTTTGTTTTTGTTTTTGTTTTTGGTTCTTCGAGATGGGGTTTCTCTGTGTAGCCTTGGCTGTCCTGGACTTTCCTGGTAGACACTGGCCTCTGAGCCTAGATGTCCCCATAGTTGGAGAGTCAGTTGTTGTTACCCCAAGTCCATTTCCTCCTAGGTTCAGATGTGGTAGCCATGGCCTCAGTGGCTACCTAGGCAGTGAGGTAACTCTGGTGCTGGAAGTTGCTAGGGTGGAGAGCTGGAATTTAGGAGGAGCCAGAGGTACCAGTCCAGACTTCCCCTCCAGGCTTCTGTTTTTGGGTTTGGCTTTTTTTGGGGTCGGGAGGGGGTTTGGGTTTTTTTGTTTTGTTTTGTTTTGTTTTTGAGACAGGGTTTCTTTGTGTAGCCTTGGCTTTCCTGTACTAGCTTTGTAGACCAGGCTGGCCTCAAACTCACAGCGATCTGCCTGCCTCTGCCTCCCAAGTGCTGGGATTAAAGGTGTGAGCTACCATACCTGGCTCCTGTTTTTTTTCTTTTTTTTTTTTCTTTCCAGAGACAGGGTTTCTCTGTGTAGCTCTGGCAATCCTGAAAGTCACTTTGTAAACCAGCCTGGCCTTGAACTCACAGAGATCTGCCTACTTCTGCCTTCCAAGTGCTGGAGTTGGTTAAAAGCATGTGCCACCGATGTCTGGCTTTTGTTTTTGTCTTTTTAAGACAAGATTTTTCTATGTAGCCCTGGCTGTCCTGCAACTCACTCTGTAGAGCCGGCTGGCCTTGAACTCAGAGAGCCTCAGGCCTCTGCCTCCCAAGTGCTGGGACTAAAGGCGCGTGCCACCACCACCAGGCTTGACCTCATTCATAGGAGAAATAAATGTCTATGTATATTCAGCCATTGATACCTGACTTGTTATTGCCCAGTTGGTTCTGTGGTGATTGGCTTCTTGGACTCACTGCCCCTCCCCCATCCCCACCTTGTTAACTGGGTCCTCTATAAAGTGTTCTCTGTCCCAGTGTTCTAGAGATCCAGCCGTTTTCCACACACATCCTACCTGGGATGGGGGTGGGGGTGGGGTGGACAGGGGACAGGAATGGGGACTGGAGGGGTTAAGTGACTTGCTCCAGTCATGCAGCTGTGTGGGATGGGGTGGTCCACCTGCCCAGTGGCTCTCAGCCTCTGCCCCAAAGAGCCAGTGTAACCACACACATGTAACGCACACATACCGCAGGCAGAGGCAAGAAGATCAAGGGCAGCCTGATCCTCAGGTCGAGCCTGTCTCAAAATGAAAGTCACAAAAAGAAGCTGGATGGTGGTGCACGCCTTTAATCCCAGCTCTTGGGAGGCAGAGGCAGGCGGATCTCGGTGAGTTCGAGGCCAGCCTGGTCCACAGAGCAAGTTCCAGGATAAAGTCACAAAAAGAAACATGCACTGGGGGCTTGAGAGATGGCTCAGAGGTTAAGAGCACTGACTGCTCTCCCAGAGGTCCTGAGTTCAATTCCCAGCAACCACATGGTGACTCACAGCCGTCTATAATGTGACCTAATGCCCTCTTCTGGCCTGCAGGTGTACATGCAGGCAAGGTGCTGTATACATAGTAATAAATAAATTTAAACAACAAAAAAGGAAACATACATTGTTCTTAGCTGCTGTAACTTTTTTAAAACAACTAGCCCGCTGGAGAGATGGCTCAGCTATCAGGGTCTGTGGTCCTCACTGAGAACTGGAGCATTTCCCGGCACCCACTGTGGTGGCACACCCTGCAGCCCCAACACGCTGGAGGCAGAGGCAGGAGGTGAGAGGTCTAGGTTTGGTCTCAGCTACATAGTGAGTTCCAGGCCCGCCTGGACTGGATGGGACCTGTGCTTAGCGTGGGATTTCTTTCTAGGTAACATGTTTTTGAGACCCTTCCATGTGTAGCGTGGGCCAGAGCGGTCCTTTTTGACGGCAGAACTGGATTTCACTGGATTTACCACGTTCTGTTGGCTGACACCTGTCTCAACCCCTCGGGTGGTGACGAAGGTCACTTGCTGTGCCACCATGCCTCTTGGGGGCAGGCTATTCTGCAGAATGCCCCTCTGATCTTGGGTCACACGACTGTTCCCCCTTGGGATTTGTCAGGACCACCGGGCCACTGTGTCTTCTAGCCACACAGCTGCATCTCTTTGTCTCGGGTTCCACTGTTGGCAGGTGGCACCGGGGGCAGAGTGTCTCACCTCCAACAGTGTGGCACTATGACCCTGCCACTGCCCGAGGCCCCTGCCACTGCCTTCCCCACTCCATGAGCACAGAACCTCAGAGCTATTTCAGGCCCCTCTGTGGCAGACCTGGCCTGGGAAAATCTAAGGTCCTGGACACCATTGCCTTCCTTAAAAGCGAGGTCATCACTGAGCCTGGGGACTTCAATCAGGTGGCCCAGCCCCTTGCTTCTGGTTCCCACTGGGGGAGAAGATGCGTCAAGTCACTGGGAGCGGCTTCCTGTTGACAGCTGGTGGCCTTAGCTGTAGGGAGCCTCCAGGACTTGTGTGTTTGTCATGGCTGGCCCCTTCACACCAGTGGAAACTAGCTTTCTTCTTGGTCCGGTTCCGGTTCCCTCTGTGAAGCCCCAAGATGTCACACGGGCTACCCAAACTCTGTGAGTTTGAGGCCAGCCTGGTCTACAGAGCGAGTTTCAGGACAGCCAAAATCACACAGAGCCAGAGATGAGGACTAGTGTCCCCAGAGTACTATGGTCCCGTCCCACAGGATCAGAGTCAGGAAGAGGAGGACCAAGTTGGGGTCTCAGCTTTGAAGAAGCCCCTGGTACACCCCAGGCTCCTGTTTCCTCAGCAGGATACAGCGAGCGAACGGTGCAGTCCTTTACAGCACTGATCTAGGACGCGATGAAGCATCTCAAGAGACAGGCTGGCTGCCTCCATGGAGGGGCAGGCCTGTAATACCGGGCTCCATTCCCTTTGGTCACCCTCTACCAGACGGACGGCTCTGGAAGAACCCACACTTGAGGGCTGGACATCTCTTAACCCAAAACTCACCTTTCCCCTTTTGTTAGCTGTGAGGCCCTGGGTTTCTCTGCCTCTCCTACCTGCACCTCCCAAGTGCTGGGATTACGGGGGTGAGCCTCAGCAACTGCTTTAGTCAGTGTTGGGACTCGAACCCAGGGCTTCACGCATGCTAAGCAAACACCCCACCAACTGAGCCACGTCCCCAGCCCCTTTCTGACCCTTTGTATAAGGCTATAACACAATGGTGGCGTTTTCACAGGTTGGTAGGACTTGTTGGAGACAGCTTGTGGACTGATACAGATGCCCAGGTGTTGGAAAAATGATGTTGGAGTCACCCTGAATTCTCCCGGTCAGCTGGTCTCAGAAGCTGAACAGAGCCTGACTCGCCTGGTACTTAGATGCGAGAAGGCTCCACCGAATAGGACCAGCCTTCATCCCCACGCTGAGGGCCAGGGGCTCAGGCAGGTCAGCATTGCCAGGTGGGTAACAGGACAGGAGCCTGGAGTCATTTCCCCCACTGGAAATTCATGCTTTTGTCTCTTTTCACCAAGCCCTGATTTCAAGACCCCAGACAACGGAATTAGAAGCGGATTTCTAAAGAGATCAAGCTACCTCAACAAGAACCAAGAAAGGGAAGAGGCCTCAGGGTGGGGGGAGCACCTTACCTGTGGGTCCATCACCCTGGGAGGCATGTGGGTTCCGGCTTCCCTGGTGGCTCCCGTAGGCCACCCAGAGGGTAAGATCTCTAACTGCCTGGCCACAATCCTCAGCCTTGAGAGCTAAGCTAATTCTTGAGAGTCCCTTGGAGGTCTGTTGATTCAAAACCTTGATCCCTGTTGGAGAGAGAGAGAGAGGGAGAGAGAGAGAGAGAGAGAGAGAGAGAGAGAGAGAGAGAGAGAGAGAGGGAGAGACCCTGGGAAAAGATGTGTTTTAACCCCCTGCAGCCGTGAGGCTGGGTGTGGAGGATGTGACAGGTGGTACCACCGCGTCCCCCGTGCCCTGACTGCCTCCCCTCTTTGTCACAGCCTGCCAGTTCCCTTGTGTGTGTACACGTGTGTACGTGGCTGGTCTTGGGTGTCATTCCTTAGGTGCCATCACTTGTTTCTTAAAGCACGGCCTTCCGCTGGCCCAAGGCTCTCTGAGTAGGCTGGACTGGCCAGCGGCCAGTCCCTTCTCCCTGCCTCCACACCCGGCTTCCGACATGGTGCTCACACTTGTAGGGCAAGCATTTAAAACACTGAGCCGCCTCGCCGGCCTGGAATGCCTGTATCTTAATGCCTCCATCACAGCGCTATCCAGGACAGCACTAGTATTTGTGGTTGGATTCTTTATTTTAAAAAATTAAGGGGACTGGAGAGATGGCCCAGGATGTAGGTTCAGTTCCCTATATCCGCATGTTGGCTCACAACTATTTGTTTTGAGCGTGAGTATGTGTGAGTGTGTGCATGAGTGTGTGAGGGTGTGAGTGTGTAAGTGTGAATGTGTGAGTGTTCTGAGTGTGAATATTATTATGAGTATGTGTGCGTTTGTGAGTGTGAGTGCGTGTGTGCATGTGCGTACATGGAAACCGGAGGTTGCTATGGCTTCCTCACTAATAGAGCCAGGCCAGTGAGATTCTTTCCAGGCCCTCCCCCCCACCCCCCACCCCCGTGGGCTTTTCTGTGAATGCTGTGATCCTAACTCACATTTACCCCAGTGCTGCAAAGGGTTAATCACATAAGCGAGGGGGCTTCAAAGTCCCACGTGAGTGTTCACGTGGACACAGTTGGCTGGGATGACATAGAAGGTTCTCTCTCTCACTCGATGCTGTTTAAGCTTAAACCACAGGGTGGGCGTGGGGCCCCCAGCAACCGGAAGTGCAGCTCCCACCTCACCCTGAGGCGGCTGCCAAGGATTCTGCTACTGTGGTCACCTTCTGGCCAGTGGGAGGATCAGTCTGGAAGCATAAGGCCCACCCCTTCCCTTTACAGACTCGACCTGCATCTGCACATGTAGGTGTTTCAGGCCGTGTACCACTGGGTAGCTGCAAGGGAGGCTGGGAAATAGTTTCCTGCTCAGTGGCTAAACCATCTTACCAACGGGTCTTTGGCAGGGATGCCCTCTATCTCTCACCGTCATTTTTCCAAATGTAACTAATGATGTCTCCTGACATTGCCAGAGAACCAATAGCAACCTCTGGTCTCCATGTGTGCACGCGCGCGCGCACACACACACACACACACACACACGTGCACTCGCACACTTACCCTTTCACACACCGTCATGTACTCACACATTCATACTCGCTCACACTCACATACCCTTGCACTCACAATAGACTCACACACAGTCATACACTCACACTTGTACATATGCATGCACACGCGCTCACACACACACTCACACGTACACATGCACACTCATGCTCACATTTACATATGTATGCAATCACACACAATCACGCACTCACACACACACGTACACACACATGCACTCACATACATAGGCACACACACTCCCATACATGTATTCACACATGCACACCTGCCTCCACGGGCCTCTGCCGAGTTTGAGGCGCCCTGTCAGGGCCTTCTGTGAATTTTCCAAGTAACTGAAAGAAAAGAGTTAATTCATCCCAGGATGCCAAGAGGAGCCACCAAGGCGCAGAGAGGTCATGTGACTTGTCTACAGCTAGCAAGGGTCAGAGGCAAACCTCAGTGGAGCCACCTGCTCAGCTCGGCCTCCTCCTCCTCCTGGCCGCTGTGCTGTGTGACTGCGGGCACTGCTGTCCCTCTCTGGGCCTCCTCAGCCAGTGGCAGGGCCAGTGGACCCAAGGGAGAGCTCCCTTCCCACATCCACGGCCCGCCAGGCTGAGGGGAGGCCTGAGGGGACCTGCGAGCTGCTTTGTGGGACTCTGCTGTGGCTCTCCTGCATCACACTTCACTTGGCTGAACTTCAAAAGGGCCTGGAGGGGGATCCTCCACAGACAATTGCCGGGGAGCATGCGCATGGCCCGGCGGCCCCACGGGGTCAGCGCTCTGGGCAGTGGGCAGCCTTTTATGGACCCGGCCGGTGTGGGGGATGGGAGCAAGGCGGACTGCAGCCTCCTGTGTGCCTGCCAGGCCTCCCTGGTCTCCTCATCTCAGATTCCCAACTGCAGTCCCCACAGGCCAGGAAGATAGGTGACCTGGGGGGGGGGGGCGGTTTGAGGGGAGGGGAGAACAAAGGAAAGTTTCAGAAAAGGGTGGAGGGGCGTTTAGAGCACGTTTGCTGCTGCCCTCATAGCTGTGTCTTTAGAGCCTGAGGAAAGGCAAGAATATTAGTCCTAGCCCCCCCACCTCCCCCCAATAAGCGCTTTCACTGGGTCCGGGCAGATGGACGCATCACCTCAGACCCAGGGAAGTGAATGCCAGTCAGGATCTCGCCGTTTTCCCAGTGAACAAGCTGACATTCAGGGAGGCTCAGCGGCCTGGCCAAAGGCTCACAGCACATAAAAAGGCTATGCTGTGGCGTGCACACCAACACAAGTGCAACAAATAAGCAAGTGTGAAAAGAAGGAGCAAAAGAGGGAGAAAGAAAGGAGAAATGGCGGTTGTGAATCTTGACACACTTTTGAAAATAATTTTTATTTTTTATTTTATGTGAATTGGTGTTTGTCCTGCGTGTATGTCTGTGTGACAGTGTTGGATCCCGAGATGGAGTTAGAGACAGCCGTGAGATGCCATGTGGGGGCTGGGAATCGAACCCAGGACCTCTGGAAGAGTACCCAGTGCTCCCGATCACTGAGCCATCTCTCCAGCCCTGAATCTTTAAGTTTTTAAAGTGACGGGGAGGAGCCATTGAGGAGGTGTACATCTTTAATGTCAGCACTTGGGAGGCTGAGCTAATCAGATCTCTGTGAGTTCGAGGCCAGCTTGGTTTACCTAGGGAGTTCCAGGACAGCCAGGGCTACACAGAGAGACCCCATCTCAAAACAACAACAATGTGATGAGGAGAAGCAGTCATCCTCCAGGTCCTCACAGCCAAGACCAGAAGGACCGATAGCCGCTCTGAGCTCGGGCATTAGGTGCAGGACTCCCTCTCCCCAGCAGGGCCTCCGGCTCTCTGCCTGACCTCACCTGAAGAGTGTCTTTAGACACAGATGCCCCTAGCCACACTGATACATGGCCCCTGACCCAGCTCCCAGCCAGCTCTCCCCTCCCTGCGCCTGTAGGATAATTAGGTGCTGTGTTCCCGTTCACATGCTAGGAGCGTGCTGCCAAATGCAAACCAAGCATCCTAAAAGTGCCTGGTTTCAACCAATTATGAGCACCTATCCTGGAAGCCCCCACCCACTCCCCAAGGGCTGTACAGCCTTGTCTTCCCTGAGTAAAGCTGAGCTAGCTCCCAGAGTGTTTGGTCTCTGTCGCGCTTACAGCCTTCCAGGACCTGTGCTCCTCTCATCTCGGTGGGCTGGAGGCCAGCAGCCCCCCAGGGAGGAGGAGACCCACAGGACAGGATGGCAAAGTGTAAAACTGTCTAGTAGCCATTTGTCTGGTGACAGCGACACTGCAGGAGTCGTGGTCCTTTGCTCTTGGGGTGTCTGCACATAGACTGAGCCGGGGGAGGGGGTCTATGGGTCTTGATGCTCACCCCCAGACCCTAGCTGGGAGCTAAGGAGCAGCAGCTGGCCTGTGCCATCTGGTGAGTCTCGTGGCTGATTGATTTCTCCAGGGGATTCTGAAAAAGCCAGCCCCTCTCAGAAGCTCTTTGGGATTTCATCTGGTGGAAAGCCCCTGGCCTCAGGGTGGGGTGTCCTGCTCTTCGGAAGGGGCCCTCTGGTCTCTGCTTTTATTCTGCTTCCAGCCTTGTGCTGTTAGCAAGTCATTTGCTCGCTGATGAGCAAGTCCCTTCAAGTGTGAAGATGAGGGAGCTGAAGAGATGGCTCGGAGGTTAAGGACCCTGGCTGCTCTTCCAGAGGTCCTGGGTTCAATTCCCAGCAACCACAAGGTAGCTCACAACCATCTATAATGGAAATCTAATGCCCTCTTCTGGCCTGCAGATGTACATGCAGGCAGAGCACTATATTCATACTAATAAATAAATAAATCTTAAAAAAAAAAAGAGCCGGGCAGCGTGGCACACGCCTTTAATCCCAGTACTCAGGAGGCAGAGGAAGGCAATCTTTGTGAGTTTGAGGCTACCCTGGTCTACAAAGTGAGTCCAGGACAGCCAGCCAGGACTACAAGGGAAACCCTGTCCCCCCCCCCCCCCAAAAAAAAACAAAAAAAAAAAACAAAGCCAAAAAAAAATGTGAAGATGAGTCTGGCTCAGGTGGGTTCTGTGGTCTGATATGGTGGACGTGGACTTCAGACAAGAACCAAGGCCCCCTATGAGGACCTGGCAGCCTTCCTAAGGAACTGGGATCCTCTCGGTGAGGGGGCTGCTGATGTAGCCCCGACAAGGAAACCCTCATATGTCTATTGTCGTGAAGACTCCAGAGGGTTGTGGGAGCACGTGTCCTGCCCTGAACACGTGTTCACTGGCCGCTGTGGGCTCCTGCCTGCAGAGGACGAGCAAACAGGCTCTCGAGGCCCAAGCGTGAGAAATGGGGTGAGAAGGGAGGGGTCAGGCAAGAAAGGGGGTGGGGGAAAGGGGGGAGGGAGGGGTGTGAGCAAGAAGGGACGGAGGGAGGAGGGGGAGGGAAGGAGGGAGGAGGGGAAGGGAGGGAGGGCAGGAGAGGGGAGGGATGGGCCTCAGCTCCCAAACAGCTGGGGGGCTCTGCAGTTTCTGCCCCTTAAGTTCTTTTGCTTGTTTGAGTGTTTTGTTTCCAGGCAGGTGGGGGGGGGGTGTCTCATTTTGTAGCCCAGGCTAGCCTAGGACTTCTGATCCTCTGGAGTGCCAGAGGGCCACCACCACCCCAGGTCATTTTGTTAAGTTTTAGTGGCACTGAAGATGGAACTCAGGACCTCAGGCACGCCAGGCAAGCGCCCTGCTGGTGTGAGCTGCGTGCCTAACCATTTATGCATCTATTTATGGAGTGGTGGGGGAAAAAAAAGTCTGACCTTCCACTTCAAGTCTGCCGCTTACTAGCACTTGACTTATTTCACCTTGAATATTCCCATAATGTATAATTCACAAGGCTGCATTGTGAAGGAAGGTGGGAGAAGCTTCGGGGGAGCACGCATAGGCCAGTGCTTGACACAGGGCTGCTTCCCGGTTCAGTGCTCTACCCTCTGAGCCACACTGGCCGCATTGGTCAGTCAGGAGTCTGTCCGGGCCAAAGAGGCTTCGGCACTCCTGCTCCTCCTTGGGAGCAGGGAGCTGTAGGGTCATGGACTCGCCTGAGTATCCAGCCAGCTGTAAATACATTTGCCTTAATGCCTTAATGGCACCTGGTCTCGGGGTCTCTGGGAGGGGCTAGAGGATTTAGTTGAGGAAGGCTGAGAGGAGGCCAATCCTGCTACACAGCCCTGGGGAAATCATGTCTTCCACACTGGGTGCAGACTTTCCACTGTGGCCCCTGCGCTCTGTAAGTACGGCTTATAAACTCATTGGTTCCCCAGGGTGGGCTTTGGTGGACGGACCCAGGAGGTGAGTGTTGTATGTCTTTCCCACAAGCCAGGGCCCAATCATCCTCTCCATAATTTTTTTTTTCAGATTTATTTCTCTATTATATATAGTGTCTTGCCTGCACGTATGCCTGCCCACCAGAAGAAGGCACCAGATCTCATTATAGATGGTTGTGAGCCACCATGTGCTGGGGATTGAACTCGGGACCTTTGGAAGAGCAGCCGGTGCGCTTAACCTCTGAGCCTTAATTTTTGAGGCAGGGTCTCCAGCTCACTGACTGGCTAGAAGGACTGGCTGGCCCAGCAAATGCTGAGTCCCAGAGTTCCAGGCACACTTTTTGTGGGTCCCTGAGATCCAAGTGAGGTCCCTATTCTTTCCCCGCAAGGTCTTTGCCCACTGAGCCATCTCCCCAGCCCCAAAGCTTTTATTTCCCCTTGGTTTTTCGAGACAGGGTTTCTCTGTATAGCCATGGCTGTCTTGGACTCACTTTGTAGACCAGGCTGGCCTCAAACTCACAGCGAACCACCTGCCTCTGCCTCCTGAGTGCTGGGATTAAAGGCGTGTGCCACCACTGCCTGGACCCAAAGCTTTTATTTATTTAGCCAAAAAAACGTGAGGCAAGCTGGGATAGGGTGCCGAGAGTCACATATACCCTTTCTGCCTTGGGAACAGGGACCATGTTGTGACCTCCACAAACATGTGCTTTGAACTAAAGATTAAGGACATGCCATTTAGGGGGTGCTGAGTGAGAGCCGGCTCCATGTGGCCTGCCCCCTTCCCCACTTTTCCTATATCTAAGAGGGGCCCAGAAAAGCTGTGCCCAACACTCTTTCCCTGGGTTCCTTTCTGGAGGGCTCAGCTGGCTGCAGCCTGTCTCCCTCAACCCCCAATTGGGGTCTCTTTGTCCTTTGATAAACGCAGCCCAGGCTTTTTCTTGGCAGAGGCCCTGGGCGCACAGCTCTGGGATTGTATGGCGGAGCTCTCACTCCCAGGTGATTTGAATCAGTAGCTACAAGGAAATTTGTTTTTCAAGGTCTCAGTCAACATGTGGGTGTGGAAACTCCGACCAATTTCAAGGCAGAGTCAACTCCTTTCTAAATAGGGACTTTCACATTAGTCAGACTTCTCAAAACAACGTGGTATTTAAGCAAAATTCCGTTTCCCTTTCCATCATGGACGGCAATTGCTAAAGATATTTCTGTCCTGACCAGGGGCTTCCCCAGCCGACAGTCAGCTGGTGTGATGTCATGGCGCTGAGGGCAGGAGGGCCAAATTTGGTGAGGTTTTTCTTTTTCTTTTCTTCTCTTCTTTTTTTCCCCCTTTCTTGAAAATTTTTTTTAAAATTTATTTATTTTTTCATTTGTTCAAGAACAGCGTCTTATGAGCTCAGTCTGGCCTCAAACCTGCAAACCTACTATGGGATAGGCCTGAACTCCTATCCTCCTGCCTCAGACTCAGGGGCAGAGATTACAGGCCTGTGCAGTCATGCCCGTTTGAAATTGTTTTTCTATGAGCCTTAGTTTCCCCTCTGACTCCTCACGAAACCTCAAAGCTAAAGCTGCCTGGGTTTCATTCATTGTTGAGTCTCTGGTCTGTTGACTGCCTGAGATTCCAACAGTGCAGACCACATCCTCCAAGATGCACCCCCTAAGCCATGGCACCACCCCAGGCTCCTGGGTTCCGGCCTCTGCTTAGGCTGTCTTGATGATCCCAGGATTTGGCAGGAGGAGCTTCTAACAAAGTACCGTGTATCCCAGATGTGGTCGCCTCGAGCAGGCCCAGACTCAACGCCTTACATCCTTCCAAAACCTGTCGCTGGCTTGGTGCACACAGACCTGGCGCCTTCCCACAGCCCTGAGGCCTGGTGGTCGCCTCGGCTGTGGCTCCTGCCCTTCTGCCTTCTGAATTAGCCATGCCCCATCTCCGTGGCCGGATGATTAAAGTCTCCAGGAGCTGTGTCCCGTGAGAAGCGCAGCTGAGGAGGGCAAGGACGGTCACCTGCCCCTCACGCACCAATCCCTGCCTCAGCTGTGTGACCTGGAGGGTGGCAGCAATAGTCCTTCCTTATCAGTGACTTCGGGAGAGAAAAAGTTGTGACTGGGGAAGTGACGACGCAAGCACAAAGACCTGAGCTCAGATCTCTGGCCACATGGCAAAAGCTGAGCGTGGTGGCAGAAGCCTGAATTTTAACAGAGGGACGTGAGTGAAGACCAGGATCCCAGGACCTCAGGCGGCCAGGAAATCTCTCTGCATATGTGGACTTTCAGTTCAGTGAAAGACTCTGTCTCAAAAATTAGATTTAAGGCTGGAGCTCAGTGGCTATGGGTGGGTACTGGCTGCTCCTGAGGACAGCCCAGGTTCAGTTCCCACCATGAGAGAGAGAGAGAGAGAGAGAAAATGTGTGTATGAAGGTGAGCGTGTGTGTGTGTGTGTGTGAGAGAGACAACTGTCCGTGGCTCTGGTTCCAGGCGATCTGATGCCTTCTTCTGGCCTCTGCTGGCACCAGGTGATACATATAAACACAGGCAAACATTTATACACATAAAATCAAAATTTAAATTTTATTCTATTTTATTTATTTATTTTGTTTTTTGAGACAGGGTTTCTTTGTGTAGCCTTGGCTGTCCTGGACTCACTTTGTAGACCAGGCTGGCCTCGAACTCACAGGGATCCACCTGCCTCTGCCTCCCGAGTGCTGGGATTAAAGGCGTGCGCCACCATGCCTGACTTAAAAATATTTTTTTTTAAGATGAAGAGGTGTCAACCTGACCTATACTTGCACACATGCATATACACACAGACTAATACACATGCATGCAAAACACACACATAAAGCAAGGAAATACTTAGAACATAGGGTTTGATAAGGGCTCAGTTGCTGTTTGCTGTGTTTGTGACTTAAATGCCACCCAGCCCTGCCTGACCCTGGATGACTGTGTCAGTCCTCACCAGCCAACAGGTGACTGACAGCTCTGTTAGGAAACGTGCCCAGGTCACGTGCTGGAAGCACAGGTGAGGAGAATGCCTCGGGGTTGGGGCTCTCTCCCACCTTCCAGTCTGGCTTTAATTCCAACTGGGCTCCTGGTGTGCGCACAGTATTACCAGATGTGCCAGGAGCCAGGGTGGATGGAGCCGAGGACTCCGCCCAGCTCTCAGTCGGGGCCCATGCAGGCAGGCTCTGGGGCTAGGCACAGTTAATCTCCAGCTGTCCTCGCTGGCTTCACCTGGCTCATTAAAGCCAGACACGTTCTGAGTTTACTTAGCATCTGCAAAGAGCGTCTTTCATCTTCAAAGGCTTCCCGAAGCACCAACCAATTAATCCTTACAACCGCCTCATCCCGAGACAAATATTTATCCTCATTTCATACCCAGGAAAACTGAGGTGGAGAGAGAGAAAGACCAGACTGGGTGGGAGATGGAAGAGTGCCCCTGACCACTTAGCTTCCCAGCCCATAGGATGCTGGGAAATTGTTTGGGTAATATGCTCTCCCCGCCTTCCCTCCCCTCCCCCGCCCCCCGCTTCTCTAAATGGAATCAGAACCTTTTGCAAGTTCAGATAACTTGCGTGCTTTTAACAGCAACCTGAAGGGAACACATTAAAAACGTATTCTATCAGTTACAAATCTTCATGTCACCGGCCAAGGATGAGGGAACTAATGCCGGGCCCCAAAATACATACAGTCAGCAACTCCCTCCCTCGCAAGGGCAGAGACGATTTATAGAGTGTAGGCTCTGGCCCGCTGGAGCAGGCAGGAGCTGAGCTGGCCAGAGGGACTGAAACAGCGCTGTTCTCGGGCGGGGGAGGGCGGCTGCCCAGGGCGCCTTTGATTTAATCATTGTTTCTTATTTCTTCTCCGTGTAAATTGTTAGCCCCTCCCCCCCAATGCTATAAAAGTCGGGTTTAGATCTGTCTTGAGAAGATTGCTTTCCTTACCTGTCAAGGGTGCTTCGAAAGCCAGCAGCCCCTAAACATGGCCCCCACATACACACGCTGATCTCTGTGTGGATGACCAAGTGTCTGCAAGGGGCTGTCTGAGCAATGACAGCACTGATAAAACATTTGTATAATGAAAGTTATTTTTTTTTTTTTTGAGACAGGGTTTCTCTATGTAGCCTGGGCTATTCTGGACTCACTTTGTAGACCAGGCTGGCCTAAAACTCACAGTGATCCACCTGCCTCTGCCTCCCAAGTGCTGGGATTAAAGGCTTGTGCCACCACCGCCCAGCCTAGTAAGCCTGCTTTTATTTGGTATTCCAGATCAAAGTCCGGGCTTTGTGAACATGCTAGACACACATGCTACCTCTTGAGCCACACACCCCAGCCCTACAGTGGTCTTTTAAATTACTTATTTTGTGTGTGTGTGTGTGTGTGTGTGTGTGTGTGTGTGTGTGTGTGTGTTTCTGAGTGTATGTATGGTGTGTGTGTGTGTGTGTGTGTGTGTGTGTGTGTGTGTGCTGTTCCTTTGGAAGCCAGAAGAGGGCATCAGATCCCCTGGAGCTGGAGTGACGTCGGTTGCTGAGTCACCTGATGTGGGTGCTAGGAACAGAACTGTGTCCTCTGGAAGAGGAACTGTGTCCTACTGCCGGGAGATCACTCCAGCTTGAAATTACTTTATTTTGAGCTCAGTTACTGTAGAGGGATGTTAATTTGGAACATGGCTGTTCCGGCAAGAGATCACATCCAGAGATCTGGGTCAGTGTGATCCGACTGGAATACAAACACACCTTTAATCCAGGAGACAGAGGCAAGCAGATCTGAGTTCAAGGCCAGCCTGGTCTAGAGCAAGTTTCAAAAAGTAAAGCTTAGGTCCAGACGTGGTGGTACATGCCTTTAATCCCAAAAGAAGGTAAAGTCAGTTTGTTGAAGGAAGCACTGATGTTTGAAAAGTGATGTCTAATTGAGTGGCAGAAAAGGTGACAAATCAGAGATTTGACAGAATAGGACACGCCCAACTCTCAGGAGAAGAGAGAGGAAAGGGAAGCTGCTTAAGAGGCAGTTTTACCAGGACAGTAATGAGTTCAGGTGAAGATGGAACAAGCCAGAAAATAAGCCAGGAGATTAGAGCAGATTGCTGAGTGAGTCTGAGGCCAAGCAGAGCAATTCTGGGCTGAGAGAAGCCAGATTGAATAGATCAGCTGGGAGAGGAGTTTTAGCCAGAACAGCTGAGTCAAACCAGCCAGCCCAGAGCTCAGAAAGAACAAGTAAGGGTGAGCTCATTAAGCAGTAAGTCTCAGAGGCTGAAAACATCCTAGGCCTAGGTTAAATTATATGAGGGCTAGAATCTTCCAGGACTAGACCTGGGTTAGCAGAAGGAGGCAGTTAGCCTCCCAGACAACAATTGAGCCAGGAGAATACAACTTACTTTTTTGTTTTGTTGTTTTTTGAGACAGGGTATCTCATTGTAGCCTTGGCTGCCCTGGACTTGCTTTGTAGACCAGGCTGGCCTGGAACTCACAGCGATCCGCTTGCCTCTGCCTCCCAAATGCTGGGATTACAGGTGTGCGCCACCACGCCCTGCTATAACTTTTACAAGTGATCATTGTGACAAATCTGAGCCAAACACAGCCTGACGAAAGTAAAGTTTAACTCCGGAGGGCATCACAGCCACTGGAGGAAGAGTTGTCTAAACAGAGATGAGCAGTACGCGGCTGCAGCTGGGAGGGTGACGCATGTGTGCCAGCCGTGTGTGCGTTTGTCAGAGAGAAAGGACAGGCATGAACCATGCAGACAGACAGACTCCAGGCTCGTAGCATTATACCCACTGCTCCTCGGTGTGGACACGGGTCCAGGTCCGATCCCAGGGCAATGCAGAGTCACCGGGGTGCTTGCTCAGCTCTGGTGGCTTGCACCTCTCATCCTAGCTCTTGGGAAGTAGAGGCAGGAAGATCCAAAGTTCAAGGTTGTCATTGGTTTTGTAGTGAGTTTGAGGCTAGCCTGAGCTAAGAAACCCTCTTAAGAGGAGAGAGAACAAATAAGCCATGCCTGGCTTTACTGGCATTGATAAGGACCACTTAGGAATTTTAAACAGCGTTTTCCAGCCACTCTGAGGACCCATCAGGACATCAGGATCTTTCCAGTTTGTCTGGGACCAGCAGGGTAGCTGGCGTTCTGGAACACTGGGTCTGTGGAGCAGTCCTTTGAAGTGGGACAAGTTGTTCACCCTGCTGGGCTGTGTGTGTCTCTGTAGCTGTTGCATCGTGACCTTAACTGACTCATGGGCCCTCGACATGGAGGGTATCAGAGTGAGAAAGGCCCCTGATGTGGCTCATGGGAGAGGACTCGCTTAGCGCACACAGGAGTCTATGGCGTCAAAAGAAAAGGAAACATGCGGCTGGAGAGATGGCTCAGGGGTTAAGGGCACTGACTGCTCCTCCAGAGGTCCTAAGTTCAATTCCCAGCAGCCACATGGTGGCTCACAACCATCTATCATGTGATCTGTTGCCCTCTTCTGCAGATAAAGCACTTATATACAACAAATAAGTAAATCTTTAAAAAAAAATTCCAATTCCTTTGGCAGAGCTGGCAGTTAGGCACGATAAGCACTCTACTCTTTTTTAAAAAAATATTTATTTATTATGTATACAGTATTCTGCCTGCACGTACACCTGCATGCCAGAAGAGGGCACCAGATCTCATTGTGGATGGTTGTGAGCCACCATGTGGTTGTGGGAATTGAACTCAGGACCTCTGGAAGAGCTGTCAGTGCTCTTAACCAGTGAGCTATCTCTCCAGCCCGCACTCTTATTTTATTTTTTTAATGGTACAAGGAGATTTATTGTGGGGAAGGGGAAAAAGAGAGAAAGGGGAGGGCACTAGTGACAGACAGACAGACGGAGGGAGAGAGAGAACAGGAAGAAAAACCACTCTACCCTTGAGCTGCCATTTCAACCCCTCTTAGTTGGGCCTTTACGGAAAGAACGTTAGATTAGTGAGAGGTGAGGTGGCGCACGTCTTTAATCGCAGCACTCAGGAGGCAGAGGCAGGCAGATCTCTGTGAGTTCCAGTACAGCCTGGTCTACAAAGTGAGTCTGGGACAGCCAAGGCTACACAGAGGAAACCCTGTCTCAGGAAGAAAAAAAAAAAGTTAAGAGTCATTTTTAGGCTGGGGAAACTGGGGCACAGTGTTCTAGATTTGTCTTGTGGATGTCTGCCCTCGAGGTTTTGGGGGGGCGGGGAGGTGGGGGGAGAAGGCTGTGCCCTCAGCAAAGAACCTCAATGGGGTTCCCCCAAAGGGGGACCAGAGGCTTGAGGGAGCAGGTCCACGGTCTGCTCCCAATCCTCCACACCTGAGCTGCTGGGCAGCCCTCAGACTCAACAGGCCTGCTCTGCGCTGGAACCGCTCAGAGCGGCTTGCTTTTCAAGCCCTTTTATTTTTTTCTTTTCTTTTCTTCCCCCCCCCTCTGGTTTAACTGCTTTTTCTGGCCCCAGGGGATCCCTCGCAAGTTAATAAAACTCACTACATCAAAGGGCGCCACAACCATTACCCAATTAAAACCTACCAGGGCTCCTGGAGCAGGGGCAGCTGTTATTAACCCCATTTTACGGATGGAGAAACTGAGGTTAAGTGGCTAGCCCTGGGCTACCTAGGAAATGAGGTCCCAGCTGTGTTACACGGCTCTGTGGCTTGTTCTCCGGAGGGCAGTCCTGGACGTGGAGGTGGGGGGCCGTTCCTGCTGCAGACTGACTTTTTTTTTTCTTTTTAAAGAATAACTTGATTCTTAGAAATTTCTTCCCCCACCCCCTCCGGGCCCCCTGCAGGAAATGATTCCTCCCAGGCTGAACTGGGTCTGAAGAACGTCACTGATGCTGGTTGTCGCCCGGAGGCAGCTCCTTGCCTCTACAACCTGGAGAGGTACCATAAAAACAGATGAAAGCCAGAGGTTCTGGGCAGCAATTTAGGAAACAACCTGGGCCTTTCAGAAATTAATGTTATTTAAAGGTGCCGATTCATCCACCCAGTGGCCTTCTGGGAGCTCAATCAGCTTATTTTCTGGCCCTTAATCCTCCTGAGTTGTGGTGCAGCTCAACGGGGCGGGGGGGGGGGGGGGGGCGGGGGGAGCAGAATCGGCAGCAAGAATAAAAAAGCAGGACTTTCCCCGTTGCCTGCCAGGCCCCTCCTTTCTAAACAGCATAAAATTCCTAATCCTGTTTATCCTCAGCAGGGCAGGCACACGGGGTCCCACAGGCTCTCCGTGCCTCCCCCTCAGCCTTGCGTCCTCTCTGCTGTGGGTGCAGCCAGGACGGCTGCGATGATGCCTTCCTTCCTCCCCATCTTAGCGATGCCGGGGAGTAAGTTTGCCCCCGGCCCATTGAAGGGCTACAGGTTATTTTGGTTTCGTTAACACACTCGGAGGAAGATTTTGGAGGCTCTTAGTTTTTTTCCAAGAGTCTCCGGTGCGGACCCAACCGACTACAGTTCACCAAGGCAGAAAATGGCATGTTTATATAAAATAATTACTAGATTTCGGGTGGCCAGACTGTGTTTCGGCACCCAAGAGGCAAACCCATAAATTAATTTGGGGAGTTAAGGGTCAATCAGGCCGGATCCAGGCAAGCTCCAGGGACATCCGGTTGACTGAGCCTTGGGGAGGTGCGGGGGTGGGGTGGGGGTCAGGAACCAGTGATCTGGGTAAGGGACGCGCCTGGCTGCCCACCCCTTCCTGCCCTTCCTCACTCCCTCTTGCCGGTTCTAGAAGGGCGCGGTGGGGGGGGGGGGGAGGGCGTAGTAAGGAAAAGAATCACCTCAACTTGCTCTCTGCTTACCCTATAGAGGAGTGGAGTGCGAGAGGGGCGTGGACCCCTCAGCTCCCCATCTGTGCTTTCTTCCGGGGTGAGCCCTGTTGGAGTCTCCTCAGGAGGCACTTCGCTGAGTTTTTCATTCAGCCAACACACGTGGCAGTGGAGCTGGTGGCAGGGCGCTTGCTAGCCTGAGGGGCACTGAGCATCCCGGCAGAGGGCTGGACCCGGGAAGCAGCATGGCAGCGACTGAATTCTGGCTTTGTGCTACTGACCTAATTCTCTGGGCCTTGGATTTCTTGTCTGGAATTTGGGATAATGGCATTACCCCCTTTAGAATGGGCAAGGAATAAAGGAAGCCATTTGTAAGGAGGGCGCTGCTGTGGGACGACTGTGTCGGGGTCGTCATTGTCATCATCATTATAAGACAGGTCTCTTGGGCTGGAGAGATGGCTCAGTGGTTAGGAACCTCTAGGACCCAGGCTCAATTCCCAGCACCCACATGGCAGCTGTAACTCCAGTTTCAGGTGATCTGACACCCTCACACCAATACATATAAAATTAAATGAGTTATTTTTCTAAAAAATATGATTTACAACAAAACAAAACAAAAACAACAACAACAAAAACACAGGGTCTCTAGTAGCCCAGGCTGGCATTGAACCTGCTATGTAGCTGAAGATGACCTTGAACCCCTGATCTTCCTACCTTCGGTGCCAGGGTCACAAGCGTGCACCACAGTTTAGATGGTGCTGGGGCTTGATACACGGTACCACATCCTTGCTGGCTGTGACCATCCTAGCCAGGGCAGCCATGATGATCAGATGAGACCCCAGTAAGATCAGGCCTGGTGAAGGAGAGGGTGTGGAGTCCAGCCCCTACCTGAGGTTCCAGGGGTGCACCTCTGCACGCTGCCTCTATCATCTAGTCTAACATGTGGGACCCTTCCTAGCTGTCTGTAGCCCCAGGTGCTGGAGTGGCTTAGAAATGGAGTAACTCAGCGGGGTGTGGTGGCGCACGCCTTTAATCCCAGCACTCGGGAGGCAGAGGCAGGCGGATCGCTGTGAGTTCGAGGCCAGCCTGGTCTACAAAGTGAGTCCAGGACAGCCAAGGCTACACAGAGAAACCCTGACTCAAAAAACTGGGGGGGGGGGGGGAGGGGAGGGGGCGGGGAGAGAAGAAATGGATAGCTCTGCCTGCAGCTGGGGGAGGGGTTGTCAGCTGGAATGGGATGGAGTGAGGTTCTGTAAAGAAGCTGTCTGGGGGTCCCCCCCCCTGCTCCTGTAAACCTGACCCATCTGAACTTGGATAGAACCATGTCTGTCTTTGGTGCCCTTTCTAGGGTGACTAGATCTGCGTCCAGCCCCGCACCCCCAACCCCCACAGTTATCACAGAGGCCGTAGGAGGGGGCTGGGCACAGGAGAAGCAGCTGGCAGGTCCAGGTTGGTTGTGATCTCTGTGGTGGCTGAGGCTGACACCCACGGGCCCTGCTTCTGAAGGCTGTTACTGCCTGATGGAGGACGCAGAGAGGAAAGGTGGTCGGGAGGGGAGATGGTGGCTTCCTGCGGGAAGAAAAGTTCAAACCGGCCTTGGCAGGTTGTTAACCATTTTGTAAAGCACCTTCATTTTGGTTATACAGTGACAAGTTTCAAAACTAAAGTTATTAGTTGGTTCCCGGTATTAAAGCACCTTAACTCTCCAGATTGTTCCCTCCCCGCCCTATCGGCCCTAGGTACTGTCGGATACACGAGATGTTTATCATCACCTGGCAGTCTTTAGCCCCCACCCCACCCCGCCCCCGCCCCACCCCCACCCGCCCTGCAGCCAACTACGTACAAAAACCCCCCCCCTCCATCTTTTTTGCCCTGGAACTGCCCTGGCTTGTAAGTGGACACTAGACTCTGGTTCCTTTCACCGAAGCCCTTCTGCGGGCCCTTTCTGGAATAAATCTTACGTCGTTGAATCACGTCTTCTCACAGGCCTAAAAAGGATATGCAAGATTTGCCGTCAGACAGGGTCAGGGAGCCTAAGAGGCCCCCAGGAGAAGGGGGGCGTCTGTGGAGTCTGAGCATTTGGCGACAAGAAACCCAAATATTCATGTAGGGTTCCAAATTAATGTTGGCGTGGAGCACACAGAACTGTGAGAAAGGCTGTCCAGTGACCTCTGGGGATCTGCCTATCTTCTTCCTGCTCCGCCCCACAAGTGCCGGGGTGACCCCCATGCCTCTCATGTGTGGGTGCTGGAGATCTGCACGTGAGGTCCCTTGCTTCTGCAGCAGGCACTTTCCTGACTCGCCCATCATGCCCCCTACTCTCCGAATGCGCCCTGACTGACTGATGGTGACCACGCTTGCTGTGGCCTTGTCTGTTGCTGTGCTCCCTCCGTGTTCGTCCGTTTCTGTGAACTGGGGCACATGGCCAGTGGAAGGTCTGGCCATGTAGCTCAGTTGCAGGCGGATTGCTTGCCAAGCATGCTGGTATGTTTTCATCCCGATTGTGTACAAACGTTTTGCCTGCGCGTCTGTCTGTGCACCGTTGAGCGTACCTGAGGATGCCAGAAGAGGGTCTCCCGTTCTCCAGAACTGGACTCACAGGTCCCCAACGTGAAGTACCCAACGTGGGCACTAGGAGTTGAACCTGGGTCGTCTTCATGATTAGCAATTGCGCTCAACCCCCAAACATCTCCCAGTCCCCAGTGGGGCACTTTCTTAGAGCCACTGTGGGTGGTGCCATCCTGCCCTAAGCTGTATGAGAAAGGTGGCAAAGCCAGCTAGCACACCGGGTGCCTGCCCATGCTGAGAAATTGCCGCCTAGGAGCTGTCCCGTTCCTAAGTCGGCTTCCCTCAGTATTTTGTCAGAGCGACACTGCCCAGCCTAACATGGAATTTCTAAGGAGACTTTGCTCAGCTATCACAGCACTTACCAAGATGAATTGATTCCAGAAATATTCAGCAAATGTTCCGGCCATGGCCCTGGGTTTTGCTGTAGTCTCTACAAGAGATAAGAAAAAAATTGAAAAGAAATAAGGATTTTTGTTTTTTTTTCTTCTTCCAGCTAAAGTAAAGCGATGGTGACTGTATTTACTCTCCTGTCTGGTGAGTTAGAAGGAGGAGGAAGCAGGAAAGGGAAGGAAGGAAAAGAAGAAGGAGGCTGGAGAGATGGCTCGGTGGTTAAGAGCTCTGACTGCTCTTCCAGAGGACCCAGGCTCAGTTCCCAGCACCCACACGGCTGCTCACACCTGTCTGTTGGATCTGACGGCCTCTTCTGGCCTCTGCAGCTCTGCACTCAGGTAGGTGCTTGTATAGACAAGCAAGCTAACATACACATAAGAAAAAATAAAGATTGTGTTTTTAAGCCAGGCATGGTGGTGCACGCCTTTAATCCCAGCATTCCAGGCCTGCCTGCTCTATAGAGTGAGTTCTCTACAGAAAAACCCTGTCTCAGAAAACAAAACAAAACCCAAAAGGTGTGTGTGTGTGTGTGTGTGTGTGTGTGTGTGTGTGTGTGTGTGTGTGTGTTTAAGAGGATATGGAGGGGGCTGGGCATGGTGGCGCACGCCTTTAATCCCAGAATTTGGGAGGCAGAGGCAGGCGGATCGTTATGAGTTCGAGGCCAGCCTGGTCTACAAAGTGAGTCCAGGTCAGCCAGGGCTACACAGAGAAACCCTGTCTCGAAAAACAAAAAATAAAATTAAATAAAAAAAAAAAAAAGAGGATATGGAGGAAAGAAAGAAGGAAGGGCAAGAATAAAGAAACAACAGTTTTCTAGAACTTTTCAGCAAGGTAGAAGATGCTTCCTGAGAGGGGGAAACAAGATGTGACCTGGTAACCCTTTAGCTCATTTTGAACGTAAAACTTTGCCTTAGTCTCTATGTCCTCACTGCCACCATACCCAGTTATGAATTGTAATTCTAAATTCAGTAAAGTTCCCCAAGGGGACTAGCAGGATGGCTCATTGGACAAAGGAGCTTGCTGCCAAGCGTGACAGCCTGAGTTCAGGCTCCAGGACTGGCAGAGGGACAGAAGCTCCTTCAGGCTAGCCTCTGACCATTACACACACACACACACACACACACACACACACACACACACACACACGTACACACATACATGCATACACACACACAGGCACTGCAACGAGCATGCACATGTTTGCTGGACACACATATGCAAAGTAAATAAAAATGTAAAGAAATCTTTAAGAAAAAAGTATAATAAAGATTTTTTTCAGACGTGCAAGAGTTGGAGGCGTCTATGAGCAGCAGAATTGCCGGCAGAGGTTGTTAACGTCTCCCAGACAGAGGAAAACAATGCCAGATGGAACCCTGGCTCTGCCCAAAAGGACAAGGGCAAAACCACGGGATTTTAAGCAACAGTTTATATCTTTTTCAAACATAAAGGCTACTTAAACCAAAAATGTATGTTATATTGTGTGGTTTAAAACATGTATATGTAAAAAGTATAACAATAAAATCCAAAAGGTCAGGAGGAGAAATGAATTCATATTGTGGGAAGATTCTTGTGTGCAAAACAGGAAAGAGAATGGAGATAACATAATATTATGTGTGTGTGCGCGCGCGTGTGCATGTGTGTGTATGTGTGTGCATATATGTGTATGTGTGTGCATGTGTGTGCATATATGTGTATGTGCATGCATGTGTGTATGTGTGTGTGTATGTGTGTCTGTATATATGTGTATGTGGGTGCATGTGTGTGCATATATGTGTATGTGCGTGCATGTGTGTATGTGTGTGCATGCGTGTGTGTGTGTGTGTGTGTGTGTGTGTGTGTCTGTCTGTCTGTCTGTCTGTCTGTCTGTCTGTAGAGATGGCACAATGGTCAAGAGTGCTTGCTGTTTTTCTGAAGGACCCAAGTCTGGTTCCCAACAAGCAAACTGGGCAGCTTACAACTGCCTATAACTCTAGCCCCAGGGGATCATCCTACGCCTTCTTCTGGCCTCTTTGAGCACCTGCATTCACATACACATAGACACAAATGAAAAATAAAAACTCTTAAACAAAAACAAAACAAATAAGACTAGATCTATCCGATGGCATCAGTGGCCACACCACCTTGAAAGTATGTGACCCCATCTGACCTGGGCATCGAGCAGGGGCTGGCCTTATTAGTGCTGGATGGGAGAAATATGGAAATGTGTTATTTATTTTATATTCTTTGGTTTTTTGAGACAGGATTTCTCTGTGTAGCCTTGGCTGTCTTAGACTCTCTTTGTAGACCAGGCTGGCCTCGAACTCACAGAGATCCGCCTGCCTCTGCCTCCTGAACCCTGGGATAAAAGGTATGCACCACAACCACCCCTGGTGCAGTAGAATTCTTTTGTTGCTTGCTTGCTCGTTTTTTATTTATTATGTATACAGTATTCTGTCTGCATGCACACCAGCATGCCAGAAAAGGGCACCAGATCTTATTATAGATGGTTGTGAGTCACCATGTGGTTGCTGGGAATTGAACTCAGGACCTCTGGAAGAGCAGCCAGTGCCCTTAGCCTCTGAGCCATCTCTCCAGCTGGCCCCCACCCCCAGCTTGGTTTTGAGATTGAGTCTGGTAGCTCAGTCTAGTTTCAAGGTCACTAGGTAGGTAGGGATGACCTTGAACTTCTAATCGGAGGGCTGGATTCACAGGCAGTGACCCTTGTGCCCTGTTTGTGTGGGGCTGAGAATCAAACCCACAGAGTTGTGCATGTCAGGCGAGGGCTCTATCTACTGGGCCACACCGCCAGCCTCCATTTATCAAGACTCTAAACAGATATGCACTCAGTAACAGAACTTCAAAAATCTACGAAGCAAAAATGGGTGGAACTTCAAACTAGATATAGCCGGGTGCAGTGGCCCACACCTGTAATCCCAGCACTCAGGAAGCAGAGGCAGGCAGATTGCTGTGAGTTCAAGGCCAGCCTGGTCTATAGAGTGAGTTCAGGACAGCTAAGGATACACAGAAAAATCCTGAAAAACCAAACCAAAACAAACAAACAAACAAGCAAAAAACAACAAAAAAAACCCCAAAACCCAACCAAGCAAAGAAAGCCATACAAATATATATATATATATATATATATATATAAAATCATAATTGGCTGTGTCAATATTCCTTAATTATATAGAAAATGAGTCAGGCTTGAGGAACACTGCCCACCTGACCCACGTGATCTTGTGGACACCAGCAGCACAAACACTTCTCAGACTCCCTGAGAACAGTGACCAAAATAGGCCATATTCTTTCCGTAAGGCGACTCTCAACACGTTTAAAAAGATTCAAGTAATAAAAAAAAATGTTTTCTCACCACAATGGAATTAAATTATAAGCTAATAATAAAGATCCTTGGAAAAAAAATCCCCAAATATTTGGGAACTTTGCTTATAAATAACTCATGGGTCAGAGGAGAATACAAAGAGAAACTTAAATGTATTTTGAGTAGGGTAGAAACCCAACGGTGAAAATTTGTCACCAAGTCAGTTTTAGGAATGTTTCTGTTTTAGTCTCATTTCTGTTGCTGTGATAAAGGTCCTTGGACAAAAAAGGACTTAGAGGAGAAAGGTTGATTTTCGCCCACAGTTCCAAGTTAAATACCATCCATCTTGTGGGGAAGACGAGATGGTGAGACTTAACCATCCCCCCAGGCAAAACTAGTGCACGTGCACAGAGTCTCGGATCCCAAGGCCAGGGCACCGTGACACCCACAGTGGGTGGCCTGAGGCTTCGCGCCTCACATGGTCCTCCATAGATGTCTTCACAAGCTGACCTGCTCCAGACCGTCCCTCCCCCAGATTCTTTCACTAGATGACTCTAGGCCAAGCTGAAAATTAAAACTAAGCCAAGTGTACTTGTACTCGCCTTTCATCCGCGTGCTCAGCAGAGGCAGGCGGATCTCTGTGAGTTCGAGGCCAGCCTGGTCTACAAAGCAAGTCCAAGATAGCCAAGGCTACACAGAGACCATGTCTCAAAAAAACCAAAACAAAAACAAAAAGAAAAAAAAAAACAACAACAAAAAAAGAAAACTGCAAACAAAAATCAAAGCAGCACCAGTCGTGGTGGCGCGTGCCTGCAATCCGTGCCTGCAATCCTAGCACTCAGGAGGCAGAGGCAGATGGATCGTTGTGAGTTCGAGGCCAACCTGGTCTACAAAGCGAGTCAAAGATATACAGAGAAATGCTGTCTTAAAAAAGAAAAAAAAAAAAAAAGAAAAAAAAAAAAACGAACCCAAAGAACCAAAAGAAAATAACTCCCCCAAATGTAAGTAGAATATTTGCATAGATGCTTCACAAATGAGAACCCGTGTAATAAAAAAGCACAAGAAGGAATGCTTGCTATTGGACAGCCAGAGCATGCAAAGCTGAAGGCCCCGAGGGGCCCAAAGGCCTTGAGCTGATGTGACCAGAGTCCTTAAAAACCAGTTTCAGGGACATGTGTCTGACTAAGCGCTCAGCAAGGACACAAATCGAAGGTGGCTGCCTACAAGTCAGAGCCGGCGGAGCTGCTTAACTGACACCGTGAGGCTCCAGGCTCCAGCAGGCTGAGGCTGAGGCTTGCACAGGCTGTGGGATTGTATGGGGCCCTCACTGACTAAAGCAGCCCTGTATCCTTGTGTGCAGCTTGCACAGGGGTGAGTCCAACCTAGAAGAAGCGGGTCGTTTAGTGTTGCTTGGCTTGTGCCATATTGCCCAGGGTGGGCACTTGGGAGGCAGAGGCACGCAATCGCTGTGAGTTCGAGGCCAGCCTGGTCTACGCAGAGAAACCTGTCTCGAAAAACCAAGAAAAAAAAAAGTCAGGTGGACATAATGTTTGACCGTGGGGGTGGCTAACCGGGTATAATATTTCCAGAACTGAGCCTTGTGTGACGGCACGCACCTGTAATCCCAGCACACAGGCTGATCTCTGGGAGTTTGAGGCCGGCCAGGCCTACATAGTTAGACAGCATCTCAAAACCAACAAAACCCCAGGAAGCAGTCAGCCGGCTTCTCCTGGGTCATGTGCTCAGGAATCAAAATTTAGTGTAGTTGGAATAAATTAAATTCCCTTTAACAAACTTGCACACGGGTCGGTGGCAGCTTTTACCTCCTTAGCGAAGCTTCCAGAAGCTCCAACCACAAAGAGCTTTGTTAGGAGGATGCCACCTGCACACTGGAGGGAGGAAGGGAGGGAGGGAGGGAGGGAGGGAAGATGGGGAGGGTCACACAGGGCTGAGAGTGGCTCAGTGGTTAAGAGCACTGTCTGCTCTTCCGAAGGACCCTGGTTCAGTTCCCAGCTTGCACATGGCAGCTCAGAACTGTAACTCCAGTTCCAAGGGAGCTGACATGCTCACACCAAAGCACACAAAATAAAATAAAACACAACAAAAAAACCAAACAAATAGAATACTTGGGCTGGAAAGACGGCTCAGAGGTTAGAACACTGACTGCTCTTCCAGAGGTCCTGAGTTCAACTCCCACAACCCACATGTGGCTCACAACCATCTATAATGTGATCTAATGCACACATGAAAAATACATCTTTAAAAAACAAAAGCCGGGCGTGGTGGCGCACGCCTTTAGGGAGGCAGAGGCAGGAGGATCGCTGTGAGTTCGAGGCCACCCTGGTCTACAAAGTGAGTCCAGGATGGCGAAGGCTACACAGAGAAACCCTGTCTCGAAAAACCAAAAAAAAAAAACAAAAAACAACAAAAAAAAAACCCACACACAAAAAACTTGCTGCTCTCTCAGAGGATCTGAGGGGGGTGTTTCCCAGCACCTATGTCAGGAGGCTCACGGGTCCCTGTAACCTGATACCCTCTTTTGGCCTCCCAGAGTATAAGCACAAATACACACACACACACTCACACACTCACAACCTTAAAAAGAATTCCAGATGTCAGAAAACCTCACTTCCACCCTTTTCCCCCCAACAAATTCTCAGAGTTGGGGGGAGCAAGTCCATGTGGTCTTGCTCAGTCAGGGCACCCCTATTCTGAAGGCACGGTCTCCCCCGGTGCAGGCTAGTGGGGTCTGTAGGAACCCCAAAATCGTTCATTAGAGGACTAGACAGCCTTTTCACAAGCGAAGTCTCCCTCAGGCTAGGTGGGGGTGGGGCGGGAGGCGGCTAGCCCAGAGTCCAGGTGACATAAGCAGAGTAGAGGCTAAAATGGAAGGCACGGGTCCTTCCGCGAGCCCGAGGCGCCGCCGCCGGTGAGTGTGAGAGATGGAGACCTGCAGGGGCTGGAGGTGGCTCAGCTGTGTTTCCCTCCTTTCTGGATTGTACTAGTCCAGCACCGGGCCTCTCGCCTCCATTCCCAGCCTTTGCCATCAAGGGGCGCCCCAGCCCTCCCTTGCAGTTGTGTGTGTGTGTCTGTCTGTGCGTTCGTGCTTGTGTGAGGGTCTGCACACGTGTATGTGTTGCTTTTTTTTTTCTTTTTTGTTTTGTTTTGAGACACCGACATTGGAGCCCATCAATTTGGCCCGTGAACTCCAAGGGTCTTCCTGTGTCTGATTCTGCAGGACTGGTACTACAGGCTCACACTGCTGGGTGCCTGGCTTTTCTGTGGATCTCAACTCAGGCCCTGCACACACACACACACACACACACACACACACACACACACACACACACACAAACACACACCCTTTGAGGGGGCTGTTGAGACAAGGCTGTTACATAGCCCAGGCTGGTGCGACATTTGTGACAATCTCCTTGCCTTGGCTTTAGTCAGCGACTCCATGGGAAATTCCCAGGGCCTGAATTTGAGGGAGCCAGGGAGGCCGCCATGCATCTTCATGTGCCACAGGTACGTGAACGAAGGAACATGAAGGCCGCCGGATCAGCCACCAGCTTAGCCTGTCCTTGCTTCCCCAGGCTGTCCGGGCCAGAGAGCTCTTGCCGTTCCTCAGGGAGCAGCCGAGACTCAGCCCCTGTGACGTCCTTTTGTTCCGTGGGCTGCGGACCCTCCAGTGAGGTTAAACCATTCGAGGCAGCTGCGGGCATCACAGACTTCACCACGCAGCCTGGACTGGATCCTGCGGGGGGAAGGACAGTGGGGAGACAGCACGGGGAGGAATGCAATAGGGGGGAAAGCAGTGTGAGAGTGTGTGTGAGCGTGTGCGTGTGTGAGTATGTGTGAGCGTGCGTGTGTATGTGTGTGTGCGTGTGTGAGCTTGTGCTACAACTTCCCCATTCTCTTGTTGTGGGATGGGGAAAAAAGCCCGAAGAAAATTTTATATATGAGACTTTTCCACTACTAGAGACGTCTCTCTCTCTCTCTCTCTCTCTCTCTCTCTCACACACACACACACACACACACACACACACACACACACACACACACGCTGCTGTGGTCTTGGGGGAGTGGCGTGCATGGGGAGTCATTGTCCCAAGGGCGCAGCGCTTTTGTGAGGATGATGAGAAAGGCTCGGGTATAGATAAGAAGTAATGTTACTCAACATTGCAACTTTAATTTATTTAATGTCCCCGAACTGTCCCTGTAGGAGGAAGTAAAGTGATAAATAGTACACTCTTCTACCACAATTGAGAGCCCTACAGCTGTGTCCCCCTGATTTCTCCTCCGTTTCTTTTGAGGTCGACTTCAAATAGACCGGCCCTCAAATGCTGCACTCTCTGTCACGCCATTATCCCCCTGCTCTCAGCACAATTTAGATAATTAAGGGAGACACGAAGGATTGAAACTGATTTATTTCTCCGGCTGGCTTGTGCTGCTTTCATCCCTACCCAGTCCCGTGCGTCAAGTGAGAGCTGGTCCTCCCTAAAGTCAGAGAACAAGGCGCAGGCCCCATCTCAAGTGGGCCCTCGCGCCTGTGAAATCCAAGATTTCGAAAACAAAATTGGTGGCTGGTCATTTGCCTTACAAAAGGCCGCCTCACTCAACAAAGGGGTTTGCTCAAACCGGCCTTTAAGAAGAGAGAGCCCCCTGGAGCATTTAATGATATTATTGGATTAAAGTAGAGTCCCGTGGACCATTCAAGGACACCCAGTTGGAAATATATGAATGCATTGTATTGTGTAAAGAGGAGACAGGGTTCTTGACAAATGGACCATTTGGGCCCAAAGAAACACAAGAAAACAAAATGCATTTTCTTGGCCGAAAATCCTGGTGGCTGTCTGGAAAGGCTTTGGGAGGTTTGTAAGTGATTTAAGACCAGTCAGGCCTGAGGCCTGCCATGTGTCCCTTTTATGAGAAAGGGCTGGTGTCATATTTAGGGTCAGGGTCATGACTCCTGCTAACCCCTGTTACCTGCCCTAATCCAAATGGGTTTCTGGGACCTGATCTCAGACCTGTCCTGCCACAGCAGAGAGAGAAAAAAAGAAAAAAAAAATCTCCCCGTTGCCAGAAAGCATATTGGGCAGAAACGAAGGCATTAGTTATGTCTGCGTTAGGTACATTCTGGGGCCCATAAAGGTTTAATTGTCCTTCCAACTAAACTTTTTTTTTTTTAAACCCACAAAGAGGCTGCCAACTTCCCTCAGAGTTGAAAACCAACTGAATATGGTTCTTTGGGAACAACTTAAGTGTGTAACTTGTGCCCGTGTCCCAGGCACAAGGAGCAATTGTTTTGGGGACACAGCTAAGAGAACTTTTCAAGTTGGTGTTTGTGGCTGCTGCCGAGCCTGGGTCGCTGGGGAGAGGGGAGGGGGGGAGTAGGGAGAGCGAGGGAGGGAGGGGGCAAGAAAGGGAGGTGGTGGTGGGGATCCCAAGTTCTGCTGTGACACTATTGCTGCCCTCTGCTGCCCCCTTCTGGTCAGTGGAGGGGACCTCAGCATCACAGGGCCCTGCACAGGGCTCCTGTCACGCCCCCACCCCCCACCTCAGTAAAGACTCACCACTGGAGCGAGCCTGTGTTTGCTACAAGTTATTTTGTAATTGTTGTTGTTTGTTTTGTTGTTGTTTTTCCAGACAGGACCTCTCTGTGTAGCCTTGGCTGTCCTGGAGTTGCTTTGTAGACCAGGCTGGCCTTGAACTCACAGAGATCCGCCTGCCTCTGTTTCCAGAGTTGTTACAAGTTTTACTGGCTGCTCTGGAGAAGGTGAAAGCTATCACAGACCCGGGGGATTTCTCTGAGGAGGTGAGGCCTGTAAGTGACACCCACTGCCAGCAAGCTGGGGAAGTGTGCTCTAGGTCAGGCCCTGGGGTAGGGACAAGCAAAGCCCCTTGAATGCTGGTGAAATAAGACCTCAGAAGCAGGCGGTAGGTCATTGCAATTTCCAGTATCTTCCTTTTCCTTGACTCTGAGCCTCCTCTGGAGGACCTGTCATGGTTACCCACCCACCACCCTTCCCTTTAACTCTTAAAGGTTACCTCCAGGGCACCCCAGATTACATCAGCCTTTCTCATAACCCTGGGGGCTCTGCGGGAAGAAAACACATTTGTCAAGGGACTAAAACCAATCGTTTGGACGTGGGGCCCTGTGTGTAAGGGAGGCCCCCGGGGGAGTCAGTCCCGGTTTACACGTACTGGCTCCATTTAAATGTCCCGCCCTGCCCTGTGTGTGATGCTTGTTCGTCCGCTGTTTATCTCCTAGTGGGCCTCATGGGCTTGGCCTGTATTTAACTTGAGCCTTTACTGTATCATTTGCACTGTTTTCCTTCAGAAAATGTAAATATTTATTTACACTATTAGCATTTGCTCTTCCGAAGCTCTATACACCACCCGGTAAACACACGGAACTATGCGTTCTTAGCTGAAATTGTCTATAAACTGGTGGTGACCTTAACCCAATTGTTCACGGTCTGGAGCCCAGAGCGGCTTTAGGAAAATTAGATGCCTTTTGCCTTTGTTTGGTTTTTGCTTCCGGGATTTCTTTTAAAATCTGAGCTACTGTGTTCCTCTTAGCCATGTGGAGCCCTTTCTTGGTCTTCTTGGTTTTTTGTTTTTGTTTTATGAGCCAGGGTCTCTCTGTGTAGCCTTGGCTGTCTTGGAGACCAGGCTGGTCTTGAACTCACAGAGATCCACCTGCCTCAGCCTCCCTGACCTGTGGGATTACAGGTGTGCACCACCTCACCTGGTATCCATCTTGGTTTTTTAGCCAGTTTTTTTTTTTTTTTAGAGCGTCTTTGGGGATTAGATGAACTTTCAGTATAATTGGCTTCTCAGAGGTGGTGTGCACAGGACTGAATTTTACCAATGAGATTAGCTTAGATTCAGCCCCACACGTGTAGGGGAATGGCTGGGGCATACTGTAGCCCCAGAGGTCTGACATTTGCGACTTTCCTCCCCTCCCCTCCCCGCCCCCCACTCTGGCCCCCTCTCTTGCTTTCTTCTTTTTTCTTTCTGTAACAGGTTCTCATGCAGCCCAGGCTGACCTCGAACTCTCCACATAGCCAAGGATGACCTTGAACTTTTAATTTTCCTGCTTCTATGTCCCAAGCCCTGGGATTAAAGGTATTAGCCACCAGGCTGGGGTTGCACTGAAATATCTTTAAAAAAATTTTTTTTTATTTTATTTAAATTTATGTGTGTTGGTGTGCGGTATCAGAGAGTTACAGACAGTTGTGAGCTGCCGTGTGGGTGCTGGGAATTGAACCCTGGTCCTATTGGAAGAGCAGTCAGTGCTCTTAACCACTGAACCATCTCTCCAGTTGCACTGAAATATCTTTTTTTGTTTTGTTTTGTTTTTGTTTTTTTGAGACAGGGTCTCTCTGTGTAGCCTTGGCTGTCCTGGACTCCCTTTGTAGACCAGGCTGGCCTCGAACTCACAGCGATCCTCCTGCCTCTGCCTCCCGAGTGCTGGGGATTAAAGGCATGCGCCACCACCGCCCGGCTACACTGAAATATCTTAATGCCTGTTTCTCAAACTGGCATGTGAGGACACAAGGAGGTACAGGGCATTCTAGCCAATGCAGGTAACCCTTCCTTCGAGGACAAAAATTGTCAAATAATTGGAGGGTGGGACATGAGTAGCAGAGCAGATGTGGAAGGCAGGTGTGGTTGGGAGGATCACGAGTTTGAGGGAAACCTGGGCTACATACTGAGTAAGGGGCCAGCCAGGGCTACAGAGTGAGAGAGCCAGTCTCAGCAGATAAACTCAATCAGAGAGATTATGACTAGGGAAGTGAAATGGTGTTGTAGGATGGAAAGTGAGCCCTGAGTCTGGTGAAGAGGCCCGTGCCTGCAGTCCCAAGCACTCGGGAGCTGAGACTCGAGCATCGGAGAGGACCAAGGCCAACCTGGACTAGCAGTGAGCTCCGTCTGAGCCTGAACTACGAAGACCCTGCCGCAGTCAGCCAGGTGAGCGCTGGGGTGGACAGCGTGGGCCCACATCACCGTGAGGACAAGCAGGGCTTTTACTTCCCGCCTTAGACTGCGCGTGAAAATCCCTTCCGGGCCTCCGAGTTTATGCACTTGAGCAGGCTTGAGGTGGGGGACCATCCCTGCTAGATGGCAGACACATGGAAAACTCGGTGGAGGTGAAGGGCAAGCCAGGCAGCACCAGAGCCGCGCCTGGAAAGACCAAGGGCCTTATGGGAAACCTTACGCGCTTGGGACCCCACGCCCCCATAAAGACTTGACCTCACTGGAGTACCTGGAACACCGCACCCTGTTTGCTGACCTGCCTCTCTTGTCCCCTGCTGTGGTGCTCACCAGTGTGAGTGTGGGGCACCACCATGTGCTAGATCTCCTTGGATGTCACAGCTTCCTAAGCGGACTCCAGCGCGGCCAGCGTGGATTCACGAGACGCCTATGACCAAGAGTCAGGACCTTGTCCACGCAGGCTCTCGCCTCGCCTCTTGTGGGCACAGCCCACCGTGATGCCCTCTCTTGCCTGTTTGCCTGGGTACGGTCGCGTGACGATCGATCGTTTGCGTTTGGAATGTAAGGCACCGAGTGAATCATTAAGCAACACATCAGTTATTAACCCGGACCCCCGAATGGAAGGAGGGCGGATCTCATCTTCCTGGTCCCTCTAACTTGTGCCTGGCTGGTTCTGATCGCTGTGGGTGATAAGGATCGTGCAAAGGCTGCGGCCCCCTGCTGCATCCATCGCTCCCCTGGGCTCGCTTCACCCCCACCCCCTCGCCGAGTGCCCGCTGCTCTTTCTCCCCATAACCCTCTGAGAGAGGTTAGATCTTAACATTTTTAATTGTGTGTGTGTGTGTGTGTGTGTGTGTGTGTGTGTGTGTACGGCTGCACACCCGCTATGCACAGGTGTAGCGGTCAGAGGGTGGCTGTGGCAGCCAGCTGCCCCTTCCCTGACAGGAGTCCCGGGGACTGAAGCTGGCTCCTTGGCCCATTAGTCTATTTCACTGACCCAAGAATTTAGATATTACAGAGATAGCTATTTCATTAATACTAGGACATCCCTAGGAGAGTTCAGACATTTGGGAAGGTCTTTATAGCAATGCTATTTATTTTATTTTATTTTATTTTGGCTTTTCAAGACAGGGTTTCTCTGTGTAGCCTTGGGGCTGTCCTGGACTCACTTTGTAGACCAGGCTGGCCTCAAACTCACAGGGATCCACCTGCCTTGACCTCCCGTGTGCTGGGATTAAAGGCGTGCGCCACACTGCCCAGCAGCCATGCTATTTTTAAAAAATAGTTAATTTATTATTATGTATACAGCGCTCTACCCACATGTACACCTGCAGGTCAGAAGAGGGTGTCAGATCACATTATAGATGGTTGTGAGCCACCATATAGTTGCTGGGAATTGAACTCAAGACCTCTGGAAGAGCAGTGCTCTTAACCACTGAGCCATCTCTCCAGCCCTGCCATGCTATTTTTATAGAGAGCAAAATGTGCTATATTATTTACAAACAAGCAAAATAATTTTTTTCTCCTTGACATTAAAATACTCAAATAGGTCAGTCAGTGGTGGCGCACTCCTTTAATCCTAGCACTCAGGGAGGCAGAGGCAGGTGAATTGCTGTGAGTTCGAGGCCAGCCTGGCCTACAGAGTGAGTTCTGGGACAGCCACGGCTACACAGAGAAACCCTGTCTTGAAAAAAAGGTTTTAAAATTTAATATTTTGTTCTGCCGGTATGTATGCATGCATATATGTATATAAACATGTATCCATGCATACATGTACATGCCTGATGCCCCCAGAGGGTGCTGGAGCTGCAGATGATTGACAGCCGCCATGTAAGTGCCGGCAACCCAGCCCTGGTCCTAGGCAGAGCAGCAGGTTGAGACACCTCTCCAGTGTGTATTATTTTTTTCTGTGTGTGCATGCGTGGCACATGTGTGTGCCTGTGTGCTTATGTGCACTAAGTGTATGCAAGGGCCCTGAGAGGCCATAGGAGGCATCAGGCATTTGTAGGCTGCCATTTGGGTCCCATCCTTCTGGGCCCTGCATTGCCTTTGTGAAAGAGAGATCAGCAGCACAGTCCAACTACCTTGTGTGACAGTGGGACAGCGTGACATCACTGCGGACAATCGGGAGGGAAATGCCAGGGAGCACGATGGGAGGACGGGGCTCAGCATACAAGGAAGATAAGACAGCATATGCTGGTGCTGTGTGGAAAGGCCCTGTTTTCCTAGCCTCAGAGTCTCATGATTTTTATTTATTTAGTTAGTTGACAGGGTTTCTCTGTGTAGCCCTGGCTGTCCTAGACTCACTCTGTAGACCAGGCTGGCCTCGAACTCACAGAGATCCGCCTGCCTCTGGCTGGGATTCCAGGCGAATGCCACCCCGCCTGGCTAATCTCATGAACTTCATGGTGTAAAAACCTCAGTCTCGGGCTGGAGAGATGGCTCAGCGGTTAAGAGCACTGGCTGCTCTTCCAGAGGTCCTGAGTTCAATTCCCAGTAACCACATGGTGGCTCACAACCATCTATAATGTGATCTGATGCATACTATACACATAATAAATCTTAAAAAAAAGAACCACCTCAGTCTCTCTTCACAGTTTTCTGCTTCACAACTATGAGTTGTTCGTGACACTCCCACTCCATGTTAACAAGGCAAGAGCCCAGCCGGGCAGAGGCCCCTGGGCGGAGACGCGTGTCTGTCTGAGAAGGGTTTGCTGAGCCTGAGTCCCTGCCAGGGGACTGCGAGCTGACTCCAGCGTGTGGCCTGCTGGTTTCTCCTTTCACTCCCTTTTAGTTTGTTTCTCTTTTTTCTTCTTTTTGTTTTATTTTGTTTGGTTTTTCGAGACAGGGTTTCTCTGTGTAGCCTTAGCTATCCTGAAATCACTCTGTAGAGCAGGCTGGCCTCGAACTCACAGAGGTCCGCATGCCCCTACCTCCTGAGTGCTGGGGTTACAGGCGTGCACCACCACACCCGGTTTAGGGTCTCTTTTTTATCCCAAGCTGCCTGGAAACTCACTCATGGGTCGCCTTCTAATCCTCCTGCCTCCACTTTCTGAATATTGAGATTACAGGCACGCGGCCCCATGCCTGATTTAAGCATTGCTGAGACTCAGGGCCACCAACCAAGCTACAGCCCTAACCCCTTTAAAAAGATGATCCTGTGGTGTTGGGGAACTGAGCCTGGGCCTTCCAACACAGCCAGCACGTCACTGCTAAACTGCATCTGCTGCCAGACTTTTGTTTAAATTTTAAGTTGCTTAGTTTGCCCTTGAACTGTGTCTTCCCAGCAGGCCTTGACCAGCCTCAAGTCAGAGTTCGGAAGAGGTGAGGAAGCGAGAAAGGACGTGAAGGAGAAAATGTCCTTTCCACATTTGCTCCCCAGTCCAGGATCGGGGTACAAGAGGAGTAGGGCACTGCCAACATATTCTGTATAAACCACGCATGGTAGCCCGCATATTTAATCCCAGCAGAGGCAGCCTGGTCTACAGAGCGAGTTCCAGGACAGCTGGGGCTACACTGAGAAACCTTGTATGGGAAGAAAAAAAAAAAAAAAAGACAAAAGACCTAATTTTATAGGTGTGGGTGTTTTGCCGGCATCGATGGAAACGCACCATAAGCATGCAGTGCCCCAGGAGGCCAGAAGAGGGCATCCGATCCCTTGGAATCGGAGTTACAAACGGCTGTGATCGCCATCGAACCCTGGTCCTCCGGGAGAACGCCGGGGCTCCTAACGGCTGAGCCCAGTCTCCATGACCCACCCTCCGTGCTTTTTAAGACTCTGGGGGCTTGGGGACTGAGCTCGGAGTCCCTGAGGCCCCTTCCATGCCCAGCACTGCATAGGCGCTTCACTCTTGGGACCCAGCGCTCAGGCAGGCGCAGGCAGGAAGGTCGCAAGTTCGAGGCCACCTCCCCCGTCCGTGCTCCGCAGTCTGCCCCGAGCCCTAGCTCCTGACAACCAAGAGCTCCAAGAACCAGAGAGGTAAAGGCGGCGGGGACCGCAGGTGGGTTTCCCACGGCCGCAGGTGCTCCGTGCGGGTCGCGATGCTCGCCCGCGCACCTGGGGAGGGCTGGCTGCGCTCGTGCCGCGTTGCCAGGACACCTGAGCGGTTTGTTCTCCGACGCCGGGCGCTCCCACTCCTGACCGGGCCGCGGGGTGAGGATAAGGGGTGCGTGACCGCCCGACGCGGGGCTCAGTGGCTCCGCCCAGCTCCGCAGCCCGCAGCCCCCGCCACGCCCCTGCCCCCCTGGGTGGTTGAGTCTGCGCTGCCCACCCGCCCCACGCCACCCAGCCAGCCAGAGCGGGCGGGCCGCGGAGGAGGAGGTGAGCCGAGGAGAGGGGACGGGGAGGGGAGAGGGGAGGGACGGGGAAGGGAGAGGGGACGGGGAGGGCGGGAGAGGGGAGGGACGGGGAAGGGAGAGGGGACGGGGAGGGCGGGAGAGGGGAGGGACGGGGAAGGGAGAGGGGACGGGGAGGGCGGGAGAGGGGAGGGACGGGGAAGGGAGAGGGGACGGGGAGGGCGGAGGAGGGGAGGGACGGGGAAGGGAGAGGGGACGGGGAGGGCGGGAGAGGGGAGGGACGGGGAAGGGAGAGGGGACGGGGAGGGCGGAAGAGGGGAGGGACGGGGAGGGGAGAGGGGACGGGGAAGGGAGAGGGGACGGGGAGGGCGGGAGAGGGGAGGGACGGGGAAGGGAGAGGGGACGGGGAGGGCGGAGGAGGGGAGGGACGGAGAGGGGCCGGGAGGGAGAAAAGGGGGGGGGGGTGAGAGGAGAAAGGGGAGGGGAGGAAGAGGGAGGGAAAGAGAGGAGGAAGGGGAGGGATGGGGAGGGAGAAGGGGAGGACAGGGAAGGACAGAGGGGAACCAGGGAGGAAGAAAGGAGAGGGAAGGGAATAAGAGGGGGAAAGGGATGGAGGAAAAGGGGAGGGGAGAGGGTAAGAGGAGGGGAGGGATGAAAAGGTGGTGAAGGGGGAAGAGAGGAGGTGGTGACGTGGAGAGGGGGTGAGGAGGGAAAGGGGTGAAGGGGATGGCGCGGGCCCAGGGTGGCGTCCACCTCTGCTGAGGGGGATAGGCGGACTCTGCTGCCTCAGTTTCCTCCCTGCGCCGCGCTGGGTCCCTCCAGCCCTGAAGAGCGTCCAACTTCTGTGGCCCGCCCAGATACCACCACGGAGATGCCGGACGTGAAGGAGAGGGCGGCCCGAAAGCAGCCCGGCGCGGCGGCAGAGGGCGCCTCCCGTGAGCCCCGCGCGGGACACCCCAGGGAGGAAGCGAGCGGCGCCCAGGGCCACCGATCGCGTAGGTCCAACTGCCGCGGGACCTCGGCCGCCCCCAACCCACCCCTCCCCCGTAAGCACCGAGCAGCGGGCGTGGTACCCTCGGTGGCCCGAGCCCCGCGGATGCTCACCGGGGTCGCGCATGGGGCACCGTCTCCAGCCACCCCGGGGGACCCCGAGGTCGCCCGGGCGGTGGGTTTGTGGGCTTTGGGGCAAGGTAAGCCTCCCGGGGACCCTGGCTTCAGATGCTGCAGGGTTGCCCGTGGGTTGCCCGTGACGCTCTGCAGTTAGTGTAGCCACGCGGGGTCGCTGCTGCTTAACAAAATGACTTGAGACTAGACGCAGGTGCGCGGGGTTTGTTCATCAGTAAGTAGGAACCTGGGGCGAGCGGGGTTCTTGAAAGTCGGGGCTTGGCAACAGCAGTTCCCACGGGGGTTGTTTAAGACCATGGGTAAAATACCTGCGTGTGTAATCAAATTCCTGTATAAAAAAATTGGAAGTGCAGTTTTCTTTTTGGGGCGATCTGGATTTTTAAGAATCCTATTTTAGTCACGCGTTCTCTCCGCTCCTGGAGCCCCTCCTAGTTGCCCCGAATGTCAGGCCTCTTGTGGAGCGCGTCCCTGTGGAACTTGTGGCCGCTTCGTTGCTGTCAAGTTCTTGTTGAGGCCGTGGTAGCTCGGCCTATCTTTGAAGTTTGCTTTTACCTCTCGTTTAGCAGTAACGAGTTAAGTCTTTTTACCTATTTGATTGCGTTTTATTTTTCTTTCTTGTTTTTTTTTTTTTTTTTTTTTTTTTTTTGAGACAGGGTTTCTCTGTGTAGTCTTGGCTGTCCAGGACTAGCTTTGTAGACCAGGCTGGCCTCGAACTCACAGAGATCCGCCTGCCTCTGCCTCCCGAGTGTTGGGATTAAAGGCGTGAACCACCATACCCGGCCATATTTGATTGCGCTGCACCAGACATTTTGGCTGGAATAATTCAGAAGTGCTGCAAAAATGAAGGGAACAGTGTCACTTCACCTTTTTTTTTTTTCTTTTAAGATTTGTTTATGTGGGAGAGTGTTTCACCTGTATATGTGTCTGCACATCTTGTGTGTTCAGAGCGTCAGGTCCCCCGGGGCTGGGGTTACAGATATTTGTGAGTGCCAGCGATGAACCAGTCCATGTGGGAGGGCAGCCAATAGCTTACCCGCTCAGCTGTGTCTCCAGTATCTAATTTACTTTTTTTTTTAGTTCACCTTTTTAAAAAAAGATTTTATTTATTATGTATATAGTGCTCTCCTGCATGTACACCTGCAGGCCAGAACAGGGCACCAGATCCCAGTAGAGTTTTGGGTGACTATCCAGGTAGAAAACTGTCTCTGTCATCTTTTCATTTGGAAAGCTACCAACCTGCACTCCTGAGATACTCAGATAATCAAGTTTACTCCTTCTCAAGTGTCTGAGGGAGTTGAAGACCAGGTAGCTTAGTTTTACAGTGAGGCTTAATTGTTTAGGGGTTAAAGCGTTTTTAGGTCTAAGTAGGTCATCTAAGTTGATAATGACCATATGTGATGAAAACGTAATTTACATTCAGAATTTTAGATGCACCAAGATAGGAAAGATGTCTTCTTCAAGGTTGTCAAACACAAATAGCCAAAACACTAAGAATGCAACATTTATATAATTCCTGATTGTGTCATGGTTCTTCTTGCCATAGGTAAACTATTGTATATATATGTAACAATATAAATGTATATGTACAAAAATAAAATAATTAAAAAAGAAAAAAAGATTTATTTATAGAGCAGTGTTTTTGCCTGCATGTGTGCCTGCATGCTAGAAGAGGGCACCAGACCTCTTTATAGATGGTTGGGAGCCACCATGTGGTTGCTGGGAATTGAACTCAAGACCTCTGGAAGAGCAGACAGTGCTCCTAACCTCTGAGCCATGTCTCCAGCCCAAGTTGTGGTCTTTAATGCTAAATCTTTACTTATCTATGAAATCCTAAAACCTGGGCGCTACTATCTTAGGAAACCAAGTAACATTGGTGCTGCACATGAGTGCCTGTGTGCTAGCTGTAGGGAAGGCCCCTCTGGGCACTTCAGAGGCACAGGAAGAAAACCCTCTCAACAAGCAAGTGTTGGCTCATTTTTATTTTTTTGCAAACCACAAGTTGTTTCCTTGTAGCTTTGCGATTTTTTTTTTCCTAAGACAACTTTATCTTTTAATGGGCCCCATTTCCTGCCTTGCCCCTCAGTCCTCCGTGCATTTCCAGCACGCCCCTGGGGAAGTCCGAGTGCCTGGCGTGCTGGGTGGACTCTGAGATAACCTTGGGGCCTACAGGCGAGTGACCCTGAGTGGAGTCAGGCTCCTGTGGGTCGGCCGATGTCCACCCAGGAGTCCTTCCAATTACAGGTCTGACGGACAGAGGCCATGAAGTCTCCAAGCTCGACTGCCACTTGGAAGAGAAGAGTCTGTCTTCTAGCAGGTACTGGCTTTTCCATTGTCTCCATCTGGCTCCCTGACATCATCACTCTAGGGGCTGGGGAGATGACTTAGTGGGCAGAGAACGCTTGCCAAGCCAGACAAGTTGAGTTTAACCCCTGGTGCCCAGGTGTGTTCCTCCCCAATAAACAATAAGCTCAACTGTGTGTGACGTCATACACACACACACACACACACACACACACACACACACACACACACCCTGTAATCCTAGCAGGCAGATTTCTGAGGTGGAGACCAGCCTTGTCTACGTAGTGAGTTGCAGGCCAGTCAGGGAGGCCCTCTCTCAGACAAGCAAAGAAAAAAAAAATGCCAATGTATGTCTCCTTGAAAAGCGTGCTGACTGCCGGGGCATGGTGGCACACGCCTTTACTCCCAGCACTCGGGAGGCAGAGGCAGGTGGATCCCTGTGAGTTTGAGGCCAGCCTGGTCTACAAAGTGAGTCTAGGACAGCCAAGGCTACACAGAGAAAACCCTGTCTCAAAAAAGCAAAAACAAAACAAAATAAAAATTTACAGTCCAAACACGGAATGCCTTTTGCCCACCTAATGTTTAAATTTAGTTCTCTGTATGTGGGTGTCAGTTTATTCTAACAGTGTTTGTTGAAAGGATTTTCCTTTCTATATTGAATTATTGTCTTGTATTTGTTGTTTTGTTTAGATAGGGCCTCATATAGCCCAGGCTGGTCCTCTTGCCACTGCCTCTTGAGTGTGGAGATTATTTTAATATTCTCTTTGGTTTTTTGAGACAGGGTTTCTCTGTGTAGCCTTGGCTGTCCTGGGCTCACTTTGTAGACCAGGCTGGCCTCGAACTCACAGCAATCTGCCTGCCTCGACCTCCCGAGTGCTGGAATGCCACCGCACTAGGTTGAGCCAATTTACTTATTTATTTTTTAAAGATTTAAGTATACAGTGTTTTGCCTGCATGTACACCTACACACCAGAAGAGGGCACCAGATCTCATTATAGATGGCTGTGAGCCACCATGTGGTTGCTGGGAATTGAACTCAGGACCTTTTGAAAAGCAGACAGTGCTCTTAACCTCTGAGCCATTGCTCCAGCCCTGAGCCAATTTTAAGCCTGATTGGTTTGGAGGAGTCTGCTACATTCAAGTGTTGCCAAAAAAGAAAAAAAAAAGCAGGGGGTGGGGAGTGAATATTTCCCTGGATTTTATGGGTGAAAGAAGATAGTGACAAACCTTTGGCTGTGCACATCACCGCGTGCACACACACAGTTGCAAGTCACACATGTAAGGCAGGCTCACTGCTAGATTTGGGCTTGCTTCTGTTTTTGAGGGTGCCTTGACATCGCAAGCAGCCCTCAGTGAGTCGGCCCAGCTGCACCCCATGCCTTGCTCCTGGTGTTCTCTTTGGGGCTTAGATTCTGAGCCTGGAACGTTTTCTCGCTGAGTGAATTTTCTGTGTGTCTGACCTCCTCGTAGCCTGGAAGCCAAGGGCAAGGACACGATGCCCAACGACTTCTGGGAACACCTGAAAGAGCAGCTGTCAGCTGTGCCCCCGGACTTTAGCTGTGCGCTTGACCTTCTGAAGGAGATCAAGGAGGTGAGTGAGCCGTCTTCACCTGGAGAAGGGAGGTCCTGAGGCCAGCTCTGCCTCCCGAGCGAGGGCTGGGATTAAAGTTAAGATTTATTTTTATTCTCAGCACTTGGGAGGCAGAGGCAGGCAGATCTCTTGAGTTTGAGTCCAGCCTGATCTACAGAGTAAGTTTCAGGGCTACACATAAAAACCCTGTCTTTAAAAAAAAAACCACAAAAAATACAAGCAGATAAAAAGTAATTTTGCCAGGTGTGGTGATGCATGCCTTTATTCCCAGCACTCAGGAGGCAGAGCCACGGGGATTGCTGTGAGTTTGAGGCCAGCCTGGTCTACAAAGCGAGTCCAGGACAGCCAAGGCTACACATAGAAACCTTGTCTCGAAAAAAATAAAACAAACAAACAAATAAATAAATAAAAAGTATTTTTATTTTATCGGTATCGAGTTTTGCCTGCATGTGTATCTGGGCACCGTATGCATGCAGTGCCCAGGGAGGCCAGAAGAGGGCACTAAAGCCCCCGGTCTGGAGTTATAGGTGGGTGTGAGTAAGTACTAGGAGCTAAGAACTCTTTTTTCTTTTAAAGATGTATTTATTTATTATATGTATACAGTGCTCTGCCTGCATGTACACCTGCAGGCCAGAAGAGGGCACCAGATCTCATTACAGATGGTTGTGAGCCACCATGTGGTTGCTGGGAATTGAACTCAGGACCTCTGGAAGAGCAGCCAGTGCCCTTAACCGCTGAGCCATGACTTGTGAGCCTTGTCTCCCCTCTGCTTGCGTTCCATGTGCTCTGTGGAGCCCTTGGCTCCGTTAGCTTAGCATGCCATGTCTGCAGCAACTTCTTGGTCAGCAGCAGGCAGAGGCTGGGGTGTGTGTAAAAGGCTGAACGCTGGGGAAAAGGTAGCACCGGGCAGGTCGATACCGTCTTCTGTCCGGCCTGGCAGATCCTGTTGTCGCTGCTGCTGCCACGCCAGAGCCGCCTGAGGAGCGAGATCGAGGAGGCTCTGGACATGGACTACCTCCAGCAGCAGGCGGACTGTGGGGACCTGAATGTCACCTACCTCTCTAAGTACATTCTCAACATGATGGTCTTGCTGTGCGCCCCGGTCCGGGATGAGGCCGTGCAGAGACTGGAAACCATTGCGGATCCCGTCCGGCTGCTGAGGTATGACGCTTGATGACAGTCCCCTAGCCCGCCCCGGGCTCCCAGCTGGGCGGGGCGGGCGGACACTGGGGCGGCCCTAGTCCCTGGCGTAGTCCTCCCTGGCCCTGTTTGTTTTAGTCCTCCCTGGCCTGTTTACACTTTTCCATCAAGGACCCTTGGGTCATCGTCCATAACTTAACATGACTGTAGACAGAACCAAGCGTGTGAGCCATCGCTCCCCAACCGGTTCACACGCGCTGTTGGGGACGGCGGCGGCAGGTCTTCCTGAGTGTTTTCAAGTAAAAATTCAAGGATGAGGCTGGAGAGATGGCTCACAGGTTAAGGCTCTCCCAGAGGTCCTGAGTTCAGTTCCCAGCAACCACATGGTGGCTCACAACCACCTATAATGGGATCTGGTGCCATCTTTCTGGCCTGCAGGTGTACAAGCAGGCAGAGCACTGTATACATAATAAATAAATAAATAACGCTTAAAAAAATAAAATTCAAAGACAGCACCACTCCTTGCCTGACTGGAGAGTCACCACTTAGACGCTGGCTTGTGCTCACGGCTGCTGTTTCTTCCCTAGAGCCTTGCCCTGTGGACCTTGCAGGCCTTGCCGTCTTGGCACTAACCTCTTGGGCTCCTCCCACCAGTGGGCCCCTCCCTGTGCGCCGCCTTAGCCAGCTCTCAGCAGGACGGGCTTGGTGAAACCCGCCCCCCACCCCCCTCGTGGGCCCTGGCCTTGGCTGGCTGTCCTTCGGAGCGTGGCGTGCCTCAGTGGTCCTTCTGGGGTTCTCCTCTCGTGCGTTAGGGGGATCTTCCAAGTCCTGGGACTCATGAAGAGAGACATGGTGAACTACACCATCCACAGCCTCCAGCCCCAGCTGCAGGAGCATTCCATCCAGTTTGAGCGGGCTCAGTTCCAGGAGCGCCTCAACAAGGAGCCTAGTACGTGTGATGTGTGACATATGATATGACATGCGGGCAGAGGAGGGCGCAGCCTTGCTCCTGACCTTCCTGAAGGGACAAAGAGGCAGGGAAGGAGCCAGGCTCCTTAACCAGAAACATATGCTTTTTACGTTGAAACGTGGTGACTTAGTTTAGTTTTTTTAAAAAACATTTTTATTTAATTTAAATTTATGTACATCGGCGTGAGGGTGTCAGATCTTGGAGTTACAGACAGTTGTGAGCTGCCATGTGGGTGCTGGGAATTGAACCCAGGACCTTTGGAAGAGCTGACAGTGCTCTTAACCACTGAGCCAACTCTCCAGCCCTTAGTTTAGTTTTTTTTAAAATATATGGTCTCACTCTCTACCCTTGGCCATTCTGAAACTCGTTATGTAGCTCAGGCTGGCCCCAAAGTCACAGCAGTGCTCCTGTGGGCACCACCAGGCTCAACAGGAACAGTACTGGCTAGAGAGAATGCCCCGAGCCCTGGAGGTCAGATGCTTGCACCCACCTCCTGTTGCAGACCTCCTGGACCACACCACCAAGTGGCTCACCCAAGCAGCTGCAGAGCTCACTAGCTCCACAGCAAGTTGCCATGACTCCCCGGACTCTACCAGCGCAGCTGGCCCATCTCCCAGTGACGCGGCTGCCCCAGAGCCACTCAGTCCTGCGATGGTGCTGTCCCAGGGGTTCCTGAACCTCCTCATGTGTGACCCTGGGGACGAAGAGTTCCCTGAGGTAGGAGTGGGGGCGTTTTCCTTGTTTTCAGCCTTGAGCTCTGGCCAGAACCCCTCTGATGCCACCCCCCCCAACCCCCGCGTCCCCAGACTCTGCTGCCGGATAGAGCTCGGCTACAGGAGCTGGAGTCGCAGCTGAGCCAGCTCACCATCCTGGCCTCCGTCCTGCTGGTGGCCAGCAGCTTCTCTGGCAGTGTTCTGTTCGGTTCGCCCCAGTTTGTGGATAAACTGAAACGAATAACTAAGTCCCTGGTGGAAGACTTCAACTCCAGGTGAGCTGCAGACTGACATCTTTTTAAAAGGATAGGAAGGAGGGGAGGGGTGGGGGGGCAGTGGCCTAGTTGGTGAGGGGCTTAGCCTACCAAGCGTGACCTGCATGTATCCCCAATATACTTGGAAAAAAGCCGGGCATGAGTTGTCTGTGGTTGCACACCTTTAATCCCAGCACTCAGGAGGCAGAAACATGCAGGTCTCTGTGAGTTCACAGCCAGCTAGGACTGTGTAGAGACTCAGAGGAAGAAGCAACATCAGCCGCGGACACCCCCCACCCCACCCGGTGGTACCTGAGTATGTGGGCGCACACAAACGTAGATGGTGCAAAGCATCCTGAGTACTGGCAGGCCATGAGTTATTGCTTTGCCCCAGGCCACAGTGAGAGAGGCCCTCTGGAACATCTACAGTGTCAGCTTATTTCTGTAGTGATACTGGGGCTTACGACAAAAAAAGGGGAACTTTCCAGAAAGGTCGCTGTGCCCAGGGCCGCCTCTTGCTGGGTGGGTGATGGTGCCGGCCAGTGCCTATCAGTCGCCTTGACTGTACACGTGCTGAGTTGCAGCTGATGTCGACAGAGGGGACAGAAGACACAGCACATTTGGGCAAGGGGTGTAGCTGAGGCCACAGCCTTGATCCTGGCCCAAAGAACACAAGTGACAGGGTGTGACACTGGGGAAAGGTCTTTGTAAAGCCACATTCAGGTGTGTCCTGGGGACAGCAAGGCTGTTCTTCAGTGCTAAGAGGTTTTGTTTTTTGTTTTTGTTTGTTTTTGTTTTTTTCCTCAGTACACAGCACCATTTACAGAGATAGCTGGTGTTGGGAGGGTGTGGGGCCTATCTGTCCGGCTTTGGTGCTGACAGGAGGGCAGAGCGAGAGGTGGGACTGGAACCTTCCCCAAGTCCTTGGCCTCCTTTGCCTTAGGCGCCCTGGTAGTTTCTATGCTTCTGCAGAGGCTACCTACCGGGGTGCCTGGCTAACCCTGCTCTCCTACTGGGTGCCAACTAACCTGTGTTGTGGTCTAGCCCCGAGGAGGTGATGCACACTGTGACTGAGCAGGTGACCCAGGAAATCCACCAGAGCCTCAAGAATATGGGCCTTGCTGCTTTGAGCAGCGACAACACGGAGTCCCTGATAGGGCAGCTACAGAACATTGCCAAGAAGGAAAACTGTGTCCGCAGCGTCATTGGTGAGCACACCCGCATGCCCGTGGGTGCTGCAGGGGGTGGGGGTGGGGCGGTACAGCCATGGATACGGGTTTCCAGGTTGAAACTACACTCCTTTCCTGTCAAAGATGGACTCACTCTGGTCCTCTGGGAGGCCTGCACACAGGAGTGTTGTCCACCCAACCTGTGAGTCATGCTACTCACTGCTGTTTCTCTGTGTGCGGTCCACACACGCCCCGGCCAGCAGGAAACCCGCTGGGTTAGCTCAGAGAGCCTTTCTCTGCAGCACGGGCCCCAGTCCCGTGTTGGAACCTGGCCAACTGATTCCCAGCTTCAAGCCACCGGAAGAATCAGTTGAAGATTCCTCAACACCAAGTCCTAGATCGAACAGTGTAGCCCAGGTTGGCCCGGAACACCATATGTAGCTCAGGCTGGCCTTGCTCCTGCTATTTCCCCTTGCCTCTGGCTCTTGGGTGCTGGGATTACAAGTGTGAGCCACACCCTGATGCGAAGCAGTCTCCAGTACTTAGAGGCCCAGGAACCCAGCGCCCGTGAGAACGAGGGGGGCCGGTTCTCATCTGTGAGAGTGGCTCAGAGCGGCAGAGTGGGGGGACCCCCACCTCTCAGCCCATCTGGTTTCTGTTCCTTCTGTTCCTGCTCAGATCAGCGCATCCACTTGTTCCTCAAGTGCTGCTTGGTGCTGGGCGTGCAGCGGTCCCTCCTGGACCTCCCTGGAGGCCTCACCCTGATTGAAGCGGAGCTGGCAGAACTGGGCCAGAAGTTTGTCAGCCTGACGTCTCACAATCAGCAAGTGTTTGGCCCTTACTACACAGACATCTTGAAAACGCTCGGCTGCCCCGCCCAGACTCTGACAACGAAAGTGGGGTCTGTCTGAGGGCGTCGTCAGCTCGGAGCCCTGGCATCACGGACCCGGGAGAGAGGCCCTGGGTGTTCCTGAGGTGGCATCGCCAGTGAGCTGCAGAGCAGTGAGTCCCCTCTCCCCCCTGCAGCCAGCACAGCTTGTAAACACCAACTGGCCCAAACCCGCTCTCTAATAAACTCCTGAACAGCAAACCGAGGCCAGGCCCTGTGACTCCGCAGTGCTTCCCTCTCGGGGCCTTGTGCCCCCCCCCCCCGCACCCCCCCCAGTGCGCGCAGGTGACAGATGACAGCCAAGATGCCCGGGTGCTCTGGCTGTGGTCAGGTAAGGGTAAACTGCTTTCCTGGAACCTTAGTGCTGCCCAGACAGCCAGGAGAGGATACTGCAGAGAGTCCCCTGGAGGCCTCAGGTGCTACAGCAGGAAGTCAGGGGACAGCAGGAGCCCTAGCCTCTTCCAGAGCAGGTACTGCAGGAAAATGATGTTGGCTGCCAGCAGCACCCATAGCCACCAGGTCCCGTCTTCTCTCACTGCCTCAGGCTGAGTAGAGTTGGGGCTGGGCCATTTAGCTCTGCTTAGCCCTGGTCCCATCCCCTGGTCCAGTTAGTTTTTCTGTGGTCTCATCACTAAACTGTAGAATACCCGCTAACCATGGCACTCACGCACACGTGCGTGCGTGCGTGCGTGCGTGAACTCAGATGGGAGCCGACCCCGTTTCCCCTCCCTTTGCTAGTGTGGGTGGTTGGGCCATGAGTGCCCCTTGCACCAGACCCACATCAAGTGGGGCACTGTAGGGAAGACTTGGGCTCACACACCTTGCTGTCATGGTGGCTTACGAGCACACCGGTCCCAGCCAGCTTTGTGAGGAGAGTGCGCTGTTCAGAGCTGGTCCTTTTGTAGAGAGGGACTTGTGTGTCTTCAAGCCAGCAGTGGCCCCCTTTCCAGAGGCTGGAGAGAGCTGAGGAAGACACAGTTTGGGGACAACACAAGGGGGTGTCTGAGATCTGTTGGCCGGAGTGTGTTTCTAACTGATAGCCTTGTTAGATCCGTGACCCAGAGTTCTCAGTCTTGTGACAGTACAGCCTCAGTGGAGGCCCAGGAAAGCGACGCGCTCAGACAAACAGGCTGCAGTTACTCGGTTCAGTTTCCAGAAGCGCACATTTGGGCTGCCAAGTGCCTTGGTCCATCACGATTTCACGATTGTCTGGAGTAACAACCCACACCATACAAATTTTGATTTTTTTTTTCCTCCATGTTCTTCCCCGGGGAAGCAGCAGGAACCCCATCTCTACACAGCTAAAGCACCATTCTGTGTTGCCCATGGGCTTGAGGGCATTTTTTGTTCCTTTGCTTGGAGACAAGGTCTCACTGTGTGGTCCTGGCTGTCCCGGAACTCCCTCTGTAGACCAGGGCGGCCTTGAACTGGGAGGCTTGCCTGCCTCTGCCTCCGCAGGGCTGGGGTCCCAGGCGTGCGTTTGCATTTTTAGGTGTGGTGGGTATAGAGTTTCCCGTTAGAGATTATGGTTTCGCCCGTGATGTTGTACACATGGCATGACTTTAGATCCAGTTTTGTGACCACAAAAAAGACGACAGTAGTCAGTTATCCCTACTCTCTGTCCTTTAAACCAGGCAGGTGAGGAGCTGGAGAGATAGCTCAATGATTAAGAGCACTGACTGTGCCTCAAGAGGTCCTGAGTTCAATTCCCAGCAACCACATGGTGGCTCACAGCCATCTATAATGTGATCTGGTGCCCTCTTCTGGCCTGCAGGTGTACATGCAGACAGAGCAATGTATACATAATAATAAATAAATCTTTATTTAAAAAAAACCCAGGCAGGTGGTGCTCAGCTCTCTGTCTCAGTGGGAGCTGTGTTTTATATAAACACTGCTTACTTGTGTGGTGGTCTGCCTGCGTGAGGAATGCACACCAAGCTCATGCATTGCCCACAGAGGAGGATGACCTCCACAAGTGATGTTGCCAATGGTCATGGGCTGCCGTGTGAGTGCTGGGACCTGAACTCAGGTCCTCTGCAAGATCAGCAAATGTTCTTAATCTTTGAGCCATTGCTCCAGACCCTATGTAAATATTTTATATAAATGATGTTTTATATATAGAAACATAGCATGTAGTTTTCTGATGGCTTCTTTTTTCAGGGGAGGTTTGTTTATAGGTTTTTGTTTGTTTGTTTGTTTTTGCTTTTTTGGTTTTTTCACGACAGAGTTTCCTCTGTGTAGCCTTGGCTGTCCTGGAACTTGCTTGGTAGACCAGGCTGGCCTTGAACTCACAGAGATGTGCCTGCCTTTGCCTCCCAAGTGCTGGAATTACAGTGTGCGCCACCATGCCCGGCTGCAAGTTATATTCTTGTTTTCTAGTTGATGTTAGCAGTGCCCAGGCTGGCTTTGAACCTGTAGTCAAGCCTCAGGCTCCAGAGGGCTAGGGCTCTGCCCTGCCCAGCACTGTGATGGTGGGCCCGCAACGTTACAGCCAGTTTTTGGCCTTTCCAGTCCTGTGGTCCATATGTTTGTCCTTAAGCCAGGATACTAACCATTTATTACAGCTTTGTAATTAGCTTTTGAAATTGAGAAGTGTGATTCTTCGGCTTGGCCTGTTTCCAGGACTAATTACTGTGATTATGTCCTGCGCCTTGGTAGATTTTTAGTGTTAGCCTGTCCATTGCTGCTACAGGTAGTTGAGAGTAAGTTAAAATTTTATTTGAATAAGAAAATGTATGTGGGCTGGGTGCAGTGGCACACACCTTTAATCCCAGCACTGGGGAGGCAGAGGCAGGCGGATCACTGTGAGTTCGAGGCCAGCCTGGTCTACAAAGTGAGTCCAGGACATGCGTGCAGTGTCTGAGGAGATGGGTCCAGGGCATCGGATTCCCGGGAACTGGAGTCGTAGATGGTTGTGAGCCACCATGGTGTGCAGGGGATGGAACCCAGGTCTTCAACAAGAGCAGCCAGTTCTTAACGGCTGAGCCATCTCTCCAGCCCTTGTAGTTTGGATTAAGAACAGGTGACTGCACTGAGTGTATCTGAGGACTGTTCTCTCAGCACTGTTATGTCTGGCCTTACACTGTACTGCCACCTTTTTTATTTTTTGGTCATCTTGGGGACTGGACCTGTGTTTTGCCCTGGCTAGGCAAGCATGCCACGGCCGAGCTCCCCACCCCCCTAGCCCGTATGTTTTACAGATGTCACATGTCCTTGGCTCTGACTGTCCCGAAGTGTTTCTCCGGTGCTGCTGCAAGTGTAGAAGTGGGTGACTTCTGCTCCGCCGCTAACGCGCAGGGGTAGGCCTGTGGATCTTGCTCCTGAGCTTTGCTGGGTTAGGTGCATGCCCACGTGTGTGTGGGAAGTGATATTGTTCTACACAGGATCACGTGGGCTTCCAGAATAAAAAGTCTGACGTCTTCCTTTCCAGTTTGCCTCTATGCTGTCTTCTTGCCTGGTTGATCAGGTTAGGATTTGTAGTTCCCTGTTGCGAAGTGGTGGAGCACAGGCATCCTTTCCTTGTTCCTAATTGGGGGGGGAGGCTTTGGGGACTTTCGCTTGATTTTTTTTTTTTTGTCTTTTCCTTTTTCTTTCTTTCTTCTTCATTTATTTGCTTTTTTTTTTTTTTTTTTTGAGACAGGGTGCGTGTGGTTCTCCCTTAGAGGGCCATGGGGGCTTGAGCGTTTGTCTCTGATGCTGGTGAGCAGGGCTTGAATAACCTCCAAAGGGCCAGTTAACAGCTGGTGCCCACTCACTATACCCCTGAGAGGTCTTGGCCACTAGGGCGTGCCCTGGGAGGGGTCATGGATGGCCTTGGTTCTGCAGGTGTAAAGGCTCGCTCCCCCTCAATCTGTGAGGTGACTGCCTGTGACGTTGGCGGCGCATTTCCTCTCCTCGGCTTTGCTATAGGTTTTGCCGGTTTTATTGAACTTTCTGGGGCTGCTCTGTTGTGTGCCACTGACTTTAGACTTTTCCCGTTTTGGTTTCACTGCCCTGCCGTCTGTTCCCTCACATCTTGCTTTGTACCGGAAGATTGAACCTGTCTTTCCCCGTGTGGGGTTAGTGCTACAACTCTCTCCAGCAGCTGCCGTCTTCGGCCCTCCCTGGAGATCCCTCTTCACTCTGCCTTATTTCCCACCTCACAGGCTGCCCCTCTATTCTGCTATTGATTTCTTCTTTGATTCTACCATGGTTGATGCATTCTTTACAATTTTAAATCTGATTTTTTTTTTTTTTTTTGGAGACTGGGTTTCTCTGAGTCACCATGGCTGTCCTGGACTCACTTTGTAGACCACGCTGGCTTCGTTAAATCTGAATTTTTAAAGGCTTGTTTTGTGGCCTGGAGCCCTCTCTCTCTTGGTGTGTGGTTCACGGGCACTGGAGACAGGATGCAGTCTGCTCTTGCTGGCTGGGGCAGCCTGGGAGTCTGCAGCCTACATCCTACCTTATCAGTGGCTGGTAACTGGTGTGGAGGTCTCCAGCAGTGTAGTTGCCTTTAATGTTTGCTTGTTTGTTTATTGAGAAAGGGTTTATCTGTGTATCCCTGGCTGTCCTGGAACTCTCTCAGTAGACCAGGCCGGCCCCAAACATACAGAGATCCTCCAGCGTCTACCTCCCGGGATTAAACGTGTGTGCTATCACCGCCCGTCCATACATGAATAAGAACGGCATATAACTTACACACATCCTTCTGTGTGCATTGAGACGACTGTTATGTACCTATTACAGTGTAAATATCACACAAATAACTACTGCATTGCTTAGGGAGTGACGAAAAGTACGTGTTTAGCATAATTTTAAAAAATGAGGGCGGCAGGCAGAGAGGGCTCCGATGGCGAAAGCACAGGTGCTAGTCCAGAGGACTGGGGTTTGTGTTCTAGCACCCACATAGGCTCATGACCTTCTCTTAGCTGCAGCATTAGGGGACCCGATGGCCTCATCTGGCCTCTGCAGGCACCAGGCATGCACACGGTGTGCAAACACACATGCAAGAAAAACACTCATACCCATAAGTAAATAAATTAAAAGATTGATCTTCAGGGGCTAGAGAGACGGCCCAGCAGTTAAAGTGGTTGCTGCTTTCTCAGAGGACCTGAGTTTTGTTTCCCAGCAGCCAGGCGGTTGAGTGTCTTACAAACCATCTGTGACTCCAGCTCCAGGGGACCCAATGCCTTCTTTCCGTCTCTGCAGGTTACACACATACACATGGCATTCTCTCTCTCTCTCTCTCTCTCTCTCTCTCTCTCTCATACACACACACACACACACACACACACACACACACACACACATGAAAATCCAGATTTATTTAACAATTGCAGTATATGTAGTACAAAAAAAAAAAAAAGGAGTCTCCCTCCCAATTTGTCAGAAATAATAGGCCAAGTGTCTTAACGTAAGTTTATTTCTGACTGTGCTGGAGGCAGAGAAGGCGTGGGTGAAGGGCGGCCTGGGCCAGTTTGTGGTTGGGGCTCTGCCTTCCTTCCTTGACTCAAAAGATTTTTCCCTTGGTGGGGGGAATCTCATGCTTGTGCACATGGGGTGGGGAAGAACGGAAGAAGAGAGCTGTGGTCTAGAGCCGCCTCCTATGAACTTCTAAACCCAGGTCAGACAGGTTTCATCCCGCAGCGTCAGTCATGCTGGGTGGCATGCACACGTTAACATCATTATAATCTTCATGCTGTGAGCTTTTGCCTACCTTTAGGGTTATTTAGTGTGAGCGAGTGCATGCATGCGTGTGTGAGCACATGGTTTCTTGTGAAAGTCAAAGGTTAACTTCCAGCTTCCATTCTCCTGCCAGCATTTGGGTTCCAGGTCTTGAACTCAGGCGGTCAGTCTTGGTGGCAAGAGAGCCTGCTTTAACCAGCTCCCTCTGCATCCTTTTATTTCCAGCATGCCTTGGGTGTTCCTTGATGAGTCCCTCGGGTACAGCGGCCGCTCCATCTGTGCGTCCAGTGTATCTGTGGTACAGGAGAGCAGGTGCCCTTCCATCCAGCTGCACTGCCAGCCTGGGATCACATCACTTGGAAAGGATGCATTTCTCTGTAGTGTGCTGTGTGCATGCAGTACTGGGCGAGTCCAGGAGAGGGCACTGGATCCCCCACAAGCTGGAGTTCACAGTGGCTGTGAACTGCCATGGGGTGCTGGGAAGTGGACCTGGGTCTGTGCAAGGGCAGCCAGTGCTCTTAACCACCAAGCTGCCTTTCCAGCCCCTTTGGAGCCTATTTTAAAATCTCCTCAGCAGATCCTGTATTCCCTCTCTTGCCCTCTTCTCTGGTGTTTCAAAACAGTGTCAGTATATTGTTGTTGTGTTTTTATTTGGGTCTTACCCAGGCTGGTTTCGGTTTTGGTGTGTAGCAACTTTCCATTCCGGATCCTCCTGCCTCTGCCTCCCTAGTGCTGGGATTACAGGTATGTAATTACACCTGGCTTACCGCTCGTTGACAATTGAAAACAACTGACATTTGTATGGGTCTATACAAAGCATCTTCCAACAGGTTCTTGTCTTAAGTCATCCAGAAGTGACTGGATCATGAGGTGTCTGGCCTAACCCCTGAACACCCCCAGAGAAAGGAATACTTTGATGGCTTTATTGGGAGAGATTGGGAACTTTGGTAGGTGAGGCCTGTGACCCTAGGAAGCAGACAACTGGGTCATACCTTGTGCTAGGCCCCTTCCTCTGCTCTCCTTGGTTTCCTGGCTGCTGTTCTAACTGCCTTCACCTGGGGCAACCCTGGCGTACCGCCTGCCTCCACCTGGGGCAATCCTGCTGTACCGCCTGCCATCACCTGGGGCAACCCTGCCGTACCGCCTGCCTACACCTGGGGCGACCATCCTGTACCTTGTACCTCACCTGGAGCAGTGGCACCGGCAGCCGGGATAGCAGGATTTCTTAGGAAATTGTAAACCCAAATCTTCCTCAGGTATTTTACGTCTTTCTCTTGTTTCTGCATGCTGGAGCATTAGTTGGCGTTTGAGATGGGGTCTTGGTGTTGTCCTGGCTAACCCTGAATTTGTGATCTTCCCAAGAGCTGAATTATGGGTGTGCACCACACCCAGTGCTCTGGCTACACATAAACCACTTTTTCTGTGGTGTCTTCTCTTTGCATAGCTTCCTTTTTAGTAATCTTGAGTTTGTATATAACTTGTCACAGTTACCACCTATACCAGTGCAGGCAACAGAAACTTTATCATCTTTCAATATTTCTCTAAACCCCTTTGTCACTGTCACTGGCTGCATCTATACCCAGGAAAGCTGAACGCAGAAGCCTCGTGTTAAAGCATGTTTCTGTGTCTGACCTTCCCACTGTGCCGAGGTTTCTGTTCACCTAACTTTCCCTCCAGCTTTTTAGGGTCAATTTCTAGCGACAGCCTCTTTTCTTTTGCTTCACCTACAAATACTCCAATTCTTTTCTCACTGTGGTAGAGCTCCTCCTTCCTCCCTCCCTCCCCCCTCCCATGTTCATTTTGTGGGAGGATCTTACTCTAGCCCAGAAACATACTGGAACTCTCGATATAACCCAGAGCAACCCCAAATCACGGCACTCCTCCTGCCTTCGCTCCCTAACTTGTGGGGTTACGAGAGAGACATGTGCCCCCAAGGCCCATGGGTTGAAGAGGAGCCCTTGCCACTCAAAGTGTTCTCCCTGTGTGTTGGTAAGGTTCTTTGCCTTTCCCCACCTCCTCTTTGTTTATGGTTTTGTTTTTTTTTTAAGATGTTTTTCTGTGTAGCCTTAGCGGTCCTGGACTCAATTTGTAGATCAGGCTGGCTTCGAACTTAGGGAGGCAGAGGCAGGTGGATCTGAGTGCTCGGATCACAGGCGTGTGCCCCCACGCCCAGCCCCACCTCTTCTCTTGCTAGGCTCAAGAATTATCCTTCCTTTCAGAAGTCTGCTTATGCTGGTGTCCTGGCAAAAATTTCTTTGGGTTTATCTGTCTTCAGGTTTGTTCGGCTATCAGCAGGTCTCTTGTCAAAATTGTGATTTATTTAGTAGTAATCTTCCTTTTAAAAACAGTCTCACCAGGTCATCTGGCGCCTACAACCCCCCCCCCCCCCCCCCCCCCCCCGGTGAACCCACGACCTTCCTGCCCTTGGCTCCTGAAAGCTGACTGCAGCCATGTGCCAGGACACGGGACTGACAAGTGGTCTTGGTTCTAGACCCTGTTTGAGCTGTTGCTGTTGGCCACTACTCTGCAAGAGAAGGTGATGTGGCGCCTTTGCAGCCATGCTGTGCAGAGCCTGGTTCCTCCCTTGGCTGCAGCTGCTCCTCACGGCTGGGTGGGGGCACCCGTCATACAGCTGCACGTGGAGAACCAGGCTCCCCTGTGGCATGCAGCGAGAGTAAAGGCTAGAGCTTTCCTGCCTCTTTGCTAGTGCTGATCTAGAATGGCTTTTGCTTGGCTCTTTTTGCGCCATTGTTAATTTGTCCCGGGTTCAGACGGCACTAGAAAGGAGAAGCAGCTGTCCCGGTTCCTCGTGCCCGCTGTTACCCGGCTGTTGTTTCACGTAGTACAGATTTTGTTTCCAGTTGTTCCTCTTTATGAGTGGGTTCACTTTGCTATGCAGAGAGACTTAGTTTTATACACAGCTAAGAACAAGAAAACGGGTCTGGAGTTTTACAGTACAGAGCCTGGGATAGAGGCTTGGCGCAGAGAGCCATGCATGCTCAACACTAGGCACCTGGGGTGGAGCAGTTCTCTGAGCTTTAGACCCCGTGCTCTGTCACAGAGATGCTCAAGGACATCTGTGAGTGAAGACCCATCTGTGGCCATGCATCCCTTCTCTGTTCACAGCCATGTCCCTGGGGATCCTGCCTCAGACAGGGTTGACTGTTAAAAGCCTGATGAAAGCCGGGCGTGGTGGTGCACGCCTTTAACCCCAGCACTCAGGAGGCAGAGGCAGGCGGATCTCTGTGAGTTCAAGGCCAGCCTGCTCTACAAAGCGACTCCAGGACAGCCAAGGCTACACAGAGAGACCCTGTCTCAAAAACAAACAAAAAAGCCTGATGAAAAATGCTAAACAGATCCCAGACTGTTGTCTATGCCAAGCAGAGGACACGTGTCCCCGACTCGCAATGGCCATCAAGCCTGTGCCCACACTTAACACCAGAAAAGCAGCTTGCCAACGCAGAGACTCCAGAGCTATGGCTGGTTTGCACCGCTCTCCTTTATTAGCTCAGTCTGTCCAGAGCCGGCAGCCCAGGATATGCACACTCTGTAGTGAGGTCAGTCTATGCTGTCGCACAGTTGCTCATGTTTGGTACCACAAGGTGTTTATAATTCAAACAAAATCAGACAGATTAACAATTTTATGTACAGTAAAACAAAGGGGGAGTCATTCAAGTATCAAAATATGGAAACAAAGATTAAATAACATTTTTCTTACAGTCCAGTCCCACTGTCCGCCATGAACAGCAACTCCCGTGGCCTGCAGTGCAGGTCTGGGCAACTCACAAGCGTCTTGATGACTGCAGCCATGTGGTGAGTGCTCAAACCCACGGAAGGCTTCATAAGAACTCCCTGACAGGCAACCTCAGAGGCGGACACAGGGCCTGCAGGAGCGGGTCTCCTGCTCAGGGCAGCTGGCTAGCCAAGAGGCAAGTAAGGGAGCCTGTGGCCACTGGGGTGAGGGCACTGGGCACATCTTACCACTCTCATCAGAATGGCTCCTTCACAGTTCAGGCACAGCCTTGGTTGTCACAGGACATGAGTCACACAATTGCTAAAGGCAGACCCTTCCACTGCACACCTGTCCTGAAAGGAGAGACCCACCCGAGGAAGAGGAGGAGGAGGAGGAGAGGGATTTCTTGACTATTCAGAAACCGATCTTGAAAGCGACAGAGCAGACAAGACTCTGGTAGAAATCACCCTGAATAAATAATACATAGCAGCCAAGGGGAAGAAGTGTCTGCCTGTGGCTTTACAACACAATGCAGCTTGAGCTCACTGTAGTGTCTGCACTGCTCCCCAGGCCTCGTGGCCCCCCCCCCCCCCCCCCCCCCCCGGGAGCGTGCTCACCTCTGGGAGGGGGAGGGGCTCAAGGATCTTCTCTGGGTTCTCGAGAGGTGGAGCACGAGGCAGGAAGTAACTACCTAACCCAGTACCTAGCAGTGGGAGACTCCAGGCTCCTTCCCAGAGAGGAGCTGTGCCCTGGCGGCACCTGCTGGGCGCTAACGCACAGCAGACAGAGCCAAAGCCTGAGGGCCTCGCAGAGGTAAACCCTGCTTTCCACTCTGACCAGCCACTAGGTGAAGGTGCCCAAGAGAGCTGGCTCCCCCGCACGTGGCCAGAGCTGAAAGAGCGCTGCCAGGCGAGCCTGAGGCCTGCTGACGTACCCTCGGGCTGAGGGCTTCTCTCTCTCTCTGCTCCCTATGCTGGAGAGGCTTGGCTGGCCTGCCCCTCATTGTTCCTTAAGCCCAGGAGGGTGACTACCACCCCAGTCACTTTAAAAAAGCAAAGCAAGCTAGCAGAAGAGTTTAAGGGACACCACCTTGTCCTCAATACCATAGTGGGGGAAATCAGAGTGTTACCTGACTAGTTCTACATCTAGGACAGATGTGTCCAGCCAGCAACACAGAACACAACAGTCACAAACAATCACTGAGGCCACATAAGCCCCAAGCTGGCAAGCTGCAGTCTTAGCTGACATTCCCATTAATGCCCCAAACAAAGCCACTTCTCCCTGTGGACATGGCTGGGTGGCCTGGGCAGTGCTATGTGGACAGGCGAGCAGCAAGGAGTCCCCCGCACCACAAACTACCCAGTCATCCCCACTGGGAACCCCAGCAACTTCTGCTCTGGCTCAAATATCACCTCAATAGACAATGAAGCCTCAACTCTGCCGTAAGCCGCCCACAGACCCTGCCCTCCTGTCTCTGGCCAGGCTGAGAGCCCGTTCTGAAGGCAGAGGCTCATGAGAGTTTCTGGCCAGTCTCAGTTCCTGTCTTTAAAGACTGGCAGCTTTACCAAGAGGCTGGAGCCAAGTGTTAAAAAGTTATATATAAAAATTCCTTTTCCTATTAAAAACACATGTCCTGGACAGGCCACTCCTTCGGCCATCCAGAGTTTCGGTCTCCTCAGCTAGATGCCTGGTGTCTTCGCTGCCTCCAGGGCAGGGTTAGTTCTGTGGATGGTGGCAGGCCCAGGCCGCGCAGCCTGCGTCTTCAGGGCTGCGGTGAGGCTCTCCGTGCTGGGGCCGGAGCCTGTGCAGCACAGCGTGGCTCCTCAGTGGCTCAGCTTGGCAGAAGCAAACAATGAGGGAGGAAAGAGTTAACCAAAGGGCTGCGCAAGGTGGAGGAAACGGAAGGACAGAGAGCAGCACAAAAGGGCCCTGCCTCCCCTGAGCCTCCACAGCCCACAGCCCACTGCTACTCCTGGCCCCTCAGCTCAGGAAGGCACAAGGGAAGGCAGGCGGGCGAAGGGCTGGCCCTGGCGCACAGCTTGGGTGCTGCCTGACTCGGGGCTCTTCACTGTGTACTACACTGTGCGCAGCACAGCCGCAGCCATCACTTCTTCCGTCTCCTGACACCTAGGCTGATGCTCCCACACAGGGCGTGTGGGGCTTCCTCCAAGACTCAGCTCCATGGTGCTAGGTGCTGGGTGGGTGCGGGGGGATGACTGGTCGGCGGCTGTCTCAGGTCCCCACCACCACAGGAACCATGAGAACACAGCTGCTCAGTCTCTGCCCTGTCCGAGGCAGCTCCACTCTGAGAAGGAAGAAGGCGCACTTGTGTGCAGGGCACGCCTCAGGGAGCTGGACTCCAGAACCAGGCCCACAACACAGAACGGGGCTGAGCACACACGGGCCCCTTGGGAACCTGTTGTCTGGAGGAGGGTCACAGCTTCTGGTGTCACAGCCAACATGTGCTCAACAGTGTAGCTGGCACCAACCTTTGCCCTTAGAGAAAGTCTGTCCCTGGCGAAACCTTATCACCGGGCCTGACCAGGAGAGAAACCAGCACCTGAGAGCAGCATCCAGGCACTGGGCAATCACAGTGGTGGTTGGGTCAGGAAAGGTGACAACTGGTAGCTCTTGGCATCCAGCTGTGACCCAGGACAGGAGAGGAGAGCGACCTGGGAGGGAGCTACTGTGGTACTGCAGAGTGAGCCCCCACCCCTCACCTCACAGTGCCTGGTACAGAGGCTTTGGGAGCCTCAGAGCCCTTCTGGTGCCTAGGAGGCCCCCTTCAAAGGCAAGTCACCCCCAGCTGTCCTCAGCCCAGGGGGAGGGTTCACAGTGTGGGTGGTGTAAGGAGCTGTGAGTGCGGGAGTGTCTAGAGCTGCTGCCAGGAGGGCAGGCCCCAGGGGGTGGGGCCTCGGTGGCTGCAGCGAAGGAGAGTTGAGACAGCAGAAGATCGGGTGGCAAAGGCACAGTGGGGGCAGTGGAGACAGGGCAGCTGTTTAGAAGATAGTGGTCTCATACTTGGTGCTGAGGCTCCGTTTAGGATCTGGCTTGGGGTCCACAATCCAGGAAACACTAGCGTGGGACGGCGCCTCCTGGTCCGTCTCAGGTGGTTCCAGCTGTCAAACAAGAGAGGGGGTAGGGTTAGGACTCCAAGCCTGCCATTATACTGGGGCCCAGCGCACCTGCCCCTCCATGGAGCACCTAGGGACGGACACGTCCAGGGAGGATCCTCAGCAGCTCCCGGGGACTGTTCAGCTGAAGGAGCCTTGCCCCACTAGAGCTGACGCTCTGGGCTCTGAGCCACAGTGCGGCCACGGTGGGCGGGAAGGGGTAACTGGGTAGCAGCCCCAGCCCTTGGGTCCCTCTGGCGGGCGGAGGGCACATGACAAAGACAAAGGGCAGAGCACACAGGGGAGGCATCTCCAGAAAGAAAGAGTGTCACACAGGCAGAGCATGAGGCCACCAAGGCATGAGACAGCTCACGGGTGTTTCAGGGAGCATGACACACAAGACAGTGGGAGGCGGAAAGACCTTGACTCCAGGACTAACAGACGGCAGCGGTAGGTAGGAAGGACGGTGGGTGGTGCAGGTGTGACAGTAACAACAGCGAGTATCGGGGGGCGTCGGCACCTGGGGCGCAGAGCAAAGCAGACAGACAGACACAGGGATGTCACTGGGTGCTGCAGCCATGCGCGGCAGCCCCACAATGACCGGGCCAGGCCCCACATGGGAAGACACTGCTCTCAGGCCAGAAGAGCCCAGGGGGGACGGGGAAGGGGGACTCAAGGAAGTGGGCTGCTTTCCTGGGGCAGCTGCCAAGCAGTGGGAAGACACTGGATGTGCCCAGCTCCACCCAGGCCCTGGGGTGCCTTGTAGATGAGAGACCACGTACTGCAGACTTCCTCATGCCGACCCGAGGCTTAGGCACCGGTTTGGAAGATTTTGTCTCAATCATCGCAGCCGCAGGGGCCGCCATGGTCCTGGATTTCTGGGCCTGGAGGGCCAGCTGATAGGCCACCTCAAACGCCTGCCCCAGGGTCAGGATGATCTCGTAGGTCAGGTTCTGTAAAGAAGCAGAAGGCCAGGTAACAGTGCAGCCTCCAGCAGCCCCTGCGCGCCTCCCCAGGAGCAGAGAACTTGGAGCACAGTGATCACCTCACACCGTGTGCGCCTCTGTGAGCCACAGGTGATCTGCAGCAAGCCCCGGATGGGGAAAGGAGAGCTAACACTTCTAGACCACAGAGCTGCCACGGCCCAGGGCTACAAGGTCATCCTGTAGCCTGTGTGTGGAGGCAGCCCCAGAGGGCTGGACACTGGTGACTCACTCAAGGAGTGCTGAGGACAGAGTGTACCGCTGCCAGTAGCTTGGGGAGCTGAGGCAGTGGGTTGACAAGCAACCGAGGGAACCTGTCCCACCCAGGAAACATGTAGCTAGGTAACCAGGGCCCAGGGTGCCATGTCACTGCTGCCTGCTGCTGTCACAGGGACACTCACCACATCCACTGTGCTGAAAACGTGGCAGTAGTGATGGCTCGTCTGCAGGTCCTTGGTGATGTAGGCAAAGGTACACAGGTCCTCTGGGTCCTGCGCGGCGCAGGAAATGTTCCGGATCTCATGCTCAGCGATGACATTCTGCCAGGAAAAATGTGTTCTGGAACTCAAGGTTCCCTCAGGGCACCTTCCGGGGTTACCATCAAATAAAACCCACTTTCTCCTCAGTGGGATTGAGGACTGTGTCTAAGCCTGCTCACGTAGGTGCCGGACCTCAGCCCTGACCATGGCCAACAGGCAGCACAATGTTCCCAGGCCAACGCATGCTCCATCTACCCACTCCCCCCACCCCACTGCCCCCCCGTGACACACACACAGGAGGGCAAAGGATGGCTTTCAGGTGCACCCCAGGTGGCCTATGGTTCAGTGAAGAAACCATTAAGGCCTGTGCCAAGGAGGAGAAAAGCAACTGTCACCACAGCTGGGACAGAAGCCAGATCCCGGGACAAGGACCTGTGCTGGGATGGGCAGATAGGGAGGTGGAGTCCCAGTGAGACGGGCTCCACTGCTGCCCTCTGCACATGAAGTGAGCCAGGGATTCACACACTGGGTGCTTGCTCCCCAGCTTGTGGTGATACCTAAGGAGGTGGGCACCGGCAGAGGAAGGGCATCAGAGAACAAGCTCTGGTGGTTATTCAGGGCCCTGGTCCCTCCTCACTGCTTCCTCGCACACGTGCTCCCACCTCTGTGACTTGAGTCACCTTAGACACAAAGCCAGAGGGCTGCGGGCCACAACTTGGGAGAACGTAGGCCAGACGAACCCTCCGTGCTTTGAGTTGGTTCTCTGGCGCTTGGTCACAGCAGTGAAAAGGTAAGGTGAAGGGGAGCCATTGCAGCGACTAACCTGGCCACGCGGGCCTCACACCCTTGCAAAGATATTTGTGGACAAATTTGAAAATTTGGGATAGAGAAAGAGTAGGATGCTGCCAGCAGAGTTTGATGGGAAATGCTGGAGGAAGCTCAGCAAGCGGGGACACTGGGCTCACGAGGGTCTGGTGGGAAGGTGGTGTGTATTGGGAACTGGGCTATTCATGTCACACCGTGACAAAGAACTGGGTACATGTGTCCCTGTGCCTAGACTAAGAAGCTGAGGGTAAAGATGGCAGACCCACGAGCCCACGTGGAGGCGGCTGCAGAGATGCCCAGCACTCAGGAGCGAGTATGGCTGTCATTGTTTCAGTCGGGTTTATAGGGGAGACTAGAAACAAGCAGCAAGGCAAAGAGACGGGAGAACATGCAGTTTGGTGGGAACCACCGGATGCAGCTGGCTCAAGGGCGACGTGGCTTCTGAAGACAGTAGCCGCCTTACAAGGAGACAAACACTATGCACTGGAGCAACAGGGACAAGAGGACTTTGGAGACGGTTCAAGCATTGGGCAGACCCCACCCATCAGGCAGCCTTCTCCTGGAGAACAGCTGCTCCCCAGGGTGCTCCACTTGTACAGGCCAAGGGAGGTGTCCTCTGGGATCCATCTGACAGTGCTCACCCACCCCAGTACTCATGCATGCCACAGCACGGCCAGGAGGGCCACTCCTAGTACATGGCAGGCCTTGGTACCGCCCGCCTGTGTGGTGCTAGCTTTGCTGGCATGAAGGATGCAGAAGATACAGGGTCTTGAAGGCTTGCACTCCAATTTAAAAGGAAGGCCTGGAGCCAACAGTGTGTGGCGCCGGGAGTCTTCTGGGGGGAATGTGAGAGACTGTGAAGGTGAAAGCAATGGAGGCTCAGAATATGGACATTTCCCAAGAAAGGCTGGGAGCAGTGGCCAGAGCCACCGAGACTGAAGAGGCCAGAGCTGGGCCGGTGCGCTTCCCGAGGCCACTGGCGCTCACAGCACCACACACAGGTCCGGGTGCCTGACAGGCTACAAGCACTGCTCACCTAGCTGGGCTCTGGCCCACTCTGGTCTGGTCTTTCCTTGCTATTTTATTTCCTCCTTCTACAGTGAGTGTTTATTCTGTGCCATTTGTTATCTCGGGAGCATGTAATTTAGTTTCTGATTTTTCTTTATACAATAAAAATTTTTATGTGTATGGGAGTTTTGCCTGTGTACATGTCTGTGTACCACATGTGTACCTGCTGCCTGTAGAAGCATCAGATTTCCCTGGGAGTGGAGTTATAGACAGGTTTTGTGCCACAATGTGGATGCTGAGAATTGAACCCGGGTCCTCTGGGGGAATAGCCAGTGCCCTCACCCACTTAAAATCTTTCTTCAACCCCAACTTCTGATTTTTAAAAATGTTTTTACTTAATGTGCATTGGTGTTCTATCTGATTGTGTATCTGTGAGACAGCATTGGATCCTCTGGAACTGCAGTTACAGACAGATGCAAGCTGCCATGCTGGTGCTGGAAATTGAACCCAGGTCCTCTGGAAGAGCAGTCAGTGTTCTTAACCGCTGAGCCAACTCTCCAGCCCAATGTCTAATTTTTACAGGGCTCACAGTTGTTTGCTTTGAAGCTGGGCATGGTGGCCTGTAATCCCAGCACTTGGGAGGCAGCGGCAGGTAGATCTCTGTGAGCTTGAAGCCAGCCTGGTCTACACAGTGAGGTCTTGGCCAACCAGGCCTACATACTGAGACCTTGTCTAAAAAAACATTTGCTTTGGGGCTGGAGAGATAGCTCAGGTTAAGAGCACTGCTTGCGCTTCCAAAGGTCCTGAGTTCAACTCCCAGCAACCACATGGTGGCTCACAACCATCTATAATGGGATCTGGTGCCCTCTTCTGGTGTACATGAAAAATAGCACTCATATACATAAAATACACAAACAAATAAATTTTTTACAAAACCATTAGTTTTGAATCTCAGAGGAAATTTTGAACTTGTACTTTTGGAAAGTGCTAGACCTGTGAGGGATCTGAGGTGCCTGGAGGTAGACTAGACGCATTTATATTATAGATGGCCATGCACCATGGAGCCAGGGGCAGAATATTATAGTGAAGAAATGAGGGGTCAGTGTCCCTGAAAAAGGATCACGCACTGCAGGTTGGTCCCGGCTGGTGGTGCTATTCTAGGATGCACTAGAGACCTGTCCCTGGCCTCCCGCACCCGCTCCCTGCTTCTTGAGCAGCATGGTGAACAGCCTCTGCCACATAGGCCTCCTCCTGCCTGGTGCACTGTCCATCACAGACCCAGAAACTACGAGGCAAGCAGCCAAGCACTGGCCCTTCTGAAACCGTTAGGCTGTTTTCTCTCAGCTATCACGTCAGAGGGGACACGGTGTCTGTCACCTGCCAGCAGTCCTCAGGGGCAGCGTACCTTGTTGGAGGCATCGATGAACTTGACGCCTTTGTATGTGATGGACAGGATGATGGTGGGGACCTTCCTCATGTGCTCCGTCGACTTCTGTAAGAAGCGCGGGGTTGGCTGAGAGCACAGCCTTCCCACCCCTCCATGGTGTGGGGGGCCACTCACTTGCTGTGCCCGCCAGCCACCTCCCACCTACCCACAGCTTTCCCTTTCTTTCCATGCTATGTGTACGGTTGCTCAGCCTGCGTCTGTGTCAGCACACCGCGTGTGTGCCTGCCAGCTATCCACTGAGGCAGTTAAGAGGGCATCAGATTACAGAAGCTTGTGAGCTGCCGATGTGGTTGCTGAGGACTGAACCCACGTTCTCTGAAAGGGCAGCCAGTGCTGTCAACTGCTGGCCCGTCTCTCCAGCCCCCTTACCCGCATTTTGGCACAGGCATCTTGAGTGGATTCTGTCCCTCGCAGATCTTTGATCAGCATGGAGCCCAGATACTGTGGGAACGGGCAGAGGGTGGGTTTGGGGACACTGTTGCTGTTGTATAGGATGGCCTCACCAACGTGGGACCACCTGCTGTTAGATGGAGTGATCCTGATTTATCCTCAGCCTAGTGTCCCTCCCCTTAGCACTGCAGAGACTGGCCTGTGGGTCCTGGTCCAGCCTTGTGAACAGTCTGAGGGCCTGCAGAGGCCCAGGTAAGGGGCAGGGAGGGAGGCTGGCCATCTTGGGAGGGCAAGAGTCACTCACATTGGCCTCATAACCACAGGATTCAAAGATGAGTTTTTCCGGCTGGTGTTGCCAGCTCTGCACAGGAGCATAGGGGGCAGCCAGGCTGGGCGGACGGAGGGTCAGCTTGGTCTCGCTGGGCTCCTCCTGTGGACACACAGTCAGATACTGCTCACCTGCTCTGGAGGAGCTCAGAAACTCACTGTCTGCCTTTAACACACACAAAGAGTGGGCAAGCCAGTGACCTCAGCAAGGGCAGGAGCCAAGTGCAGAGGGCAGGGCACTTGTGTGCCTGAGCAGCAGGGGGCCAAGGGAGGTGCTCTCAGGGTGTCACAGCCAGAAAAACCGGGCATCTGAGACAGGTGTAAATGTGTGGGGAGCACAGCTGGGGGCACCATTCAACATAAAGAACATAGGCCAAAGCCGTGGACCCCAGTCCTTGGCTTCCTCAGGATCTGGGCAAAGGATGCATTTTAAAGGGACCCTCTACTAGCGGCTGGGGTGGTAGGAGGGGACAGGGAGGCACCTAGTGACCTGGGATGTGTGCAGGGTGTCAGAGCAGGTGGTAGGCATCAGCTTTCCCGTAAGAGAAGGGACCCTTGCCAGTCTGGGGCCCAGAAGGCAGCTTGCTTCAAGGGGCAGAACCAGAGCTTGGCAAGGCGGGAGGACAGACACCGGATGACTGGGTGACCAGAGGGCCCAAAGGCTGAGTCCAGAGGGTAAGATGGCAGCAGCCTTGCCCTGGTGTGGCTCAGCGAAGCATGAAATAGCTGTGGCCACAGGTGGGGAGCAATAGCATGGCACCTGAGGACCTGGGCTGTGGTTCTGCGGGGTGGGTGGGTGGGACAAGAAGAAAGGCGCGGAGGCAGAGAAGGACATTCTGGGGATCCAGATGGGTGAGAGAAGGGGATGGCTGTGGGTATGAGCGAGGGCCACGCCCCAGGTCTAAAGGGAGAGAAGTGAGGAGGTGGCCTAAGGCCCATGTGGCCCTAGGGGAGGGGTAAAGAGCAGGTGGCGCTGCCTCCTGGCACCAAAGGCGGCCCCCACAGCTGCACCCCCACCCCCCACAGCTGCACCCCCACCCCCACAGCTGCGCCCCCACCCCCACAGCTGCGCCCTCACCCCCACAGCTGCGCCCCCACCCCCCACAGCTGCGCCCCCACCCCCACAGCTGCGCCCCCACCCCCACAGCTGCGCCCCCACCCCCCATAGCTGCGCCCCCACAGCTGTGCCCCCCACCCCCACCCCCACAGTGGCCCCTGTGGGTTCTGACCCCTCCTGCTCACCTGGACTCTGAAGCGCTCTGCCTGAGAGGCTGCGCCGGGGTCGTGCAGGCTGTCATGACGCCTCCTGCTCGTGTCTGCCGAGGGCAGCAGCAGGTCTGCCGACCGCCCTGTACAGGAATCATTCTGGCTCAGCGGGGACGATGTCTGGGACATTAAATCCTGGCACTGTTGGGTAAGAAACTGGTGAAATCCCCAGGCTGGGGGTATCAGCTCTTCTGAGGCTGCCCAGGGTGGCACACAGAGGCAGGGGCTGAGGGGCAAACAGCACATAAGCAGCACGCTGGCCAAAAGCTGGTGTGGGCAGAGGCAGCTAGGCCTTGCCTGGTCCAGGGAAGAAGCAAATCTCCTAGAGGCCAACAAGTCCTGATAGCCTGTCCTATGGAGGGCAGAAGCCACTCTCACACTCATCACAAGTGCAACTGTCTGCCACATGTCACCCCATCAGCAACGCAGAGGGAATCCCCTCTCAGGAGAAGCCTCAGAGTAGCTCCTCCAGTAGAAAACATCCCCACAGCCCTGGGAGCCGAGATACCTTATGTGGCTGTAGCCCTAGCCTGCCTCAGCTTCCTCAAGTGTAAAAGCAGGGGCTTCACAAGGTCGCTGCCCAGCACAGAGCCACGTGTTGTTCTACCACAGCTCAAGAGCTCCCAACCAGTAGCGCTAGGCTGGCTGTCAGGGGCTGGCTGGTCTGAGGAAGCCACAGCCATGAGGTTTGTAAAGCGGCAGGTCTCTAACTGTAGCTCTGAGGCAGGCACTGGGGTGGGCCCAGGGATCCCCAGTGTGTCTCAGACTGGAGCTGTGGAAAGGCCTCTTCAGAGCTGAGTCTATGCCCTAGATGTGGCCCCAGCCTGGGGATGGTTCCGTTAACTTTCTTTCCATAGTTAAAGTGGCCCTTCACTAGCGGCCATCTTGGGTTACAAATGAACGGCATCACTTGACAAAGGACAGAAACCATCCTCCTATGTGTGAGCCAGTGGGGAGGGCAGGCGCTGCTACCTGCTATGTGGAGAGATGTGGTGTTACCAGGCAAAAACACAAAGTGTCCTCATGGACCCTCCCCACTCCCTGAACTCACCCTTAGCTGGGAAAACCTCGGGGGCTTCTGGGGCGGCTCCTCATAGGGCCTGTCTGCAAGAGACGCGATGATACGTTTGCGGTGGCCCAGCAGGTGAACCTTTAGGACCTGGAAGCAGAGGAGCGGTCAGCAGACTCTCCTGCCCTGGCCTCCCAGGTGCCCTCACACTGACAAGCCCCAGCTGCCCTCCTGCCCTGGCCTCCCAGGTGCCCTCACACTGACAAGCCCCAGCTCCCCTCCTGCCCTGGCCTCCCAGGTGCACTCACACTGACAAGCTCCAGCTGCCCTCCTGCCCTGGCCTCCCAGGTGCCCTCACACTGACAAGCTCCAGCTGCCCTCCTGCCCTGGCCTCCCATGGTGCACTCACACTGACAAGCCCCAGCTGCCCTCCTGCCCTGGCCTCCCAGGTGCCCTCACACTGACAAGCCCCAGCTGCCCTCCTGCCCTGGCCTCCCATGGTGCCCTCACACTGACAAGCCCCAGCTGCCCTCCTGCCCTGGCCTCCCAGGTGCCCTCACACTGACAAGCCCCAGCTGCCCTCCTGCCCTGGCCTCCCAGGTGCCCTCACACTGACAAGCCCCAGCTGCCCTCCTGCCCTGGCCTCCCAGGTGCCCTCACACTGACAAGCCCCAGCTGCCCTCCTGCCCTGGCCTCCCAGGTGCCCTCACACTGACAAGCCCCAGCTGCCCTCCTGCCCTGGCCTCCCAGGTGCACTCACATTGACAAGCTCCAGCTCCCAGAGGTTCTTCACAGTGTCAATGGAGCTGTAGCCACTGGACAGGAAGGAGTGGACGTAGTCCTGCAGCCCCAGAGAGTCCAGCCAGGAGGGCACTGAGGGAGGACTGACGCCGTCATAGCCAAGAGCCTTCACCTGTGGTACAATGAGGCAGAAATGGCATCCCTAAGCCACAGAACAAGAACCGGGGGACCAAGGGCAACCCTGAGCCCCCACTTGGCACAGGCCATTACTGCCTGTGGTTGCTGAGGTAGAGGTTGCTGAGTCTGGGGAGGAGGGGCTAGCAGGTGAGGCAAGATGGAGAGGAGGGTGACAGGATGCTTCTCTTTGAACTCTAAGAGGCCACAGGCTCATGAGGACAAGAATATAGTGCATGCCTATGAAGTGGGCACTTCCTGAGCTCTGGGTGAAAGGTCAAGGGGACACTGGCCAAGAAGATGGTACTAGCCCTGGCCTGAGCCAAGGCCCAGGGTGGTCACCTTGGGCAGGGAGCGAGCAGCCTGCAGCAGCTTCCTCCGGTGCTGCGGGTCACTGATGCCAATCTCCCTCAGGTCTTGCTCTTCCATCACGTTAGACCCCTGAGAGAGAGAAGAAAACATTAGGCCTGTCCTGCATTGACACCTGATGTCTAGTCAGGTCAGCATGCCATGACTCTACACCGAAGTTTTCTCTATCATAGGCACTACAGTGAGACGGAAGACCAGGCCCCTGGACCAGCGTGGGACCGAACTCTTGTCCCTTTTGCATCTTTTCGGTGGTGGGGGGTGGGGAGGGGGACAGGCTCTGTGTGCCCCACAGATACATTAGTCAGCCATTGTTAAGCTTGGGTGGACAAATGCTCCCTAAAGATACAGGGGTCCAAGCTAAGCCTTATTCAACATTCTCAGTGACCTCCACTATCCAAACACAGCAGCCGGGGTGGAGAAGCTGCAGAACTGCTGGGCTGGGTCTGACAGGGGCAGTGGGGACGGCTGGTAGGCCACATGCCTGCTTCCCACTTGGCAATCACAATGATGTTAGCATTTGTTAATCTTGGTCACACAGATGGGAAAACGGATGCACTTGGCCATCAGAATCTTCTAGAACTCATATGTGTAGTGGCAGAGCTTAGATCCCAAACCAAGCAGTTTGACTCCACACCTGTAGCCCATGAAGCTGTCCCACTGTAACAGCCATGCGAAGTTTTGTGAGGTTTGTGTTTTGTTTTTGACACAGGTTTCTCTCATTATGTAGTTTTGGCCTGGGACTCACAGAGATCCTCCTGCCTCTGTCTCTGTCATGCTGGGATTACAGGCATCATTATGCCCAGGTGTGAGAGTTTGAGAGTAATTTTTTGTTCATTTGTTTTTTGTTCTTTGAGACAGGGTTTCTCTATGTAGCCCTGGCTGTCCTGGACTCTCTTTGTAGACCAGGCTGGCCATGCACTCACAGCAATCTGCCTGCCTCTGCCTCCCCCAGTGCTGGGATTACAGGCGTGCACCACTATGCCCGGCTGTCAAAGCGTATCTTAAACTCTGCTTCTTCTTCCACCTCCCTGTGAAGGGGTTACAGGTTGCAAGCCCATGCTGGGATTTCATGGTGTTGGAGGCTGAAGTCTGAGCCTTGTGCACGGTAGGCTAGCACTGCCCAATGACCCCAGCTCTCAGAGTAAGGCTTAAGAGCAAGTCCTCCGGTTTTCCTGCCCCCTCTGCCACAGCATCTCTTCCTGAGTCAACTGCTGCCATTTCCTAGAGGCTAGAGTTGGGGGAGATGAGGCTTGTGCCAGCCTGCTTCACCTTGATACCAGCAGTTGACACTGTTGTCAACACTGCTCCCTACTGCTTCCAATTAGCCAGACCAGGCCACCGATGCAGCTGCCTCTCTTTGAGCCAATGGAGCCCATGGGTGAGGGCATGCTCACTCCCAGTGCCTGAAGGAAGAAAGCCCAGTTCTAGATTATACTCAGATGTCACCACCAGAACCCCGAGGCATCACGCCTGCTAGGCAGGAGCCGCAGAGGGTACCCCTTGCTTAAAGGGTGTGCGCGCCTGTCTTGTCAGAGCTTGCACTGTGGAGCAATAGGCAGCCTGTGGCTGCTGTTTCAGGGACACCATTCTCAGTGGAACAGAGCTTGTGTCCCAGGCAGGGATGGTGTCTTCTTGTTTTGTTCAGGCTTCTATGCAGGGGGTCCCTGTCCCATGGTCTGCATGCTGTGCACACAAACCCTCCTGGCTGCAGGCGCTCTTTCCCAGGCCTTCCCGGCTTGGTTTTCCATGTTCTCCAGTGAGGGGACAGACCTTTCTCTGTGAGTAGGCTAGTTCAGCCACCTGTCCTTGGCTGCAGGGCACAACCCTTGCCCACCATGTGCAAAGCCTAGTGCCAGCTTCTAGGTCACCCCACATCGAGATTATCACTGTACCATTTCAGAGGATGCTCTGGCTAGCTGACATCCTTGTTGGCTTTGTGTAAAACCCTCCTTTCTACACCTGAAAGCATCAACTCCCGTGGGGCATCTCAGTGTATCAGGCTTGAGAACCCATTCTGAGGTTAATCTTTAAGCATGGAAATTTTCTTTTTTATATAGTGATGTGTTGACATTTCTTTTCTAAATTCTATTTTATTTGGGGTATTGATGTCTCTACATCCCTTCCAGCAACCCCTTAACCCTGGGTAAGAGAAAGAATGTTAGTGGGGAGAGGGGGCACAGACCCCTTTACTTCTCCCGGATGTTTAGGGTCAATTGGGCTCTTTTGGGGCAATACCAATCTCTGTCAACACAAACGCAGCAAGCAGTCTCCTCCGAGCTGCTGTGTTGAAATGTTTCTCTCCAGGCGCCACACTGTCTGTCTCTGGTCTCTCCTAACTGTTACATGTCCCACGCCACCACAGCATGCCACCCCCTTTCTCTCCAGGCTCTTCTGTTTATCTTCCTCAGGGTCCTAGACCGCATCCTCCTCCTTGCTGCAGGAGTCAGGTCCTTACCAGCTGGCAAAGACCACGCCCCGCACGAGACAATTATCAGCTCTGGACAAACTAAAGCCCAAACCAAGGTCTCACACTTGGGATTAAAATGAAAACATATTTGCATAACATAACTGAGTTTATAAAGAAACCAAAACTTCCATTACAGTGAATCCCTCAGACCAGCTTTCTTCCCTCCCAGGCAGAAGCTGTCTGCTGCTTTGGCAAGCTGTCTTTCACACCAACCTGAAATTATATTTGTAGTTCTGGGACAGCTGCTTCTGGGCCTCTCTCGGGGTTCTTTCTAAAGATTTATTTATTTATGTACATCTATATTTATGTATGTCTACATGTACAGCTGCACGTAAGAAGAGGGCACCAGATCTTATTATAGATGGTTGTGAGCCACTATGTGGTTGCTGGGAATTGAACTCAGGACCTTTGGAAGAGCAGTCAGTGCTCTTAACCTCTGAGCCATCTCTCCAGCCCTCTCTGGGGTCCTGGGATTAAAGAAATGCACCACCAGGTCTGGCACGATGACTTAGAGTAAAGATGCTTGTTGGCAAGCCTGGCAGCTGGCTCAGGTCCAGGACCCTGTGGAGAAGGAAAAAACCCAACTCCCTAGAGTTGTTCTTTGGCTTCTCTCTCTCTCTCTCTCTCTCTCTCTCTCTCTCTCTCTCTCTCTCTCTCTCTCTCTGTGTGTGTGTGTGTACATGTGAGAGAGTGCACAGAGACACATACAGATGCAGGTGGGAGAGCATGCAATGCTGGCTGAGGGGGCTCACCCTGGAAGCCAGCACTCAGGAGGCTGAGGCAGGTCACATACTGTGAGGTCCAGGTCAGCGCAGGCTAGAATGAGACCGTGCCTCACACAAGATGGGCGAAATGGCACACACCTGTAATCCTAACGCTCGGGAGGCAGAAGCAAGAGGCTCAGGAGTTCAAGGCTAGCCTGGGCTACACATGTGCAGTGTCTTCGGACACTGGCAGGCAAAAGCGGCTCAGCCCTGCAGATGCCACTGCTGCCTTGGAAGGTGTGTACCACCCTACTGCCTCTCAGCCCCCACGCAGTGACAGCTGCTCCCCGGCTGCCATCTCCCCTCAGAGCTCCCTTCAGAGCTTGTGTGAGTGCATCGGACCATGAAGGACATTGGTAAGCAACACCTCGCTGGCAGGCTGAGCGGGGAGGATCACCCCATCCACAGCGTCTGGGAGGAACCTAGAGAACACACTGTCCTCACCGAGCTCCTCACCACTAAGCAGAATGGACTTTTCTCTTCAGCTTTCTCTACCTGCTTCATGGTGACTACACCTGCCTTTCTGTGGAGGTGTTGTGAGCCTCTCCTCCATGCCAGGCCGCAGAGCATACAGAAGACAAATTCCCTGAATTTCCCTCCTCAGCCTTCTGGAGGGCCAGTGGGTGAAGCCTGCATCCAGAGCGCCCCCAAGGCTGTGTCAGCTCAAGGGCCTGTCAGTGGCTGGGCCACCTGAGAAGCTCAGCTTTCAAGAGACAAGCCTGACAGCCCAGAAGGCAGGACAAGGCTTCTCTGAGAACCCCCTGTCTACGCTTCGGCCCCACCCATCCTCCCACGTTGGGCCCCATGTCAACTGGACAGAAAATTGCAGCCCAGCAATTGGCTCACAAAGTGCTGTGCAGAGATGGGCGGCTGAGGCTGGAGGGCGGCTGCGCGCTGCAAGGCATCCATCCGGGCAGCAGCCCTGCTCAGGTTGGCTGTGGTCCGTGGACCAGAAACAGACAAAGGTAAAGGGGAGGGACAGATTCCCTGCAATTCCCTCATCAGCCTTTTTGAGCATGGATGGGTGGAACTCGGATCCAGAGCACCCCGCCCCCCCCAAGGCTGTCAAGCTGAAGGAATTGTCAGTACAGGATTGGGGAGCACAGGGCCCAGGGCAGGAGATCCAGGACTCCAGCCCACAGGGCAAGTGGAGTGGCCCGTGGGACGGAAGGAGAACAAGCCGCCCACAGGATGGGGCACCGTCGGAGCCGGGGGTTCAGTCTGATGAAAGCTAATAACCAAGGGGCTCCTGGCCTAGCTGTACCGACAGCCAATCACTTGTTAGCTTTCTCCTGAATGAAGACCAACAGCTGCAGAAGCGGACAGGAACCCTGTGGCCGAACCCAGTGGAGAAGGAAATGGATGGAGGAGCAGGAGGCCTCGCATCTGCAGCATAAGCAGCAGCTTCCTGCCCATTCCGTGTGCTTCTCACCCGCTTGGAGCCATTCTCCCGTACCCACCACCCCAGCACCCACTGTCCCTGGCACTGCCCCCAACCACCCCCGGAGGCCAAGGTGTACCTGGACTCAGGCCTTCTGCCTGGCGGGAGCCACAGGTCAAAGGCTCTTTAACACAGGGTGTCCCCTCGAATGGTTTTCAGGCTCACACCCCGGCCTCCCCAGGCCCTGTTCTCAAGCCAACGTCCTGTCACCTGCCTGTCCTCTCTAGTCTTGGTAAGCACAGATCTAAGGCTGGAGTGATGTCTGTGCGGCCTTCCCGCCTGTGCTCTGGGTCCCATGTCCACAGAGCGTGGTAACCGTGGCTCCTGCGGTGCCTAGAGCCTCTTCTTAGGCCTTAGCATGCAGCTGCACCATCATGCTGCAGCTTGCTTCCTAAACTTCTCAGCTCCAGCTAGACCGCAAGGTCCCTTCCGACACATGCAGAATTTGCTGTTCTGACTTCACAGTCATTCACAGCAGAAGACAGAAAAAAATCTTTATGCGCACAAAAGACCCGAGATCACCGCAGACGTACCTTGTCACTCCTCACAGCTCCCACGCACAGAGCAATAGGGGCCACACACTCCTGTGACCTCAGCAGCCTCACACGAACATTTCCTTTACTCTGTGTCTTCACATCTGTCACAATCCTCTAGCCTCAGGGCCACATCACTTATGCCATTAATACTTCCACGACATGGTCAGAGAGTTGCCCAGGTGTGCCAGCTACCAATGCCCTCCTTTTGAGTTGGCCAAATGTGTTTGCCCCTTACTTTCAAAAAAGCCCGATTCCTGTGGACATGGTCTGTGGTGAATCGGCCAGTGTGGGGGCTGCTGGCTGGCAGGGCAGCCACAGTCCCTTGCCTGGTTTCCTGGTGCTAGGCTAGGGTCCCCCAAGAGGCCCCAAAAGCACAGGGAGCTCACGGACACCCTCATAGCCTTGGCCTAACCCTTGCTTTCTGCCAAGAGGTTTTTAGAAGAAGTTCAGGTTGTAAGGGTTGCTTGCTGCTGTGGGGTCAGGGCTAAGAGCACCAAGCCCAGACAACAGAGAACCTGGGAGACCACCACTAGAACATCTGCAGGGAGTCTCAGAACGAGGTGAAACTTCTGGACCAAAAGGAGATGAGCTACACCAGGACCACCTGCGGAGGGAGTGCCCTAGGGCTGGGAACACACCCCTGGCAAAATCAACCCCTAAGCCCACCTAGCAGTTTACTGCAATTACCCAGGATGCTGTGCTGGCCACTCAGACCACTCCAGATGCCTGAAGCAACATACCAAACTCAGGTACACTCAGCTCACCTCTGGTGGACACCTCTGAAGATGCTTCAGACTAAAGAGGCCCCAGAGGAAGGAAGCTGCTGGCACCAGGGAGGAGGGTCATTCTCATACAGACTCTGCATCTGGTTGAGGGCTGTGCTCGCCCAACATGGCAGCTACCTGCTCTGAGCTACCTGAGTCTGGGTCTCAGGTAGGATCAGGGAGTCCTGAGAGTGTTCAAGGGCTGGGAAGCTAACCCTTTCCAAATTCAGCAGGGTTGTGCCCCGATCCTCAGGCTCAGCCTCTGGAGCACTGGAGTGCAGGAGGTGGTGTCTGCAGATCCTGCCAGCAGCACAGCAAAGGGAGCACTTAGAAGGGAAGGCCCCCGGCCCTAGAGGCGGGGCCAGCCATCCTTCCTGCTGACCAAACCCATCTCCTCCCCTAAGAGCAAGGTGAATGAGAAGGTTCCAGGAACCGCAGACAGACCCCTAGCCCTTAAGTTTTAGAAAGGAAAAACAAACTGCTCTTTAAAATGGTAGACCAGACTGGGTGTGGTGGTGCACGCCTTTAATCCCAGCACTCATGAGGCAGAGGGAGGCGGATCTCTGTGAGTTCAAGGCTAGCCTGGTCTACAAAGTGAGTCCAGGACAGCCAAGGCTACACAGAGAGACCCTGTCTCGAAAAAGCAAAAAACAAACAAACAAACAAAGTAGACTTTGAAGATGTGAACAAGAACAGTCCTAAGTCTGGCCATGGGAGGGCAGCTCTGCAGACTTGCCTGAGGATGCGAAGGCTTGGTTAAGGCACCCTCCACTGGGTCTGTTGTAGAAGCCACAAACAGGATCCCCATGAAGACACCAAACCCTGTGCTGACAGGAAGCCCACTAGTCCCACCAAGACAGAGAGCAGGCTGGGATCGGTGCCAGCTCCACAAACATGGCCGCTCAGATGAGGCGCAGGGCAAGTGGGCACAAGTGAGCGAGTTCTGCTTCAAGGAGCAGCCTGAACCCACCGCCCCCCCCAGGACTAGGAGAGGAGGGGACAGGCATCCCAGAGAATTAGAGGAGCAGGGCAGAGGGGTTTGTGCTTACCAAGGTGTGCAGCACATAGATGGTTCTGCCACACCCCCCAAATGAGAGCCTGGGGGACACAGTGCTCAGAGAGGGGCCTCCTGCCTTGGAACTCCCAAGTGGACATTCTCATCTGGCCAGTTACCAGCAGTGTGACCCTGAGCAAACCACTCTGCGGCACCCTACAGCCTGCACTCGGGAAACAGGCAACATCAGCACACACCTTGAGGGTGCTTAGAGTCAGAGCTCACACACATCAACTGCTGAGGCTGGCACCCAGCCCACAGTAAGGACATGAGCTGTGACATCACAGGCCTGCTCTCGCGCATGCCTCAGCTCAGGCTCTGCCTTGAATGACCCACGAGGACACGCTGGGCAAGGCCTCTAGGAGACAGTTGACAGTGGGACCACTGGCTCCTGAGCCCAGGGTGTAAGCTGAGTCCCTTCGACCCAGGGAGCAGAGGAGAGGCCTTGGTTTTCCCTGACTCCTGGGTTCTCTGTGAGTGCAGAGTGAACCTCAGAAAAGCACCCACACCGACACTGGGCCATTCCCTCGTCGGCCGAGGCCAGGCACAGATGAAGCCCCGGCCTCACCCACACTTGGAAGGAAGGAGCCTTTGCTACTGAGACAACAGCAAAGTTCTCAAAAGGAAGGGAACTCCTGGCATCCAGCTGACACGGGGCATGGAGTGCCTATGGGGTACCTGGCAGCCCTATCACCTGAGCTGCTGGGGACCGGGGCAAGGGTCTAGCTCAGGACCCTCCTGAGAGCACGGCACCTGAATGGCACCTGGGGCACGGGTAGTAGGGCCAGCAGCGTCTGCAAAGCTGGCACCAGGCACTCAGCTAACTTCCTGGTACCCACGTCCCTCTGTTGGCCCTCCCCTGGGCCAGGTCAGTTGGGGAGGCCAGTGTCCAGCAAGCAACCCCGGTGTTGGCCAGCGGAGGGCCTGAGGCACTTACCAGGAAGCGGACATCGTCAAAACCATTCAGCAGCAACTTGCTCTCGTACTGCTGCAGGCCGACGGAGTCCAGCCACTCCCCGACGCTCTGCTCCAGCGCCCGAGAACCTGACGAGAGAGGAATCGGCAGACGCTTGAGAAGGGAGAATCCGTTAAGGCGGTAGCAGCGGCACTCAGAGGAAGACAGATGGCACTGCCACATCATAGTCATTACCATGAAGCAGCCAGCCAGACTATGGACAGAGAGCGAGAGCGGGCACAGAGCTTGTCTTCTCTACAGGCAGGGACAGAGCTGCCTGGCACTGCACATGAGCCAGCCTGCTGCCTGCTGCCTGCTGCCTACTCACACCCCACAGAATGAGCTGCCCCGGGCCAGGGCCGAGGCTGCACATGCACGGTCTTGCCCCGGGGTCAGGGGGAGCCAACCCCCAGTGGTCTCTGGGTCAACTCCTCATCAGCGTCCACACAGAGGGATTGCAGAAAGTCTGTGCCCCACAGGCACTAGAGGGCGACACTAGGTCTCCTAAGCGCCCACCAGCCTGGCTGCTCCTCTCATCCATGCAACTTCTGGAGCTGCTGCGGGGCTGTGTCGTGGGTCAGGAGCGAACACGAGTCTTCATGCAGCTGAGGGACACAGGCACACAGTGAGGGCTCCGGGAAGGAAGCGGCGGCGGCTGTTCATGGGGCCCCGGCACATGCAACACAAGCAGCACATAGCGCGGCAGGGGGGGCGAAGGGACTTTTACTTGTTCTCCCCCAGCAGTCCCGGAATAAGCAAACCATGGCCCCAGCTCTTTGTGCTCCCAGCTCAGGACGGCCAGGGGGCTGAGTGGGGCAGATGCTCAGGTGTGGCTCTGCCGGGTCAGTGGCATGGTCTTCTACTGGGCTGTGTGGCCGGCAAGCGGGGTGCTTCCCGGACTGAGGTGCTGCCTTCCTGGCCCGGGCTGGCTTTCAGGAGCATGGTGTTCACTCTCCCGGTCTTCGGAGGTGGTTCCTGTGACCTGCCCACCTGCTCGGCAGACAGCAATTGGGCTGCTCAGTTCTTGGTCAAAGAAGACAAAAGCCGAGCAGATAAAAGAGAGAGGCAGCGCTTGTCCGTCAGGAGCCAGCAGCCTGTTTGTTCTCACTGGGCTGCTCTCTAGCCGAGCGACACACACAGCTTTCTTCCCAGGGTCTCCGGCCTCACGATCTCTACAGACGCACCGGTGAGGGGACCCTTTATTCACCCTGCTCTGCGGTCAGGGCAGGATCGTGGCAGTGCAGGGAGGACAAAAGTTCAGTCCTTCCCGGCAGCCCTCAGCTGTTCTCAGCTGGATGCCGTCACACCCCACCTTACTTCTTTGGTTCTTGGAGCAAGAACAGGTAAAGGGAGGGTAAGGAGGGGGGGTGGGAAAGAGAGGGCGGTGCAAGGCGGGAGAAAGAAGGACCAGCTACAGAGACATCACCTCCCGGGATTCTCCTCTGACACGGTGAAAGTCATCCTGCCGTCACTGGCGGTCTCTGCCCTTCAAGGCAGGGCAAGGCCAACTTGCTTGTCTTAGGGACCCTGCTGACCAACTGTGGCAGCCTCCAACTCGTCTCCTGTCCTCCGCAGAGCAGACGGTGGCTAGTGACCGGATAGTCTCTGGATGCAGGCTGTAGCAGCGCTCCGAAACGCCAAGTCTGGGGGCTCCCAGACTTGCCCTTGAACGGGAAGTCGGCTCCGGGAACCTACGCAGCCGGCTCTTGAATGCTCACCCGCTTGTGGAGCCCCAGCTGCTGATTCATTCCTGCTTGTAACAATCCCAAGGCTGGACAGCTGTGGTCCAGCCCGCTGCCGGGGGATGTGCACGCGTACAGAGCCGCAGCACAATGCTTTGTCTAAAGGCTCCGGGGCTCCACACTGCTGGCTGCCGACTGCCGGCTCCACAGTCCTTGCTCACTCTCATGTCTGGCCCTCCCCTTCCTCCCTCCCACCCTCCCCCCTTCCACGCTCAGGAAAATACATCAGGGATCGGACATCGGAGCAGAAGCTGCTGCTGCTGCTGCTGGGGAGGGGAGGCAGGGTGAGACACAGGCTGCCTGGGAGTCACAGGCACAGGCACAAGGGGCTCATCTCAAGCTCGGGCGCTGGGAACCTCTTACAGGGCACAGACAAATCGTGCCTGTAACTTGGGCTGGCAGTTTCGAGGAAGCCAGGGTGAGGCACCAAGGGGCAACGCAGTCCACAGTTAAGTAACCCCCACTTGCCACTTTAGGAAGCACTGTCCTACTCGGCTACCACACCTGATGCTCCTTAGATGAGAACACCGGGCTCGGGGAGAAGTCCACGGCTAGAACAGGGTCCTCAGCAGGGGACAGCTAAGGGGGGGCCAGATTAACTGCAAGTACAGCCAGTGAGGGACAGCAAAGGTCACGGATACACAAGAACCACACATCACTCTGTGAACATGCTGGAGGCGCCTGCATCTCAATAGGTCACATATAGGGCTGGAGAGATGGCCCAGAGGTTAAGAGCACTGGCTGCTCTTCCAGAGGTCCCGAGTTTAATTCCCAGCAACCACATGGTGGCTCCCAACCATCTGTAATGAGATATGGTGCCCTCTTCTAGTGTGCAGGTACACATGGAGGCAGAATACTGTATATGTAATAAATAAATAAATCTTAAAAATAAAAATAGGTCACACATAGGCATCATGTCCAGAGACACCAGGCCCCAGGAGACTACATGCAGCAGCTACTCAACAGTGACTGTGGAACACACACAGAGGAGAACCAGGCTATCTTCTGGCAGTCGGCAGAGGCATCATGTAGCTGTGAGATTTGTTTTCGGGGACCTGGGTATCCAGCTCCAGTGTGGACAGCCCAGGGGATCCTGAGCACCCAAACAGGGCTGGGACTCCAGCACTGTGGTCCTTCCCTTCCAGTACCCTGTGCCCTGTGCCCAGTCAGCCATTCTGAGCAGCTGCTGCTTGGCTCGGGATCTGCTGCCAGGAGCTGAGCCTCCTCCCAAGCTGCCAGTGCCGGAGCCCGGGAGTCTCCTCCTCGACCCTCCATAGCTGACCTGATATGCTCTGACACTGACCAGTAAAAATGCACAATGATCCTGCTGTGGCTTCAGCTAGCCTCTCCAGGCGTCTCGGCCAGTTAGCGGTACAAACCACATACCCTGGGACTCTGCACGTGGCATGTCACACACCTTTGCCATCCTGGGTGTCCCTACGCTGCAGTGTAGAAGGTGGCTCAGCAGAGTGAGCTCTCATACAAAACCAGGTGCTGGGGTCAGGACAGCCAGGCTGTCACCATCCCCACGGTGACAGAGAGGGCAGAATACAGCATAGCCTCCTTCAAGGCCAGGCTCTTCCCAGAAGGCCTGACTAGATTCAGAGGCAGTGGTCTGCTGACTCCAGCCGCTTGGCATCCGATGGCGGCTCAGGCTCCTGGTCCTTAGACAAGGCACAGGAAAGCAGAGCAAGCCACAACAAAGCTCAAAGCTCTTGGGCCAGCCATGACCGTGGCATGGGTCTGTCAGCCTTAAACATACTCCACACACGCTCAACCCTTGGAAAGACCTGTGTGTGCCAGCAGAGTAGCGGCCGCCGGGCAGAGTGGAAGCAGTGGTCTGGAGAGGGAGCCATGGGTTCTCTGTCAGCTGCAGCAGTCACCCAAGACTGACAGGCATGAATGGGAGCTCAGTCCCACAGCTAGAACCCAGAAATGGGGCTGCGGGAAGGAAGTACCAGGCAGCAAGGCTGAGTGCAGAGGGGGTAGGCGCCAGTTCCAGGGAGTTCCTCAGTGGCACAGACAGAGGTGGGTGTGGCTGCTGCAGATGTGTGCTCCTTTCCCTCAGGGGCTTGCTCATGTATGATGCGAGCCATCAAGTGGTGCTGCTGGGAACCTGGCACTCCGGTGAGATGAATGAGTCGCCCTGAACTCTGCATCTAGAACTGGGACTTGAACCCAGGGCAGTGTGTCTGCAGAGGCCAGGCTGTGTTCCTCCCTCCAGCGCACACAGCAATCCTCTTCCACCAGGACGCCTGGCAGGGCCAGCAGGGAGGCTGCAGGGCCAGCAGGGAGGCTGCAGGGCCAGCGCAGAGGGAGGTACAGACCTCGCCCTGATCAGAAAGGGAGGCTGGGCCTCCTCTCGGATGCCATAGTTCTGGGGCTGGAATCAGGACTCTACTGGGGGCTGTGAGCACCAGCTCAGAGGCATTTTAAGGACATCCCTCCTGAGAAAGAAACCTGGTGTGATTGATGGTCCATTTCACAAAAAAAGGAAACTGAGGTAGACCTTACGCTAACGGCTAGGATGAAAAGACGGATCAAAATGGGGGTGAGCTGGGTAATGCCGGCGATGACGCAGGGAGCAGGCAAGGAAAGACACACATGCCCTCTTCAGGGCACCTCACTAGTGAGAGCTCTTGTCTGCCCCACACTGCCAGGTCAACAAAGCACACAAGGCCATGTTTTCATGGCCAGCTAGAGCCAGAGCACCTCGGGAACTGAGGCCCAGTGTGGGAGGAACTCCAGTTTGGGGCCACTCTGAAGTCTACATGACAAGCAAGATGCATGACAGACAAGCATTCAACAGCACGGCCCTGTCCTAATGAGCAGCCACAAATTCAACTCACACACTGCCTTCAAAATGTAGCATCCTCTCCCCAAAAATAAAGGTTCAGAGCAGGGCCTGGGCCTGGGCTGCCCCCCTTTCTCCTACAAGCATTTGTCTTGGGTCAGAGGGAAACCCGAGGCCGCCCGAGCCAGAGCGAGGTCTGTGTGCCACGAGGTGGGGACTAAGATAGTACCTGAGATCCTCTGCTGCTCCTGAGAAAAGTCAATTCCTTCTCCGATTGAACACATGATTTTCTCAATCTGAAACAGAAGGAAGAAAAACAGGAGAGGGGTCAACTTGGGGTCAGCACTGCCAGCTCAAGGCCAGTCCCACCTGGCTGTCTTCCCAGGGCCTAACTCGGCCCAGGGAGGGGTGGGGAGTCACTCTGCAGGGCTCCAGATCGCAACAGTGTGGGGCTGAGGTAAAGATGTGACCCCTTTCCTGACCAGGAAGTCCCCACTCCCTGTCCTAGCAGTCTGCACACGGTCACTGCTGACGGTGGAACTTAGGTCCCCTGAGAGGGCAGCGTCAACTCTACTCTCTGTTATGCTCCAAGTGCCTAGAGTCACGCTGGGCCAACCTCGAGCACAATACAGGTGCGCAGTGGCCATTGCTGCAGGTCGACCACCTGTGCAGGGGAGCACCCGGAGGTGGGGCAAAGAAACTCTTTTGCAGCTGGGAGGCCAGATGGGGCTTTGAAAGTAATGGGTGGAGAGAGAGAGACATTGACATTGCCCTTCCTGGGCCACAGAGACAGCTAGGGCTGCCCCCCCATCCCCCCCACATGGACCACCTGTCTCAGAGCTTGGCTTGGGTTACAGGCTGCCCCATCTGCCCTCCCCCCTGCCCCCCCTCCCGTTTGGGCCGCGGTGATAATGAGCTCATTCACAGCTTCTTCCAAAGCCACGGGAAAAGAGACCTTTTGTACCAGGGCTTGGACGCTTTTCCCCCCTAAGTGCAAGTAAGGAGCCTGGGCCTGACAGGGAGAAAAACAACTCTCAGCTGGCCTCCAGCTGGCAGACAGGGCATGCAGCTGACACCCAGAAGAGCACAGGGACACAACAGAGGGACAGCAGGCTGGGGAAGGGGTGTCTCTGCTGGAGAGGCAGCTCCAGGCCAGGTCTGCACAGCCCCTGTGGTAAACAGCCACCCGCATGCACCCCTCCCTTTGTCTCTGGCCATTTTGGGTGCCTAGACGGGAAAGGAAAGGCCTTCCCCCCCTACAGCCCGGGACGCAAGTGTATAGATCAGGTAGGTATGCCTCCCACAAGGGCTGTGTGGATTAAAACATACCAAGTTCACACAGCAGCTAGTGGTGACACGGCTCACAGTAGATGCGCAAAGTACTGTGCCCACCGAACCTCTGCTGTCCTCTGAAGACGCCAGCTTACTAAAGCCCAAATTTGAAGCTTAATAAATATTTGTATGTGCATGGTGTTTTGCCTGCACCACAGAGGTGCCTGGTGCCTGTGGAGGCCAGCAGAGGGCACAGCATGCCCAGGAACTGGAGTTGCAGACAGCCCTGAGCCACCACATGGGTGCCGGCAATCAAATCAAAGGCTGCCTGCCAGCAGCAAGCGCCCTTAAATCCTGAGCCATCTTCCACCCCACTCAGGGCATAGTCTGACTTCTGTTCCTTTGCTGTTTGTTTTTGAGACAGGATCTTTCTGTGCAGCCTTGGCTGGCTTGGAACTCACTGTAGAGACCAGACTGGGCCAGAACTCACAGAGGTCCTCCTGTCTCTACCTCCCAAGTGCAGCACTGCGCCTGGTCCCTGATGACCAGGGAACAGTGCTCCTCCTGCTTGCCTCCCATTACTTGTTCTCCCTACCTTTTTAGGTGATGTCTCAGACTGGGGCAAACACGAGGGTGGCCCTAGCTTTCCCCTCCACAAATACTGCTTTTCCCACGAGCCACGCCCTGGGCCTTTTTCCCAGTCCATGGAGAAGTTTAATGGACGAGGGTCAGTGTGGTTCTCGCATGTTTAACAGATCCCCGGGGCATCTATGGGTATTTTCTCATTGCCAGGGGCTGCAGTGGGTTCTGTTCCACACGCATCTTTGGACACATTTACGAGCACACTGGTGGGGTCACTCTGTGAATCTACAGAGCGTCTACCCTGCAACACACAGCAGAGCCAGCAGCACGGTCTGGGGAGGCAGCTCAGTGGGTAGTGCTGGCCATGCAGATGTGTGGCCTTGAGTGAGGGCCCCACAAATGCTCATGAAGACAAACGTGGTGGCTGCACCTATAACCTGAGCGAGGACTGTGAGAGGCGAGGAAGACAAAAGAACCCCTACAGGCTAGCGAGCCTCAGTGCGCAGCGGCACACAAGGGATCCTGCGTTAAAGAAGTCCGCCCGCCTCCACGTGTGCAGGTGACAAGGCATGTGAGTGCCTGCTGCACTGACACACGTGTAGACACAGCCAGTGGCGGGTCACAGAATCCCTCCTCCCATCCACAGCCAACTCTGTTAGATGTTGCCCAGAAACAGTGCTCACAGACACACCATGTCACTTCATCCCATCTGCACAGCGTCTACTTGTGACGTCTGCCTTTTCAGAGTTAGAGCTTTTCTGTAATTTCAACACAGGGGCACCCGCCTCCTGCAGACCACACCCTCTTTTCCTGGAGAGGCTCGCCCAGCCCAGCCCAGGTCTCAAGGCCTGGGTTGCAGGATCCTATTATGGAAGCCTCAGAGCTGGGCAAAGAGAGGTCCTCAGGGAAGCCTCCGCGTCCTTCTCCCTTCCTGGATGTCCGCAGGGAGAGAGAGGCGCTCAGGGTGGGGAGTTTTCCCTACACAGGGTTCTGAGAAGGTTGCATTCCTGGGGTGGTGCCAGCGTGGGAAGATGGGAGCATCCATGCAGGCTCCCCGGGAGTGAAGTCAAGTGCAGTTCATCTCCTGGGCATGGCAGACACACGGCAGCTAAGTGAACGAATGAACGACAGGCACTTCCACTACTTAGGCCTAGTGACGAAAGCCTGTTCCAAGGCCACGTTCCAAACCTTGGGTGGAAAGTGCTGAAGTGGGTGGTGGTCCTGCCTATTCTTTCATTCCTGAGATCTCCCAGAGGGCCATTCGTCAGGAGTGCTGCTGGTCCCCAGGACCACCCACATGTGCCTGGAGGCCAGCACAAGCCAGCATTTCCACTGCCCACCTATGAGCCTACGCTGTGGACACTGCCAGGATGCTGTGTCAAACTTTCTACTGTTCTGTAGGCTGCCACAGCCAGGTCAAGCTGAAGAGTCTAGTGTGCAGAGGAACTGAAGGGCATGCCAGTGCCTACTAGCTTGGGGCCCAGGGAGGCAGAGGCAGGCGGATCTCTGTGAGTTCGAAACCAGCCTGGTCTACATAGTGAGTTCCAGGTCAGCCAAGGCTACTCAGAGAAACTCTTTATCAAAAACCAAACAAACAGGCCGGAGAGATAGCTCAGTGGGTTAAGAGCATTGTCTACTTTTCCATAGGTTCTGAGTTCAATTCCCAGCAACCACATGGTGGCTCACAACCATCTACAATGAGATCTAGTGCCCTCTTCTGGTATGCAGGCAGAACACTGTATACGCAATAAAATAAAAATCTTTAAAAACAAACAAACAAACAAACAAACAAACAAAAACTGGAAATGATCCGTTTGGGCAAGTTTTCAGGATGCCAGGGCATCATGAAGTGCACTCCCCAAAGGGTTGGGAACAAACACGGGCTACACGCCTGCTCACAGGCCCCAGGATCCTGGATGCCTGCAGCTGCATGTGGGAAGTGGGCCTACCCAGCCACTGTGGAGTGTTGTATGTGCCAAGAAGTGTGTGAGGTGAGGACAGCTTCCAGTGCACGCTGGAGGCCTGTGACAGGAAACCTCCCTTTTGGGCAACACTGTGTCCAGAGGCTCCCATTTGGTGTGGGCCCGGCAGGCAGCTGGGGCTCTAAGGGGAGGAGAGGAACTGCCTCCCTCCTGTTGCAAGTAGGAATATTAAAGGTGGTACTTCAGCAGGGCAGAAGGGCTGGCTACATCTCCCATTCCTTCCTGCTGCCTATGGCGCTGTCCCCCCCCCCACCCCCCCTGCACACCTGGGATTCTCCAGTAGTCAGACAGTTTTAACCGTGTGTCTGAGTGATGCTGAGAACCATCAAAGGGGAAGGCCTTTTGGCCTTTTTCAGGACTTTAGATATAACCCTGTGTCTTTTTTTTTTTTTTTTTTAAGATTTAGTATGTATACGGTGTCCTGCCTGCATGTACACCTGCAGGCCAGAAGAGGGCACCAGATCACATTATAGATGGTTGTGAGCCACCAGGTGGTTGCTGGGAATTGAACTCAGGACCTCTGGAAGAACAGACAGTGAGTGCCCTTAACCACTGAGCCATCTTTCCAGCCCCTGGGAAGATTCTTAAGTGCACAGCAGCATGACCTGCTCCCAGGATGGGCTTGGCAGTGTTTCTGGGGGTGTGAGATGCTGAGGCTCCAGCAACAACGCTTCAGCCTGCCCCACCCTGTCATGTGACCACTGATGCAGTCAGGGAACCCTAAAGATGCTATCAGCGACACTCATAGACCAGGAGCCACTTGAGCACGCGCGGTACCCTCTGCGCATGCTCAATTGTTTCTAAGAGCCTCTTGAGAACGCATGGTCCCCCTGCGCATACTCAATTGCTTCTAAGAGCCTCTTGAGAACGTATGGTCCCCCTGCGCATGCTTGGTGGCCTTTCCGATCAGTCAGGCACTCAGCCTTGAGTGGGCTGATTTGCTATCTGAAAAAGGGTCACCAGTGAAGAGCTACACGATCTTTTTCTCCCCCTTCCAGACTGAGTTGCGTAGAAGCCCCAGGAAAGACGAAGATGGATTGAAGTACATTATTTGTCCTGATTTCCTAATCTTGTCAACGGCTTTTAGAAGATGCCAGAATGTCGTGGAGAAGCAGGGGAGGGAGGGTGCTCCTTGGTCGGGAAGAACAAAGATGGGCCAGTGGGTTAAGGGCTCTTCTCAGGCAGAGACTGGCAGCTACAGGGACAGTGGGCAACTTTCCTCACAGCCGACTGTTAGCCTCAGCGTTGTCTCATCTCAGGAGAGTACCCAGATTGATACCATATTTATTGTGGTATCCTCTCACTCCAACTTACTTTCCCTTTCTGCTTGCCTTCTCTCAAGGTCCCTTTTCTTCCGGGTTAAGTGATAACAGAGCTGTTTCATTTCAAACGTGCTTTGTCCTGCCCTACAAAAAGCCTACCCTCAAGTGGGGTGTGGTGGCGCACGCCTGTAACCCCAGCACTCAGGGAGGCAGAGGCAGGCGGGTCTTTGTGAGTTTGAGGCCAGCCTGGTCTACAAAGCAAGTTCAGGACAGGCAGGGCTACACAGAGAAACCCTGAAAAAAAAATCAAAAAATAAATAAAATAAAATAAAATAAAAAAGCCACCCTCTGTGGTTGCTCTAGACACAGAGTGGCTCCTGCAGCCTTGGAGTACCTCCACTCCAACAGCCACCAACTGGGTCCCTTCTCCACCAGGGGCAGGCTTGAGGCGGCTAAGTTCTTGGTCAGTCTGACTGGATTTGGAGTCTCGTGAGACACACTTCTGTGCATTTCTGTGAGGATGTTTCCAGAGAGGTTTAAGTGAAAAGACACCCCTGGGTGTGCCCAGAGACCGAACGAGGAGGAAGCGGCCTCAGCACGAGCCTGTCTCAGCCTCCTGACTGTGAGCAGCGTGACCAGCGGCCCTACAGCGGCGGGCTGCACCGTCAGAATGTAAGCCGATGGAACCTTTCATTTTCCTAAGCCGCTCCTGTCACAGCAAAAGGAAACATGTGGCTGTGACAGGAGCATGATGGGAGAAGGGAACAGGACCGTTGCCAAGTGGCCTCCTCCTGTCTGGACAACCCACCCTGAAAGCAGTCTCTGACTCAAAGTCTCGGGAAACTGCTGAAAGAGAGAAAACCTGGGAGACCTAGATTCCAATTAACTTTATTATGGCTCAGCACGTAACTCTGGGTTATGTGCCAGGTACTGGCTTTAAAAAGGGGGTCAACTATCTAAAAGATTAATGAGACTTCGTATTTGGGTTCTGGTCCAGTTTATGCTTAGTGTTTGGCACATGCAGGAGGGACACAGGACAATCACATAGTCTAAGGTCCGGGGCACAGGCCCCTGACTGGCTGGGGACCCTGCTTCCAGTGTCTCCTTCCCTCTCCAAGCCTTCCTCCAGGACTGCTGTGTGTGTGCTGCGATTAAGGAGAGGCTGGGGAAAGCAGCAGCAGTAGCAGCAGCAGCTGCCGCCCAGGCCTGGCCCCTCAACAGTGGAGCTGTGGTGGTGGAGGAGGGGTGGGTGCAGCGTCTACCTGCTCCTCAGGCCTATAGCCAACAGCTGTCCGTAGTCCAGGCAGTCAGATGATAAGCACCCATCAGCCTCCCCAAGGCCTCCGGGCACACCACCCCTAATTACTGCTGCAGAGGAAGAAGTCGAAGACAGGAAGCTGACAGACCCCAAACCTTATTTTCATCCTGAAGTCTTCCCGTCACACACAAGGGCACACCCTGCACTGCTAAACACTCACTTAGAGGAAGCAATAGATCAGGCAAACAACTGCCAAGGAAAATGCCAGAGGAGTAGGTGCCCGGGGGACTCTAGGTGGGGCTGGGTGGGGACTGCCAGGGAAGGGCAGGAGGGAACGTCTTGGGGTCACAGTGATCTTCCGCGTCCTAATGGAATCTAGGGTTACACAATGTGGGCGTCTGTCAAAGCTTATGCAATGACATCTATGATGTGAGCACGTCCCTGAGTCTGTACCACCCACCCCTCCTGGCCCAACTGTAAACAAGCACTGAACTCTAGTTAGTGACACAGCTTCTTAAGTCTAGGGATGAAATGTACTTATGCCTGCAACTTACCCAGAGACATACCAAAAATAACCTGTCTTGCTAAGTGGACAGAGGGATGGAGGGCTAAGATGCACAGCAGGCTGAGTCAAACAGCAATCACAGAATCTAGGCCTCAGTCCTGGCCACCAGACACTCTCTGTTGTGACCACTCAAGCTTCTGTAGCTTAAACTACGGCATAAAAATCCTGCGGAAAAAGGTTTCAGGAGCAAATCTTTTAGAAAATATCAAATTATACACCCAACACAGGTTTGCTTTTCATCTGTGAGGAATTTTATGCTCAACATGGCATAACCAAAGCTGCGCCCAGCAGAGGCCACACAGATAAAGATGTGGGGAGCTGGCCTCCCTGTCCTTCCTCACACGGCTCAGGCTGAGGGCTCTCCACAGTCTGTGCTGTTGTCTCCATCTGGAACCAGGCAAACCCCAGGCCCTGCAGGCCACTCTGCTACGAGTGTCCTAAAAAAACCAGAACCTGGGACATTGGTCATGCCCACCACATGCCACTGGAGTTGAGTGGCGTGAGCAGAGCGAGCAGCCTGGGGGAACTCGTGGCCAGGAGCACACACTCATATCCCTCAAGCCTGAGGCAACAGACTCGGGGCCTCAATACCCCTGGGAAGCTGGGTGTGGTGGCGCACACCTGTGATCCCAGCACTCAACGAGGCAGAAGACAACGGATCGCTATGATTTTGAGGCCAGCCTGGTCTACAGATCTAGTTCAGAACAGCCAGGATTTCACAGAGAAACCCTGTCATGAAAAATCAAAACCAAAGCCAAAAGAAGTGCAACCACTCCCGGGATATGTTAGCAGTGGTGTGTGAAGAGCATGCTGGGATAGCCCGCTCCGGCTTCCGGAGCCTGTGTGTCCCTGGAAATATCACAGCTCAAGCCTTGCACCCTGCCAGTTCGGCCAGGAGATGCACAGGACTGGCCAGCAGCAACATCCATGCTCCCAGAGCTTAAAACCTGTGGCTCTGACTGAGCATTATCCACTGACCCGTGTCCAGCTTATTTGGGGCTAGGCTATGCTCTGTGAAGCTCAGGGCAGGATTTCAGATAGGTCAGATGGACATCGCCAAAGGTAGAAATCAGGCGTGGGAATAAAATCCTGAGTTCAAATTCTGCTCTCTCCATGCCATGCATGAGCGGAATCTTGGAGAAACCATCAACCGCTCTGAGCTTTACCACAACAGATTCTTCAGGTGCTGGATCACTGCATGGCCGATGACTGTCTCCCCGCTCCCTGTTCCCCTGAGCCGGGGTCACCATGTAGCCCAAGCTAACCTCAAACTCATGATTCTCCTGCTTAGTTTCCCTAGTGCTAGGCTTTAGGGCATGTACCAGCATGCTCAGCTCTTTCCTTCTCTGAAGGCTGCTGGGAAAGCCTTAGCTGCTGTAGAGAGCACAGACCTGAGAGCAGCCTGCTTTTCCAGAAAGGGTGCCCGAGGCCTGTGTCCTGGTGTAATTCCTTTATTCCTAAATGTCATCAGTCGAGAAGACCAGGTTCTGTGACCCTTACTGCAAAGGGGTCTGGGCATCATCCTGGGGGTGGGGGGGGTTAGCCTGGGCCTCCTCAGGCCAGAGCAGGAAGTGAGTCCTGAAGGCCTCCTAGCCCAGTCCTTGGAAATGTGAGCAGGAGCTAACTCATCATCTGTCTTCTGCTCTGTAGCCCACCTGGGCGGAAGCCACCCTCTGCGCCCACCTGGGCGGAAGCCACCCTCTGCGCCCACCTGAGCGGAAGCCACCCTCTGTGCCCACCTGAGAGAAAGCCACCCTCTGTCCCCACCTGAGTGGAAGCCACCCTCTGTCCCCACCTGAGTGGAAGCCACCCTCTGTGCCCACCTGAGAGAAAGTCACCCTCTGTGCCCACCTGAGAGAAAGTCACCCTCTGTGCCCACCTGAGAGAAAGTCACCCTCTGTGCCCACCTGAGTGGAAGCCACCCTCTGTCCCCACCTGAGCGGAAGCCACCCTCTGTGCCCACCTGAGAGAAAGTCACCCTCTGTGCCCACCTGAGCGGAAGCCACCCTCTGTGCCCACCTGAGAGAAAGTCACCCTCTGTGCCCACCTGAGAGAAAGTCACCCTCTGTGCCCACCCGAGTGGAAGCCACCCTCTGTCCCCACCTGAGTGGAAGCCACCCTCTGTGCCCACCTGAGAGAAAGTCACCCTCTGTGCCCACCTGAGAGAAAGTCACCCTCTGTGCCCACCTGAGAGAAAGTCACCCTCTGTGCCCACCTGAGTGGAAGCCACCCTCTGTCCCCACCTGAGCGGAAGCCACCCTCTGTGCCCACCTGAGAGAAAGTCACCCTCTGTGCCCACCCGAGTGGAAGCCACCCTCTGTCCCCACCTGAGCGGAAGCCACCCTCTGTGCCCACCTGAGCGGAAGCCACCCTCTGTGCCCACCTCAGCTGAATACACCCTGTGCCCACCTGAGCGGAAGCCACCCTCTGTGCCCACCTGGGAGGAAGCCACCCTCTGTGCCCACCTCAGCTGAAGACACCCTCTGTGCCCACCTGAGCAGAAGCCACCCTCTGCAGCCCACCTCAGCTGAAGACACCCTGTGCCCACCTGAGCGGAAGCCACCCTCTGTGCCCACCTGAGCAGAAGCCACCCTCTGTGCCCACCTGAAGCCACTCTTCTTGCTCTGGGTAACATCCCTGGAACCACGTGTGCGGGGAGCTGCCTGACACGCCTCCCTCCGCTTACTGTGAAGAGGAAGACCGCCATAATCCCATGGTTTACACTCACTGCATTCTAAAATAAACAGAATTCCACCTAAAAACTAGTTCAAAGCCAGGTCCTGTGGAGATAAACCAGAGGGAAAGGGAAGAAAGTGCTCCCGCCCTTGTGAACAATAGCTCACTTCCTGGACACAGCTGGTGGTGCCTTCTCCACTCAGGACAAACCGTCCCTGTGAGGGAGGGGCTTCCTGATAGGAGCTGAGGGGCAGCTCCAGCAGGGCGGAGGGTAGGACTGCAGGCTGCCCTCCTGCCCTCACGCCTGCATGAGTTCCTCCAAGAGCTGCACAGCGAGTCTTGAAACGGGCACAGTGCGCTGGCGTCCGCTTTGTAGCCCCTGGCCACCTTCACCTCACTGACCTGCAGACTAGCTAACACCACAGCATGATCTTCGTCAGCAAATGAAAGGCACTGCAAGGCTCTCAGCTGCAGGTTAACATCCAGCACCCACAAGTCAAGAGAGTTGGGAATCTGTTAATGGTGCTCACGTTTGCGGATGAAAATGAGAAGCCGGAAGCCGGGGTGTGGTGGTGCACGCCTTTTATCCCAGGACTAGGAAGGCAGAGGCAGGGGGATTACTGTGAGTTTGAGGCCAGCCTGGTCTACAAAGTGAGTCCAGGACAGCCAAGGCTAAAAGAGAGAGAAACCTTGTCTCAAAAAACAAACAAGCAAACAAACAAAAAACAAAAAACAAAAAAAAACCAAAAAGAAAGAAAGAAAGAAAATGAGGAGGCGGGCGGGGGTATGCCCACAACCTTAGAGCTTGGAAGGCTGAGGAGGAGGCTGGAGAATCTGAGGCCAGCATGGGCTACAGCAAGATCATTTCTAAGCTTACATGGATAAGTGAAACTTAGGGCTGGACCATAGCTAGTACTACTTAGCATATGTGATCTGCAGCCCCAGCCCTACCCCCACAGGGAGAAAGAAAAGAAACTGTAATTAAATGTTACAAAAGTAACGAAACAAGCAAATATGCTGTTTCTGTGACATCCAGGTAGATACTTCAAAGACATACAATAATGGGCAGATTTTGAAAATGTGTTTTTGAATTAAGTATAGTTTGAGAAGTTATGAAAATTTATACTCAAGACTGGTTCCCAAGTGACTTCATTCTGGCTTTACTTATAAGAAAGTCAAACTGCAACAGCAGTCAATGGAGCATCATGGATGTGGCACTCATCACCAAGAAAGGCAGAGAACACAAACTGAGCAGAGCCACAGAGAGACCAGGTTCCCTTCCAGAGGGGACACACACCCCTTTAGCTCAAAGTAAATCCTTTAAAACAAATGACACCAGGTTGTGGTGGCTTGAACCTTTAATTCCAGCACTCTGGAAGCAGAAGCAGGTGGATCTCAGTGAGTTGGTGAGTTTGAAAATAGGCTGGTCTATAAAGTGAGTCCAGGACAGCCAGGGCTGTTACACAGAGAAACACTGTTTCAAAAAACAAAACAAAAACCAAACGACATCCTTCTTTAACAGGGCTTGTAACTAATCTCTGAGCCCCCATGCAAGCCGCTGTGCTAGAAGCTCCCATGAAACACGGGACATGCAGAAGAAATCCCCGGAAGCTGGAGCCTCATAAACAGGGCAACAGTAACTTCCCAAACACCTCCGTCATCAAATGCGCTCCGAGCTCACTTTTTCTTAGGAAGCCCAGGCGGCGGTGGCGGCGTCCTCCTCCTCCTCATCCTCCTCCTCCTCCTCCTATCCTGCTTGAACAGTGTGCTAAGCTTTCATTGATTATTAGCCTGGCGGGACACACAGCCAGGGCCTGGCCTTTCCGACCTTCCCAGCAGAGCACGTGGGTCTTCCCACCTGGGATGCTCCAGCTGCCTCCTCACCACCTCACTCCCAGGAGCTCTGCCAGGAGCTCACAGTGACGCCCACGAGAACTGAGGCCCTTCCTCTTGGGGGTCCAAGGAGAAGAAAGAGAAGGTTCTTAGACTCCCAGCTGCGTATCAGCACAGCAGGCCTTCATGATTTCCACGGCAGTGCCCGATGGCCACCTACAGCCGTCACCGCACACCCTTCCCTGCTCTTCCTCACAGCACCACCATCCTTCATTTGCCACCTCTGCCAGTGTTGGTACAGAACACAGGGTTCCTACGAGTGGAGGAGCCACAGCTCAGCGCTGGGAGCACATATGGCTGAGGGAATGGGAGGATGCAGAAGGACTGAGGCCAGAAGAAAGGCAGCCTGTACAGGGAGCTCGGGAAGCCAGCTCCACTGGCCGCTCTCTGTGGTTTCCCATTAACAAAGCAGCACAGGGATACATGGCGCCCTCAGAAAGGCTCCGAGACCTGTCAAGGGAGCTGCAAGGTGGGACTATGAAACAGCCTTTTTCTCAGGAAGGACATTAAGCAGCACATAGGCCAGGGAAAGGCAGGAGGCCATCTTTGTGCTGGGAGACCCCTAGGCTGCCTTACCCGCACACTGAGAGTGCTCCCCAGGTCTGGGAGACCCCTAGGCTGCCCTACCCACATGCTGAGAGTGCTCCCCAGGTCTGGAAGACCCCTAGGCCATTCTACCCGCACGCTGAGACTGCTCCCCAGGCCTGGGAGACCCCTAGGCCGCCTTACCCGTGCATTGAGAGTGCTCCCCAGGTCTGGAGACCCTAGGCCGCCTTACCCGTGCATTGAGAGTGCTCCCCAGGTCTGGAGACCCTAGGCCGCCTTACCCGTGCACTGAGAGTGCTCCCCAGGTCTGGAGACCCTAGGCCGCCTTACCCGTGCATTGAGAGTGCTCCCCAGGTCTGGAGACCCTAGGCTGCCTTACCCGTGCACTGAGAGTGCGCCCCAGGTCTGGAGACCCTAGGCCGCCTTACCCGCACACTGAGAGTGCTCCCCAGGTCTGGAGACCCTAGGCCGCCCTACTCACGCACTGAGTGCGCTCTCAGCCTCAGCCTGCGTGAAGCTCCAGCAGCAGCCTTGCCCTCAAGCCCAGTTGTAGTGTAAGCATGGCTCGGGGCCAAGGCCAGGCCTTAGAGGCTGTGTGTGTGTGTGCAGGCTTCAGACAAGGACGGGTGCTTCTGCCCCTGAGAGAAGATCTGCCAGAGGAGCCAGGAAAGACCCAGCTTATCAATGCCAGAGCAAGAGCCAGGACAGCTGCTTCTCTTACTGTTTCTCCTAATCTTAGAAGAGTCCACTTCTGGTTATTTATTGGATTTCCACCAATTTCTCTGTCTCCTACTTTTGTTCCAATAATCGATAAAGACTTAGAAGGGAAACGTGTGATCACTTCAGGCAGCTTTGTTCCCTCCCTGTTCTAGGGCAACAGGGACGAGGGAAAGACTGGGCAGGTGGCCTGTTGGCTAAGTGCAGACAAAGGATCTCACAGAGGCCCAGGTTGTCACGTGGGCCTGCCAGCTCTGCTGCTAACTGGGGTGCAGCGTGCCTTCTGAGATGTCCCTTTGCACGACTGTACGTGAGCTGGTGCAGGGTGAGTGTGCAGGCTGGAGGAGGCGTCTACAGACTCACTCTGAGCGCAGGCTACGTGTACATGCCAGAATCTCACATGCCCTCCTCCAGGGCTGAAAATAAACAGATGGCTCTAGTCAAAACTGTGAGGCACAAAGCTTCTACACTTCACCCCACCCCATTTGCTCCCCAACACTGGAATAAATGAGATGACTGGTGTAGGCTCCTTCTTATGCGCCTGTGAGGGCAGGCGGACAGGAGGACACAGGAGGGACGCCTGTGGGGTGAAGAGCAGGGACTCTGCGAGTCTCTAGATCAATCAGGGCAGCAGGAGGAGACCCAGAGCTGCTTAGTAGCTTAGACTAGGTGGACTGGGTGCACTGGCTAAGTCTTGCTTCTTGCCTTCGGCCAGCCCCCGCTGACTCTGTGACAGGGAGGGGCAGATACAGAACAGCCCCTGGTGAAGGCACCCTGAATGGTGTCCCTCCAACTCAGATGCTGGGGCCCCGCCCAAAGGTGAAAACACTATGTGGCACTGAGGCCTTGCCACAGGAGTATGGTATCCAAAACCCAGGAGGAGAACCCTCACAAGGGGCTGGTCATGTCATCTGGGACCCTTCGGTGCCTACAGGTCACCTGATCTGTGGAAGTTGCTCCAGCGCCCGACACTAACTCATATACCATGCTTGAACATCCACAAGTGGGCAAGACCAGTGGGCACTGCCATCCTTTCCTCTCCACCCCCAAAGAGTGGGCAAAGACACCTCCGACGGGGTGGCCTCCAGCCAGGGCACAGTATGTCACAGTTCAACAGAGAGTATACTTAACGGGAGGTATGGAATGCTAAGGCCATCAACTTTTTGTGACGCACGGGACCGAAGTACAAACCTGAAGCCAGATGAGGGAGACCTCTGTGTTGACTCCAGTGCTCTGTGTAGGATGCTGCTGTGGCATGTGTCTGTCAGTTATGGGACACTGCCCCACAGGCACAAACTAGGGAATGGCACCAAACAAAGGACTATTTGGTCCTTTGGAACTATGGAACTATTTCTGTAACTTCCAAAGTAAAACATCGAGATGAAGAAAAAGAATGTCAAGTGAACCATGCCTTTCTTTTCATCAGAGAAAGAGCAGCTGAGCCCAAATACCGGGAAGGAAAGACTTAACAGAACCTTGGTTCTCTTCTGCCGTGGCCCAGCTGCACAGGGTGGAGGCCAGGCTCCGTCCTCACTAGTCTGGCAGGCATGTAAGACGTCAGAGCACCTCCTCAAGGGAGACTGGCACAGGGGCAATGACAACCACTGTGGATGGGAGTCTGGGCTGGGGCGGGGGCGGGGACAGGAGGCGGGGAGGAGGCAATGAACTGGTGACTTTGCTGGTGAGGATCCAGGTAGCCATTCTGATTCCTACTCCCTGTCACCAGAGCCTCTGCTCCCCTTTCCACCTCTCCTGAGGAGAGGGCCCCGATGCCAGCAGCATCACTACTCAGTTTGTGTTCTTCTTCACTGAGCCCGGGGGCCAGGATGCTCTCACAATGTGTGTGTGTATCTCCTGTCGCCCAGGCAGTTTCAGCTCCTCTGCTGTTTGCAGCAGGCTTTCCTCTGCACAAGGGCAGTGCCAGTGTTCCCAAGAGCCAAAGGCAGCACACAGGACAGGAGAGGCCTTGGAAGCAGGTCACTGAGCGGTTTCCCACAGTCTCTCACACTGTCCTTGCAACTGTAAACCCCAGTAGCTCCTGGAAGGGGACATCTTAAGTATTGGTGACCTGGTGGCGCACATCTTTAATCCCAGCGCTTTAGAGGCAGAGACAGGTGGGTCTTTATGAGTTTGAAGCCAACTTGGTCTAAAAAGTGAGTTCCAGGCCAGCCAGGGCTACACAGAGAAACTCTGTCTCAAAAAACAACAACCACGTAAGTATTAGTGACCTGTCCTGCCTCCCTCTAGGGGAGCATTTCACACTGCAGCCTTCATCTCTAGCTGAACCCCAGAGTTTAAGGAGGTCTGTGCCCTGCAGCCCAGGATAGTTTTCTTCCCAGGAGGTTCCCCTGCTCAGCTCCTATCTGCCCCCTCCAAGTTACCTCCAGATGGGCAGTTTGCATTTAACTTCTGCTTTTGGAAGACTGGACCTAAGAGGTGCTCACAGGGGAACAAGAGCCAAAATGCCAGTGCAGTGAGTATTAATGTGTGGGCGGCTAGCAGACAGCCAGAGCCACTCAGAGCCCAGGTAAGGTAGGAAGATGTGAACCTACAATGTGAGTGTGACTTGCTGGACATTCATGGCTGCCGCACGTGTGAACTACTAATTACCCTGGCATGCCTATTAAATGTGTTGGCTAAACCTTGCATGAAACCAGTGTGGAGGGTGCTTGAGCCCTAAGCATTTGAAGCGAGCTCCTCAAAGGGCTGCTCAGAGCCAGAAGACCGCTGCGGCCCAGATTCCCAAGCCTGGAGGACGAGAGCAGCAGGAGCACTCCCCATGGCACGTCTGTGGAGCTATGGCGCTGGCCTCCCACCACACTTCTGTGTGACAACACAGGGTGACCACTGTACAGGCTACCGAGAAACAGGCAGCACTAGCTTGCCCTGTACAGCAGTCACTGGCTCACACTGGGTTTGGACAATGATAGCTTGCACCAAGAAAGGTAAGAACACCTCTGCCACTCAGGCAGACGTCAGGAGACTTGGGAGTACTCATGCACTCAACAAGTGCCCTGTCTGTGCCATGATGTTGCTAAGCAACAGGGACCCAGGCTCTGTCAAAGGTCAGGTGAGACTCTGAGGTCACGTCCTTGCTTGTATTTAAGACCGTCTTGTCCTTGTGCTCAGAAAGCAGAGCTGCAGAAACATGCTGCCTGCTGCAACCAGCCAACCATGATGGTGGGCAGGCCAAGGACTGCCGGTGTCTGGGCCCGAGGACCCTCCTGGCCGGCTGGAGTCCACCATGGTTCAATGATTGCCAATTAAAGGCGTTGCCAAGGTGGGACAACACTACTATGCCAACGGCTGCCTAAACTGCAGGAGTGCCGGCCGTGAGGTCATGCTCTTAACTGGCCCTCTCCTGGCATACTCCGACAGTTAATCACAGCACCGCTGAAGGGAAACCTGGCTGCACACTAGGACTGAAAGCTGTGGTAACCTCAACCGGGTTTTAAATGAGCCCTCCTACTTGGAATGCAAAGCAGGCAGGAGTGCAGACGGGTGGAGTAGCCACCTGTGAAGGGCATCCAGCCACTGGTCAGTGAGGGCTGCGGCTGCAGGAGGCCACCAAGCCCTGACCTTGCAGGGGATATGACACCCGTGGATGACAATAAGTCTGTGGGCCGAGGACAGAAAGGAGAGTGGCTCTCTTCAGAAGGCCCAGGAGAGCCAGCCTTGGGCAGTGAGCAGCCAGGCTTCAGGTAGGGGAGAATTCTGTCATAACAGACACATACTCTAAGACCAAATGGGGCTGAAAGGGTGAAAGCAGAGTCCTCAGGGCTGGCCAACCTGACTCCCACCCTTTTCTAGCATGCCTTAAAAAAGAGCCCCGTAAAGCTATTCTTGTTGACCTAACAACAAACCCAAGTCAGACAGAAGCTCAGGGAGACAAACCCTCGCCCTCCTGAACAGCCCCGCTCGCAAAGCTCCTTCTGGGACCCCAGGATGAGCCCCGCACACCAGTGTGTCTGTCATCTCCACCCCTCGCCCGCAGGCACCCTGCACGGCCTGACACAGAGTTGGCATCCATAAATACCTGCTGAGAGGAAAGGGTTCTGTCCCAGCCTGGTCAGCCGCTGGCAGCGAGGCTGAGAACAGGGCTCCAGGGAGGCCAGCCAGCGCCCTGGTGCCTGTTACTCAGGGAGAGTGTTCCTAAGCCAGCCTGTCTTACCTCCTAGCATAGCAACGAGTCCCTGGGGCTCCCCACAGCCAGTGTCAGCTGAGCTGCTTGTTTATGTTTTAAGACACCAGCTGAGGTTGGAGCATCTGTCTTAGCTGCGGAGGCCAAGGTCGAGGCTAAGCCTATGTGCCTGGTGACTTTGCACCTCCAGCCTGTGTGCCTGGTGACCTCACACCTCCAGCTTGTGTGCCCAGTGACCTCGCACCTCTAATCCAAGGTCGAGGCTAAGCCTGGTGACCTCACACCTCCAGCCTGTGTGCCTGGTGCCCTCGCACCCCCAGCCTGTGTGCCTGGTGCCCTCACACCCCCAGCCTGTGTGCCTGGTGCCCTCACACCTCCAGCCTGTGTGCCTGGTGCCCTCGCAGCCCCAGCCTGTGTGCCCGGTGCCCTCGCACCCCCAGCCCGTGTGCCCGGTGCCCTCGCACCCCCAGCCTGTGTGCCTGGTGCCCTCACACCTCCAGCCTGTGTGCCTGGTGACCTCACACCTCCAGCCTGTGTGCCCGGTGCCCTCGCACCCCCAGCCTGTGTGCCCGGTGCCCTCGCACCCCCAGTCATGCTCTGCTTCACTTCTGCTCCTTCCACTCAGTTGTGTAGCTTTGTTAGCCTCCAACAATCTCAGCCCAGATGTGTGAAGTTTCCTTTCCTCTTCTAGATCAACATACATGTGCACACACATTCTTTCTTTCTTTCTTGAGACAGGGTTTCTCTGTGTAGCCTTGTCTATCCTGAACTTTGTAGACCAGACTGGCCTTGAACTCACAGCAATCCGCCTGCCTCTGCCTCCTGAGCGCTGGGATTAAAGGTGTCTGTCACTACGCCTGGCTTGGAAATGTGTTTCAGTTAGGACAAAAAAAAATATAGTCTAAACAGGAAATACAGGGCACAGCACAGACGTGACTAGCACATGTGCTCCCAAACGCAGAAAGAGCTTCCCGAGGCTTGGGCCTGATCTGGGAATGTTGTCATTTACTTGTTTTATCACTCTGACCCAAGCACCAAGTGACCTTCATGCACACCAGCTCACCATCATGCCACTAGCGTGTGTCTGAAAGACGTGCTGGTGGGGCTGGGGGCCGCCTTCTCCCACCCCATCCAGCTTCCCAGTGTGCCTCAGGTCTGACTCCAGGGAGAAGTCAAATAGAGGACCTCCCCACAGCTGGCCTACATGCCACAGGGTGAAAAACACACAGGACTTTCTCCTTAAAAAAGGAAAGCAGCGGCAAGCAGCAGAAAGACCGTAAGACAGCAACTAGTTCCCTGCAGACACCCTCTAGGCCAAGTAAACTCCGAGACACGGCAAGGGGCTGTTCTTACCAAGCAGGTAAGGGGCTGAGGGCTGGAAGGACACACTTGGTGTATATTCTTTTGTGGACAGAGGAACAGTGGTGCCCTAGCTGACTTCTCTCAGGAGCGGTGCAGCGGCAGCCTGCCCAGGCCTACCCAGGGAAGTAGACCAGGGCAGGAGGGACTTGACAGGACCAGTCAGCCTCAATCACGCCCTCAAGGGCAGATTCTTTTTTTTTTTTTTTTAAGGATTTATTTATTTATTATATATACAGTATTCTGCCCAAATGTGTGCCTGCACACCAGAAGAGGGCACCAGATCTTATTGTAGATGGTTGTGAGCCACCATGTGGTTGCTGGGAATTGAACTCAGGACCTTTGGAAGAGCAGACAATGCTCTTAACCTCTGAGCCATCTCTCCTGCCCTCAAGGGCAGATTCTAACTGAGTTCTTTGTCAGGGCTGAAGTGAATGCATCCATCGCCGAGCTCAACATTCACGGTAAGAACAGCAGTTCTTGCCCAGATCAAACGGTACCTTCAAGGGGAATTTAGCACAGAAAAAGCAAGCCTGCATGGAGCGAGGCCAGACCTCTGAGCTCACACACCAAGGGACAGTTATCAAGCCTGACTTCTTCATCAGCAGTATACTCTAATTTTTTAAAAAAGGCTTTGAAATATTTAAACAAATCGATGCGACCAGCATCATGTATGTCAGTGGCGTGAACCCTGGCTTTGTTGACTACACTCCTAAAGAGCTATTCACAGATGTTTACAGGGCGCCACCTCAGGGATGTGCTGAGCTGGAGTTCTGGGGGACTGATGGGGACAGACAAGTCACCAGTGCAGGAGCTGGCCTGTCTCTCTCAAGGAAGTGCACACCACTGGCTTCTTTCGCCTTCCAGTCTAGTGCCAAACTCATTTTTGCTATGGACTTACATTTGGGTCCTTGAAAACAGAACTTTCTCCAGAGACTTCTTTCTGTGTGTATGTTGTTAATGGGGAAAGAGCAGAGAATGGAGTTAGATTAAAACTCATTCTTCCAGGTGGGTGTGGTGGCATACATGCCTATAATCCCAGCACTCGGGAGGCAGAGGCAGGCTGATCACTGTGAGTTCCAGGCCAGCTTGGTGTACAAATGGAGCCCAGGGCAGCCAAGGCTACACAGAGAAACCCTGTCTCAAAAAACCAAATAATCAAACAAACAAACAAAAACCGAAAACCTATTATTCCAATGGAGGCTAACGTCAGCACTTCAGAGGCTGAGGCAGAGGAATGTCAGGAATCCCAGGCCAGGCTTGGGATGGCTTTCCAAGCCAGCCAGGGCTACAGAGTGAGGCCCTATCTGATCAGGAACAAAACCGTAATCAGACGTTTAAATGTACAGTTCAATCTCCCTTTCCCAAGCCAGTATGTTTGAGTGAAACAGTTTAAACTTTAAAGTAAGGGAGAGAGGTGTGAGCCTATGAAATCACACGAGAATCCCATACGTTAGCCACACACCTCTCCTGACGTCGGACGTCAGCTTTGCTTATAACCTGTGCTGTGGTATGAAGGGGCAAAACTTACGACTAGGAAATGAAAACGCAAATTCAAGGCTCAGTGCCCTCAGGAAGCAGGTCCCCACCCAGGCCAGCCCTTGGGAGCTTTAGAGGGGCTGCAGTGGACATGCAGTGTCCCTCCCGTCCTTCCTTCCAGGTCCTTAACCACTGACTCCGACTTCCTTCATTTTATCTGTTTGCTGAGACAGGGTTTCTCTGTGTAGCCCTGGCTGTCCAGGACTCCCTCTGTAGACCAGGCTGGCCCTGATTTCTAAATGGCCGCTGTGGGCTGGGAAGCCTGAGAGCTTGGAGGAATGATGTGAAATGGCTAGGAACGCGGTGAGAGAGCCTGGAGCAGCCTCTGAGAGGCTGTGCTTGTCCCGGCAATCCAGGAAGAGGGGAGTGGAGAGGAAGGGGAAGAAATGCCGGATGGAAACCTGGGTAAGTGACACACAGTGGAAAGGTTTGGTGTGCTGGGCCTTGGTGACCCCAGGACCTGCTCAGGGCATCTGTACCACCAAGGCTGACCCAGCCCTCATCTGTCCTATTGATTTCAAATGAAAAATTGGTACAAAGGTCATGGTGGGTGACAATGCTGCTAAAAATTGCCTGAGATAGCCAGAGCAGGCCAAGTTCAAGTTAGGGAGAACAGCCAGAGCTGCTGGTATGTGGTGGGACACAAGGAAGACCTGTGTGGACTGTGCCAAATGTGGCGGCAATGGAAGAGGTTCCATCATATTTCCTGGGTAGGAGTCACAGGGGGAGTTAAAAGACTGCCAGGAGGCCACAGCTGTAGGTCAGTGATGGGTGTGTGTGTGTGTGTGTGTGTGTGTGTGTGTGTGTGTGTGTGTGTGTTCGATGCCCCAGCACTAGAGAAGGAAGGAAGGAAGGAAACCAACAACTAAAAACCAGGATGGCAATGTGCATTTCCTTCCCCTGTAGCTCTGCTGGGAATGGTCCCTTGGGGACTGAGCTCCCTGACAGACTGGTCTCTTAATTTCTGAGGACATTAAGAGGGAGACATGCGCAAGTTCGGTCAGGTAGATGGGGCAGAGCAGCTGCACAAGACACAGCAGAGGAAAGGAAACTGCGGAGTGCCCAAGCTGACACTGCAGGTACTTCAGAGAGCACAGCGGGCCTGTCACGAGGGGCCAGCGCTGTACTGACCTTGAGAATCTGATGCCAATCACTACTTCACTCTGCAAACCACAAACTGACAAACAAAATGAAGTGAGCAGCAAGTGCACACACGCTGAGCCTCATGGCGACTGGGAGCAGAGCTGCGCACAGGGCCCGCCTCAGAGTCCTCCTCCTTCACGCGCTGCTGAGGCTTTGAGACCGGGGGAGGGGGGGGTGTTGCTGGTGAGGTGGTTCCTGGGTTTCATCTCCAGAACCCACAGAGGGGAGCGCACATCCTCACTAAACAGACGTAACATTTAAAAGTACTCTGATAGTTGAAACAAGAGCAACTGAAAACTAAACCTAGCTCAGTGAACTTTACCCATCAACCTTGTTGAAGGCACCGCTTCCTGCACTTAGGCCAGCTCTTTCAGCTGCCAAACTCGTGTCTCCTCCCCTGGAAAGCCGAACTCAGTCGTGGACTGGATCAGATCATTGCTACAGACCAACACAGAGCTCACCAGGAGCAGACACTGCAGAAGAAACCAAGGCCGAAGCCTGAAAGGCAAAGCCAGAAGGCTCAGGAGAAAATCAATGCTGCTTTTGGAAAACATCGCATAGGGAAGATCTTTTTAACCAAAGACCCAGATCCAGACCACTGAACACAAGATAGATGACCACATAAAGATGTGCATTTGGGGGCGGAGGACTGAGGCGCTGTTCTTAGCTCTCTCATCAGGTGGCCCGAACCACTAGTAACTTCAGCTCCCAGGGCATCTGCTGCCCTCTTCTGGTCTCTGCAGTATCTGCATTCACATGTTACCCTCCCCTCACCCATACATGGTGGTGGCGCACGCCTTTAATCCCAGCACTAGGGAGGCAGAGGCAGGTGGATCTGAGTTCGAGGCCAGCCTGGTCTACAGAGTGTGTTGCAGGACAGCCAAGGCTACACATAGAAACCCTGTCTTGAAAAAGCAACAACAAAAATAAACAAAAAATTAAAATTTTTTCTGCATGTTAAAAAAAGAAAAAAAGAATGGGGGTGTGGACACCAAGAGCCTCCAGCTCCACTCAGCAGCGGAGCATTTCCCAGCATGCACAAGGCCCCGGCTCCATTGCCAGCATGAGACACAAACCCAAAGAGCAGCTGGAGTCCTTTGTGAAGAACCAATCCCTTCAGGCACAGGGAGCTCCCACCAGTCAGCGAGAGAGGGCAGAGCTCCCTCAAGTCAGTGAGAGAGGGGCTTCATCAGCAAGAAACAAAGAAAAAGGAACTTAGCCAACAACTGGTTCTTGTTTTTACTTTTTGCTTTTGAGATAGGGTCTCACGTAGCACAGGCTAGCCTGATCTTACTTTTAGCTGAGGATGACCCTGAACTTGTCTTTATGCTCTACCTCCCAGGGGCTGAGATGCATGCTACACCGCAGCTGGCTGAAGTTTCTGCTGCTGTTGTTTTTAAGCTGTTTTTTAAACAAATGGAAAAAATGCCGGCTTCATTCATAATGAGACATATTGTAAAGCTTTACCAAGATAGTGTTGAGCTGTGAGTGGTGGCACGTGCCTGTAAAGAGACATTTTAAGCTCAAAGACAGGCTACATATTTGTCTTTAAAACAAAACCAAAACCAAAAAGACGGCCAATCTGCTAACCAAAGTGCTGAAAGGGTTGGGGGCCGTGTGTCAGGGTGGAAAACAGCTTTCTCTGAGTGTTCCGAGTGGGAGAGGCTTTTTAACACAGCTCAGCCGCTGAGCTTCCGGAAGCTGCACAAGGGCCTGCGGCTGCGGCTCTTAACAAGAGCTTCGCAACAACCATAGTCTATCAGCGAGAACCGTCTGAAGTGAGTCACAGTGTGCGCCACAGGATCCCGCGACGAAGCTCTGCATGCTCTTAGTAATAATCATCAAAAATCTATTATCAAATGAAAAAGATCTCAGCAGTACACACAAGATGGTGTCACTTTTTTTCATCTTAAAGAGAAAAATGTTAAAAAAAAAAAAAAGAGAGAAATGTTGACAATGTGGGAGGTGCTTGTGTGCAACTTATTCCTGGAAGGTTAATTCATGACTAGGGAGGGACTGGGGCTATGAGAAGGCCAGGGAAGACTTATTTCTCAAGCCATGTTCCTTGTTCAGTACTTTTGAATGTGTGGTGTGGTGGTCCACACCTGTATTCCCAGAGACCCAGGAGGCTGAGGAAGGAGGGTTGAGCATCCAAGGTCAACCTGGGTAATACAGTAAGACCCAGAACAGTGGAAAAAAGACATTTCTTTCTGACCACTGGCAGGTATTTAAAAAAAAAAATCCCACAGGATATAAAATTCCACTTTTAGCTGGGCAGTGGTAACACACATCTGTAATCCCAGCACTCAAGGAGGCAGAGGCAGGAGGATCTCTGTGAATTCAAGGCCAGCCTGGTCTACAGAGGGAATCCAGGACAGCCAAGGCCACACAGAGAAAGCCTGTCTCAAAAAACAAAAACAAAAAATTCACTTTCAGAAACTCCCTCTGAGACTCAGGCTTGGGCAGTTCTATCCTGAACCGCAGTGTGAAGACAACAGGCACACCCACGCCACGCCACTAGGTTTCGGAAAGTTCTCTACTGTGCAGTGGGCAGGGCTGGTGGCCGAGGAGAAACGTCTCCAGGACACTGTTTTGGTGGTAGCATGGAAGAGGTTTCCGGTAAGGACTCCAGGAACAAGGCCTCACTGGGCTGGAGCACATCCTGCTGAAATCAAAGCAGAAAAAAGGTGGCGCAGGGTGTGTGCCTGTAACCCTCAACCCAGGAAGGTTCACCAAGAGCTCCAAGACCAGACTGACCTGCGAGGGACAGCCTGTCCCAACACCCCTCCCCGCAAACCCCAAAGAAGTAAGAAAATGATAAAGGACAAGAACATTTAGACAAAGCACACGGCTCTCTGGGTTTAAATGGCTTCCTGGCTGTTTAAATGAGGACAGCCAGAAACAGACTGCCAGGCAAACTGTCACTTGTAAGCCCCTACTGAGCTCCGGCAGTTTCCACCTGTCCAGATAGACAATCAGGCTGCCCTTCAGCTATGGACAGGTGGGTCCCGTGGTGCCAGACACTGGCCCATTAGTGCTTGTGAGACACAGAGGAGTCACGTAGCTCCCAGCGGCTCGGGGGGCCTTGGTGGCGCAGAAGGGGACATCATGGGAAAGGCAGCAGGAGCAGAGCTACAGAGGAACCGGAGCTGGAAGGGCAGCCTGCTCCGCATAGGGAGCTGAGACCTGGGACTGAGACAGGTGGGGGGGGGGGGGGGGGAGAAAGGGCTCCGTGCTGCCTCTGGGGGTTGGGCTCCCAAGGGAGCCGAAATGAGCTCTGGGACTTGCTTTCCTGGAGGCGCACCCCCTCACTGTCTGCCGTGTTAAGCTTGTCTGTGGACACGCATCCTCTTCTGCCTTCACCTCTGGTCCCTAAGAACTCCACCCAGGCCAGAGGATGAGCAAGGCCCCCATATCTCACTCTGCAACTGGCGGTGGCAAACTGCACTCATGGCCAGCCTCCTGGGGGTGTGCATGCAAAATGTATCATGTTCCAGGGGATGCATGTAAGATGATGTGCCAGGCTCCTGGAGGGACATACGTAAGACACGCTAGGAAAGCTTTTTGTGGCAGAGCCTCTTGCAGGTGGACTCACCACCTTGGGGCTCCCTTCACACCTGATCTCCCACTGGCTCCTCCCACTGGATCTCTGTCTTAGTAATTCTGAACCCTTCCCTTGTCTTAGAATCCTAGAATTTAGGTTTTATATCTACTGATCACATGATCCACTCATGGGAACTTCCTTTCTGAGATACGGATGCTGGCAGTCACCTGGGGGTCCCACCCTGAGGAAGCTTCAGGAATTCAGATTTCATTATAGTTCCACAACTTAGAAATAGGATGTGTGGGTATTTAAAAGGCACCAACACAGTCTAAAAGAAAAGCACCAAACCAAACCAGACAAACAGGACGAGCACAGGCGGGCAGCAAATACTGCAGTGAGGGACAGAAAAGGAAGGAGAGCTGAGTGACAGGGGCCATCCCTGTGACAATGCAGTGGAGGGTGGGATTTCACAGCAGAGATGGACAGGAAGTAGCCGGGTAATGCTGCTGGCTTCCTTGCCCTGCCATGCCACAGGCCAGCGTCGTCCCTCCCTCAGCTAGCCTTGCTCTCCCCTGCGGAGCTCTCTCACCACTTAGCACCAAGCACACTATCAAACCTGCTGGGTTCCGCTTTCCCTTCTCTGTCCCGCCTGGCAAGGGGCTTGGTCTTTTTGAGCAATGCTGTTTTGCACATCTACAGCAGAGCTGAGGACACAGCAGGCTTTCAACAAACCAGCCTGATGAAAAACAGCAAAGAAAAAAAAAAAAAACAACCCAGAATAAAAAGACTCCTCTTGTGTCTCAGCTGCAACTGTTTAGAATTATCTAAGGCAAATTACCACTGACAAAATCACACAGAACCTTCCTGTCCACAGCCTGCTGGTGCTATAAAGAATGTCCTAGAAAGTGAAAGCTGGACAGGGCGATGTAGCCCTCTAATTCTATTGCTGATCTCAGGCCAGTCTGGGCCACATGGTAAGACCCTAAAGCACTGTTCCGTGTTCACCCCCACCCCCACGGTCAGATAAAGTGTTTTGGTGACTCAGCGCTGAAGTAAAGATCACACTTTGTTGTCCACTTACCAACTTTCATGCAGCCTCAGAACTTTTGGCTTAAAAAAAGAAAATGTTGGAGGGCCAGGAGATGGCGCAGAGGTTAAGAGTGTGGACTGCTCTTCCAGAGGACCTGGGGGAGCTGGGTTCAATTCCCAGTGCCTATGTGATGGCTTACAAACTAACTCCAATTTCAGGGGACCTCTTTAGGCATGCATGTGGTACCCAGGCATATAAGCAGAAAGAACGTCCATATACATAAATCTCCCCCCACAAAAAAACTCTCAAAACCCCACATGGTGGCACACACTTTTAAGCCCAGTACCTGAGGTGCAGGGACAGGCAGATCTTGGCGAGTCTGATGCCATCTTGGTCTGTGTGGGCAACCAGAGCTACATGGTGAGGTTTGTACTTTCAGTGATCATGTATGTACATGCACGCCCCTCTCTGACTGATGCGCACACGTGCATGCACACACACCACTCACAAATTCACCAGCACCACAGAATCTCTACATCTCTGCCCTGTTGTGTGTGCTGTGCCCAGTGGTGCCCGCTGGCTGCTCTCTGGCTGCGGGTGAGTGGAACTAAGTCCCTTATAAAGGAGGTGCTGTGGGAGAGCATGGGAGGCATAAATGCCTCTCAAGAACGCAAACGTGAGAAGACATTGCTACAAATGCAGAAAAAGAAACCAGAAGAAAAGCCCTTACGATGGGCTAAGGAATGGGAAGGAAGGAGGCGCGGAGGGCTGCACTGTCCTGCCCTGCACAGAGGACATGAACAGAAACGGAGTAGGAAAGCATAGGTGAGGGCAGGGAGGGGGGAGGCAGGGCTGGGGGCAACAAGGCAGACAGAGGCAGGAGGCAAGAGGACCAGCCTGCAACTTATTGAAGCAAGCCCAAACGTCCAGGCTAGGGGCTGCAGTGAGGGGCACTTCCCAGGCCCGTCCCCAGCTCCCTGCTGCCCTAGCATGCTGTCATGATGGTCCAGGAAGGCCATGGGAAGCCAACTGTCTGTCTATGCTCAGTCTATAGACTGACAAGGCTGTGTGTACAAGCATTCGTCAGTCTGGCTAACAAGACTTCCTAGATCTGACACAAAGACCAAAACGCAGAGCTGCCTGGACACCAGAGTGACTGACCTAGGCAGTGCGAACAAATGCCTCAAACCCAAAACCAGTGGGACCCTAGAGGGTAAGGCTGTGATTCCAATGTGTGCCAGGAAACAACTTAAATAGACACTCCAGGCTCCGAACTGTCCCCAGGGCTGGGAGTGCCACATTCTTGTTTAGAGTGGGAGGCTGTGCCCAGTATAAAGCACGTCAGTTTACATACCAGGGGACAATGCGCACTACAACAGGCCTGTGGTGAGCGGAGGCTCATGGGTGGAAGCGCAGACCTTGTGTGCACCCACACTGTCTCCTGACTTCTCAGGGGCTGAGGCAGCCAAAGCCTCTGTGGAGCTGCACCAATCACGTCCCCTCTTGATGACATCATGCTGGCTCTAAAGGACAGAAAAGGAGCATCTCGGACTCTGACTGGAATGGTACGCTTCCTGCGACCACTTCACCTCTCAAGAAGGGACTCGGCCGAGGGTCCCTCAGCCACTGATCCTGACTAAAGCACAGTGTCCCCCAAATGAACATGCCTTCGGAGGAGCCACTCTGAGCACGCATACAGAGCACGGTCCTGCTCTCCACCGTCCCCCACTTGTTTAATATTTATGAACACTGACTACAAAACACAGATCTATCACTTGAGCCTTCAGCCAAGTGTCCCTGCTCAGATGTTTATGCTAAGTGGGCAAGCAGCCTTCTGTGGGCTTCTCTTCCACAATCTCCAATCCCTTCCAAAATGAGGCCCGAAGCGGACCTAGCTGACCTCGCAGACTTTTATGCACCTAACCACACCTGACCAGGCAGTTACTTTTGTTCTTCGAGTCAGCCTTCACATTCGGGGGTCCTCCATCTGCATGCAGTTCAACCAATCACAAAGTGAAAAGTTACGCAAAATAAAAGCTGATGTCTATAGCTGGGCGGTGGTGGCGCACACCTTTAATCCCAGCACTTGGGAGGCAGAGGTAGGCTGATCTTTGTGAGCTCAAGGCCAGCCTGGTCTACAGAGTGAATTCCAGGACAGCCAGGGTTACATAGTGAGACCCTGTGTTGAAAAAAAAAAAAACAAAAAAGTTGGCATCTTATATTCTCACTGTCCACACTACAGAGTCAAGCAGCTTTATTAGGCACCCTGAGGACTCCAGCAATGGTGTGACCCGCATTCAGGAGTGCGTGAATAGGTTGTAAGCGGCTCCAGCATCCTCGGGTCCTGCGTGATGTGGGAGGGTTGGCTGACAGACTGTGGTGTGCACGGCATCTAATTCTGGCGGCACTCCCCTTTGCTGCTGCATCTCTGACTGTGTGCAGGGGACAGGCTAGGAGACTGCGGTCCAGGAGCACGCCTCTGAAACTAACCACCCTAGTAGGACAGAGCACAGAGCCTTTCCTATGGCCAGAAGTGGGAAAAGCTTTGGGTTCTGATTCCCCCACCCCCACCCCCTCAACACTCCAGCATGGCAAAGAAAGGGGAGTTTGCTAGAGCTGAGCTCCTGCACTAAACCATCCAAACTTGCTGACGGCTGACACAAATAGGGCGCCCAGTTGAGAAAGATGTCACATCTCACTGAAGAGACTTGATAATGACATTACTGCTGGGCATGGTGGCGTACATCTATAATCCCAGGAAGTCACAGGCTGAAGGACTGCTGTGACCTCAAGGCCAGCGTGGGCTACCAAATGAGATGCTCACATAAAACAAGCCAGCATTTACTTACACCAACAGCATCGGTTTAAAGCTTCTCAGGAGAAAGTAGGCCGCAGGGACAAGTCACACAGGGAACCCATGCGGGTGGGTAAAGGAGAGACTAGAACGGCTGCTGGGAAAGGCCCCCCACAGGGACAGAAGCCTTTACTAAAGGAACACGGACAGCCCAGCTCTCCCTGGGACTGTCACCGTAGGGCACGGGGCAGGCTAACAAGGGTTGAGGGACGGAACAGGCTTGAAGGGTAGGAGGAACATGGCTGACAGCATCTAGGAAGCCCAGCAATGCCCTGGGCACTTGGCTAGCATGTATGGGGTCCTGGCGTAGACTCCTTGCTCCATCTCTAAGTCTTACTTGTCACAGAAAGGTGACTACAGTGTGTAGCTAGTAGGTGAGAAAACAAGTTAGAAAGTGGCGAACAACAATCTAACACTGGCTATGTAACAAATACTCACATAGGCCATCTAGGTGGGGGGTATGTGTGCTTTTCCCCTCTCTGTGACACCGGAAGCTTTTCACACACAGCTTCTCAGTTTACCCTCCAGTAAGCACAGGGGTCAAGACAACATGCTCTGACTTGGCTGAAGAACTCAGAAAACATCTCCTGGAGTTTGGCTTCAGAGGCTTTCTTAGGGAGAGCTCTTTAGTAAGCAGACTCCATTACTTCTGTTTGCAAGACTCCAATAGGACAGAAGGAAAAGGCCAGTGTCGCTAACGCATGCTCTCTTGGAGGCGGACTTTCCCCAGGCCTGGAGCAGCAGCAGGACCCCAAACCTATGAGCGGAGCATGCTCCCAGCTGGGGCACCCAGCCATCACTTAGCCAGCTCTCCTGGCCACAGTATGTAAGATGCGTGTGGTAAATGCAAGGAGCCGAGTTCTCCCCCGCCTCTTCTCTCAGAAGAGAAGGCCCATTAGCTCCTCCATGATCAACAGCAGTGTCTGCCTGGCTCTCCGAGGCCAGCGCGCATCCCTTCTCTCTGTGGTGGGGAGGAGCCATGTGGGGAGACAGTCACACAAAGGGCTTGAACTGCACTGTGTCCCAGTCACTTGGCCACCACCTGTGGATGGTGCACCATCACTACAGCCTTTCCTGGGATCCAAAGACAGTCTAGGTTCAGCCCTTTCTCCAGCGCTCCAGGCAAGTGATAATGTTAGAATCTGCCATGTTGCTTCCTCCTTAGGCAAGCCAGGAACTGAGCGAGGCCTTTGGGACTGTTTCACAATAAAAGACAATAACCGTGAGATGTAGGAGAGCATCCACGTGACGTGGAGTGGATGGTGGCCCTGGCCTTAGGGCCAGATTTACACAGGCCCCAAACGTCTCCATTGTGCTCTGCCTTCTAGAAGTGCAGCCAGACTCACCGCAACTCCACCTGTGCTGGGGTCACAGCTGCCTGGGGCCTTTCCCTCTCCCTGGCAGGCTTCAGAGACAAGTTGGCTGCGCCCTATCTTCTGCACTGCACACGACAGTCACAGGACCATGCCCAGCACAGCATACAAGGGTTTGTCGCAAGACTACCCCAGCACACCTCCGACTTCATAAGCGAGGCTCAAGTGTTCTTTCCAATAAGGGCTCAGCCAACTTCATACTTTTTCAGATTTAATACAGCAGTGTAGCCTGGCATGGTAGTGCATTATCTATAACACCAGGACTGCGATTCAGAGACAGCCTGGGCTACATGATGAGACTGATCAACAAACAAAACAAGCAAACAGTGAACAAACAAAACCAAGCCTGTGTGACACAGCGGTGCTTCTGGCGCTTTAGAGCGCAGCCTGGTGGGCTTAGCCCATGATCCCTGCACTTAAGGCCGCAGCAGGCAGGCAAACGTTAAAATCTGAGGCTAGCCTATGCCACACAGGGGAACATGATCTTGAAAAGAGCTCTGTGTGTGTGTGTGTGTGTGTGTGTGTGTGTGTGTGTGTGTGTGTGTGTGCACATTTGCAAAGGTGGTGACAACACATGAACCTCACCATGTTTTAAGCAGAGAAAACTGTGTACAAAGAGGGAAGCTGCCTCGGCGACCTGGCTGACTCTCCATGAAGAGGAACAAGGTGAGCGTACCTAGGTCTGCCTGGCAGCACCACACCTGAGTGAGTGTAAAGGAAGATGGATACCTCGGAGAGGGAGCCGTGATGAAGGGGTGATTTCCACCACAGCCTAGCTGCCTTCTAGCCCCTCAGAGCGGTTCTGAAATAGTCCTCACACAGTTCCCAGCTCTCGGCCTCACCTCCAAGGCCTCTCTCTATTTGGCCCAAGTCTACTTTTTACCCTGTCTTCTTACCCCATCCACACTGGCACACTCTAGGAACCCAATCCCCCCTTAGGAGTTACTAGTTCCTTAACTGCAGTCTAACTCCACTTCAACATGGTGTTTCTGGAAGCGCTCTCCCACAGTGTGGCTCCTGTCTGCCCTTTCCTGCTCCCGACTATGTCTTCAGCCCACTCCTGTGCTATCCTGGAGATGCTCCCAGGGGGATCTACACACACTCGGTGGCGTGATCCCCTAGGGCCCCAGGGCAGCCTCACACAGGGATTTCCCTCCAGTGCCTGGCACCTCTCTCCAACAGGTCCACCAATGCTTTGACTAAGCAATGAAAAGTCTTCTGCACAGGATTCCTGTGTCTGCCTGAACAGTCCGAAGCCTGGTCTCATCTGGAGATAAGGGGCAGGAGGAGCCGCCCCACCCTGTCCCACACTGGGTTTGCTTTACATAACTTCGCAGCAGCAGCCCCATCAAGCTGGGCTGGGCCAAGGGCTACAGAATGTTCACATGCACATGGCAGCTGTACTGTCCTCTCCTGTTAGAGAGCTAAATGCATCCCAAGATTGTTCCTAGGACACAGGCTACGTCCACGTCAAAGGCAGCTCCAGCCAGCAGGCAGCTTGTGAGGCGGGCACTTTAACATTCCCGGTGCAGTTCCCAGTCTTTCAGACACATGCTCTTCTGCCCAGTGAGACCCTGCGAAGGTCTCTGGGGGAGCAGCCCACCCACCGCCACACATTCAGCTACACTGCAGAGAAGAACTCTAGGTCCCTCTCGGCCGTGTTTGCTGGGAATGCAGGCCAGGCTGCACGCATCTGCTGGGAGAGGCTTCTGGGTCTCAAGAGCATAGCAAGAACAGCCTGGAGGAACCCAGAATAGAACACCGTCCCCTGGGACTGATGCGGCAAGCCTCTCCCCGCGCCCCACCTGCTGCCCCTGCTAGGCCTGGCTTTCCCTCAGCCTCCCTGAGGACTCACAGGAAGTGCCACAGCTCGTCTGAAGTAACTTCAGAGTGAGACAGGCAGATGGGTTCCAAATGTTTCCAAACACATGTCATTTCTAGGAACTGTTCCTCCCTCAGCCCCGCTCTGCTGGGCCTCCACCCTTAGGTTTAACTGTTGGGGACCTATCCTCCTGGACCTGGGCTCCTTGGAGCTTACCAGTCACTATCATTAGAAACATTCCTGGCACAGTGCTCGGGGCAGGGGCAGCCCTGGCCCACATCCTGGTCCCAGAAGCCAGCACACGGGCAGCTGGGGTGGGCTACAGCCAGCTCGGCCAGGCCTGAGCTCTCTGTGACTGTGACATCACCGCAGACTTACCTCATCCCACTCTGAGGCAAAGGAAGGCGACTTTTCAAGCCTTTTCTTCCCGAGGCTGCAGTTGGACAGAGACTCGCTGCGGCTCCCCATCGTGGCGTCCTCCGTGGGGGAGCAGGTCAGGAGGTCAGAGTCAGACTTGGACAAACTGCGGCTGAGTTTGAGCTCGGCTTTGGGCTTGCCGGTGGGAGGGGCTCGGCTTCTGGCCCCAGTCCTGTCTTCTTCTTCCTCAGCACCAGCAGGGTGCAGAGGGACTGTGCGAGTCAACGTGCTGAGGTGCGCTCTGCTGCCCTGGGCAAAGCCCGCTCTCTTGCTTTGGTCCGGGGTGCCAGGCTGCGGGGCCCCAGCGCCTTGCACCCCTAGCTCCTCCAGCTGCATGCTGGCCTCGTGGCAGGCGTCCTGCTGGGGCGACTCGGGGTGGTTCTGGCTGGGGGCAGTAAGCAGCTGGAAAGGGTCCTGCCCCACCTCACACACTGGGGAGGAGCCGTGGAGGAGACCTGAGAACTGCTCCGGGACCTGCCCGTCCTGCCCCTCCACAGAGTCCTGGCTCCGGCTGCTGCTGCTCTGCCTGTGGTCTTGGAGTGGACAAAGAGAAATAAAAAATTAAACGTGGCAAAACCCAACACAATTCCTATGCAGCAAGCGATGGCAGAGCAGAATTCTCAACAGAGACAGCGAGAGGGGTTGTGCCGGCTGAGGGGAGGGAGAGGAGAGAAGAGAGGAAGGAGAAAACAGTTTCATATTGTTCATGTTCAATTTGTACCCAAAGTCAGAGCATTTAAGACATTCCAAGCGCTGGCCTGCTTACTGCTGTCTGGCAGCCACCCCTCTTGTTAGATCTCCGTTCGCATTACGGAGCAGACCTTGCTATATAAGGCTAGGAGAAGGGCTAACTACAGGCAGAAAGGACGCACTGAGGACAAAGTAAGGACGGACTGAGGGACAGCGAGTGTGCGCCAGCCCTTTGGATCCATTTCCATAAAGGCCAGTGTTATTCAGAGCTGCCCACCCTCCCTTCCTCTGGCAGGCAGCGAGGGGAAGAGGGAGGCCCTGATCACCACCTGCAACTTCTGGAATTCCTTAGCTAGAGTGCAAAACACGCCAGCGGGGAAGTAGCTGCTTCCTTCTCCTCCAGGCCACTCAGAGCCACATCCACACCCGTCAGTCCGTCCTTCCGCAGGAACAAACTCCCTCCACCCCCACCCCCCCTTTTTTTCCCTGGAGAATGTGTGCGCCTCACTCCTGCCAAGGCCTCCCAGCTGCTCTTATTTGTTTAAGTTTAACCTTAGCTGATCCACTGGAAGAAGAAACAGTCTAGCTTGTCAAGCCAGGAGACAGCTGCTGCTCTCTGGAGACCCCCCTTACACCCTAGAAATCTGACACTGCTAATTCCCGAGGCCAGCTACTACCACACTTTCAAAAACCTCTGCTCTGAAGTATCGTAAATAATTGGCCAAGCCCATATCTCATATCAGAGGCACCCTGGGACACCCTGTGGGGACACAGGCACCCATGCCATCAGCAGAGGCACCACCACACCCAGCAGCAGGTCCCCTGGCTGCAGTTCAGGGATTGCTGTCTCTGTAAACTGTACCTACTCTATGCGCATAGAACCAAACAGTTCCTGGACCCATCCAAACAGCCTAAGAACTGTTCCTGAGGTGGGGAGTGCCCCAGAACTGTGTGGTTCCAAACAGCTTAAGAACTGTTCCTGAGGTGGGGGTACCCCAGAACTGTGTGGTTCCAAACAGCCTAAGAACTGTTCCTGAGGTGGGGAGTGCCCCAGAACTGTGTGGTTCCAAACAGCTTAAGAACTGTTCCTGAGGTGGGGAGTGCCCCAGAACTGTGTGGTTCCAAACAGCTTAAGAACTGTTCCTGAGGTGGGGGTACCCCAGAACTGTGTGGTTCCAAACAGCTTAAGAACTGTTCCTGAGGTGGGGGTACCCCAGAACTGTGTGGTTCCAAACAGCTTAAGAACTGTTCCTGAGGTGGGGGTACCCCAGAACTGTGTGGTTCCAAACAGCTTAAGAACTGTTCCTGAGGTGGGGGTACCCCAGAACTGTGTGGTTCCAAACAGCTTAAGAACTGTTCCTGAGGTGGGGGTACCCCAGAACTGTGTGGTTCCAAACAGCTTAAGAACTGTTCCTGAGGTGGGGGTACCCCAGAACTGTGTGGTTCCAAACAGCTTAAGAATTGTTCCTGAGGTGGGGGTACCCCAGAACTGTGTGGTTTCAAACAGCTTAAGAACTGTTCCTGAGGTGGGGGTACCCCAGAACTGTGTGGTTCCAAACAGCTTAAGAACTGTTCCTGAGGTGGGGGTACCCCAGAACTGTGTGGTTCCAAACAGCTTAAGAACTGTTCCTGAGGTGGGGGTACCCCAGAACTGTGTGGTTCCAAACAGCTTAAGAACTGTTCCTGAGGTGGGGGTACCCCAGAACTGTGTGGTTCCAAACAGCTTAAGAACTGTTCCTGAGGTGGGGGTACCCCAGAACTGTGTGGTTCCAAACAGCTTAAGAACTGTTCCTGAGGTGGGGGTACCCCAGAACTGTGTGGTTCCAAACAGCTTAAGAACTGTTCCTGAGGTGGGGGTACCCCAGAAATGAGCGTGTGGTTCCAGTGTTTTCACAGAGCCATCTGTGGTCTCCCAACACACACGCCCAAGGGTAGGGGGTTGGGCAAACTGTCACCAGGAGGAGGGGCTGGCTGCTCCTCTCTGGCTGTGGCCTTAGCTGTAGTGACATCATCTTGCTGAGCCTCTGCATCTAAAACAGCAGGTTGCACTGCATGGTGCTTAAAAATCCCTTTCCCACTACAACAGTGAGACTCCCAGTCCCACAGGCGGTGATGGCATCTACCCCATGGGTGCTGCCCGGAGCCTCTTCTGTGGCAGAGCGCGCCCCACTGTACTCCTCCTTCCTTATACACTGGCAGCTGCCCAGTACACAACACAGAGGGTAGCTGGGGTACTAAATGACACAGGGTGCTAAAACAGGATGCCACAGGGTGATATCAGGGTCTCATAGTGCTGCTGTTTCTGAGAAGGCCTCTACTTCAGGCCTGCTCTAGGCAGGTCATCAGGGCAGAGGAGGGGCAGCCAACTAGCGCACTCACTGTGGCTCAGATCACTAATCCATGGGAAACCAGAAGTATGAACTCAGGGCCTCCCTCTCTCCTCTACATCTTCAGGCCTGGAACTTTGAAACTCTCAGCTCTTTGTCCTGAGCAGTGGACAAGGCATGAACAATTGGAATGGGAGAGAACAGCGAGAGTTCCATTCAGCACAACTGGGGCCTGAGGAAGCCATGACTTTACTGCTGCAAACAGCCACTGTGACAACCAGCTGCCAGAACAAAGCTGCCTGGTGACTCTGTGTGCTGAAGCCACAGAGAAGAGAGCATGTGGCTGAGACCACAGGGAAGGGAGCACGTGGCCGAGGCCACAGAGAAGGGAGCACGTGGCTGTCTAAAGGAGGTTCAGGGCAACAGTGCTTTCCTCGGAGAGACTCACAGCAGCAGAGTCTGTGACTGGTCGACTGCCCATAGCTCCTGCCCAGGCTGCACTACCCCTGGTGGCATCCAGGAAGGGGCCTGGCTAGCAGGAACATAGGGCCTTGCTCCTCTGCAGCAGCTTCCAGGTTCTTTGTTAACTATTTGTGGGTGGTGAAGAAACAACAGAAGGAAAACTGCCCAGAACTAAGGACCGCCTGGCTCCCTCTGACCGGATCTCAGAATGTTCTAGCTGCTGGTGGGGCTGACAATGGAGGCCTTCAAACAGTTGCTCATTCATGCCAGCCACCAACGAAGAAAGGGAGGCAGATGCCAAGAGTACCAGAGAGGCCAGGGGAAGGCTGTGGGCAGAGGAGGCAGCAGAGAGAGAGGCCAGGGGAAGGCTGTGGGCAGAGGAGGCAGCAGAGAGAGAGGCCAGGGGAAGGCTGTGGGCAGAGGAGGCAGCAGAGAGAGAGGCCGGGGAAGGCCGTGGCAGAGGAGCCGTAGGACAGAGGTTGGTGTAGGCAGCACCTCTGTGAGTCACACAAAGCGTAACCTGCAAATGGTCAGTTATGTGAGTTTCCCCAGGAAAGACCTCTGCTCCTCAAGAACACCTCAATGCACAAGAACGTTAGTGTGCCTGTCTGTCCTTTTCTCCCTTCTTGTGTACCGAGATGGGGTCTTGCTAGGTAGCCTGGTTAACTTAGAGCTCTGTAGTCCAGACTGGCTGCACACTTACCATCCAGCTGCTCAGTGCTCAGACTACAACCGTATGGCGCTCTGCTTGCCTGAAACTGGGATCTTAATAAGCTCGCGTGTTGTTCATTCCTAAAACTGAACCTACCCTAAGCACCGTGGCTTAAGCTACTTTCCTATTGTTGGGACAAAACACACACCATGAACAAGGAAGGCCCCAGGAGAAGCAGCCAAGGGGCTCACAATTTCAGCCACAAACACTGAGCAGAGAGAGATGGTGAGAATCTTAAACTTTCAAAACTAACCCTAGTGCCACACTTCCTCCAACAAGGCTGTTCCTCCTAAGCTTCCCAAACTGGGCCACCAATGGGGAACATGTACACAAAGTTGAAGGCTCTGGATAAGCACCACATGGCTCAGATCTATGACTCAGCTCAGCATCCTGAGGCAGGGGGACTGCTCCCGATTCAAGGTCAGTCAGGCTACACAGCAAGAGCCTGTCTCCGAAAAACCCAGAGAGGAACATATTCAACGCACTCCTGCACGACATAATAGACGGCAAATGACTGCTCCGTGCCTGGCTCATGCTCAGGTCTTGCTGCGGTCCCCAGGTGCCATGAGTTTGCTACCTTTCTTCTTCTTCCATCCCCTGGAGGCTGGGGTTACGTGTGTACCACCATGCCTGGTTCTTGATGGTTTCCTTGTGTTCAGGCAGGTCACCGTGTAGCCTTAGGGACAGGTTATTAACAACATAATACAGAGTCACAGAAGAGATCCCACACACATCATTTGCTATCTTTGTGTATTATTATTCCAGCTGTACAGAACTGCTGAGAGAATTAAACGGCATGGGAAATGCTTAGATCCATGCCCGGGGTGCCCCAAGCTTGGTGATGTTGACCGTGTCTGTTTGCCACCACAGCTCCACTGAGACACTGCTCATATGTAACATGGGCCACCTCTGTGTAGTGGTGTCTTAAAAAACCCAGTTATGTGCCGGGCGTGGTGGCGCACGCCTTTAATCCTAGCACTGGTGAGGCAGAGGCAAGAGGATTGTTGTGAGTTCGAGGCCAGCCTGGTCTACAAAGAGAGTCTAGCACAGCCAAGGCTACACAGAGAGACCCTGTCTTGAAAAACAAAAAAACAAACAAAAAAACCCACCACCACCACCACCAAAAAACAAAACCCCTCAGTTATGTTATATGTAAACATGTTTTTGTTTTAATCCCAGGGGTGGGACACGGGGCTGATTCAGACTGTCACAGCAGGCTATTTGCCTCGTGTGAGCTCTGAGAGGGGCTTTGTGGCACTCAGTTTAATTCTGAGGACTCTGTAGAGGGAGTAAATGCCGGAGCCAGGAGAAAGAGAGACTGCTGCTGCTCCCCTGGTTGCTGTTAATGCAGTTTGGTGAGAAGTTGGAGATATCCTGAAACAAAAGGCCAGTGACCCCAACCAGCTGCAAGTAGCTAAAGACAACTGGCCCTTCCCACAGCCTTCTTTCTTTCCTACCTGGTGCTGGGGTGTTAGAAGGGATTGGGGTGGAATAGAGAAAAAGAGATCATAGGAAACCCTAATAAAATAAAATAGATTAGCCAGGCATGGTGGCACACACCTTTAATCCCAGCACTCGGGAGACAGAGGCAGGCAAATCACTGTGAGTTCGAGGCCAGCCTGGTCTACAAAGCGAGTCCAGGATAGTCAAGGCTACACAGAGAGACCCTGTCTTGAAAAACCAAAATAAATAAATAAATAAGATTTAAAAAATAAAGATTCCACAGGCCTGCCCCTCACAAAGATCAGCAAAGGCAGCACACATGAAACAACGCAGGGAAAACTCTTCTGAGCATCTCCATGACCCTCAGACTGCTCCATGACCAAGCGGCTGGCTTCCTGTCCCCACTCACTGTCCCTAAGTGTGCACGCACCCAGGTGACATGGAGATGAAGGAGCCATGCCTGCCTCAGAGCGGGAAAGGGAGACAAGTTCAAATGGATGGCAAAGCCCGACGGTCCGAGGAAGGAGACGTGTGCTGGGGTGAGTCGGAAGGCTTCTGGGGTGGTGGGCTCTGACTGGGCTTGGAAGGAGATGTGAAGACGCCCCAGGTTAGAGAAGCAACATCCCAATCCCGCCCAGAGCTTCTGGAGGAGCAGAGAGCAGTGCCTCCCCTTCACCTCCCACAGCCAGCCCTGTGGGAGACAGGGTGTGCACAGGGAGGCGGGGCTGCCTCTTCCGCTCCCACACGCCAGTGCTAGTGCTCTCCCTAGCAGGACAGTGCCAAGTCCCAGCTGGGCGACTTCTGACCTTTGTTCACTTTGCTGATGTCCACTCCGGTGAGAGTTGTAGAGCAAGGGGCCCTCTGTGCTGCATGCCAACTACCCTGGTGCTCTGCAAGGGTCTCAAGGAGTTTGGAATAATAAGATTTTGATGTTTGCATACTTCCAATAACCTATGCCTGTTTCAATTAGGGCTGAAAATGGAGCTCATGTGAGGGGCTAACTTGAGCCAGGCTACCACACTGTCCTGCTTTCTGTCCTTAGGACTAGGGCTCTCTGAGTGCCCCACACCACAGGTGCTCACACAAGGCTACACACACAAGCTTTCTCCAGGAGAAAGGTCCCCACCAGGTGACATGGTCACACTATAGACTGTGAGCTGAGAGAGTCCACTGCAGTGGGTCCAGGCCACAGCCCATCCCAGCCACGCCCCCTCTTGGATCTTTTTCAGGGCATGCACAGCTGGGACGCATGAGGACTGAGACACGCAGCTATGACTCTGTGATTGCATCACGTCGCTGTGGTCCCTCCCAGTCCTGTGACTCATCAGGGTTTCTGATGAAGTGATCCTCGTCTCATGGGTAAAGACGTGGGCTGGATTCAGTGGACTAGGGTTTAAGTGGCAGCTCTGCCACCGAACCAGCTCCTGCCCCTGTCATACAGGGACACTGAGGCTGCTGAGATGTAGGGAAATGGTCTGCATGGTGCCGCCCTAGGCAGGCACTTAGCCATGTCTGTCATTCTTTATGGACAGCCATCTCCAAACTCCTCGGCATGACAAGCCCTACACAGAGGTCGGTTTGTTTTCCCAGACTTTGTGAAGGGATTTCCTCCAAGTGGTCCTGCAAGCAGGCCGAAAAAAAGCCAAATGTTGGAAGCCCAGCCCTGAGACTTGGTCTAGGTGCCCCGTACTAACCAGCTTTACCTTCCTGGGTGCCCATGGATATACCTCAACCCTGGGGCTTAGGACTGTTGCCACACCTGGTCCTGGTGACCTCACCAGCACGAACGCTGCCAGTTCCCCCTGAAAAGGCTGTTCACTAACTGCCCCCTGCCCCTCAGACCCCGCCCCCGCGCCATCACCAGCCTTGCCTGGATAAGGCTGCTCCTGCTCTGCTAGCTTCTCCAGCTACCTTGACGGCACCTGGCCTTGGCCCTGGGCCAGCTCTAATGTTGGTACTCAGAGCCATTTGCTTTCTCTCCTGCAGCTGCTGCAGTGTTGAGCCTGTGGAGTCTCAAGAAACAACTGAGGCATTCCTCCATAGACTCACCTCACCCTTCGGCTCCCCCAGATCCCCTCTGCTCTCCCCGCTGGCTCCCTCCCTAATTGGTAAGCTCTACTCCCACGACTTCCCTTTAGGAAGCTCTGCTCTCTGTGTCCATGGCACCTTAGAATTCCCAACAACCACTGGTCCCTGCTTTACAGACGCCGAAGCTTCAACAAGGCAAATGACCAAGAAGCAGCAAGTAAGAGTTCAAACACAAGCCCCTGCAACTGGCCTGGCCATTTTAATTATTTTTTTGGGGGGGGGGGTGTTTGAGACAGGGTTTCTCTGTGTGGCCCTGGCTGTCCTGGACTCACTTTGTAGACCAGGCTGGCCTCGAACTCACAGAGATCCACCTGCCTCTGCCTCCCGAGTGCTGGGGTTAAAGGTGTGCGCCACCATGCCTGGCTCCGCCATCTTAATTCTCTCTTCCTCTTCTCTGAACACTGATGTCACCACCAAAGTGACTGTCTCTTCTGTTCTTTCCAACTGTAACTTTACCCACAGCACCTTCAAGGACAACACGGTCTTCCGAGAACACTGCAACCCAGAGGTTGTAACTGCTCCATGTAATTGTCACCATGACAAAACCCAAAGAATTTAATTTCTTCCCATTTGTCTCAGAGAAGCACCTGCCCTGTCAGGATTTGCCAGTGGCTTTCCGATCGCCTGTCAGTTTTCCAGTTTTCATCTTGTAGTTCAGTGCCACTGGGCATTGTGTTAATGGCCCCATGCTCGCTCTCCTTTGCTTTCCTGACCTGGAATCTCAGCCACCTGGACAAGGGCTGCAGCTGCTACTTAGGGCAGTGGCTCTCTGCTATACAGAGCGTATGATGCTTGTGACCCTGTCTTATCTTGGCACCCTGCGTTTAAGGCTGTCCTTTTCAAATCTGCCACCCCCCCTCCTTAGCATAAGCACACTGCCAAGGAGGCACATGTAACTTTTGGCTATTTTTAAAGCACTTTCTCCTTCCTGTGCTAATGGCTTGAAAGTGACCAGCCAGCTGGGCCCTGAATACCAGGAAGCAACAGGTCCCCGAAAGCACAGACTTCCGCCCTGCCCTGTGCTCAGTTCTGCTGGGACCATTCAGCTCCCCAGTCTTCCTAGACCCTCCCTCTCACCCAGCCTCTGATCTGAGCCTCTCTCCTAAGCCTCAGAGCCATGTTTCCGGCCGTCACGGGCACTTCCCCACGCTTTCTCCTAGAACACAGGACACTCAAATTTAGCGGACTTTCCCCTCATTCATGGCTTCTCCAATTCTCCATTTCTGGTTACATTACATAATACTTTGTGAGCCAGGCTGGACACCTTGGACTCACCCTCAGCACCCGCCCCGGCACAACCACACTTGGCAGCACTGCCTGTCACCCCACCCCTTCCTCATCCCCTAACTTCCTCCCATCCCTTCAGGATAGGTTCTAATTACCCACAACAGAGACACATGAAGGTCCCTGGGTGCGAGCCATCCCTGCCCCCAGCCTTTCCCGAGCCTTTCAAAGAGTGTGGCTCCCGTGCTGCCACCATCCCTAAGGTTTCCACAATACTGCTGTGTCTCCGGAGTCAAGACTGACATTTGAGATCCAGCACTCCATGACAGGTTCTCTTTGTTCCAGCCACGCTGGAGTCTGGCCATGCTGCGGCTACTCCCCGCCTCCTCCCTCCACCCACTCTGTGTGCCACACCCCTGCCTGGAAGCTCTGATCGGCTTCCATCCGTCTGGCCTATCAAGTTGAACTCTGTTTCAGGGCTTGGCTGAGACACTCTCTTCATAGAGCTAGCTCTGATCTCTTATGTGAACATAATTTGCTTCACTTTTGAATATCAAGTTGTTTTTAAAAAACTGCTTTCATGTGAATTTAATATACGCTGCCCCCTTTCATCTATTTTCCGTATTTATCACACATGTCCATACACACACACACACACACACACACACACACACATATATGTATCAAAACATTTTGTGGAAGGCTTATTCGATCAGGGAAAGTGAGCGGATGCACAGCAGCAGGAGGAGGGAGGAGGCCACAGGCCTGGCATTGTCAAGAACCTCAGTCAGAGGTGGGGAGAAGCTGCTGCCTGTGAGAGTCAGCGGCCAAGCTCTTTGTTTATAAACGCAGGTGAGCAAGCTTCTGCCATGAAAAGCCAGCCTGGACTTTCAGGTAAAGATGGGGGACTGAACACAGGCACCATCTTCTCTTTCTGAGATCTGACTAAGCCAACAGCAGTGGTGCCATGCCGAGCAAGGTGGAGAGGCTGGGCTGTTCTGCAGGAGCCGAGGGAGGACTGCAGAGAACGGGGCCTCACCTCAGAAAAGATGAGTCCTCGTACTGAGTCCTGGTTCTCAGGAACACCTCTTGCCCGCATCTGGGAACCCCTGGACACCATGCAGCACTGTGTGGTGTTCCCATGCACCAAGGTCCTCAGATCAGCCACCACATGTGGCTCATGTGAAGTCACCACTTCATAGCCCCCAAGAGTGGTGAGGGTGGGGTGACCTCAGGCCTCCTTGCCCTTGTGCTATCAAACCTGAATGTCCAGTGCACAGTGTCTCACACACACACACACACACACACACACACACATGCGCGCGCGCGCGCTCAGCTCATTGCACATGGTTTCTTAGCACTTTACAATCACTGAAAGTCAGGCTGCTCACACATATACACATGCACACATACTCATGTTGGCCTTTTGGGCACATGCGTTTTCTGCCTCATGGATCTGCTGGAGCTTTCTCCTATGGCTGGGTTTTTCCATCTCTGTGGGCGTGAACAGCATTTCTGGTGGGAAGTCTCTTGTGCTGTGGCATACGCAACACTCCTGCTCTCCAGGACTGAGGGCCAGTGTGACTGAGCCATTTCTGTGTGTGTAGTCTGTGCCTCCCTGTAAGTGTCTGACTCTGTTGCACACACACACAGAGCTCATCACACATGGTTTCTTAGCACTTTACAGTCACTAAATGTCAGGTTACTCACACACACACACACACACACACACACACACATCACATATGGTTTCTTAGCACTTTACAGTCACTAAATGTCAGGTTACTCACACACACACACACACACACACACACACACACACACACATCACATATGGTTTCTTAGCACTTTACAGTCACTGAATGCCAGGCTATTCACAAGTTCTGGACCTCACTCCCAGAGCAGTCTGTCGCTTCACTTCCCTGCCTCTGCTTTCTTCCTCTCTTGGATGGAGTGTGATGGCTGCTCGGAGGCTGCAGCCAGGATACAGGAAGCCTTGCCTGCACATTAGTCCCACCCTCCCTCCCAGCCCAGTGAACGGCGTCAAAGCTCCCCTCTCAGGGCCACTGCGCCACACTGCATGTATTTACAAGAAGTGCTTCTCCTGGCACCATTTTCTCTATCTTTCCTTTCGAGATGGGCGAGGGCATTCAGTCTGTTACTTCTGGGATGCTCCTGAACTCTCAGACTTAAAAGACCCTCTGGCTTGTGCTCTCCAAGCGATGGGACTACAGTATGCATGCACCAACTCACCCAGACACCAGATCACACTATAGATGGCTGTGAGCCACCATATGGTTTCTGGGAATTGAACTCAGGACCTCTGGAAGAGCAGCCAGTGCTCTTTACCTCTGGGCCATCTCTCTGGCCCCATTTTGTTTTTAAAGCACATGTGCTGGCATGTCTTTTCACGCTGACACCCAGCAGTCAACCTCGGCACTATTCTTCAATTCAGATCCTGTGAGACTGGGTCTCTCACAGAACCTGGGGGTTCACCATTAGGCCAGGCTGGCTGAGGGTCTCCTGCTTCTACCTCTCTGGTATTGACTGGTATTAGAAATTCATGTTATCAACCAGGCAGTAGTAGCCCATGCCTTTAATTTCAGCAGAGGCAGGTGGGTCTCTGTGAGTTTGAGGCTAGCTTCGTCTACACAGTGAGTTCCAGGACAGCCAGAGCCACACAGAGCCACCCTGTCTTGCAACCTTCCTCCCCAAATAAAGGAAAGGAAATAAAGAAAACCCTCATGTTTCCATGTTTGGCATCTTTACACGGGTTCTGCTGATCAGAATCAGGTACTTCTCCTTGCAAGGTATGTCCGGTGGAGCTAGCTCCCCAGCACTTGCTGAAGAACTGTTTCTTAATTTATATCTGTATCTGTAAATGTATCTGTAAGAGTGTATGCCATGTGTGTGCAAGTGCTCAAAAAGGCCAGAAGGTGGCACTGGACCCTGGACCGGGATAACATGGCTGTGAGCGGACTGAAGTGGGTCCTCCACCAGGGGCGCACTATGTCTGAGCCACCAGCCATCTACAGAGTCCACTCTCTGGGTGGCCCCACCACAGTGACATGTACATCTACTAACTGGAAATGAAAACTGAGAGATTTAGCGGGGATTAAGAAAGAATAGGCTGACACTTAAGAACCAGACAAAACTGGAACCATGATCTACAGACAAATGAAGTATATTTTAAAAGTTCTCAAGGTCCTTTGTCACACGTGATTCTGTTGTGAGTCAAACAGAAGTGTGACTGTTTCATAGCCACCACCACCGCATGAAGACAGCGACGGCCAGACTGGGCCGCGCCCTTACAACGCAGCCAAGAACAAAGAGGCAAGTGGAGCCTTAGCACACTATCTATTTTTGTAATGGCTGCTTTCTTTTTCTTGTTAGTGGGTATATACCAGTCTAATTAACAAGGCAGTTCAAAAGCTATCCTGCTCCACCCCACACTACAGACTAAAGTAGGCTCAAGCTGTCCCATTAACGCTCACATAAACATTACCTTTGGAGACAGATCAGCTCACTCATAAATGGCGTACAGTAATGGCGTTAATGGAGAGGGAAGAAGGACTTAGCATGAACTAACCCACAGCAGGCTCGGACTGCCTCACTTCCGCGCCAGTGGCCTCCACTCGCTGACAGGACCTTCAGGCCTCTGAGAAACCAGCAAGCCTGTTTTCACAGTGAATGCCTCACCCCATTGTCTGAAGGCTCCAGTGAGCCACGCCAAAGAGCTAGCCTGCAGACAGGGTGCCACACACTATGGCTCAATTAAACAGGCTGCCCATAGCGCACACTCTCAACAGCCAAGCAGGGCAGAGCAGCAAGGAGCAGAGGGGCAGGTGAGAGAGTGCAAGTCCCCTTTCGAAGCCCCCAGGAGTGGGTAAACTCCTGAGCTTGGGGCAGAGAGGCTCCAGTGAGGCCTGTGGCAGCCAGGAGGCAGCCTCAGTGTCTTCTGTCCCCTAACTTGAAACTCTGAGCCGGCTATGTGTGGGCAACCCACATAAGGCGCCTGAAAGAATCACCCTCTTTCTTCATGAAGCGCCATCTTCAAACGCACAGCCCTGTTCGCCCAAAGTTAATTTCCATGGTCTTTTTAGAAAAGGGCCCACACTGTAGCTTCACATGACCTTTAGCTCTGAACTCACAGTGGTCCCCCTGCCTCGGTGTCCAGAGTGCTGGGATTATTATGCCTAGATCATGCCTTAATCTAATATGCTAGATCAAGAATGCACCCGCAGGAGCGTGGGTGGAAACCAACTGGTTCTGAGTGTAAAAGGTGAGACCACAGAACCGGAGTACACAAGACTTCCTGAGTAATAGCAACATTACAAAGGTAATTCAATGAGGAAAAAGAGGTTTCAGCAAGCAGCTGACACAGCAGGATATGCACACTTAAAAGTTACCTCAAAACAGAATACATCCTTAAGTACCAAACTTAAAGCTAGAATATTTCTAAAAGAAAGTACAAGGAAAAAATGGCAGAGGGGCTGGAGATGGCTCAGTGTGTAATGTGTCGGCTGCATAAGATCAAGACCCGAGTGAGAATCTTGAGCACGAGCTAGAAAATGCCAAGTGTGGTGTGCCCGGCTACAGCAGCAGCTGGGGGTGGGCGAGCACAGCCAGGGGCACCCAGTGAGACCCAGTCTCAAAAGTAAGTAAATAAATAAGTAGAACACAACTGAGGAAGACACTTGACACCAACTCCAGTCTCTGCACCCACCCACATGTGCATGTACACGCAGGAAAGGCACCCCCCACCCCACTCCACCCCCCCACTCTCACATACATCATGCACACACTCACACCCCATACCCATCCATATACACATTTATACTCCCACACACCCATCCACACACTCACACACTACACCCCCTCACACACACATCCCCCACACAACCCATACACACATATACCAAAATAACTTATGATCTTATCCATCAGAAAAGAACAAAGTAACTTCTCCAAAATTAAGATTTCAAAAGCCACCGTAAAGATGGTCACAAATTGAGAAAAAAGCACGTTCAATGAAGAAGTCAGCGGGGTAGGGTGGCACAGATCAGGCTAGCACTTGGGAGGTTGAGGCAGGGGAATCACTGAGAGTTCAAGGCCAACTTGGACTATAATAATAAGACGGTCTCAAAATATAAGAAACAAAAACAAATGTTCAAAATGAATAATAATAATGATGATGATGATGATAAAAAATGAGCACACTGTGATCATAGCACTCGGCACTGAGGCAGGGGACTGCCATGACTGAGGCCAGTCGGGGCTACATCTTTGTCTCAAAAAGACAAAAAAGAATTTATGTCAAAAATACATGGAGATCTCACAACTTGGCAACAGAGCGCAAGCCGAGCCACTTGTGAAGTGAGCAGCAGGCCTGACTGGGAGCCACACAGTCACTCAGTGGGGAAGGCAATAAAGCCGCAGGCAGAGGCCACAGCTCTCCTTGATAGCCGAAGCTTAAGAGACCTGGTGCTGAAACGGCACACTGCACAGGGGCCAGGGCGGTGTGGCACTTTGCACGTGGCTGAGCGGCTTCTTTAAGAGCACTGCTCTGCCGTGAGCCCGGAGCCCTTGCCCCACAATCATGTGTTCACCCAGCGCACGAGAACCTATGTCCACACTATATGAAAAGCTGTGTGGGAACATAAAGCAATTTTACCTGCAACTGTTGAAAACTGAAAGTGACCGAGTGTCCGTGGGGGGGGGGGATGGACAGACCAAGGTATGTATACCTCTATAAAGGGACATAGCCCAGCAATGATACGGGACACATGACTGGAAAGGCAGCACCAATGGTTGCTGTGTGCAGTGCAGTCGGGTGCACACCGAGTGACTCCACTCACATAACATGTGGAAAAGGCCAGTCCCTGCCCTGCCCTCAGAGGCACTGTCTCCAGGGCAGTGGGCAAGGGGACACAGAGGGACAGAGGAAGACTCCTTACTGTGCTCAGACATTCCTCCATTTTAGCTATGGAGGGCAATTACATCTTTTTCAGAAACTCATACACTGTGTACAAACACTGAGGAACTTCACTGCATCTAAATCACAGCCTTTTTAGAAAAGTTCCAAATGGAAACTACACGACACAAAATAACTACCATGAATATGACCAAAAAGTTCCTCCATGCCCAAGGGAGACCTCTGAACAGGACAAGAGGCAGTGTGCTGCATATCTGGCCAACGGGTAACACAGGGGACTTAGGGACTGCGAGCTGACAGAACCAACAGGAGACACTAGGCATGCACAGTGGAGTACCCCACAGCTACAGGAGTGGGGAGCGGGGCAGGCAAGGCCCCCTTCAGACACTCTGACTAGCCAGCCTGGTGCCTTCGCACACTGCCCCTCCCCTGCAGGGCCAGAACATATATCCAGAACGGATCCTGCCAATACCACACGAACATTACAAGCAGGTGCACACACAAAGCACTGCACCTGTGTGCGCCCTGAGGTCAGGACCCACAGAGGCCACAATGCTATCACCTAGTTTGCTAGGCTAATACTATAGGCTCTAACTCGTCACATAGAGGTGCTTCCTGTCCCTCTCCCACATTGTCACCGGGGGCCCTAACCTGGCTCAGCACCCCATCCAGCTAGAGGCATGGAGTCCAGGTACTGAACCAGGATGACCCCAGGTCTCTCCACACACACTCCAGACCCTACAGCTGCAGCACCTGCTCTCCACCATCCTTCCCTACACCGCAGGGGTGAGGCGGGCCGAGGGGGCGAGGCGGGCATACCTTTAGTCCTCCCGTCCATGCTTCCCAGCTTCTTGGTCTCTGCTGTAAGCAGCAGCTCATATGGGTGCTCCTCCTCTTCCCGGGAGGCGCTGTTCTGAACCCTGGGTCTCACAGCCAGGCCCTAGGAGATAGAAACACCCAGAACCCGTTGGGAACAGGTGGTATGCAAGACAGCTCCACGTCTCACCACCTTGCACCGCAGGGCACAGGGGAGGGGAGGGAAGGGAAGGCAGGCTCTGGCGCACGCCCAAGGCTACCGTGCTGGGAGCCTGGTGTCCAGTGCGGCAAGGATGGGAAGTGGACCCTGGAAGAGGCGAGGTGTGGCGCGTGGATGGTCCTTAGGAGTGCCGCTCTCAACGGACCCACTCCTGAGCGGAGCTGTAGCTCACGCGGCACTACACACCTGCCGTGCTGCCCCGCAGCTCAAACTCCCCTCTCCAGAACCTAATGAACAGACAGAGCTGCTTTATCTTGGAATTGTGGAGCTGTGAGCCGAATAAATCTCATTTCTTTATAAAACACCCAGAGGCAGGTAAGACAATTCCTGTATATGAAATTGCCAGTCTGACTCACTGAACCATTTTTTTTGCCCCACTTTATCCTTCAAAAGGAGGTAAAATCCACGCCTCTCTCCTCTGCTTCCCTCTCTCTAGTGTTTTCTGTGGAGAACACTTTCCTAGCAGTTACTTAAGCTACACCGTAACTTGTCCTGTTTCTCCATGCTGCTTCTCTGACACGCACAAATCCTCCCCAAAGGCAAACAAAACTCTCCTGGTGTTGAGCACTTCACAGGTTCTAAACCACACTGGCGTTCCCGTGCTTCCCTGCTCTGTCCCTGGCTGGCCTAGAACTCACTGTGTATGCCAGGCTGGCCTTGAACTCACAGCAACCCACCCACCTCTTCATGGATCCTAGAGTCTTGGGAATGGGCGCCCTAAAGCTAGCTCCTGAAACAGGGTAAGTGACTTCCATCCCCTCCAGTCTTGAGAGTCACAACCAGTGGAGTGGATTCTGGGGCACAGCAGCTGTCTATTGGGCAGGGCAGATTTCTCCCATACAGGAGCCACATCAGCTACAGGGCTTCAGCTAGGTGGGCATCAGGGGCTAGCCTCGGCATTGGAGCCCAGATGGTAAAACCACAATGCTGGAGGCATGGTGTATGTACGCATGTGTGTGTGTGTGTGTGTGTGTGTGTGTGTGTGTGTGTGTGTGTGTGTGTGTGCGCACATGTGAGTGTGTGGTGGGCATGGAGATCCTGCTCTAGTAATTCTGGTCATTGAATAATCACACACCAGCAGTGAAGCCAGAGCACAAACTCCCAGAGCTGTTTGAAGTGATGGCTACAGCCTGGGAACGACTCTCACCTAACAGCGCAGCAGAGCCGACAAGCAGAGCTCCTTGCACACACAGACACCTCTTACGCGCTTCTCCTGAGGAGAGGGCAGCACTCCCAGTCTTGAACTCTAGAGCTCTGAGCACAGCTGGCCGCAGAGCCAGCCATCTGGCCCCCAAGGCTCTTTGTGCTGGTAGCCATTATTCTAAGTCTCTCTCAGAGGATCACAGGGACAGTGCAAAGAGGGACCACTAAGTAGTTCACACCTGTCAACACCACAGGCTCTGCTAAGAGGACGCTGTGCTCGGCAGGTTTGCTACACAGGATCCCAGGCAGAGCTCTGGGAACTTGATTCCCTGTGTTTCTTCTCACCCAGGCCCAGGCAGGCTTCCCTGATGGGGAACCGACAGGTGAGCAATGCGGGGCAGGAAGCAGACTCACAGCGGCACGTGAGTCCACCAGGCAGGACAAGTGTGAGCAGAGTCCTATCAGCCGCCACGGCCAGGCCCCCAGGCACAGTCAGAGTGAAACTCAGGAAGGGCAGGGGAGCTGTCTGAGGTCACTCAAAGTTCACAGCAAAGCTAAGGCCATTCAACACAGCTCAACAGACTCTAATCCAGACTGGCCTCACTTTTCCTCCCTCCAAGTTGCATCGTCTTCCTTCCCCAGGTGCCTAATGAGCACTCCCGCCCTCTTCCCCCTCTGCCCCCTCTCCAGCCCCTCCCGCTAGTTCCCACCTGTTCTTCACAGGCAGCACTGGCCTTTTCTGCCAGCCATCCTCCTCCCAGAGAGGCAGCCCTGGCAACAGTGGCAGTCCCGTTTCTCCCGAAAGTGCTCCCAGATCTTCTTCCCCTCCTCCAGGAGCACTGTCTGCTCTTCAGCACTGCTGGCCCATAGAGGGGCTGCCAGTAGCCATCACCCAACCGTGCCTTGGAGAATTCAGCTAGGGTACGGGGTGGCTGAGAAGACCCATGACTGAGGAGACCATGGCTACCCCCATGGCAGCTGGCAGCCCATCATGAGGCATAAGGGGTGTAAACCTTTCGTGTGTGTGTGTGTGTGTGTGTGTGTGTGTGTGTGTGTGTGGTCTCATGTCTGACATCATGATGGGATCATTACTTGAATAAACTCTCCCACCATCAAACACTGGGTCACATGAGTGACAAACACACAACCTCAAGTTTGGCTTGGTCATAAAGCCTTCTCAGCACCAGAGAGGTGCAGGCTTGACTCTTCTCTGTACCACAAACAAGATAAAATGCTCTAGAGTTAAATGATATCAGTGTCTCAGTATGAGGTTTAGTTCTAAAGTTTTGAGAGAGCTGGAGACAAAGGTCCCAGCACCCACAGCTGGGCCAGTGCTCCTGTGGAAGGCCGGGAGGGTAGGCCCCAGCACCCACAGCTGGGCCAGTGCTCCTGTGGAAGGCCGGGAGGGTAGGCCCCAGCACCCACAGCTGGGCCAGTGCTCCTGTGGAAGGCCGGGAGGGTAGGCCCCAGCACCCACAGCTGGGCCAGTGCTCCTGTGGAAGGCCGGGAGGGTAGGCCCCAGCACCCACAGCTGGGCCAGTGCTCCTGCGCAAGGCCGGGAGGGTAGGCCCCAGCACCCACAGCTGGGCCAGTGCTCCTGTGGAAGGCCGGGAGGGTAGGCCCCAGCACCCACAGCTGGGCCAGTGCTCCTGTGGAAGGCCGGGAGGGTAGGCCCCAGCACCCGCAGCTGGCCGCTGCTCCTGCGCAAGGCCGGGAGGGTAGGCCCCAGCACCCGCAGCTGGCCCACAAGCCTCTGTAACTCCAGTTCCACCTGATCTCATGGGCTCTTTGGCTTCTCAGGACACCAGGCACAGATGTGATGCACAGACAGATAGACATGCAGGGGAAAACACTCATGTGCATAAAACGCACGACTAAAAACCCCACCTGGCTCGTTAAGAGAAGGAAGACTCAGCGCCTATCTCCTCAATGCTCGTGCCCACCATAATAGCAGAGAGCAAGCTCAGCGCTCCCAGTCTCATGGTTCCAAAACCAGCTGTGTCGGGTCAGCTGACTAGAACGCCAGGCATTAGGAAGCATTTCCTAAGATGACTCTCACACACACAGATACCCCACGTGTGAGATGGCTTCCACACCTGACAACCTGTGTTCAGTCCCCCGAACCACATGATGGAAGGAAAGAACTCTGTCCTCTGACCCCACACACTACAACATAATAAAAATATTTTTTAAAATGGCAGATTGTTTCAAATAACCACCCCTTTCCTTCCCACCCTTAGCATATATATCCTATGTCTTTTTTAAAATTTAATTTTATAAACTTTATTATTTAAAAAAATTTGAAAATAACATGAATATCACACAGCAAAATTAACTAGACCCAATGCCTCTATCTTTTCTTTTTTTTAAAAAAGATTTTATTTACTTATGTGAGTGCTCTGTCTGCATGTACACCTGCATGCCAGAAAAAGGCATCAGATCATATTATAAATGTTATGAGCCACCATGTGGTTGCTGGTCCTCTGGAAAAGCAGTCAGTGCTCTTAACCACTGAGCCATCTCTCCAGCCTGCCTCTATCTTTTCTAATTGTCACTTGTGACCTAGTTCATGCCCAGACAGAGTCTTTACAGGAAGTGGTGAAAGGAGCCCAGCCACCAAACCTTGACACCGTGGTACTGTTCATACAGTGGCAAGGACAAGACACTTGGTGCCTTGTGTCAAATCACAACACAGATGTAAAAGAGAAAGTCAGACTGTCCAGCTGGGCCAGCCAGACAACAGCTGGCTGTGCTTCCCATGGGGCGTGGCAGGAAGACAAAGAAGACACTCACAGTTCAGTGTCTTCAGAGGCTGGCCTGAAGGTGCATGGCTGAACACACCCACACCATGCACTTAAGTATATGGCTCACACCACACACAAATGCAACAACCCTCTTCCCCTGAAATAACATAGGCTGGGATGGCTCTGTGGAAGAGTACTTGCTTGGCATGCACAAGCCTCTGGGTTCAGTCTCAGGGCTGGAGAGATGGCTCAGCAGTGAAGAGCACTGGCTGCTCTTCCAGAGGACCCAGGTTCAAATCCCAGCACCTACATGGTGCTCACAACTGTCTGTAACTCCAGATCCAGGTGAGCTGATGCCCTCATCTGACCTGCACAGGCACCAGGTAGGCGTGTGGTACACATACACACACGCACACACACAAAGAACCTTAGAAAGGAAGGAGAAAACAAAGCCTCCTCTGAGCACACTCATCTACCATCTAACAAACGCTACGCCAGCGACGGGATAACCCATAAGCCTTTACCTCAGAGGCTGTCAGTGGCAAATACTTCTTCTCTACACGGTCTTCCTCCTCTTCGTCAGGGGGCGGCTTTGCTGGAGGCGGCGGACGTTCCCTCTGCAGAATAAAAATAAATAGTCTACTATCTCTCTTTTTCAAGTTTTTGTCTTTTTGGTTTACTCTTATTTTAGTCCTTAGGAATAAAAAGAATTATATAAAGAATTTCCCCTGACACTAAAGTTAAGGTCAGTCCCCGAGAAGATGGAGAGCCAGAGTTTCTGACGTCTGAGGCAAAGATCATAAACACCTCCCTCCTCAACCAGGCCTGGAGGAGAATAGCACAGAAGGCTCACAGTGGCCTCGCTGGCACAAGAATCTGAGACACAAAACAATGAAAACAAAAAGCAGAGGCTCACCTTTCGGTGCCCACTGAAAAGAAGAAACATGAGATTAAAAGACCCATCTCTTCTAGAACCAAGCCTCCTGGTGAAGCAACAGGCAGAGCTGCCAAAGTGGGAGCACGTGTGCTCAGTCAGGCCCCAGCGCTGTGCTAGTGACTGTCCCCACTCATCAGCCAAGGAGCCCACATCAATCTAACACTAGGAGTTTCAGTCAGGAGGCCAAGGCTGGGGAAGCGTGAGCCCAGGAATGTGAGGTTACCTCAATTGAAAACAAAACAGCTCTTGGTTGTTGTTTTTGTGGGGTCTTTTGTTTGTTTGTTTGTTGATAGGGTCTCAATGTATAGCCTTGGCTGTTCTGGAACTTTCTCTGTAGACCAGGCTGGCCTCAAACTCAGAGATCTGCCTGCCTCCGTCTCTGCCTCTGAGTGCTGGGATTAAAGGTGTGCACCACCATGTCCAGCACTTCTCTTGTTTTTAATCACCTCTTTAAATAATAATATTAATAATAATAAGTATAAGTATAAGGTTCTAGGGGCTCCTGTGTGCCACTTGCAGGAACACAAGCACCAGTTTCTTTAGGCCAGAGACGGGCAAGCTTGTTCTGAAAGGACCAAAAGCAACTATACTAGGCTTCTCACTCAGCTCTGCCGCGATTACAGGCAAATGGTCCATGTGGCTAGATTCTAAAACAAACCTTCAAAGACACAGGTTCCTGTCACCGGGCTGTAGTTTGAACCCTACCCCACAGCAAGGAACTCACTGAAGAGTAACAGGTGAACCAGTGTTAGACAATTGAGGACCCTTGTGTGGCACGGCCGAAGGCTGGGAAGCCATTGCACCTGTGCTTTCCCACCGTTTTCTGCAGTGCTGGGGCCCCTGCCCAGGGGAGCTGGGCCGGGCTGGCCCCAGGTCAGTTCTATGTTGCTAACGCAGGTGAGGTTTGGAACGTGGAATGGTAGCGATTTCCCAGAGAAATCTGCAAAGTCAGCTGTAATGGGTTCTGGCACACAGGACCTTTCTGTTCAAGATGCTTGCCTGCGTCACACCAGCCTCCGTCACTTAGTCCTTCCAGGGGCCTCCAGAGGTAGCTGGATCAACAGCAATGTTAGGACAACTTGATGTGCTTGCTGAGCCAGTGCTGTTTGGACTGGGTGCTCCCTGGGGCGGGGCTCCCTCTTCCACTCCTCCTTGTTCTATGAGGCCTGGAACAGGCCTACTCAGCGCACCATGCACAGAGGGACAGGCGCTCACCCATCACGAAGCCAGCAGCCTCGGGACACCAGTGCGGCAGGAGATGAAATAATAGGGATGGCCCACCTCATAAGCCTTCCCAGAGAAAGCAGGGCCACAGGAGACACCAGAAGGAGACCAGAGCACCCACGGGCCTCTCCTTCTCTGAGGTGCCAACTCTGAGCCAGGTCTGGGGCACACACAGACTATCTGCTGCCATCACCGTGCCATCCACCTGCAACTGAGGTCTTGGCCACAGTGAGCCAGGCGTCAGAGAACAAGAAGAATGGCTACAACATTTGCGCACAGGCGGCAAAGCATGCTCTGGCCTAAGCACAACCGCTCACTGCAGGACACTGTGGCTCCTAGCAAAGGCACTAGCGCCCCCTACTGGGAGACACCTATGCCAACAGGGAAGACTTGGAACTGTCCACAGCTACAGGGTATTATTACTCAGTGTGTGCTCGTCACAGCAGGCGAGCACCCGACTCCCATGGAGTGTACGTGCCGCAATGGTTGCTCACACCTACTCTGCTGGGCTGCCATAAACCAGAGAGAACCCTGAAACCCACACTCAGACAGTGCAGCAGGGCAAGGAGGCCACCAGCAAAGAACACCCCATGAAGTTCTAGGCCTTTCCCAGGCCACAGAGCAGCCAAGGAGGACCTGTGCCCTGCCAGAACTAGGCAGGGAGGGAAGGCCAACAGAAAAACAAACACATAAGCAAATCCCCCAACTCATATGCCCCCCAAGTCTAAGGCAAGGTGGCCAGCACTGGGATCCTGTCAGCAATGGGCAGATTACACAAACATCAGGGTCTGAGAACTCTGACAAGTGGAAATAAAGTGGGTCAGAGCTGTAGGTGTACTGACTTTGGGAGGGGAAGTCACGAGTGCTAAGGCCCATGAACAAGACAGGAAGTAAAAGCAAGTGTTGGACGAGGCAGCAGCAAGGCAGGAGGGCCCACCACGAGGAGAAATGGTGCTGTCCTCATGAGCTGCAATAGGGCTAACAAGGAGCCGCCCACCAGACATAATGTCTGATAAGTGCACACACAGTCTGATTAAGTCTGTGTACTTCTCTTCAGGACAGGGCCACCCCATTCGCATAGCTGGCAAGGCAAGCAGGACGGGGGAACTCCTGTCACTGGGTCCTCCTGCTCGCCAGAGAGAAAACAAACCACGCTCAGCAAGATCCCAAAGGCTTGAGCAGCCAAGGCTAAACCAGAGCAAAGGACTCGGATCTGCTCTAAGGTGGTGGGAGAATGGAGATGCAAACTGGCCAAATGTCCACCTCAGCGTGATCTGTAATTTTACCACACGGAGCAGGAGAGACAGGAAGAAATCCGTCTGTCCCACCCCCATCCGCCAACAGCAGGTAGGCTCAGGTACCAGACTTGCCAGCACCCCACAGCTGCCACCACAGTGCCCAGGAGGCTCAGGCCTGGGCCACTTACAGGCCTCACTCCAGCAGCTCTTGTTCCTGTGGCCTCGGCCTCCTTGCTCATGGAGTCTCGGTCAGATGATCGCCCGCTGGCCGTGCTATCCAAGGAATGGCAGGACACAGCGTTGTACAGCGCCTCGTAGGGACCCTCCTCCTCAGCACGTGTGTCAAAATCAACGCTCAGCTCAGCCACTGCTTTCTCCACATCCCCTGGAGGAGAGGACAGAGGACAAGGCCATCGGTGAAGAGGGCAGAGCCCTGGTTCCCGACACTCTAGCCAAGCAAGGATTCCTCTGCAGCATGGCCCTTGAGGAGCACTAACCCAGTGGAAAATGACGGCTCTGCTAAGGACAGGGACTGGTCTCTCTAACTCGGCACAGAGGAGAGAAGCTTAGTGGCAGAACTCGAACCGAGCGCGCACAGCCCTGGGTCCAACTCCCAGCAAAGGGAAATTCCCCACTCTCTCAATGCTGTGTGAACATGTAGCAAAGTGCAACTGAAAACAAAGAGCAGTGCTTTAAATTAGGTTGTTTTTAAAACACAGACTCACCCTGTAGACAAGGCTGGCCTTGAACTCATCTGCCTGCCTCTACTGTCCAAGTGCTGGGATTGAAGGTGTGTGCCATGCCCAGCCTCCACCTCTGTTTTTGAGACAGGGTTTCCCTCTGCACGCGGAGCCCACACTAATGCTTTAATGGAAGTTGCAAACACTTGGGAAAAGCAAAGCCGTTCTGAAATGAGGCGCTGTATGACTTAATGGCTGTCTCCTCAGCACCAGGATCCAACCGTGACCACAAAGTCACCGTCAGAGACGGGATCTCTGCGTGGCTTGAGCTGTCACAAATATCAGTGTGAGCTCCTTGAAAGCTAAGGGCTCAGTGAAAGATCAACCCCACTGCTGGCAGAGTCCAAGGTCAAGGGCAGCGTGCGTTCATGTGTGTGCTAGTATGTACATGCATGCACGTTCATGTGCACATGCGTGCGTGCGACTGCGTGCATGCATGGGCGTGGGCGTTTGTGTGTGCGCAGTGCACCTGGGGGTGCTCCTTCTTTCACTCTGTTGCGACCCCTCTTTTCATGTTGTTCTACTGTTTACTACTATCTGCATGTGGGGGACATTGTCAATTAGGATTTATTGTCTTTGTCATTTATGACATCATAGGCTTCTCAGCAAACTCATGATGAACACCGACCACCTGGCCACCTACCACCTGGCCATCTTCACACCAACCATTTGTTGCCATAACTGCCATGTACACAACAACCAGCCAGCTGTTCCCAAAGCGATGTCATGTGTGTTGGGATAAGAAGCAACACCAAACCAAGATCTAAATGGACCATGAGATGATCCTGTCAGTTACACATCCCTATAGAAGTAGAGGCCAAACAAAGCAGTCCTGGGGCTGGAGAGCCGGGCTCAGGGATTAGGAGCACTCACTGTCCTTGTAAAGGGTCAGTTCCCAGCTCACAACCATCTGTCCAACTCCCATGAGCTGCTGCCTGCATGCAGTACACATGAGCACACCTGGGCACGCACACACACACTCCTGCCTGCATGCAGTACACATGAGCACACCTGGGCACACACACACACACTCCTGCGTGCATGCAGTACACATGAGCACACCTGGGCACGCACACTCCTGCCTGCATGCAGTACACATGAGCACACCTGGGCACGCACACACACACTCCTGCCTGCATGCAGTACACATGAGCACACCTGGGCACGCACACACACACTCCTGCCTGCATGCAGTACACATGAGCACACCTGGGCACGCACACACACACTCCTGCCTGCATGCAGTACACATGAGCACACCTGGGCACGCACACACACACTCCTGCCTGCATGCAGTACACATGAGCACACCTGGGCACACACACACACACACTCCTGCATGCATGCAGTACACATGAGCACACCTGGGCATGCACACACACACTCCTGCCTGCATGCAGTACACATGAGCACACCTGGGCATGCACACACACACACTCCTGCATGCATGCAGTACACATGAGCACACCTGGGCACGCACACACACACTCCTGCCTGCATGCAGTACACATGAGCACACCTGGGCACGCACACACACTCCTGCCTGCATGCAGTACACATGAGCACACCTGGGCACGCACACACACACTCCTGCCTGCATGCAGTACACATGAGCACACCTGGGCACGCACACACACACCCCTGCCTGCATGCAGTACACATGAGCACACCTGGGCACACACACACACACACTCCTGCGTGCATGCAGTACACATGAGCACACCTGGGCACGAACACACACACTCCTGCATGCATGTAGTACACATGAGCACACCTGGGCACACACACACACTCCTGCGTGCATGCAGTACACATGAGCACACCTGGGCACGCACACACACACTCCTGCATGCATGCAGTACACATGAGCACACCTGGGCACGCACACACACACTCCTGCATGCATGCAGTACACATGAGCACACCTGGGCACATACATACACACTCCTGTGTGCATGCAGTACAGTACACATGAGCACACCTGGGCACACACATACCTCACTCCTACATGCAAGTGGACATGAGCACACCCGGCACACACATACATGCTCCTGCATGTATGCACTGAGCATATCTGGTCATATGCATATACATAAAATATACAGATTGTTTTGCTTTTTAAAATTTTATTTTTAAGACAGGGTCTTACTGGGCAGCCCTGGCTAGCCTAGAACCAGCTATGTAGACCAGGCCCTGAACTCACAGAGCTGCCTGCTTTTGTTTTTTAAGTGCTGAAATTAAAGGCACATGCCTGGCTTAATTTTTTTTTTTTAAATTAAAAGAGAAAAGAAGGACAGATGATGCCCACAGCAAAGCTACCTGGTTCCACTCACTGACATCTCAGGCAGCACGGGATGACTGAGCCGCCTGAGTCCTGACAACCCTGCAGGTGTCACTTGAATTGAGACGTTTCCTTTTGCTCAAGCATGACTAGCTCAGCTGGGCGTGGTGGTGCACACCTGTAATCCCAGGACTCAGGAGGCAGAAGCTGGTGGATCTCTGTGAGTTGGAGGTCAGCCTGGTCTACAGAGTGAGTTCCAGCATAGTCAGAAGCACACAGAGAGACCCTGTCTCAAAAAACCAGAAACCAAATCCCCAAAACTCAGAACGACCAGCCCTCCTCAGGCTTCGAGGAATCTCACCCTGAGACATCGGTGCTGTGGTGTTTGTGCCGGAGAGGAGAGGCAGCTGGGCTGTGGAGGTCTTAGCCACCTCTTTCACACTTCTTTTTCCGGTCATGTGATCTGTAAGGAAAGATAGTGAAAAGAAGCTGCAGCCAACTCGGAGCACCGTGGTGAGCGCAGCTGGGCCCTGCGCAGCGAGCACGGTGACGCGTACCTTCTATCAGAGTGGCTATCTGCTGGCTTTTTTGAGACGGCAGGTCCCGGACAGTGTCCAGGGCAGTCAGTCCGCGGTTGTCCTTTATGTTGACATCGATTCCTAGAGAGGACAGCAGGGACCGGGGGGTGAGCACTCTGAGGCCAGCCCCTGAGGTGGCACGTCCAAGGACTCCATAGCTCTCAAGCAGCACAACAAGCACCCCTCACTCACAGCTGTCCACAGCCCGGTGGTCCAGGACCAAGCTGCCCACCTCTAACCACACACATCCGTGGGGCTCAGACACCGCCCGGCACATGGGACCAGCTGCCGACCTCACCTGCCGCCAGCAGGATTTGCACCACATCGGTCTTGCCAAACAAAGCAGCCTCATGCAAAGCACTGCCCATCTCCGTCTGGAAGGCAAACGAGAGCGCAGCAGCATGTCATGAGAGCGGTCGCTGTGTCACATGACAAATGGGACATGGAGAAGGAAGGATGGCAACTAAGCTACACAGCGCCTGGGGTAGGGGCTCATCTTCAACATTTCTTGTAGTCCAACAAAGTGCACATAGCAAGACCACTGTGTGCTACAGAGGGCCAGGGTGTGTGTGAATCCCTACTGCTTGCAGGGATGGTGATCAGTGAAACTTGCCCGTGCTCCACCTCCCTGGGGAGAGGGAACAGAAGACCCGAGTGGCCCAAGGGGAGAGCCAACACCAGGCTTAAGGATGCACTGATGGAAGCAGTCTAACAGGCCTGCTCAGCGGCACTGGCTGTGGAGGCTTGGACAGTGCAGAGGCCCCGGGAGTGCAGGCTCAGGCAGGTAAAGAGCCCTTCTTTTTTGAGATGGCCCACAAGCACTTCTTTTCAGGCTTAGTGACTATATGTCACACCCTGAAAAGAAGCAAGAAAAAACACTAGACCCACTAAACTGAGCTCATTTGCCTCTGAAATGTCATAACAGACCACGGTGACAAACAGAAGCATATGAATGTGACGTGAACTGTGATGTGAAACGTGCTGAACACACGCAGCCCGGCAGCATTGTACCAGTGCCCGGAGAGATGTCTGCCTTGCTACCTGGTAGTTGCTATCCATGCCAGCGTCCAGCAGGACCTGCACCACCGCCTTGTGGCCGTTCCTGGCCGCTAAGTGCAGGGGCGTGTGCTTCCTCGTGCTGCAGCTCAGGAGGTTGGGGTGTGCACTCAGCAGCAGCTTCACCACCTCCAGCCGCCCGTATAGCGCCGCCAGGTCCAGGGGCGTCTCGAACTTGTTGTTGCGCATGGTGGGGTCCGTGAGCTCCTCCAGCAGAGCCCTCACCACCTCCGTGTGGCCGTACTGTGCCGCGCAGTGCAGGGCAGTCTCGTTGTCGTTGTTCTGAGAATCAACATCAGCGGGTCAGAAAGGTGTGGGGAGGGACTAACAGCGCCTGGACTGTCGCCCATAAAACCACTGAAATTTAAGACAAGAACAGCAGCAATACTTGGGAAGTTACGTCAGAATCTAGGCCCCGCCCTCCACACTCAGGCCTGACTGCTCCCACTGGCCCCACCTGCCCCAGTCCCTGCTGAGGGGACCACCTTGAGCACGTGCACGACTCTGGGTGCCTGCATCTATCTGCGCACTTGAGAAGGGCCGCGGGGACTAGGCACACATGGCTACCCTGCCACTGCCACTGCCTCATGTTAAACTTCAGCTGGTTTTACAAGCACTTCTCTGTCAGCGCTGTGGCTCCGGTTCTGGGTTCGCTCACCACCCATAGCCTTCCACGCGAGCTTTTTACACAGAGGCTGTCATCTGCGTGGCTTCTTGCATGCAAATCAACCCAGCAGGGACAGAAACAAAGCAGCACACCGCAAACCATTGTCAGGGTAGCAGCCAGCAGCCATTCCCGAGGAAGAACGCCCAGGCTCAGGCCTGAGGGAGACTTAGGACCCTGTCCTGCCCCATGCCTACTGCAAAAGGACACAGGGGACAATGCACGCAGTTTCTACTGCATAAGACAGTGGGCACACGGGGGAGCCTCCTTCTATAAGGAAGCCTCGGGCCCGGGGATGCTTGATGTGAGAGGTGCAAAATATTCCACAGCAGCCCTGCCCTCCACTCAGCTCACAGGCTGAGGGCCTCTCCTACCAATTGTGTCTCAAGGAATCAGAGTCTGGGGTAAGACCAGGGAACTCTGGGCTTTTTTAACTGTCAAACACAGAATACGAGTCATTTCAGTTTCGTGCTCCACTGAGACTGGTGACACAGCACTCAAGTAGGTAATTTCTACAGCCCTGCTTGGCAGAGAGGCGCTGATGAGAGCCACGCTCTCACAACAGTCTCAGAGTCCTCAGTTTACCCAGGCAGCTCTTGCTACTTTGAGGAAGTCAAGGCTTGAGAGCGCCTGTCCTAAGTCAATACTGTGCACCTTTCAGCCACCAAAAGTTAAAAATTAACTACATCTACAGTTGTTTTAATATGTTAGTGACATTGAAAGGAACAGATGAGGAGTTACCCAGACTCGTCTCCACTCCATCTGCTTTTGACTGCACAGTTTTGGTGGGTTTTGTTTTTGTTTTTTTCTCTCTCTACACAAAAACGAATGAGAAAGATCCAGAACTGCTGAGTCCAAGGCCCCAAGCGGCCTGAGGAACAGCAAAGAAGTGCTTCAAACCAAAACAAGTTGGGAAAAGTGGCAGCAGGAACACGTGCAGAGATAAACACACACACTGCACAGGATGCACACGGAGGAACCAGAGAGCCAGCCCAGCCCAGCAAGAGCAGCCACAGGACGCAGCCTCCACAGGCCTCCGGCACCACGCAGGCCACAGAGCAGCCACAGGACGCAGCCTCCACAGGCCTCCGGCACCACGCAGGCCACAGAGCAGCCACAGGACGCAGCCTCCACAGGCCTCCGGCACCACGCAGGCCACAGAGCAGCCACAGGACGCAGCCTCCACAGGCCTCCGGCACCATGCTGGCCACAGAAGGAACCTGGAGGTCTAGAAGAAGGGCAAACATTGTATGGAAAGCGAACTCACGGGCTCCCTGTGCCCACAGCTCACGGCCACCTCCTACCAAGCCAGGGCCCAAGGGTCACTTCACTTCCTTGTGACAAAAACACAGCTACTCAAAACCATTGAGGAAGAGTCTCTGAGTGTTCCACCTCCACTGTGCATGCCAACCAGGGCCAAGAAGTCGCTTACTCTCACTAAAACCCCATCCAGTAAAGCATGTTGACCATTATAGCTGCGGTGCCTCCCAACACCTGAAACCATCAGACCTGGATTTTGTAAAAGCTGTGACTTAAGGACTGAAAAAATCATAAAGCTCTGAAGAGTAAACCACTCAGAAAGCAAGGGAGGGAGGGAGGGGGGTAAGAAGGAGGGAGGGAGGGAGAGAGGGAGGGAGGGAGAGAGGGAGGGAGGGAGGGAGGGAGGGAGGGGAGATCATGCGGGAACTGTGGCTTAGTGGCAGAACGGTGCTCAGCACACACTGGTTTATCCCTAGTGCATCTCACCACCACACTGAAGCGGAAAGGCACAGGGAGTGCTTTTCAGGTTCGCCTGTGGTTTTCGCTGGCCTGCTGGCTTTGGCTAGGTGCAATCTTGGTCAGCCCTGGCACATCGCCTGCCTGGCTTTAAACACCATCTAACCACACCTCACTGGCATATGCAGAAGTATCGGTTTTGCCAGACATGGGTGGGTTAGCCTTCTTGACCACAGCTGAGCACTGGCCACAGCTACACGCTCTCCTCGCTCCTCGGAGCTGACCGCTGTTCAGTTAGACAGAGAAGCCCTGACTCTGGTCTGCAGCATGGGGACCCTTCCCTTTCACCTCTCCTGAGCACCACCACACTAACCAGCTTCCTGAGACTCTGAACTGGGGGGAGGCCACGTGAACTGGGGGGAGGCCACGTGGTCCAAGCTAGCCTTGAACTTGTTACTAAAGCCTCCCACAAACCCTTCATTCCTACCGAAATTAAGTTTTCTCTACTAGAGTCAGTGTGTCTAAGAAAAACGGGGCCTATTCCTCTCTGCAGGCGCCACTGAACTTCAGTTCACACGGGATTCACAGATAAACACATTCAATGGTGAGCAGAGAAAATCCTACAGAAATAGTCCAGTCATCTTCTCTTGGAACCTGTCGGGAACATCCAGCTACAGCCGGGCTCAGGTGTCCCCTGTGGACAGAGGCCTGTGTTAAGGAGTCAGAGCTTTAGCTCTCTGCAACTGTGGTGCAGGTTCTAGAAACATCGCTAGGAAGAATGGCAACACTGTATGACCAAAATTACGAAAGGAAAACACTGACCCAACGATAGCAAAGAAGAGTTCAGCTCCCTCTTGCAGTGCAGAACTTGGACCAAAGTGCACAGAAAGACATCGCAGTCAAAGTGCAGGGCAAAGTGTGCCAGTCCAGTGTGCGGAACTGCAACCAGCAGCCAGGAGGCAAGCACCGGGCAGTAATTAATCCCATCTGCTCAGGTTAACAGCAAGGATCCCTCCAGGTAGGAATTTGGCTCAGACCAGGACATCTCAAACCAGACTCATTTAGGAACTATGCAGAGCTTAAAATAACAGTAATTGGCCCAAGTTCACATTTGGCCAAGAGAGCTGTTAAAGAGTGTAAGCGCGCATAAAGTTGCTGTTTACAATTCTGCTAGCATGGTGGACACACATAAAATCTCAGCATTCAAGAGTTTGAGGATGGAGGATTGTGAGTTCAAGGCTAGCCTGGACTTCATAGCCAGAATGTGTCTCAAAACAAGGGCTGGGGGTATTTTCCTCAGGGCAGAGTGCTTACCTAGATACTCAAGTCTCTCCTAAGCTGCATCTTCAGTCCCTATCCTGCTAAGGAAGGAAACCACCTGCAGTCACTACTGTCTTCAAGGAGACAGCCTTGTGACCTAAGGTCATACTCGGATGTGTCTCCATTGTGTGCACTCCTGCCACACGCATGTGACTTGAATCTGACCATGAGAGCAGCAGCTTCAGCATGGTTTGTGTGTGGGGAGAAGGAGCAGGAAGAACAAGTGGGGCGCATCAGGAAACAAGCTCGCTCCACCAAAGTCCACCTTTCTGAGCTTAGAGTCTGTATCACGCCTCCTTACTGTTTTCAGACAAGTTCCCACCATGCTCCCTGGCCTGTCTGTCACTCGCCATGGAGCACAGGCTAGCCTCAGACTTACAGGGGGCGCCTGCCTGTGCCTGAGCATCAGGGCTGCAGGTGTGCCTCACAACATTCAGCTTTATGATGGAATCTTTGTTCTCAGTTTCAGTTGAAAAGCTGCTTAACACTAAATCTAAGAGTTTTAGAGCAAGATATCAGCAGTTTAATCTCAAATGCATCACCAAACCATGGCTCTAGCTGTGTATGGAGGGAGAAAAGCAAAGGGCAGGATGGTCCTAGCTCTGCACAAGAAGTGCACACTGCAGCCACGGCGCGGTCATCCGAGCCGAGGGTCCTTCCAGTGGGAAGGCCTGTACAGCTCCTGGTGCTTGGTGCACTCAGGTCACATTCAAGGTCCTTCCCACCCTAACGCATGCTGGCTCCGTTATGATGGTCAGGCTGAAGGGAAGCTGGCCTACAGAGGTGCACACCTCCCATGCTCCCTGTAGACATCGCTCACTTTCATTTGTCCTGGCTGTAATGACTGGTTGAAAGGGAACAGGAGAGCTTGGGAAATCCAAATGCTCCTGAAATGGTGCCTGAGACTTCTAAGCTTGTACTCAAGTCAGACAGGATTTAGCATTCACATAAGCTTTTTTAGTAAAGCAATTCCTAGCTAGATCCAGGCTAGTCACACCCCATTCAGCCAGGACAAAACCTAGGGCTATGTGACCACACTGACTATATAAGGGCCTGCATCCTCAGCACACACAACCCAGCTCGGCCCTCAGTGCTGTGTGCATCACCTGAGCAGGGGAGCTCAGGGCAGGACTCACTTCCAGACACAAGCGTCCACTGGCTTGGACTTTTTCTTTTCTGTTCTCAAAGTCAAGAGATAAGGAAAGCATTTTCAAGAATCAAAGACCCAGGCTTTGATCCAAGCTTTAGAAGACAATTTCACCACAAGTGGAGACAGCCACCTCAGGCCCTCCTCGACTCACCACAGCCTGAGCACAGCGGACAATGTTCCCCTGCACAACCGTGGCACTGCGAACACAGCACACGGTGCCTTGCAGACCTGCACAGGAGTTGCAGAGCATCTCACACACGGTTAGCTACCAGACACTTTCCCTTTATGAACATGACTCCAGAAGAACCCGGCGACAAAGCTGCTGACATCCCATCTTACACGAGAGGAAAGCGAGGCTCAGAGAAAACATGGCTAACTCAAGTCATCAGCCCAGAACTCAGAGTCAGGCCTGGCTGGCAAGCCTCAGATCACAGTCTCTACCGGCAGAAGCCCAACAGCTACTCTCTTCTCCAAAGCCTTCAAAACTAGCCCAGGAGACGCAGAAAGCGATGACATCCTGGCTGTCATCTGTGCCTCCTTTCCCCAGGTCAGCTGCACCTTGGGCAAGCACAAAGCACTAACCAGGACAATTAGTGTCTACACCAGAGAACAACCTTCAGAGCCGGGAGAAGCTCAGCCGCTAGAGAGCCTGCCGGCAAACACAAGCGTGCAGGCTGGGACTCCCAGCACCACACAGACAACAGGATGTGGCGGTGGGCATTCCACACCAGGGAGGGAGGGAGTCCTGGGGAGTCCTGGGGGGAGCCAAGCAGCAAGAGTGACCGACCCTGCAATTAAAACAGAGTGACTAAGGAAGACATTCAACACTGACCTCTGGCCTACACACACACACACACACACACGCACACGCACACGCACACGGGGGAGCAGAGAGACAGAGAGAAAAATACACGTACATACACACCCTCCCAAACTTCATCAGAGAGTAAAACTCAGGGTTATACATTTAGCATGTGAGGGTGAGGAGAAGCCGCCTCCTCCACCCACTAAGCTCCACCTCTTTATGGAGCTGCCTTCTAGTGAGATAGTGGCGGAAGTGCAGGTCTAGTAAACCCCAGTCACCTCTGCTCTCAGTCACCAGGCAGTGCTCTGCGGCTCTTCAGGTCAGCAGTGACAAAGCAGTAAGAGAAGTGATGCTGGAGACTGGCCTGAGCACCAAGCAGAAAGGCACAAACCTTGTAAAAGAATGAAGTGCGGCCACCTACGTCCCTGTCCCAGCACCGCCATGTGGCTACGGAAACCCAAAGTCAGATTCTACCTCTAAAGAAACATGGAGAGCAGGTGACAGGGAAAAGGCTTTTCCTTTAAGAAGAGCATCTAAGCAGTGTGCTGACTCAGAAGTGAGCTGACTGGGCTGATGGACCTCACAAGTCGCAAGTGCACACAGGCGTGGGGTGTGGGCCTGGTTCCTGCTGCTGCTTCAGATGTCCCAACCTTTCCAGGATCACAAAAGCTTTAAAGCTAAAGCTCGGCCCACCGTGCTGTGATTTCCCTAGACAAGCCAAAAGCAGATGGGCTGAAGCAGGCAGCTGAGGTGATGAAGAGGAGGAGCCTGGGAAATGGACAGAGGGCCACAGCGGAGGGGCGGCACGGGGAAACCGGATGGCGTGGAGTCCTGCCGTGATGTACACACCTTGGCATTGATATAGGGGTCAAAGGGGCCGTACTTTTTGAGTTCTTTGATCTCAAGAGCATTCTACAAAAAGGAGAGGAAAAGACAATGTGATGATAGAATGCATGGAACATTATCAAAGCAACATGGAGCCCTGGCCAGTGCCAGACCTCCCGGAACCGAGCTCAGGGCGCTGGCCGGAGCGAGAGCGCGGGCAGCTGCAGGAGGCTCAGCCAATCCACTCATCCACCGGAGCCACCTCAGTCGCCTCCAACCAACGCAGCGCTTGTCGCTGCCTGGATCCATGAGATTCTTTCAGCTACTTTGGACATCCTGACCAGCCACTGCCGGCAACACTCAAGCTCCGGGCTGCCATCACCTATCCTGACCTCCCCCAGGCAGGAGGCAGCTGTGGGCAAGACAGGCTAACACACTCGAGTGCCTCCAAAGCCCAAGCAGCCGTGTTTAAGGCAAAAGTAGGCGAAGACAGGATTAGCAATGGTTGCTGAGGTGAGCAGGGCTTTGGGTGGCCAGTTCTTCAACACTGAAGAGTGTTAGTCATAAGCAAGCTTCGCTCAGAGGAGACATTGTGGTTTCATCAGGAGAATGGCACTCAGGTTCTAAGGAGGCAAGCCTAAGAGGCTGCCACCCCCTGCCAGCCTGGTCTGAGCACCTGCTATTATCTACCCGGAAGCCCGCCTGTGAGGGAGTGGCAGGCTGGCAGGACCACTCGCTGCCTACACCCTGTCTCCAAATGGAAGCACTTGGAACCCTGACGGCCTCCCTCCTCAGAGCCAAGCCCCCTGTGGTAGCTCGGTGGACACCTGTGTGGCCTTGCTGACAGGTGGGCTTGCCAGGTGCTGTGCTAAGCTCTGAGGAGGACCCCACTCTGCTCTGTAGAGTGGAAGAAGCTCCTGGAGCTGGGCCTGAGCAGGACAGCCCTGCACTCACTGACCAGGGAGCAGGACCAACAAAGAGCCACCCTGTGGACCTGCATCCTGGGACCCAAACTGGAGGTGGGGTCTCAGGAGCCTTCCTAACTGTCTCTCCAGAGAAGCAAGAGGTCACCCTCAGAGTGCTCGGGTGCAGAGACCTGTAAGGGGTCTGTCGATGCTCTTCTCCTTTCTGTCCCTTGCAGGCTCTCATACTGTAGTCTAGGGCCACCTGCACTCCTAAACCTTCTGCCTCGGCTTCTTGTAGGCCAGCTGGCCTCCAACTGTGCAGTCAAGGGTGACCCTGAAACTCCTGATTCGTCGGTCTCCACTTCCCAAGTGCTAAGATTATAGGCATGTGTTACCAAAACCCAGCTAAATATTTTTATTTAAATGCTGCCTTCCTATTTTCTAATAATTGTGAGGGTTTTCAAAGTATGCTCACTCTTGAAGTAGCCTTGGAGGACACCATGGGAAACACTTTCTTCCCACTGGATGACCTCTGACCTGCATCTGTATGGTTTTTCTTTGCAGCACTAGCACAAATACTTCCACTTCTGCACATCCTGATGTGTGTAAAGCAAGCCAGCTCACACCATGCTGGCCGACACTGGGAACAGTGCATGTGACGGCATATGCACATATAATATGTTATTGCTCATGTTTGAAACTAACTCTACATCATGTCCAAAGATTTGCATTAGCTTTCTTACTGTGAGTCTGTGGATGTATGTGTGCACGTGTGAAAATTCTAGCACAAATCTGAGTCAACTGCATATAAAATGCACCCTCCAGGCTGGGCGAGGGGGCGCATGCCTTTAATCCCAGCACTTAGGAGGTAAAGGCAGGCAGATCTCTGAATTTGAGGCCAGCCTGGTCTACAGAGTTCTAAGAAAGCCGAGGCTACACAGAGAAACCCTGTCTCAAAAAAAACCAAAACAAAACCAACCAAAATGCATTCTCCAGAACATGGTCTCCCCAGTACTCCTGACAGGGAGCCATGTCAGGGGACAGAGGAACTACACCCTGAGGTGTCCCCGTGACTGCATGAGGCACAGTCTGGCCACAGCTGAGGGAGGAGGACAGTCTCTCTCCCGACCTGTTCGTTGACTCTGGTGTGCGAGGGCCCTTGGCGGATGAGCAAGCGCACTATCTGGGCGTCTCCCTTCCACGCTGCCAAGTGCAATGGGTAGCAGCCTTTCGAGTCAGCAACATTGGTCAGCGCATCGTTCCTCAGAAGAACCTCAACCACATCCCTAGAAAGCAAAAATCATCCGTGAGCTTGTAGGACCAGAGTCCTCCCGTGGGTGCACTGCAGAGCGACGGCTCCGGCTCCAGACTCACTGTCAGGTTTTCTTCTTCTAAGGCCACAGCTATTCACGTGACCTCTAGGTGGCTGACTGGCTATGAACAATGCCTCACCTTCCCAGGCCTTTCCTGAGGCCCCATCAGGTTCTGCTACTTGGAAAGCATCTGGACCCCTTGCCTAAGTTGTGAGCTAGTCCCTGGTTTCTAATCTTTAAATGGCTGTCAGGGTAGAACTGACAAGAAAGCAGTTAACCCAAACAGCTGGTGCTCCTCACCACCTACTGCAGTGCTCTGGGGGCGTGGGAACTGGAAGAGGGCAGAGCAAGGGCCATGTCCCAAACCTAAGTTGGACACACAGAGCATCATCTCCTAGCTCCAAAAAGAAGCCCCTCGTTGGCTTTCTTCTTGATGACACTGCTAGTTAAGTAGACACACAGGTGTAATTGTCCCCAGGCACCAACAGGCCCCAGAGAGGAGCCCAGCTAACAAACAACCACATGTGAGGGGTCACGTTAACTCCGGCCTCCCAACCACTTGAGAAGGTCTCAATATATTTCTTTTGTCTCGTTGTTTGTGCACCCTGTGCCACTGGAGCACACATGAAGTTAGAAGACAATTTTGGAAGCCATTTCTTTACACCCACCATGTGCATCTCAGGATCAAACTCCGGTCACGGGACATGCAGTAGGTGCTCTATCCCGGGAACCACTATCCTGCCTGGATTTTACCTTTAAAGGTGTTTTAGAAAAGACCCAGGCTCACATTCAACTTGAGAAAAAAGTTCAGTGTGGGAGCAATGGAGTCGATCAAGATGGTCACACACCGAACATTGACAGTATATCCGGCTCACAGGTTACACCCACATAGCTCTTCTCCCTTGGGCTCGCTCTGCTTCCAACCCTCAAAACCATCTTTTCGGTCCCCCTGGTTTCTGTTCTTCCATATCTGGGCAAACCCACTCCACGTTCCCTGACTGCGCTGGAGGCCTCGGTGTCAGCCCATTGTGATGCCGCTCAGCAGGGGACTCTCAGATCCCCAGGGCCCGTCTTCTGCAGAAAATGTCCCACATATACTTCCCACTCAAGCTCTAATAAGCTGCTTAGATTTAAGAGGGTTAAGTGGGACATATACATCTGTGTCTTCTCTATTGGAAATGCTTCGCTGTGTTCACAAGGCTAATCTTATGAAGACAGAGGGACAGTGCACGAGACAACTGCCCTGACAGGAGACCAGCCTCTCACGGCCCTTCAATCTGTGTGCTCATCAAGGGATGGACACCTGTAGGGTCCTGAGTGTGGTCTTCACAGTTACCTCCACTGTGACACTGGAGCATTCCAGACAGGAAAAGACCATCAGGAGAAAAAGTGAAATCACTTTTCTCTAAAGGCTTCTCTGGGAGTAGGGTAGAAAAAGAACACAACTCACTGAAACTTGGTGTCTGCATGGACTGTGCCAGTCCATTTTCCTGTCCTCAGTGCCCTGCCTAGCTGCCTCACAGGAGGCAGAGAGATGCCTGAGCTGGGCTCTGAAGGGTGGGCAGGGGAGGAGCCCTGGCGCTTACCTGTGGCCATTCAAAGCAGCATGGTGGAGTGGAGTGTAGCCGGTGCTATCCACGCAGTTCACGTTCGGCCCCCTCCACATGCTGGCAGGAAAAAGAGAGAGATTTCAAAGGGCTGAAGTCACAACAAGGGCAGAGATGGCTGGCTAATGGTGCAGTAGATAACCAGACCAGAGCCTGCACACACTGCTCACGTGCACAGCAGTGCTCAGAAGCCTGCACACACTGCTCACATGCACAGCAGTACTCAGAAGCCTGCACAGACTGCTCATGTGCACAGTAGTGCTCAGAAGCCTGCACAGACTGCTCACATGCACAGCAGTGCTCAGAAGCCTGCACACACTGCTCACATGCACAGCAGTACTCAGAAGCCTGCACAGATTGCTCGTGTGCACAGTAGTGCTCAGAAGCCTGCATACACTGCTCACATGCACAGTAGCGCTCAGAAGCCTGCACAGACTGCTCATGTGTACAGCAGTGCTCAGAAGCCTGCACAGACTGCTCGTGTGCATAGCAGTGGTCAGTACGTAAAATGCTCTGAGCAAGCAGCCAAATGTGAAGGCTACACTTGCTGGCCCTCCTATGCTGGCTGCATCACGTACTCAGTTGGGAACTTAGGCCCCTGAGTGTTCCCAACTAACAGAGATCACCCAAACAGCACAAAACCAAACCACCCAGCCAGACATGGGTGCTGAGTGAAGCCAGGGGCTACCTCAGTACAGATCGCAGACCAAGGCAGCACCCAACAGTGTCAAAAATACACCAGGACACACGAGGTGAGACACAAATCAGACTGTGTTAGTTGGCTGAGGGAAATGAGGGTCCACATTCACAGGTTCAACTACTGTGGCATGAAACAGGCATAAAAACTTGCCTCTACTGAACATGCACAGCCTCTTCTTATTACAACTCACAATATGGTCTAGAGCCTGGCTGCGTAAGGCTGGCCATAGTGACACACGCCTTTGATCATAGCACTCGGGGCACGGGCAGGGGCAGGGGCAGGTGGATTTCTGAGTTCTAAGCCAGCTTGGTCTACAGAGTGAGTCCAGGACCTCCAGGGCTCCAGGAGAAACACCGTAACAGGGAAGCAATGTCACCTCACTCAACTCTCACAGCCCAAACTCTGGCCTTCATATCAACCACCAGGCAGCAGAGGCCTGATGGCTGGAGGTGCACCCCTCTAACATTCGATGCTTTATGGTTTTGGGGATCAAGCCCAGGGTCTTACTCTGTTGGGCAGTCATTCTGTCACTGAGCTATCTCCTGCTCTTTTATTTTTATTTTTGGTTTTTCGAGACAGGGTTTCTCTGTGTAGCCTTGGCTGTCCTAGACTCACTTTGTAGACCAGGCTGGCCTCAAACTCACAGCGATCCACCTGCCTCTGCCTCTCAAGTGCTGGGATTAAAGGCGTGCGTCACCATGCTTGGCCTCCTCCTGCTCTTTTAAAAGTGTTATCAGGAATAGTTGTTTGATGAAATGCATTTTCTGCATCTGTAAAAATAACCAGCTTCCATGTCTAATGCACTAAACACGCTGTTGCTATAGCTTCTATATTAAGCTGCCCTCATTTTTGGATGGACATTATCTGCTGCCACCCGTGAGAGCCAGGCTGGTACACTCTGTGGGGCTGTGTCTGCTCTGAACATAACACTTGACTTTTCACATCTCTGTGTGTGAGGCCAGTCCACGTGCTCTGCCGTCTAGCACCTCTGCACCTGCACAGTGCCCGTGCTCTGCCGTCTAGCGCCTCTGCACCTGCACAGTGCCCGTGCTCTGCCGTCTAGCGCCTCTGCACCTGCACAGTGCCCGTGCTCTGCCGTCTAGCGCCTCTGCACCTGCACAGTGCCCGTGCTCTGCCGTCTAGCGCCTCTGCACCTGCACAGTGCCTGTGCTCAGTTAGGGTCAGGAACACACTGGGCTGCTGTCTACTCATTACTATCAAACATCGTTACTTGTATTATTTTAGAACTGTTTTTATTGTACTGTGTTCTGCCTTCATGCATGTCTGTGACCACCTGTGTGTCTGGTGCCTGTGAAGGTCTGAAGAGGGAATCAGGTTCCCAGGAACTGGAGTTAGGGATGGTTGAGAGCCAGCATGTGTCTGGGAGCTAAACACAGGTCTCTGCAAGAGCAGCAGGTGCTCTTAGCTATGAGCATCTCTCCAGCATACTCGATCTTTATTTGGGACTCAGGACTCCACAGTGAAACCATCTGGGAGGAGCCTTCAAGCCTGGGTGCTAGCAGCAACTTCATTACAGGAACATTTTGGAACCAAGGTCCATAGTAACTACAGCACAGGTAGAGCAGCCCATCACCCCCAGCCTCACTCTGAATAGGACAGAGACAAGACCCTAACAAGGGCCAAAACCAGCCAAAGTCTTAAATGCAGCAGGTTTTGTCCAAATAGAATCCGTAACAAAATAATCAGGACAGTGGACTGGTGATCAAGTTCATTAATTTAAAAAGTGCATTTTTAATTAACTTGAAGGTTGGGGGCACGCATGCCACCACACACCTGTGGAAGCCCAAGAACAACTTGTGGCCTACCACACAACAAGCACTTTACTCACCACAAAACACCCTAAAGTTTAATGACGTGACAGGAAAGAAAAAAGCCTCATCCCTCACAAATCAACCCAGCCCCAGGAAGTAAGGAAAGATCTCATCAACTAACTGTCAGAGTTGAGAGTTCTCCCCCTTTTGCTTTCTTTTGGGGGGGCTGGGGTGGTGGCAGGTTCTTGTCACACAGTCCAGGTTGGCCTCAAACTCACAGTCCTGCCCAACCTCCCAAGTACTGGCATTTCATGAACAATCCCATGGGCCTGTTGAGAAGTCTATAGAGGAGACACAGAGGCCAACGTAGAGGGGACACAGAGGTCACTGTAGAGGGGACACAGAGGTCACTGTAGAGGGGAGACAGAGGCCAATGTAGAGGGGAGACAGAGGCCAACGTAGAGGGGACACAGAGGCCAACGTAGAGGGGACACAGAGGCCAGCGTAGAGGGGACACAGAGGCCAACGTAGAGGGGAGACAGAGGTCACCATAGAGGGGAGACAGAGGCCAGCGTAGAGGGGACACAGAGGTCAGTATAGAGGGGACACAGAGGCCAGCGTAGAGGGGACACAGAGGCCAGCGTAGAGGGGACACAGAGGCCAGCGTAGAGGGGACACAGAGGTCAGTATAGAGGGGACACAGAGGCCAGCGTAGAGGGGACACAGAGGTCAACGTAGAGGGGACACAGAGGTCAACATAGAGGGGACACAGAGGTCAATGTAGAGGGGACACAGAGGTCACTGTGGAGGGGACACAGAGGTCACTGTGGAGGGGACACAGAGGTCACCCTTCAGTCTTTTCCTTCTGAACTGTCTACCTGGTTTTCCTGAGACCCAGTCTCTCTCACTTGGATCTGAAGTTCAGTGATTAAGGCAGCTGGGGTAGCCGACAAAGCCCAGTGGCCCCTGTCAACCCTCCACCCTCAGCTGCTTATGTAGGTGCTGGGAACTGAACCCAGAGGTCACATGATTGCATGCCAAGCACTTTACTGACCTGAACCATCTTCTTGGCCCCTTTATGAGATCATCTTAAAAGGCAAAAAGAACACAAAGTATGCCCACTGTGACTGATTTTACACCTATCAGATCAACAACAACAAAAGGAATGATCAAGTGTTCGTGAGAACCAGCACGCCACTGGTATAAGCTGAAGTTAGTAAACTCTTTTGGGAAGACAACTTGGCAACATTTCTGAAAACTAAAAATAGAATTCACTTTGAGCCAGCAACTCCACTGCCCGGCAACTGTCCAACAGAAACATTTGTCCATGTGCAGAAAAATGCATGCTTACATAGGATCGCTTCACTAGCCGAGTGAGAGTCTACAAACCCAAGCACAGCAGCCGGCACGCAGTTAATGCTGGTGGACCCACAGAACAAAACATGCCCCAGCCATTAACAATAAAGAGGAAAGTTGGGCTTGTTCATCCTGACCCAAGCGCAGCAAGCTGAAGGCACCAGAGAAGCATCCACTTCAACCAACACAGGACACACGCTCTGTAAGTGGGTGAACGCAGAATTGTGTTCATAAAGAGCTGCTCTCAATGGCGACCTCGGGGGGCACTGCAGAATGGTGACCAGGACCTCCATGTTGGCGCAGTACCATGCCGTGGCGCTCAGAACGTCAGCAGTCGTGCTGAGCTATCACACCCAGGGCTTCCATAAGGAGGCAAAGGCACGGGGTGAAGGCCCCTCCAGAAGGGAGCTTTATGTAAGGGATGACTGTAAGGAGCCACAGAAACAGCCAGCAGAGAACGAGCCTAAGTCAGTGAGAGAACACCTGTACTTCACACACCCAAGACAGTCTGACACATGAACCACACATGGACTCAACTGACTGCAATGAAACAGAAGAGACATGAAAACATGTCTTTACTACTGTAACAGGGCCTCATGCAGCCCAGCATAGCCTGGAACTCCTCCTCATCAAAAGCTGGGATACCAGGCTATTTTACACAAGACATAGGGGTGAACAGGTAAACGAAAAAAATGTTCACTGTCACGAACTATTAAGGAAGTGCAAACTTGAACCTATGTGACATTATTCTGTGTCTTTCAGAACAGTCATCACAAAAAACAAGAACCATAAGAGTTGTCAAGGACGTAAAAAACACTCCTGGCACTGCTGGTGGGAGTGTAAAGTCACTCCGCCATGTGGAAAACAATATGGATGTCTTTAAAACATAATGCTAGAAGTATACCATGCCCCAGCAATACCACCACTGTGTATGAGCATCTCCACAAAGCAATGAACAGAGGGTGCTTAGTGCCCTGCACTTAGTGCTGTTATAGTAGCCAAAGCAATGAACAGAGGGTGCTGAGTGCCCCACACTTAGTGCTGATATAGAAGCCAAAGCAATGAACAGAGGGTGCTGAGTGCCCCACACTTAGTGCTGATATAGAAGCCAAAGCAATGAACAGAGGGTGCTGAGTGCTGCACACTTAGTGCTGTTATAGAAGCCAAAGCAATGAACAGAGGGTGCTGAGTGCCCCACACTTAGTGCTGTTATAGTAGTCAAAGCAATGAACAGAGGGTGCTGAGTGCCCTGCACTTAGTGCTGTTATAGAAGCCAAAGCAATGAACAGAGGGTGCTGAGTGCCCTGCACTTAGTGCTGTTATAGAAGCCAAAGCAATGAACAGAGGGTGCTGAGTGCCCCGCACTTAGTGCTGTTATAGTAGTCAAAGCAATGAACAGAGGGTGCTGAGTGCCCTGCACTTAGTGCTGTTATAGTAGCCAAAGCAATGAACAGAGGGTGCTGAGTGCCCCGCACTTAGTGCTGTTATAGTAGTCAAAGCAATGAACAGAGGGTGCTGAGTGCCCCGCACTTAGTGCTGTTATAGTAGCCAAAGCAATGAACACAGGGTGCTGAGTGCCCCACACTTAGTGCTGTTATAGAAGCCAAAGCAATGAACAGAGGGTGCTGAGTGCTACACACTTAGTGCTGTTATAGAAGCCAAAGCAATGAACAGAGGGTGCTGAGTGCCCGCACTTAGTGCTGTTATAGTAGTCAAAGCAATGAACAGAGGGTGCTGAGTGCCCCACACTTAGTGCTGTTATAGAAGCCAAAGCAATGAACAGAGGGTGCTGACTGCCCTGCACTTAGTGCTGTTATAGTAGCCAAGACCCAGAACCAACAGGAGGCCCATTTCAGATGAGCAGGGAAAGCAAGCGGAATGCTACTCAGCCTTGCAACAGAAGGAAATCTTGTCATTGCATGGAGGACACTATGCTCAATGAAATGGGCTGGGCGCACACGGTACCAACTCACTCAGATGCAGACACATCTCTGTCTGAAGTGGAGCTTCGGGTGGCCCTGAGAGTCCTTCCATGTGTACATTTCACCTCACTGGAGCATGAATATCCACCCACGTCATACTTGCCAGTTAAAAGTGAGTTACAAGGAAGTGAGGAAAGTGGGATCTGAGTGAGCTGACATGCTCCACCTTGAAGTCTGGACCCCCCTGCACCTTCCACATGAGGACCACCAGCACCTTTCCTAGCCATTTCGCCCGCCTGCCCTCCCTCCCTCCCTCCCTCCCCCTTGGTTTTTCAAGACAGGGTCTCTCTGTGCCGCACAGGCTGTCCTGGAATCGCTTTGGAGACCAGGCTGGCCTCGAACTCACAGAGTGCTGGGACCGTGGGCGTGCGCCACCACACTGGTTCCTTTCCTGGTCTGATTATACTTGATGATAAAAGGCGGGTGGAAAGGAGGCGCCTGGACATGCTAGAAGAGACAACGCTAATGATACAAGGGTGTCTAGTAGGTGATGTGGCCATCAGCGTGCCAGAGTGAGCCACAGGCCAAACTGGTGACTTCTGGGTCCTACTGGAATGCAATGAGGGAACTGGAAACAAGGCGTCGCACAGCCACACCAGCGCAGCAGCCGCCAGGCGCCAGCTACCTCCTGTTGAACTTGGGCGGGCGAAGAGCCCGCCAGCATCCCCCTGCTCCTCAAGACTACACTGACCTCCCTCAAAACTACCTCATCCCTCTTTCTCTGACCTAGAGAGTTTGGGGTCCAGGGAACAGATGAAGCAAACAAACTCCAACACAGAAAAAGGCCTGTGGTCGCCCTGTTTGGAGTTCAGCTCTGGACAGGATGGCCGCAGCGTCCTCTCCACCCAACGTCCTTCCTTCTTGGCAGCTCAACAAAAGAGCTGTTTACAAACCTTGGTCTTCCTCCCTGATGCAGCTGTCCTCAAACAGTGAGCCCTGGAGGGCTGCTTACTCACAACACAGCACAAGGAAGGTGAGGGCCGGATCTAAAAGCAGCCCAGAACACTGCTAAACAAAGCCACTTGCTGGCAGGCTCCGTGGAGGCTGTGTGTCCTGGACAGAATCCTTAGCATCCTGAGGGTAGCGGCCGCCCAGGTTCAGGGTCTCCATCCTCAGCAGCCTGGCTCCAAAGCTCACCCCTATCCACGTAGCTGGCACACCATACTGATGGCCCCCCAAGACCTTCATCATTTGAAATTTCCAGAAACTTGAGCCAGATTCACAGCACTAGGGTTGAGGGTCTGATGTGCACCAAGAGACGTTTCACAAGTGCTGAAGCAGCCTTGTCCTACGCTTCGGATGCACCCACCTTTAGAGACGTGAAGAGAGAAAGGAAACACACGCAGGTGTGGGCCTTCTTGGGCTCCAACCCTCGCCTCAAAGCCTCTCCACCCCCAGTCCTCGCAGCAGTCCCACCTGTAGGCGCAGGCCTGGGCTAATGGGACAGGTGAGGTGACGCAGGGCTGGCTAGGGGGCTACTCACACACATGTTGAACATGCAAAGCGTGGTCCCACACAGAAGGCAAGCTAGGAGCTGGAAAGGTCCTTCATCTCATGTGAACACGAGTGTTTCTACGCACAGGTTCACGGGCTTGATGTGCACGCAGGACCAGAGGCCCACATCGGGCGTCTTCCTCTCTTGCTTGTCGCCTTGCTCCTCTGAGACAGGCTCTCTCACTGGGGCTGCAGTTCACAGGGTTGGTTAGGCTGCTTGGCCCTTGAGTCCCCAGCATCCCCGTGTCTGGCCCTACAGCTGCAGTGTGTAGCAGCACTCCCAAATCTTACGTGGTGCTGGGGATTGGAACTCAGGTCTGCGTACATGCATAGCAAGGGCTTTACCCACTGAGCCATCTTCCTAGGGGAAGCCTTCACCTCAAAGTAAGATCCTGCCCCATGGCCCACTTGGCCCTCTCCAAACCCAAACAGGAAGCTGCCAGACTCTTTGCTGGAGACACAGTGACTCCATAGTAAAGTCAGTGAGGCAGATTTGGGAGGGTCTTCTAGCCTGTATCACGATATGGAGTATCCCTGACAAGCTCTCCTAGCCCCTGCACAGTGTCCAGTCAGCTTCTTAGCCTCAGCCTCACGCAAGTACAGACAACAGCCAGGGATCCTAGGCACTAAGGAAGCCTTCAGTGTGGGGGGCAGCACCAGACACAGGGGCAAACAGATAGGAGCCCAGAAACCCTCAAAAACAACACATCACACAGAACAAGACAGAAGAAAAACAGGAAACAGTCAGTGAAAAGTTCTTGGAAACTAGAAACGTTTGCAGAAGTTTAAACTATAGAGCACAAATGACAAAGCTGAAAAGAATCAGAAAGAAAAAACAAGGCCGGGCGTGGTGGCGCACGCCTTTAATCCCAGCACTCGGGAGGCAGAGGCAGGCGGATCGCTGTGAGTTCGAGGCCAGCCTGGTCTACAAAGTGAGTCCAGGATAGCCAAGGCTACACAGACAAACCCTGTCTCGAAAAACCAAAAAAAAAAAAAAAAAAAAAAAAAAACAAGACAGAAATAGGAAAGACCAGAAGAAGACTTGAGAGTTCTAGAAGAAGAAGAAAAAAGACACAAAGAAATAACCTAAGAAGAAAAAAACTGGTCGGGAGTGGTGGTGCATCCCAGCACTGAGCTGGGGAGGCCAGCAGCTCTACCCAGCAAGCTCCAGAGCTGCACAGCGAGACTCTATCTCTACATAACACAAAGAATAAAAGGAAGACAGCTCTGGCTCAGTGGTGGACTGCACCCCAACATGCCAAGGCTCCAGATTCAGTCCCCAGGCATACACGCACACTAGCACATGCATGCATGCACACAGAGCTTTTGGGTTTTTGTTGGTGGTGGTAGATATTTATTTATTGACCAGAGCTTTTGTGTAGGCTCAATTTTTTTTAACCAATATATTTTATTAACAACTTAGTGACCGAGCCTACGTCACTTATAACCCGACTAACCAAAACAATAGGAAATGAGGATTAATGGACATAATAACAAAACCTTAAGGATATCAGTTCTGAGGAACGATTCTCCGGGTGTGAGCCGCAGGATTTCTTCTGCTGGAACCTGGGGTACCCAGAACCCAGAACCTCAGCAGGAGCTGGAGCCCCGAAGTCTTCCCTCAAGCGGTTCTCTCTAGGAGCGTCTTGAAGTGCAGCGATGAACAGCCAAAACTATCCCAAGTCTCCAAAAAGCCCTGCTGCCAGTTCTGGCTCATTTATATATCTCCTCCCAGAGCCTGTTCACGGGGTCTTTTCAGCTGGCAACAATTAAGCTCCTGCACGAGGTGGTTGCTCTTCTAGTGAATTAACCTCACCTGTTCTCTCACGAGACTGTTCCGATCCCACACTTGGGATCCTAAACACCAGGTTTATCTCTCCTTCACTTTTGGATTTTGAATACATAGGACAAGGCTATCCCAGATTCTAGAGAGAAAATAGCAGCTCAATGTGAGATTTCTTCTCAGTACTTCTGGGAGGCCTGAGTCCGAGGACAATGCCTCTAAACTTTTCATGCGAACAAGGCCCACCCTGCCTGGACCTCTCCAGCAGACACACTCTTGTCAGTGCTCAGTGTAAGACACTTTTAGATGTCTGACATCTCAAAGTTAATCTTCCACACCTTCTCAGGAAGAGAGTTAGAGCTACTTACACACACACACACACACACACACACACACACACACACACACACACACACACGAGCAATGAGAAAGGGTAAGCTGGGTATGCAGGAAACCAGGCCCAGCCTCAAGATTAACCAGGAGGACCACGGATGGCAGGGGCACAGCCTGCCGCAGATAGTGACATCCTCCGGCCTGGGATGTGGGAACTCTGAAGGGATTTAACTACAATGGCCGTGGTTTTGGAAGTCAACTCAGAAAACCACGAGGTCATTAATGAATCACACAGGAAAAAGAAGCAGGAGTGCTGCATTCTAGTCAGCTCAGCAGATGAACGACCAGGACCACCTCAGCAACACCTGCACGGCAGCGACAAGGGAGGAGCTACGGCCTCCCCTTCCATAGCCAAGACCACCGAGCAAAGCGGAACTTCGTCTAGAGGAGCAGGCTGGACTGACAGCTCTGCGAGTACAAGGAACGAGCTCAGGTTCCCAGACCCTCTGCAAAAGCCAGCAGTGGTGGCACGCACCTCTGAGCTCAGGAGGAGGAGCGGGAGAGCATTAGGGCAGCGGCTGCACTGTGGTGGGAAGGGCAGCAGGGAGGACAGGGCTGGCAGGCGGGGGACAGAGGACTGAGGAGTCCTGAGGCTGCCTGCTCAGCTAGAGGGTGTAAAGCCAGCTTGCCTGGGCATGCTGCGCTGTGTATTTTGTTGCCGACATTTATCGGGCAGCGCCAATGCTGAAGGTCTTTCCCTCCAGAGGCAAACAACACAGAGAGAAAGGCTGTGCCCACTTCACCTGTGCACACACAGCCTGGTGGAGGAAGGCGGGCCGAAGGACAGACACATGGGTGACATCCATTCTGCTCTGCACTTTACTCCCAGCTGGCAGTGTGGGGAGACATGGCACACACTGACAGGCTTCTGGGGAGCAAGGACCATGTGGAAACTCTTGGTGCCTCTTCTGGGGTCAGGCAGGGAAACACCATTCCCTGTGCCCTGCTTGCTGACGGTGATGGGGAGGGAAGCTGCTGTGCCTCTGGAGCAGAAGACGGGGCGGCCTGAGAACACACCACAGGGTGAGTCCCCGGAAGCCTCCTACTGCGCTAAACACATTTTTGTAAGCCACACTTCCCCACTGGTTCACACTGTTGTTTGGAACATTTATCTTTGATGTAACTGAACTTCTCCCAGCAACACGTCATGACCTTCAAACATTCAGAGTTTCTGGTCCACAGCTGCACACAGGCAAGTGTCTGCTCCTTCCAGGAGAATGGCCTCCAGGGCTCACACACGAAGTGTGGCTCCTCCATGTCTTCACTTGCTGTGTGCCGAGACAGCAGACTCTGCCTGCCTTGGCCAGGGTGCTCAGCAGCTTGGGGGTCAGGGGAGCCACTGCTTTATTCTGAGGGTTTGATTTAAAAGACACACGCAAACGGGAACCTCCTGCCAAGAGAGCAAGGGTGCCATGGTGGTTGACTGGAACCGCACTAGGACGCCGAGGGACACAAGAGTGAGGGGTCAGCAACAACTTCAACAGATGCTTGGCGCACAGGTTTCTGTGTTTCTCAGAGTACCTACTCTCCCCTGCTTCTCCCTGCCACACCCCTGCAGCCTCTTCCACCCTAGCACAGGGTGAGGCAGGAGAAGCGCCTCCTCAGGGCCCCTATGCTGCTTCCCCTGGTCAGCCAGGCCTCCCCATAAAGAGCAGGGTCACTGTACTCAGCCACCCTCAGGACCACCTCACTGCAGAGCAGGTCACCACTGTGACTGCCTCTCTCACCAGACCACAGGAGCTCAGGGCAGGCCCGGGGAATCTTATTCACCACTGTATCTTCACTGCCAGTGAAGTGCTGTACTGAGTACCTTCAACACCTCAGTTATTTAAAGAAGGAGGACTGGAGAGATGGCCCAGCGGTTAGGAGCACCGGCTGTTCTTTCAGAGGACCAAGGTTCAACTCCCAGCAACCACATGGTGGATCGCATTGTTTACAACTCAAGTTCCAGGAGACACCTCCTTCTGGCTCTGCAGGCACCCGGCACTCGTATGTTTGGAAGCCAACACCCATACACATAAAATATAAAGTTCAGAAAAGAATGACAAAACAGTTAGAGGAGAAAAGACAGCTCCATGGCAGGAGCGCCCTGTGCAGGCATGAGGACTGAGTTAGGACCTAGCACCTATGGACAGCTAGAAAGGGCCTGGACAGCCCTGGGAGGGCCGGTGAGGCAGGAGTCCTGCAGCGTGCTGGCCACCAGCCCAGCCCCAGGTTCAGGGAGACAGTGACAGAGGAAGAATCAGCATCAGACGTCCTCTTCCAGCCTCTCACGAAGGCAAGCACATGCCCTCTCCACACTACTGTGTGTACAAGCACTGCATTTGCACACACAGAGAGATTCAAGTGTTGCACTGTTTATAAGGAGTCATCCAGCCTCTTCTAAGTTAACTATTAGTAAACACTATTGCGCACGTCGCAAACTCGTGACAGTGAGGTGCTAGCCAGAACAGCAGTCTCGAGTCAGTGAACGCCAATCTTCCTGAGAGCTTTGAGAATGATTTACTCTGACTCGTCACAAGCCCAGTGGTCTTAGTCACCGGTTTAGGGGCGCAGCCTTTTCCACTTAGGTGACCATAAATCCTGAGCCAAGCCATCCCGGCTTCAGAAAGAGCAGCCCGGCCTGGCTGTGTGCGGCAGGCCCACCTCGCCCCAGCGCTCCCTACGCTCCACCACTGCCCAGCTGGACTTGAGTGCCCACTGTTCTGCGTGCTTGATTGCTTTATAAGGCTTTTGGGAAACAAGGTCCAGCCTGACCTCTAACCCAGCATGTAACTGAGGATGGCCCTCACCTCCTGATCATTCTGGCTACAGGCAGGGGAGGGGGGGGTCCCTCCTTCCCCTCACCCCTACAGCTCAGGACACGCCTCCTCAACGGGTGTGTGTGGGGGGGGGTCCCTCCTCCTTCCTCTAGCTCGTGCTCTCTCCTTGCTAGTTCCTCTGTCCTCCCATCTTGTTCTTTTTGCTTCTCTCCAGAGCCCTGGGAAAGCTGCGGAGTGCTGAGGATGAGAGCCATGTGCTGGCGGCACAGACTGGACCCCACAGGAGACGAGGAGGTGGCGGAGATCCACTGATGTGTCCAGAAAACCAATCAGCTGGCAGATGTCGTGACTTTAGGTTAAGAAGAACCAGTGCTATGATGGAGGGTATCAGCTGACCGTGTACTCTTAAAGTAGTCAGATAATAACCTTGTCTGGAGGAAGTTAAAATGACAATTTTCAATATAGAAATGACTCGTGCAAACAGGACTAGCACGTCTAAAGTGAGTGTCAGACACCAGGTCCTGCAGACACCACAGGTACTTCCTGAGTGCCACAGCTACAGTAGGGTTGTGACTGTGGCTACCAGGCGGATGGCAGAGGTCTGAAGTCGCTGCTCACACCCACCGGATGCTGGATTACCACATCAGATGCAAACTGCCGGGCGGTTTTCGTCTGAGCACTGAGATCCCCATGCCGACGGCGACATGGCCCTTGGAGTTGCTGTATTGAAGAAGTGGGATGGTAAGTGTGAAAACAAAACAGTAGATGCTAATGGGAGTGCACGCATTTTAAATGACGTTAGTGTTTAAATACGTGTAAACACTGTATCAGTGGAGAGTGAGTCAAGGCCGGAGTGTGCTGACGGGAGGCAGCAGCTTGGTTGCATGATGGGAGGCGCCTGCCTCCGTGTGGATAGTGAACCTCCCTCATGCCAACACAGCACACTGTTGGCCCTGACCAGTTCCGGGCATGAGGCGTGCATTACTCCTGTGTAAAACATGCACTGTGGTCTCTTCCCTGACTGGATTCTACGTTTATTTTTAGAGCCCCCTAGGCCTGCTCAGCTCAGGTTAAGAAAGAAACTTGCTAATTAGGCTGACCCCCAATACCTGAGCAAGTTTCTGGTCCCTGACTAAGGCCTTCAGCATCCTGCGAGGCCAGCTCCATCCTGACCTAGATGCCTCCACGCCCGTCCAGCCGTCGGCAGGCTGCAGTGTTTGCTGATGTGGAGTGATGCCCGATGTACACCTGTCTCTATGTCCCCTCTCCTCCCGCCCCACCCTCTACACCTGAAGCCAGGTCTAGTCCAGAGAGAGACAGGCTGCCGGGTATGAGCCATGGAGAGCAGGCACCGAAAAGGGCTCAGGGGACAGTTATGTCTGTGCCTTTCTAAAGGCCCCTGTGGTCCCTGATCTGCAGCCCCTAGAGGATGAGCATCCATCACTCTCCACTCTTCTGAAAGGAGTACCTGAGTCTCAAAGGAGTACCTGAGTCTCAAAGGAGTACCTGAGTCTCAAGGGCTGTGGGCAACACCTGCTCTGGAGACTTCAGATAAAGGGGAGGTAACCATGTGGGTCAGTGAGTTCACAGGTTGGTGGATCTGAGAAGTCCCTGCAGGAACTGAGAGACAACTGGGCTTAGGAGAAGTGAATGGCAGGCCAGCAGGGAGACCCTGTCCTAGTAAGGGACACCATGACCATGGCAAACTTTAAAACAAAAAGCCATGTAACTGGGCTGGCTGACAGCTCAGATGTTTAGTCCACTGTCATCATGGTGGGACGCACACTCGCACACAGACAGGCATGCTGCTGGAGGAGCTGAGAGTTCTACATCAGGATCGGCAGGCACCAGTGAGACACTGAGACTGCCTTGAGCATCTGGGACCTCAAAGCTGCCCCTGCTGACACACCTCCAACCAGGCCAGACACACCTACTCCAACAAGGCCGCACCTCCTAACAGTGCCACTCACTAGGGGCCTGTAGGCCACTTTGATTCAGACCACCACTGTGCCCAAACCTGACGGAGATGCTTCCCTTCCTGAGACAGCTCACAGATTTGTCTTTTTCATCTGTGTTTTCAAAGTCACCTTCTTACTTGAATCACCCCCAAAATGACTGCACCTGCCTCAAGTCAACAACCGAGAAACATTTTCCAGAAGTTTTTACTATGTCAAGGGCTCATCCAGTCAAGTTTTGCTCAGAGCCTCCTGGGCTGCCCTACGGAACAGCCCTTCAGCCTGCACACAAGGACGGCCAACCCAGCACTGTCCTGCCACCAGCAGGGCCAGCACCCCAGGCCCACGCTCATGGCTATCAGCTCTGTGTGCCTGTGTCTCAGGGCCAGCACCCCAGGCCCACGCTCACGGCTACCAATCAGCACTGGGTGCCTGTGTCTCCGCATGCAGCTCTCCCCACTCAGCTCACACTGTGAAATCTCACGCTCCCTCTGAGGCCCCCACCGCAGCATTATCCTGCTGTGCAGGCTGTTAGCCGCTGGGTGCTCAGCTCTCTAGACCTGCACACATTCGGTCCTGATCCCTGACACTTAAGATGTCTGTCCAGTCTCTTTACAGGTGGGAATGGCCACCCTGGACAGCAAGGGCGGCTGTTAAGTGGCCGAGCAACTGGAAGCAGGTTTCTCACTTTTCAGGAATGTTCCTCCCATTACACGAGGTGAATTTCTTTCTGCCTGCAGCCACCTCTGACCTCTCACTTTGTGATGTGACTTACACCAGTCTAACTCAACGGTTCTCAACCTGTGGGTCAGAACCCCATGGGGGGGGGGGCCAGGGTCACCTAAGACCACTGGAAAACACAGACATTTACATCACGAATCATAACAGTAGCAACATTAGCTATAAAGTTAGAGCAAGAACGACTTTACGGCTGGGTCTGCACAACCAACCTGAGGGCTGCGTGTGCGAGCGGATGTGGTAGGAAGGCTGGGAGCCTCTGGCCTAACCCTTTACTATAGGGGACGTCTGAAGAGAAGGTGTGAGGAGCTTTCTGGGGCTGTGAAGAGCAAAAGGGGCGGGCAGGGAATGTCTTTGGGCTCTTAGAAAAAGCTGCAGGGCTCGGCGGATGTGCAGCAGGAACCCCAGAGAGAGCTGGCTCTGGCTGCCTGGCACCTGGCTCTCATCAAGTGTTGTACTCAAGTGCCAGCCCCTCGCCCCCATCCCACCTCTGCGCTGCTTCCGGGAAGCCAAGGGCCCCGCGGCAGGCTGTTTCCTTGCTACACGCTGCATTTATTCCTGAAATAGCTGAATAGGTTACACAGATTCTGCTGCCTTAAGCTCTTCTGTTTAAACTACTTTTTCAATAAGTTATTTCTCCATAATTTACTAAGTCATCTTAGCTGTAACTTCCGTTAGTGAAAACAGCTGAACAAGGCAAATGACTCTGGAACAACAAAACCGGATTTGGTTTAACCAAGTCCAGGTTCCTCTGGCTCGCTTTGTCTTTATTTGTGATGTGTTTAAATTTAGCTTAATCCCGGGTCCTGTCTGTTTCAGGGACCCCAGGATCTGTCTTTAATCAGTGGCCCGAATCTGCTGTTTGTCAAATTCTTCATCAAGCTTCCTCAAAAGAATAGCGGCACTTCTAGAGCGAGCGCTCCTCTGCATGGCCAGGCTTGGCAGACGCGCTTCTGCAGCAGTACGTGGTGGGCAGCATCTGCTAGTGGAGGCGTGAGAGACGCCGTCACGTGCAAAGACAGGAAAGCAGTTTCCAGGTAGATGTGTCCCTACAAATAGCTATTTTCCCTCCAGATTGTAAGTTTACAGGAGGCAGGTGGTCATGATCCAACACGGGACAGATGGAACTCCAGGTGTGAGGACCGAGGGATGCTCATCACGCTGACAAGGCTGGACAGGTGAAGAAACTCCAGTGACGGTGGCACTTGTACTGGAAACACAAGAGGGCAACAGGCCTCTGTGGACTAGACTGTCACAGCAGGTGCCAAATAGGGAAATAAGAATTTGCAGTGTACAAACTTTAACATGCTCAGTGGTGTGGCATCGCCCCACAAGGACACAGAGGCATCCTGGGAACAAGAATGGATGCTCTCTGCTGACTTGTTAACTCTGTACTCCTTCCTCCCACTCACAATGTACCTCAATCTACGGCATGAGACTTAGTTAAGTGTAGGTTCATAAAATGTCTGAAAACCTGGGACTGGAGAAATAGCTCAGCAGTTAAGAGCACTAACTGCTCTTCCAAAGGACCCGGGTTCAATTCCCAGCACCCACATGGCAACTCACAACTGTCTGTAATTGCAAGATCTGACACCTTCACACAGACATACATGCAGGCAAAACGCCAATGCACATAAAATAAAAATTAAAACAAAACAAAACAAAACAACTTGTGACAACTCAAGGAAGTCTATGGATGCCGTAAAGCCCTCATGATGTGTCTGTCTTGGCTGCGAAGCGTGCGCCTTTAAGAGCAGTCTAACAATTGCTGGTTAGAAACAGTAACAATTCAAAGCCACACGTTATATTCTAAACTATAATATGAATCACGCCTTGGCCTTTTAGCTAAGACCAAGTGTAAACTATAAGTGAACCAAAACCCCACGCTACAGATTATTGCTCTGAGAAAACAGAAAACATTCAATCTGATCAACACAGTCCAGGCTGACTATGAAAGCACAACTTAACATTAGTGAGCAGGAATCAGAGGCCACAACTGAACATTAGTGAGCAGGAATCAGAGGTCACCACTGAACACTAGTGAGCAGGAATCAGAGGTCTCCACAACTGAACACTAGTGTGAGCAGGAATCAGAGGTCACCACTGAACACAAGTGAGCAGGAGTCAGAGGCCACAACTGAACACTAGTGAGCAGGAGTCAGAGGTCACCATAACTGAACACTAGTGTGAGCAGGAATCAGAGGTCACCACTGAACACTAGTGAGCAGGAATCAGAGGCCACAACTGAACACTAGTGTGAGCAGGAATCAGAGGTCACCACTGAACACTAGTGAGCAGGAATCAGAGGCCACAACTGAACACTAGTGAGCAGGAGTCAGAGGTCGCCACTGAGCTCAGAGACAGAAGAGCCGGTAAGATAAGCGAGTGAGATACCCAGCTATCCCACACCCGAGGAACTTCCAGGAAGTGAGCGAATGCCTTAGAGTTAGAAGCCTCAGCCTCCAGGTTCCCTGAAGCAGCAGCAGATATGAATCCTCTGGATCTACTTCATTCCTTCTCTCTACAAAATGCAAATGCCCGCCTCAGAAAGCTCTACTGACCATTTAGAGGAAATAGTACTAGTTGCTTGTCCTCCCTTCCAGAAAAGGGAAGCAGAGAGGACACAGCTAACTCATGCTGTAGAACTGGCAGCGCTCTAATGTCCAAATCATAAAGCAATTTAGAAGAAAGGAGAACAGCAGCCACGGTGCTGTGGTGAAGCAGGGGTGTGTGTGTTTGAGGCCAGCCTGGGGTACAAAGTGAGACCATGTCTCAAAGAAAAGAAAAGAAAGGGAAATGAGGGCCCACTATCTGCAATGACATGAATATAAAAATCAGCAACAAGAGGCAAGCCAATCAAACACAGAATTACACACCATGGCGAGCGCATTTAACTGTAGGTCCAGTATCAACATCCACAGTACAGGGCTGGCGAGGCGGGTGGGTGGGTAGAGAGGCTTGCTGCCAAGGCTGATGACCTGAGTTTGCTCCCCGAGACACCCAAAACTCATTCAACACAAACATCTTCAGAACATAAGGACTAGAAAGAAACCTCCTTAACTTGTGGGAGAGTTCTCAATGGGAGCTGGAGAAACAGGAAGAGCGCTGCTTGTGTGGAGGGCCTAAGTGGGGTCCCCAGCACCCCTTATCTGATAGCTCCAGCCCCAGGGAGATGCAGTGCCTCTGGCCATGCAGACACTGGCACATGCACTTATACACATACACAATTAAAATGAATGCACACTCGGGAGGCAGAGGCAGGTGGATCACTGTGAGTTCGAGGCCAGCCTGGTCTACAAAGTGAGTCCAGGACAGCCAAGGCTAACACAGAGAGACCTTGTCTCGAAAAACCAAAAAATAAAATAAATAAATAAATAAAAATAAAATGAATGCAACAGAATGTTAGTATAAGCTTATAAATGAGTCTAGACGCTGCTGCCATACGTCCTCATGGCGAGAAGCTGCGTGCTCTCCTAAGAGAAGGGCACGGTGTGGGCGTCCTCCTCACCACGTCAGCTATAACAGTGGAAGTCCTAACACAGCAGATGGTGCACATGCACACAAAACAAAAGCTTTAAAAATAGGAACAAGACAAGCCAGGTGTGGTGGCACGCACCTTTAATGCCGCCAGCACTCTGTGGGTAGAAGGTGGGCAATCTCTATGCATGAGGCCCTGGTGGGCACAGTGAGTCCCAGGCCAACCAGGGATCACATGGAGTCAGACCCTGTCTGTAGATAAAATAAATCTTCTAAAAATGTATCAATATTTGTTCCCAAATATACTAGTGTGTGGAAGAAGGAATGTTCACGTGTCTATTTGTGTGTGTGCACATGTGTGTGTGCATGTGTGTGGAGGCCAGAGGTTCACACTGAGTACCTCACGCTCTCTTCCTTGTTTAGACAAGGCTCCCCACTGGACCCTGAGCTCACCTGCCTGGCTGGCTGCTGGTCACTAAGCTCTAAGGACCCTCCCTGCTGGACCCTGAGCTCACCTGCCTGGCTGGGTGCTGGTCACTAAGCTCTAAGGACCCTCCGTCTTCACCATGCAGGACAGTTATGAGCCTGGCCCAACACAAACTATAAACTTACTTAAAAGAAAGGGGTTTGTCCTGTTTTGTGAGACTTATCATAAATGCTGACTGACTGAGGTAGTTCCTGGGCATGAACTCCAGAGAGCCCACCACGCTCAGCTAGCCTGGTTCCTTATAGGAGCAGCTTGAGTCAGATCTCAGAGCTGAGTCAGGATGGTCACCATCAGAGAACCTGACCCATCTGTTATTAAAGAAGGACTTTTAGTGCTCGGGGCAAAGGCTTCACCTGTAATCCCATCACCTGAGCAGCCTGAGACAAGAGGATGGCCCTGAGTTCAAAACCAGCCTGGACCACATAGTCAGATCCTTTTCAAAAAAGAAAATAATCCTGAGTTCTGGGACTAAAGGCATGTAGCACTGTGTCCAGCTTCTCGTGATTTTTAAAGAAAACCAATACAAGATGCTGAGAGGTGGCTCGGCAGTTACGAACACAGACTAGCCTAAAGTTTGGTTCTGGGAGGCCATGTTTGTGCAGCTTACAAATGTGTGTAACTCTAGCTTAGGAGATACACTACCCCTGGTCTCCATGTATGTCCACAGGAATGCACAGTTAAAAATAATCATAACACTTAAAAACATCAACAATGCATTAAGTATAAAAAGCATAGAGGCAGGCCAGGTGTCACCACTGAAACAAGCACAGACTATTTGTATATGTACAGAGAAATAATTTAATTTCTTAAAATGTTATAGGGATCCAAAGTATAAGGATATTTTATAAATTTTATAGTTTGACTTTTTAATTTTAATTTATTATAATTTATTCAGATTACATCCAGAATGTTATTCCTTCATTTATATCTTCCTGTTCCTACCTGCCCTCTCTCTTCCTTGAATTTTTTTTCTAACCAAGAAGGCATATTACTTAATTTAAATGGGTTTTATATTTTAGGAAAAGTTCAAATCATCAACATTTCTATCTTAGTTCATTTGATTTTGTATGAAACATGTACAAAAGGCAATCTTATGAAGAATCATCAGAAAATATATTCCTCTATTCTACAGACTGATGCAAATTGAATCATGTCACATTTCTGGTTTTCATCCAAAATTATGTGCAGATTTCCATAGGTGCTTCAAGGACAGAAGCCCTTCTGAACACACTAGAACATTCTGCATGCTGACTGAATACATGTTTCAAGCAAGAGAGAAGGAAACAGCACACTGCAGTCTACTCCGTTCACCTCCAAGGTGCCCAGCTGCACCACTCACCCAGCCAGCCAAGGGCACACGCTGCAGCTCTGCCTCAGCTCCATGTCCAGGCGCTGTTTCCAGCCCAATGCATGCATGGAGCCCACTGTGCAGACACAATGCCCTCATCAGCAGACTCCCTGCTTACACCCAGGCTGCTGATCTTGCAACTACTCTTGTTGCAAAAAGCAACTGAACAGTCTGAGCTGCCAACTCTGGAAATGTTTGTGGCCATGTCTTCTGGACCAGGATGGCAGACCCCAGCCTGAGCCACAGGGCCTCCTCCAAACCTCACATAGCTGTAGCCACTCCCTACATGCTGGGACACAGGGTGAAGAGGCCACAGGAGGAAAATGTCCTGGTGCTCCCGCTCTGCCGGGGCTGGCTTCTGCCCATCTTCTAAGCAGGCTGGGGAACCATGTGAATAAATGGCGACCATTGGCAGCCCTGACCACTTGAAAGCAAAAGAAGGCAGCTAATGACTTCACCACAGCCCAGGTCAGGGTACTGCTAAAACAAACCAAGTTCACAATGAAATATGTGCTAAATGCACACAGCAACAAGATGAAAGAAATGCATTCTGATTGGCTGCAGCCTGTGGGATGAAGGGCCTGCCCCGGAGGAAGGACTCTCAAGACACCGGGGTCAATCACTGCTCTGCAATGTGCCGGCTGGTGGCGAACATATACTTCTGTCTCTACTGGACTATTCCAACATCTTCTGAGTTGTTTGTGAAACAACTGTACTCATCAAATAAAAGAGCCCCAAATAAGTGCCCTGGGCCCTTATGCCATCTAAAAACAATTTTAAGGAGGTGCTCAGGCAGGAAGATAAAAGTGTTCAAGCTGGCCTGGACTACACAGTGAGACACATCTCAAAAAATAATACATAAACCAGGTGTGGTGGCGCACACTTTTAATCCCAGCACTCAGGAGGCAGTAGTAAGCGGATCTCCGTGAGTTCGAGGCCAGCCTGGTCTACAAAGTGAGACCAGGACAACGTGTGTGTGTGTGTGTGTGTGTGTGTGTGTGTGTGTGTGTGTGTATGTGTGTGTGTGTGTGTGTGTGTACACATATAGAAAGAAAGAAGGAAAAACTACTAAATGTTCTAAAGTGTAATACTTAGGAGGTTTTTTCCCCCATTTGGTTTGAGATAGGGTTTCTCTGTGTAGTCCTGGGTGTCCTGGACTCACTCGTGTCTCTGGGTTTAAAGACAGAAGAGCACAAAGGCTACAGGAACAGGAGCTCACATGCTGCCCCAGTCCTCACTTTCTTTCATAGTCACTGCGATTACAAAAGTCTGACATCAGCAAGTCTGGGGGAGCGCTCTCTCTCTCTCTCTCTCTCTCTCTCTCTCTCTCTCTCTCTCTCTCTCTCTCTCTCTCTCCCTCCCTCCCTCCCTCCCTCTCTCTCTCTCCCTCTCTCTCTCTCAGCAGTTTTTATTGCAAGCTGGCATCACGGCAATCAGTGTCTGATGTGAAAACTAAAGACACTAAAAAGTGGAATGCAGGGCTGAGGGGACAGCTCAGTCAGTACAGCGCTTGCCTTGCAAACACAGTACCCGAGTTCCCTCCACAGAATCCACAGAGCCAGGAGGCAGGGCAGCCTGCTCCAATCACTGGACACCAGGGACAAGAGGAATATACACAAAGGCACACATGCACCTATGCAAACATATGCACACACTCACACACACATGGGGGGCAGCCCCTACGCCAGTCCAGAAAAATAAAAAAATGAAATCAAACCTTCTAACTAATAAAACTTCCTCTCACAGCCACTGCTTGTAGAAGGGAGGGAGAAACTGAGGAAAGAGATCTGAGCAACCACGGGAAGAGAAGAAGATAGGAAGGCTGGGTGGGAGTGCGAGAGAACAAGGCAGGACTGTTTGGTTCCGGCTGGGATGCGAATGGTATTTTCTTTAAACATCTCGGCCAAAACAAACAGGTCTCATAGTATAAGACCAAGGGCAGCCTGGAGCAGAGCCAGCTTGTCATGAGCCCTGGTTTCCAACACTAGGTGGGTGGCAAAGCTTCAAGGACTTTATTCTTGCAGAAGGCCCAGTGAAAGGGATGGAGGCGAGGCCCCTGAGCTCCATGCGGCTGCCACTGAGAAAACAGCTGGTAACCAGGCATGGGTCTCAGTGAGGCTAAAGCGAAGCCCAGCAGACCCCCAGGCAAGCTCCAGAGAGCAGTGGTGAAAACCCACTGCCACCTAGTTTGAATGTGTGCTGGGAACAAAGGAAGGCTTCCTTCCTCCTCAGCTCTCCGAAAAAGAGTTGCACTTATGATACACAGAGGGAAGGTTTCAGCTGCTTGTGTGTGCACTTTCTCCTGCAGCTGCAGTTTCCTGGTCTAGGGCCACAGTGGTCAGCCCTCACCAGCTCCAGCCTACCCAACTCGAAGGGAACAGTGACACTCCAAGTGACGAGAGCTATGGGTGCCTAGCTGCTGTAGTCTCAGGGCTGGACACTTAAGTTGGAGCTGTTCATGCAAGCGAGGCAAGCACTCTACAACTAAGCCACATCCCCAGCCCTGAAAAATATCACATTAAATCCAATCTGTCAGTACGTTTTTCAAAGACAGAAGCCTTGACAAGCCTTTTGGAGGATCTCAATCAAAGTCACAAAAGAACTGGAAAAAAATCAGACAATCCAAACATGTCAAATGTCTAAAGGAAAGGCTGCGCTTTCGGAAGGCCGTGTGGCTCTGCCATGCACAGTTCGTGCAGCTACCTCCTGTCTCCTGTGCAGGACCCTCTGCCACCCAACTCCACCTCTTCCTATGCTTCCACTGCTGATCGAGGGTTTCAAAGCATCTACCTAGACAGGCATAGGTAGACTACAGAGTAGTGGTGGAATGACCAGTGACATGAACTAAGTTCCAGACTGTCAAATGAAACCTTCAAAAAGAAGCTACTCATTATGGCTCAATAATTAAAAGGTAGACCAGGCCAGACATGGTGGCGCATGCTTTAATCCCAACACTCGGGAGGCAGAGGCAGCGGATAGCTGTGCGTTCAAGGCTAGCTTGTTCTACAAAGTGAGTTCAGGACAGCCAAGGCTACACAGAGAAACCCTGTGTGGGGGGAGTAGGGGAGGGGGGAGGTAGACCATGTTCAGTATGGCCGATAGTTTTGAAAAGCCATTTATATTCCATTATGTAAATGGCCGGTAAGCCTGTGAAAAGGCGTTTGGTACCATTGCCTATGAAGGGAATTTAAATGTTGTAAATCACTGTACACGACCACTTAGTCCCTCCAGCTATGCCAGGCACTGAGGCTGGGAAGCTTAGCGTCATCCTGGGGAAGGCAGTAAGAGCTCACCTTTAATGGGGAGAAGTGTATAAGCATGCAAACTTGCCACAGCAGCCGTCGGCAGAGGCATACACCTTTAACCCCAGCACAGAGGCAGGTGGATCTCTGAGTTGAAGGCCAGCCTGGTCTACAGAGCAAGTTCCAGGACAGCCAGGGATATTACACAGAGAAACCCTGTCTCAAGAACTGTAGGGGAAGAGAGAGAGAGAGAGAGAGAGAGAGAGAGAGAGAGAGAGAGAGAGAGAAACAAAAAGCCAGCTAAGGTGAAAGCAGACAAACAGTCACAAGTGTGTGAGGCAGCAGGGGCACGGGACCCACAGACTGCTGGACAAAGAAATCATGAAGCCACTTGGGGAAAACCTGGAAGGTCTTCAGAAAGTTAAATATATTGTTACAATATATTCAGCAATTCAGTATTAGAAAAATGCAGGCATACCTCCACACAAACCCTGAGTACCAGTGTTCAAAGCAGTATTAGTCAGAATAAGTCAAACACCCCAAGACCTAAATGTTCACTGAGTAATGAGAGTGAACAAGGGGCGAGTATCAACTCAACACAGCATTGCCTGACAATGCAGAAGTGCGAATACATCCCGACCCACCACCTCGAGCTTCAAACACCTACCACTGAGTAACAGATACCCCACAGAGGCCGCGTCCTACAGGTGTGCGCACTGTGAACAGCCCGCAGGAAGCACAACCCCACACAGCAAGGAGATAATGGCGGCTTACAGGGGAGGCTCTACAGAAAGTGAGAGGTGAACCCTAAGTGCACACGACTTCTTTGTAGGAGTGATTAAAGATTAGAGTGTGGTGATGGTTGTACACATCTGTGGGTATGCTATACAGAACTGTGTCTGGACACAGGCAAACACTGCAGTATGTGACTTCAAAAGTTGTTATAAGGGGTGAGGTGGCTGGGAATAAAGTAGAGTACTTGCCTAGCATGTGTGAGGCTCTAGGTTCAATTCCCAGCAATACACACAAACACGCACGCACGCACGCACGCACGCACGCACGCACGCACGCACGCACGCCCTACCCGATGCACAATACGCCGTTACCTAAATACCAGCTATCACCTGATTAAGCACAGTGGCCCTGGCTCCCAGAGGCTTTGGTGAGGAGGGATCCGAGCGCATCCACCCCAGCTCCACTGTCGTTCGTCTCTTCCTTCTTTTTCTGGTTGTTGAGACAGGGTTTCTCGGTGTGGTCCTGGCTGTCCTGGACTCACTCTGTAGACCAGGCTGGCCTCAAATCCAGAGAGCCAGCGGACTCTGCCGGGACTAAGGCGTGCGCCACCACTGCCCTTTGTTCTACACATGAAGAAACTACATTCAAAGGAGTTCCTTCACCCAAGGCAGAATGGAAGCTGGGCTGCAGTCAAGCTAGGTGCTGCAGGCCTAGCATGTGCCGGGGAGGGGCGGGGGCCAGGTTGAGCATGGCGTCACCACCTACTCAGGTACAGGATCTTCTCCCTGCTGCTCTGTTCTGTGGAGTGTTGGGGCTGGTCTTGTTGTTGCCCAAATGAGCTCACAGACCCCAAAATGTTTGTAACCTTGCCTAAACCTTGTTCCTGTTTGACCAATAGAAAGCCATCACACCTGGGCAGGGCAAACGGGGTGGGTGTGGCTAAGGTTCCAGGCCTGGGAGAGACAGAGAGAAGCTTGGGAAAGAGAGAGACAGGAGAAGAGCAGGAAGAAGGAAGGCCGGAGTCATGGGTGACGCAGAGGAGAAGCACGTGGCCGGCGTGGATGGAGGATTTGGCCCAGATGATGACAATTAGCAAGTATTTGGGATTATGGATGGGAGGTAGACATTATTAGAAGCAGATGGCAGGGATCCCATACCTGCCCCACTATGGGAAGTCGGTTAGGGCATTAATATCTGCCCTGCCCCAGGTTAATTAAGCCTATTTTAAAATATAGCAGGTGTCTGTGTTTCATTGATTGCTAGCAGGTTAGAAAATACTGCCATAATTACAGGCCCGATAATACTCCTTATGGGCTATACTTATGAATTAACAACAACAATGGACATGTGATCTCCTCATCTAGCTAGCTCAGGCTCATCTAATGCCAAATCCTCCGGCCATGAGCCTGACTCAGGGTCCTCCAGGCTCTGACCCTTACAGTGTAGGCATCAGGGGCTGCTGAGATGACGGTGGCTCAGCAGCAGGTAAGGAACTTGCCACCGAGCCTGATGACACGAGTGCAATACCAGGGCCACATGGTGGAAGGCAAGAGCCAACTCCTGTAGGTTGTCCCCTGACCCCTAGAGGTGCACCACTTGTTTCACCACGCTGTGCCTCAGTCTCCTCGCCTGCAAAACAAGCACTCAGTGCACGCATGAGTCTGTATAAAAGGCCCTGGGTAGCTGGGTGGCAGCGGCGGCGCACACCTGTAATCCCAGCACTCAGGAGGCAGAGGCAGGTGGATCTCTATGAGTTTGAGGCCAGCCTGGTCTACAAAGTGAGTCCAGGACGGCCAGGACTACACAGAGAGACCCTGTCTCGAACCACCCCTCCCCCTGCAAAAAAACAAAAACAAGCCCCCCTGAGTAACATAGGACCATGTACAATGAACACAAAACAATGAAAATAATGGGCCTACAGCAAATGGGAGAGAGACAAGAGAGGTGGCTGTGAAGACCAGATGCCCAAGGCATGACATACAGTATGGGGTACAAAACAATGAGTAAAAAACCAAACAAACAAAAACCAGGGCCCAGGGGTTGTTCTAAAATAGTAATAACAGTGAGACAGAGACATGGACTTGGATGCAGCCGCAGCCCAGCTCCCCTGTTGGGAGAGCACACGTGCCAAAGTGCCCGGGCCAGTGCTTCCTTATCACACCAGCGCAGCTCGCCTGGGACAGAGCGCTCCTGGCCTCGCTCCTGACCGCGCCATCCCAAGCATGAAGCCCCAGTCCCTCCAATGACCCCAGAAGGCTGCGGCTATCAAGCCCCATTCTCCTCTTCCTTCTCAGTCCCTAATGTAATCACAACCAGGGCCCAACAGCAGCCTGACCAGGACGCCTAGACCCAGGCCTGCCGCGCAGGTGCAGCAGCCTCTGCCTGAAGACTTTGGAGGCGCAGTGACTCCCAGCATGGGCACGGACAGCAGCCAGAATGCAGACACTGTGTGCTGTTTGGATGCCCAAGGAAGACATCAGCTCTTTTGCTTACGTTGTCCAGCTACAGACCAAAGAAGCCCGTTCAGACGGGGACGCGTCCACTCGGTCTAAGGAACACCTGAGGAACTTGTCCCCTCTCCTCCCCTCCCTCTGCCCCCCCCCCACGTGATCTGTGTGGATCTGGAGTTGGAGCACCTGCACCGTCCCCCTGTGGCTCATCAGTCCTCAAACCCCGTCCATGTGGTGCTGTTTGAAAGCTATACTCTTTCCCCCATAGTTGTCACTTACTCCTGACCATCAGATCAGCTTCCTGGCGGCCTCCTCCTGTCACTGCCCTCTTCCACATCCTTTTGCCATTCCAAGCTTAGAGCCCCAATGTTCTAAGTGGCACTCCACTGTTGTTTTCAGCTTTGGGGATCCACCTGGTGCCTTTCTCATGGGAAGCAAGCACTCTGTCACCGAGCTACAACCCCAGTTTCATTTTAAAAACTGAGTCTCTCTTAAGTTACTCAAGTTGGCCGTGAACTCCTAATTCTCTTGCTCAGCCCCCAACTAGCTCAGCTCCAAGGCTGCATGGCAGCACAGACTTGCAAAAGCTGACTTTTAGTGCCTGTCCTCCACCACACACCCAGTGTAGCTTCCCCTTCCCCTGTGGGTCTCCCGTGCTGCTTAGCTGTGCCAAGGCCCTCCTCCGGTTGGCACCGTGCACAGCGCCCCTTGCCTGGACACCATCTCCAGATGTCCTCTCCACCAACTCGCCCCTCCAGTCCACTGCCAGCCCCAGGCAAGATGCCTTTCCTGCCCACACACGACCTCCCCTCCTGCTCCGCCTCCTCCAGCAGGTGCTCTAAGTCCACACACTTGATGTGCTAACAGCAGCAATACTGACTGGCTTACAACAACTGATGTAATTATCTCCAAGGAGACAAACTGAGTCACAGGCTAACTGACCCAAGGTCACAAAGCAGGAACAACCTAGTGCCAAACCCATGCCTTCTGTAATCCTGTAATCCTGACCCAGTAATTAAAACCTGCTTGTGGAGCACCAAGATCATAAGTTGCTCAATAAGAGGCCCATGCTTCCCCCACCCAGAGCCACGCCCCACATTGCACATTAGAATACTCTGTGACAGACAGCTGGAAGCAAGGCCAAGCCCCTAGCCAAGGCCAGGTCTGGTGCCTAGCGGCAGCCCACACAGCCGCCTTCCTCCTCCTCCAGGGAGCTGTAGGGAAGGGTCAAGTACCATGGCAACAAGGCTGTGGAAAAGCCAGAGCACCCTTTCGATAACCCCAGACTGATGCGAGTGTCCCCACGTGATATACACCCCATGTACATGGACATGACACTATGAGTCTCGGGATCTACAGTGCCAAGCACTTGTTTTAAGGTAGAAGAGCAGCCATAGGACAGATCCGAGGGGGTCACAAAGCAGCTGGTCAGGCTGTGCACCCCAAGCCCTCTGAGGATGCTGCAGACACGTCTCATGGAGGGTTGTTCCTGTGCCACTAAGAACAGAGGTTAGCCCTGCCTTCAACTGTTTGTTTTCTTAAAAATATGCAAACAAGCTGGGTGTGTTGGAATACACCTTCAATTCCAGCACTAGGGAGGCAGAGGAAGGTGGATCTCTGAGTTTAAGGCCAGACTGGTCTACAGGGAGAGCTCTAAAACAGCCAGGCCTACACGGAGAAACCGTCTCGAAAAATTAAGTAAGATAAAAACATACAATCAGAAGGTCTGTGTAGTCCCATTGCTTGGGGAGGTGAAGGCAGAGGGACCAAGAGCTGAGGATCACCCTGCACTACTTGAGGTCCTATTTGGAAAAAAAGACACAGAAAAACTGTAATGCAAATAGAAAATTAAAACATAAAGACATTAAAAGGCTGGGACTCTAGTGATCCATGAGTGAAAAACAGACTTTGTGTCATTTTGACCAACTAGCCAGTCACAGTAAACCCTAGTTCCTATTACCTTGTTGTTTTGTTACTTGAAAAACATTCAGAAGGAAACAAGTTTTGTCCAACAGTGTACTCTGACAGAAAGTCTGACACAAACTAGCCTTTGTGTGTCCTCTGTGCTACTCTGAGATGGGGCAGGGCAGGACAGGGGGCACCCACAAGGCAAGAATAACTATTTTTAACTCTGGGAGAAGAAGTCATGAAAATAGATGTTCCTGGGCTGTCGCTCCTCCCACAACTCTCGCTGGCTGGCTGTCCGCATCCTGAGGGTATGGCGGCCCACCATCCCTGCTACTGAAACTGCAGGGACCAGGCCCAGCCACAGCAGACCTTCCCTGCAGAGAGCAGCAGGCCCTCCAAAGAGCATGCCTGAAGTCTGTACAGCTCCCAAGACGACACAGGCTCAAGGCTGCAACAGCAGCTGTGGGCAGAAAGAACCAGTTAGCGCCAAGTCCTCAGCAAGGTGGAGGGTGCCATAAAGCAGACACCCAGGGCAGAGCCTGCGTCCTCCTTCCTAGGGCTGCAGCGTGGCCGGCAAGGATGTGGGGTGGGAGGGTACTGGCCTTCTCTGTGTGCTCTCATGTCAACAGAGCTGACCTTGAACTCCTGGTTCTCCTGTCTCTGCTCTCCAAAGTGCTGGATTATAGCTGCCACCACAGCCTACTTCGTATATACTCCCAAACCAGCATAGCAACACCTACGGCAGAGGAATTGATAAGGACAAACCTGCAGAGCTGACTAAAGCCTGGCACACAGGCTGACTGGATGTCATTTCAAACCCTCTTCAAAACCTCCCTTAATTTGGCCGCGGGGGGTGGGGGTGGGTGGGTGGGGTTGGGGGGGGGACGACGACAAGGAAACAATTTGAACCTCTTAGTTTTTTGGGTTTTTTGAGACAGGTTTCTCTGTGTAGCCTTGCTATCCTGGACTCATTTTGTAGACCAGGCTGGCCTCGAACTCACAGAGATCCACCTGCCTCGGCCTCCCGAGTGCTGGAATTAAAGGTGTGCACCACCGCGCCCGGCCACCTCTTAGTTCTTCACTCTGCAAGCAGACCCACTCTTCAGTAATGATTTAGCCGAGCGGGAAAAGCGCGGCACCCCCCCCCCCAACACTTTCCAGCACATGGGAGGAAACAGCCTACCCACCATGAGGAGAGGACTCAGACAGACACAGACTCTACATACTTCAAGAAGCCGGCTAGGCAGAGGCAGGTGGTTCGAGGCCAACCTGGATTACAAATCCAGTCCAGGAAAGCCAAGGTTACACAGGGAAACACTGTTGTGCAAAACCAGGGGCCGGGGGCAAGAAGCTAAAATGGACAGGAACAGCAAACAGGAGATAGCCGCGCAACATAATGCAATGGTGCGAGGCACAGGCAGGCTCTGGGTGGCAGGGCAGGCGCACAGGCCCCCTGCCAGGTTGTCGCCAGGTTCTCACCTCAGCTGCAGGTCCAGAGGAGGCCCCTGCTATGTTCAGGTCACACTGCTGCATCTCATGGACAGTGACAGGGAGCGCAGTGAGGAGAGCTGTGAACACAGGAAGGCAGGCCACAGTCCCAGAAAAGGCGCCCTGAGACAGGGTTTAATTTCCTGTTAGAAACACCCAGGGACTGACTCCTAAGTGTCCCACAAAGGACCGGAGCCGCACAGCTCACCAACTACAGCTGATTCTTAGGGCTGCGTCCTTCTTTCCATTACTGTGGCGTCTGAGGATGGAAGCCATGACCTTGCACAAGCCCCGAGGGTGTTCTACCACCGAACTCCATCTGCATCCCGGCAACCAACTTCTAAAAACAGTATCAACTCCAAGACATAGGAGCAAGGCATCAGACCCATAATCGGAATCCTAGTTCCATGGTAATCTGAAAAACGGACACATTCATCCACCTTTCTACTTCAACAATTAAGAAAGATGGCGCACGCCTTTAATCCCAGCACTTGGGAGGCAGAGGCAGGCAGATCTCTGTGAGTTCGAGGCCAGCCTGGTCTACAAAGAGAGTACAGGACAGCCAAGGCTACACAGAGAGACCCTGTCTCACAAAACCAAAATAAGCAAGCAAGCAAGCAAGCAGCAGAACACCTTTAATTCAGGAAGCAGCAAGCCTTTGGGACTGAGACTGTGCTTTTTGGGATGGCTGCTACGAAAGAGACCCAGAGGCTTGGGGCTGTGTTCCCTCCACCTCAGTGCAGAGGCCACTGGGATGGGGGTGGGTTGCTGGGTGGCAGCCATATTGGCTAGCGTCTTCTCCCAAGCACAGCAGGGCAGCAGCAGAACTGATGGCAAATTAAAGGCCTCAGGCTCTGCTGGAAGCCCTGCCACATGAGGCTCCTCACATCAAGTGCTGAAGCAGGTGACTTGCTGGAAAGTGAGGACACTAAGGCAAGGTGCTGTACACTTCCCGCTAAAGGGGACCTGGCTCAAGAACAAAACTCCTAGCCACCACAGGCACTGCGCCTCTCGAGCCTCAGCTGCCTTAGTGTGGAACTGCAGCCTCGCCTGTCGGGCCTGACGCCCTTGACTTCCAGGCAGAAGTTCCACATCAGAAGCCCCAACACTGATGTCCTGGTGGTCAAACTGGGTCTCTAGATGGCAGAAGTGGGGAGCTGCCCTCAGGGGTGGGTGGTGCGAAGACTGACAGGAAGGGCACTCTGTGGAGCCCTTAAGTAGCAAAGGAGCCTCATCAGTGTGTGCAAGTGTCCCCTCTCTCCAGGCCACAGTCCTAAGCTCCCGAAGTCCCTCAACAGCCCCCAGGCTCCATGTTTTCTATCTAGGGCAGCCATGGGCAGCGGGGCCAAGACCCTCTCAGCCTTAGGTCTAGAGGGGAGGCCAGGGCCACAGGTGTGCACGCTGCATTAACAAGATGTCCCTTCCCTGCTGAAAAAAACTGAAGAGCCTTATGCCAGGCGTGGAGGTTCACACTGTCACAAGGTTCACCCCTGTCACGGGCAGGAAGGTAGCATAACAAGTTATATTCTATTATGCCGAGGGGCATCACACAAGGCTCACATTCTAATTTCCTAACTGTGGTCCTAAGCCTGTCTCCCCAAGGCCACTCATCTGTGTGACACATCTTAGCTGGAGGTCAGGTCCTGTCTCTAGCAGAGGGCTCTGATTAGAGGGTCAGGATCCTGGGGGAGACTCTCCAGGGCAGGGCAGATCAAGGTGGCATCTTGCAGAGCAAGGCATCGCTCTTGGTTCTTGCTTATACATTGTCTAGTGGGTGTCATCGGGTTCTAGGACTGTCTGGTTATCCTGAGTGAGTGACATCACTGGGTTCTGGCTATCAAGGGCAGTCTTGTGTGTAGTGGGGATCCTGACATCACTGGGGTCTGGCTATCAGGCGCAGCATTGGGTGTCCTGGGGACCCTGACATCACTGGGGTCTGGCTATCAGGCGCAGTATTGGGCGTCGTGGGGACCCTGACATCACTGGGGTCTGGCTATCAGGCGCAGCATTGGGCGTCGTGGGGACCCTGACATCATTGGGGTCTGGCTATCAGGCGCAGCATTGGGTGTCCTGGGGACCCTGACATCACTGGGGTCTGGCTATCAGGCGCAGCATTGGGCGTCGTGGGGACCCTGACATCACTGGGGTCTGGCTATCAGGCGCAGCATTGGGCGTCGTGGGGACCCTGACATCATTGTGGTCTGGCTATCAGGCGCAGCATTGGGTGTCCTGGGGACCCTGACATCACTGGGGTCTGGCTATCAGGCGCAGCACTGGGCGTCGTGGGGACCCTGACTAACTAGTTGCACATGCCCGAAAGGCATCCTGCTCATGACACTCCTGAAGTCCCACCACACCGGAAGCTGAGGCAGGAAGACAGCTCACGCACTGGAGGCCAGCTACACAGAGTACTGGAGGAGCCTAGACTGGATAAGACCCTGTAAAGAGAAAGATGGGGTGGGGTGGGGCGGGAGGGGGCATGACAGAAAAAGACAGACTAACCAACTGACCAACAGGGAATAAGATTGGACCGCACACACCTCATCTGCGATGCCAACTCTTCTCACACAGTTGTAATTCTCTCTTCTCAGGGGCGGTAGGAATTTCAACAGGCCATTTGGAACTCACGGTGGGGCAGCAGAGTTCATCCGGGTTTGAAGAAAAAAGTTACCAAAATGAAAAGCGCTGGAAGGAAAGGCTACTGTCCTGCAGCTGCCTCCTCCTCAGCCCAGGGCCAGCCACCAACCACCCCCACCCCCTCCCCACAGACCCTCCCACTCCGTCATCTGCCCCAGCAACTCTGTCCTTCCATGCCCAGGTAAGGAAAGCTGCCAGCAGGTTGCTGAGATTGCTCCCCCTCCTTCCCCTCCAGCCACACTGGTGCGGTGGAGACCCGAGTAAGATGCAGCAAACGGATGCTGTTGGACCAACAAATGAACAAGCAGAGCACTGTATGTTTGTCCTGTTTAGTTTTATGTTAACTTGACCCAAGCTAAAGTCATCGTGAGAGGAGGGAACCTTAATTAAGAAAATGATGCCATAAGCTCAGGCTGTACGCAAGCCTGTAGGCCATTTTTTAAGTTAGTGATTGATGGGGGAGGGCCCAGGCCTCTGCGGGCTGGTTGGTCCTGGGTTCTATAAGGACGCAGGCTGAGCAAGCCAGTGAGCAGCACCCTCCATGGCCTCGGCATCAGCTCCTGCTTCCAGGTTCCTGCCCTGCTTGGGTTCCTGCCCTGACTTCCTTCGATGATGAACTGTGTTGTAGAAGCCTAAGCTGAACCAACCCTTTCCTCCCCAAGTTGTTTTAGGGTTTCATCACAGCCACAGAAACCCTGACTAAGATAATGATGCTCCAAAACAGAACTGTCCATGGAAGGACCTGCATCTGTCCGACCGAGGAAAAGGCCTCTCCTAAGCAGGAGCCATTTCCTCTAATACAACAGGCAAGGTAGGATGATGACTCTGTCAGGCTGTCGTTACTGTAAGGAAATGCCTGAGGCTGAGTGCGTTACAAGGAACGCACTGTTTGTTTAGTTACCATTCTTGGAGGTTCAGGGAAATGGGCTAGCATCAGCAGGGCTCTAGCGAGGCCCTCATGACAGACAGCAACATGACAAGAGTGTGTGTGAAGGAGAAATCACGTGAGACAGGCTGCCAGGGGGCAAGGAAGGGCTCAGCCTCGCTCTGTTCTAACAACAGGCTCCTAAGAGAACCCGGGCCCCCTCAGACACTGGCTACCACCTTTACACAGCCAAACAGCCTACAGCAGGACTAGTCTCTCTCCAGCAGAGACTCCTAGCACAGCAGGTTGCGGGAGGTCCAGGCAGCATTGACGCTGTGGCTGGAGCTGCTCATAGCAAGTCATCAACCAGAGTGAAGGGAAGACCCAGGACACACCAAGTAACCTAAGGAAATGTCTCCAAGCTCTAGAGTCAAAGGACGTGGATCACTGCCTTTATTTTTATGCAGTGCAATTCCCAGATGAACTACACAGCGTCACAAACCCAATGCAGATGGGACTCTGAATGGCCAGAATATGTTTATTTTTAAGTTACGTGGGCGCAGAGCATATTTCAGAGCAAAGGAAACGTTTTCCAATAGACCAAATGAGGAAATGTTTCCTTGAGATGAGACACATCTGGAAAACCTGGCAATTCGCTTCTTGTTGATGTAAATTTCTGAGGCCAGGATTCTCTGCATCATTTTGAAGACAGACTTTACAGAAGAAAGAGAGTGTGCGTGCATGTGTGTGTACCAGAGGACGATCCTGGGAGTCGTTGTATTAATTTTTACATTTGCTGTTGTTAAAATGGCATCTCACCATGTAGCCCTGGCTACCCTGGAACTTGCTATACAACCAGGGCCGCCCTAAACTCACAGCTAGCCACGTACCTGCAGTCCTAGCCTCCGCCTCCGGAGTGCTACAGGTGGAGCCAGCCTTCCCCACCACGCTTTTTCAGGACAGGGTCTCACAGAGAACTTGGAGCTTGTCTTAGGCCCTAGGCTGGCCAGTGAGCTCCCAGAGCCCTCTTGTTGATGCCTCCCATCATTGGAATTACACCAGGCTTCCTTCCACTGGGTCTGGAGATCTGAACTCAGGTCCTGACTTGGTGACAAGCACCTTCCTTCACCAGTGAGCACCTCCTGGCATCACTGAATGCACACTGCCTGGCAACAACGGAGGAAGCGACTTCAATCCAAAGCAGCTTCACTTTCACAGCTCAACTCAGTAATAATGACTAAAAGATAATGCTGTTGATCATTATGAGTTCAAGGCCAGCCTGGCCTACAAAGTGAGTCCAGGACACCCAGGGATGTTACACAGAGAAACCCTGTTTTGAAAAGACAAACGAAACAAAAGGCATGCTGTGGCAGGCTGGTGAGAGGCTCAGCAGGTAAAAGTGTGGACTGCCACATCTTCTAACTGAGTTTGGTCCCTGGGTCCCACATGGTAGAAAAGTACAAACTCCTGCAAATTCTCCTCTGACCTCCACATGCATGCCATGGTGTGTGTACTTCCACATGCTTGCCATGGTGTGTGTACTTCCACATGCATGCCATGGTGTGTGTACCTCCACATGCATGCCATGGTGTGTGTACCTCCACATGCATGCCATGGTGTGTGTACTTCCACATGCATGCCATGGTGTGTGTACCTCCACATGCATGCCATGGTGTGTGTACTTCCACATGCTTGCCATGGTGTGTGTACTTCCACATGCTTGCCAATGTGGTGTGTACTTCCACATGCTTGCCATGGTGTGTGTACTTCCACATGCATGCCATGGTGTGTGTACCTCCACATGCATGCCATGGTGTGTGTACCTCCACATGCATGCCATGGTGTGTGTACTTCCACATGCATGCCATGGTGTGTGTACCTCCACATGCATGCCATGGTGTGTGTACTTCCACATGCTTGCCATGGTGTGTGTACTTCCACATGCTTGCCATGGTGTGTGTACTTCCACATGCATGCCATGGTGTGTGTACCTCCACATGCATGCCATGGTGTGTGTGTGCCGCCAATATATAATACACAAGATAATGCTTTGTTTTGTTTTTAAAGCATGTTGTAAAGCTGGTGGGGTGGCGCACACCTGTAATCCCAGCACTCAGGAAGCAGAGGCCAGCCTGGTCTACAGAGTGAGTTCCAGGACAGCCAAGGCTACACAGAGAAACCCTGTCTTACAAAACCATCCCCCACCCATAAAAAAGAAAGAAAAGAAGAAAATAAAAATGAATGACTAAAAAGCATGCTGTGATTCAGACTTGCTTCACACTGCAACACTCCATGACTCCCGTGCTCAACATCCCTCCCCCCTGACAGCCTTTCCCCTAGATTCCTCATCGGCGTTCCTAGGCTCCCGGATGCAGAACCACGCTCAGAGGCCAGGCCAGGCCAGGGATGACTGCTCGGCCTTTGGGGTGGACCCCAGGCAAAGCAGAGAAGGGGCAGAGGCTGGAACTAAGGCCAGCTCCCTTGCACTTCACTGTCATATTTTCCTTCTCATGTGCATGTTCTCATGTGTGTGTGTCTGTGTGTGGTATGTGTCTGTGTGTGCGTGTGTGTTGGTGTGCACCTGCATGTGTGGGTGAGACTAATGCTGGATGTCTTCCTAAATTCCTCATCACCTACTGCTTGTGAGAAAGGGCCATTTAGGTAACGTGGAGCTGGATTTGCCGGCCAGTGAGAGCCACGGCGCCTCTGCCTCTACTTCCCCGATGCTGAGATTACAGGCACATGTCAGCACACCTGGCTTCAACATGAGAGCTGAGGAGCTGAAGCTAGGGCCCGTACTCTCCCGACAATGAGCCACCTCCCCACTCTTGTCTCATTTCCACAGTATCATCCATCAAGCTTAGCAAAGAAAAAACTTCTGAAAATCGTGTGACCATAAGGCGTACAGCCCCTGTCATCCCAGAACCTGGGAGGGACACTGCAGTAGTGTTCTGAATTATGGCCTAGCCAGGCTACTCAGCAAGACCCTGCCTAGGAAGGAGGAAGGAAAGAAGAAGAAAGGGAAGGAGGAAGAAGGAAGGGAGGAGGAAGGAAGGAGGGAGGAAGGAAGGAAGGAAGACAGACCACTGTACAAGCTGGATCTTTTCCCAACATATTACCAACTCCAGACCTGTGCTGTAGATAAGCGTGTACACACGCACTGTTCACGGCAGGTCTGAGGACATCCTAACTGTGCAGCGCCTCGGGGGCAGGAACACAGGGAGCAAATCATCGTTTATACCTCAGCGCAGTAGTTCTACCACGCTTTAGTACAGTTCCTCATGTTGTGGTGACCTAACTATAAAATTATTCTCACTGCTACTTCATAAGTGTAATTTTGCTACTGTTATGAACAGTTATGTAAATATCTTATATATAAGGGGTCAAGACCCACGGGTTGAGAACCACTGCCCTGGAGGGAGCCAGTGTGCAAACGCTCCCGGAAGTATGTAAAGAGCTCATACTTTCCACTTCAAACAGAAGGACACTATACACACGCTACTATACAGGTTCCATTTTAGGGTAAGGCATAGGCCCAGTTCACAGCGGGCGAGGGGGGGGGGGAATCGGGGGAGGGGGGAAAGCCAGTGGGGTGGCTGGACAGGTAAAGCTGCTTACTGAGCATGCCTGACAACCTGGGCTCCACCCCAAAGAGCACAGAAAGGTGGAAGAGAGGACCAACGTCACTAACTTTCCTCTGGCTCCCACACTCACGCCCCCCACACATAATAATACATAAACCACATGTTTAAACTCTAATGCATTAAGCAATTAGCCAGAGGCATGCGATGGACGGCTCTCAGCAGGCAACATTTCTAAGTCTCGTTCTCCACCCAGGCAGCTCTGCTGCTCCCAGAAGCCCTTATTAGAATATCAGGAAGAAACAACCACATACTGACTCAGTGGGGGAGCGGGAGCCCGGGGATGGCCTGTGTCCAGCGGCCACAGGACAGCACTAAGGTCTCTTCACCTGAGGAATGCTTTCTCCTAAAGCTCTTAACCTGGGCAGAGCTGTGACACAGGGGAGATGCCTTTCAAAGAAAAATCTGAAGTGGTTACTGCACCCTGAAGGGTAGAAATATGAAGGAAAGATAAATCTGTTTTTGTTAAGATCCCAAGTGTGGGATGGGGAAACAGTCTTGTGAGAACAGGTGAGGTTAATCCACTAGAAAACAAACCACCTCGTGCGGGAGTTTGATTGTTGCCAGCTGAAAAGATCCCATGAACAGACTCTGGGAGGAGATATATAAATGAGCCCAGAACTGCAGGCGGGGCCTTTGGAGACTTGGGATAGTTTTGGCTGTTCGTTGCTACACTTCGAGACGCTCCTAGAAAGAACCACTCAAGGGACGGCTTCAGGGCTCCAGGCTCCAGCAGAAGAAATCCTGCTGATTACACCAGAAGCATCGTTCCTCGGAACTGATATCCTTACGGTTTTGTTATTCTTTAATCCTCTTTTCCTGTTGTTTCGGTTAGTCGGGTTATAAGGGACGTACGCTCAGTTAATAAATTTGTAATAAAATATATTAGTTAAGAAAACTGAACCAAGAGAAATAAGCATGAGAAAATGGCAGCATGTCGCTGTTTCCCCATCCTGGTCTAGTCAGCACTGGCAAGAATTTTTTAAAAACAAATACTTGCTGGGCAGTGTTGGCACAGGCCTTTAATCCCAGCACTCGGGAGGCAGAGGCAGGCAGATTGCTGTGAGTTCAAGGCCAGCCTGATCTACAAAGCAAGTCCAGGGCAGCCACGGCTACACAGAGAAACCCTGTCTCGAAACCCCCTACCCCCAAAACAAAACAAAACAAAACAAAAAAAACACCAAAAAACAGATACTTGCCAGGCAGTGGTCAGGCACACCTTTAATTCCCAGCATTTGGGAGGCAGAGGCCAGCCTGGTCCCTCACTAACTTTAAAGTAGACAATGAGGCTGGAAGTGTAGGTTAGGGCCGGAGTGCTTGCCTAGCATCTCAGCACCGCAAACACAAACCACCACTAAAAAGCCAACAGTAAACACTCCATCACCCCAGGCTAATCAAGTTACTTACTACACAAGGGATGTTTTGTCAAAGTGTGAACCTTTAATTAATACTGTTTATGTCTTGGTGTTTTGTTTTTGCTTAGACTTACTTTATTTGTATGAGTATTTTGCTTCCCTGTGTATATGTACACAACACACATGAGTGCCTGGTGCCAAAGGAGCCAGAAGAGGGCCTGGAGATCCTGGAACTGCGGTTATTGATGGTTGTGACTGCTAAGCCATCTTGCCAAGCCTGAGTATATTATTACTTTTTATCTTTTTTTTTTTTCTTATAGAGTTTCTCTGTGTAGCCTGCTCTTCTGAAACTCGCTTTGTGGACCAAGCTGGTTTTGAACTCAGAGATCTGCCTGCCTCTGACTTTTGAGTGCTGGGATTACAGGTGCGCTCCGCCGCCACCACTTGGCTGAGGAAAGTAGTACTCCAGCCCAACTACCGTGATGATGACTGGTCTGTGTCTGGTGCCCAGGACAGGTCCCAACACACAGAACTACATCAAAACCATTTGAAGGAAGGGTAAAGTTCGCTCTGCAGAAGCCAGCGGCTTCCATAAAGTACAGGAGAGGAAACCAACCTTAGTAAGTCACATGACAGGTCCTGACCCTCAATAAAATGAGACAGTCCACCCTCAGCCACCAGGTCCACAAGGGAAGCAAATGCCCCACTGCTACCCTACATGCCACAGATACACAAAGATGGGTCAAAGTGTTACTCAGGTCAAACATGGTGATGAAGCCTGTAACATGAGTTCAAGGCCAGCCTGGGTTACAGAGGAAGCTATGTCAAAATACTCAAGCTCGGACAAAACTCTGGGTTCAACCCCCAGCACTCAGAAGGTGAAGGTAGGACGATCACAAATTCAAAGTCTCAGCTACACCCTGAGTTCAAGGCCAGCCTGGGATATATGCAATCATGTCTTAAAAGGCAAGTAAGTAGGGTCTGGGGTGATGGCTCAGTCAGTAGAGTACTTGCCATGCAAATGCAAGGACCTGAGCTTGTCCCCAGCACCCACATAAAAACACTGAGGCTGGTGGCAAGGACCTGTAACCCCAGCACTGGGGAGGCGGAGACAGGGGATCCCTGGGCGTGTTGGTCAACAAGCCTAGGCAAATCCATGAGCTCCAGGATGAATGAGAGACCCTTTCTCAACAGAGCTGAGAATGACTGGGAAGGTATCTACTGTAAGCAAAAATACTACTCAAAATGATTTTTTTCTCAGTCCAAAATTTATCACGTTCTTTTCAATGATCCTCTCAGCACCATGTGACAGAATCCCTCGAGGCTGCTCTGTAAGTAGATGCTGCCCAGGCCTTTCTAGCTGCTGAGCTATCCCAACCCACCTCTTCCACAAAACATGCTGCAACGCCTTCTCGGAGATGGAAGGAAGGGTGCTTCTTGGACTGGAGAGATGATTCAGTGGTTAAGAGTAGTTGTTGCCCTTGTAGAGGACCCAGTTTTTTTGTTTTGGTTTGGTTTTTCATTTTATTTTATTTTTATTTTTTGAGACAGGGTTTCTCTGTGTAGTCTTGGCTGTCCTGGACTCGCTTTGTAGACCAGGCTGGCCTTGAGCTCACAGCGATCCGCCTGCCTCTGCCTCCCGAGGGCTGGGATTAAAGGCGGCAGCCACCACACCTGGCTGAGGACTCGGTTCCGTCTCAGCACTCACCTCACATGGTGGCTCATGACAGCCTGTAACTCCGGTCTCAGGGCATCCTACCACCTCACTGACCTCTGAGGGCACCAAATACATGTGGTGCATATACACACACGCACGCATGCAGCCAAAATATTCTTGAAAAAAAGAAAATGCTGGGCCTTTCTTCCCCAACCGGGATGCTGTCCTACCCCTGGAGGGGCCATAGTCTCAGAGTCTGCAGCACCAATTTACTAAACACCTTAAGCTTTTACAGAAGCCAGGGTTTGGGAGACACTAATGTGAGAATGGGACTGAGGCCCACCCACGCCCTTGAGGCGTCATGCTCAGAGGGGGACCAGTCTACACCCAGAGCAGAGAAATACTGACACTAACAAGTGGTACAGGAGGAACAGTAAGTGAACGACACATGCTAAACATGCGACCTGGCCACATCGACACCTTAAACATGCGACCTGGCCACATCGACACCTTAAACATGCGATCTGGCCACATCGACACCCTAAACATGCGATCTGGCCACCTCGATACCCTAAACATGCGACCTGGCCACACCGACACCCTAAACATGCGACCTGGCCACACCGACACCTTAAACATGCGACCTGGACACATCAACACCTTAAACATGCGACCTGGCCACATCGACACCCTAAACATGCGATCTGGCCACATCGATACCCTAAACATGCGATCTGGCCACACCGACACCCTAAACATGTGATCTGGCCACACCGCAGTTACTTACTTAGGACACCCTAATTACCATGAAACCCTGACACGCTCGTCATTAAAGATGCTGGCTTATGAGTTTTATCACAACATGGAACTCATATTGAGCGCACCAGCTCTATCCCTGCCACTCATGTAGCATGCCTGCTTCCCTGCAATGCACAACTCGATAAAGACCCTGAGTAGACAAGGACACGCGCTGCTGCAATGGCGCTCACCGTTCTGCACACAGCCATGCTCTAGAGCGCCAGGGACTCCTCAGCACACAATACAGATTCCAAGGCAAGAAACATGCCTGTCCCCAGGGCTTCTGTGGACACTGGCCTACTTACTGGACTGAGGTTTCTCAGCCCTGCACAGCATTGTCCTCCATTCTAAACTATCAGGGATCCATGGTGACAGGATAGAGAGATGTCAAATGTGGATGACCCTCCACATGAAGGGTCTGGTCTGTCTCTTGTGGCCTCTCAGAGTTAGGACACTCAGGATCACAGATCACAAAGTCCTGGGGACTTGTTTTTGCCTGTTTTCTTTCTTTTTTAAATTAAAACTACGGGTTTTTTTTTGGGGGGGGGGGTTTTAGTTTTTCTCAAGACAAGGTTTCACTGTGTAGCCCTGGCTGTCCTGGACTCACTCTGTAGACCAGGCTGGCCTCGAACTCACAGAGACCTGCCTGCCTCTGCCTCCTGAGATTAGAGTCATGTGCCATCACACCTGGCTTGGTGTTTTTTGTTTAAGATTTATGTTTTTAGTTACATGTACATGTGTCTATGTGGGTATGAGAAGGTGCCCACAGAGGCCAAAGGCACCAGAGACCCCTGGAGCAGGAGTTCCAGGTGGTTTGAGCCAAGTGACACGGGTACTGGAACCAAACCCAGGTCCAAAGCCGTTGCTCCTAGTTTTGCCTTTTCTAGATGTCGTCAGTGCCACCTGCATGGTCATTATAAGTCTGGCACGAGGCTGGGAGCATGGGACCCCACTCCCACCCTGCTGTCATCCTGGGTGTGAGGAAAGAGCTGCTCCAGCACAGCTCAGACCAAAGAAGAGACAGGGCAAGCTGTACGCCTGATGAAGCTCACACGCAAAGCCGCTGCACAGGAAGCGCTCACAAGGCTTTTCCCTGTCAGTGAACAAATAGCCATGCCACATCCTGACATAGGTGAGGGAAGGCCGGCCACGGGCCCACACGGCTCCTCTGTGGAATAGCCACAGGAAGATTGTTTATACGTAGCCATAATAAACAAAGAATAAAAAACCAAAACAAACTGAAAGACTGATTCATTCGCTTGTGCTTGAAGGTTCTCATTAGGCCAGGTGTGGTGCACACGCCTGTAATCTCGGCATTCTGGAGGTAGAGGCAGGAGGACCTCTGTGAGTCTGAAGGCAGCCTGGGTTATGTAGCAAGTAGAAGGCCTGCTTATCTACAAACTCCCATGCGTGGCAAACTAAAAGAGGGGTTTGAAAACAAGAGCGAAGGGGCTGGAGAGATGGCTCTGCGGTAAGAGCACTGGCTGCTCTTCCAGAGGACCCGGGTTCAATTCCTAGCACCCACAAAGCAGCTCACACCTGTCTGTAACTCCAGTTCCAGAGTTTCTGACCCCCTCACACAGACATACATGTAGGCAAACCACTTATGCACAATAAAATATCTTTTAAAAAAAGAAAGCAAAAACTGCCCCTCAAGAAGGAAAAGAATTTTGTTCCAGTTATGACCCACAAAAACTCAGACCTTCCCATAATCCCACCCTGCAGTTTTGCAACCAACGTTGTCATTGAAAATGAATTCTCAATACAAAGCAAACTGCAGTCATATGGCCGCTGCTCCTCCTCCCGAGCGATGCTCTAGCCTGGCGTCCTCATGCCTCCAGCAGGGCGGTCAGCATCTTGCCCACAAACCCTTTCCATCTCCCTGACCTGGGTGCCCATCATCGCCATCGCTGTAAACCCAGCGCCAACGGTGCTCACGTGCCGCCTCGGCTCTGCCTCCTGCCGCGCGCCATACTCCACAGCTCAGCCTTGCCCTCATGGCCTCACAGCTTCTCAGTGTGTCCTGCTCCCCTGCGGCTGGGGCAGCTCCTTTGCCTTAGACTGTCCCAGGCCTTTCCTGTTCCCAAGGGAAGGAAGCCCCTCCACAAACTTCTACTGCGCAGGATCACTGCTCTCTCTCTCTCTCTCTCTCTCTCTCTCTCTCTCTCTCTCTCTCTCTCTCTCCCCCCCTCCCTCCTTCCCTCCCCCCCCCCTCTTTCTTGCCCTGGCTTTCTCTCTGTGGCTCCTCCAGCCAGCAAGGTGATCTGGCACAAGCAAGGCACTCATTAAGTAAGGAAACTGCCAACTGTCCTTTGGCTCCACATCAGCACAATTCCCCCACCTCCCCAGAGAGTGGCCAGAGCTTTGATCAACATTGCACTTGGAAACGCAGGCTGGGTGCTAACTGCTGCTACTGGGAGAGGCTCTAAGGCAGCTCTGTATTTGGCTGCTCAGGACACAAAGCTGGGTGCAAAGGAGGCATGGACGGTGGGATGCGCTTGAACAGTCACATACACCCAGGACAAGGTGTTCTCCAGGTACCTCATGTGCCTGGAAATGTGTCAGCACATGCAGACCTTCCCCTCCCCCATCCACTGGACTGCACAGACCTAAGTGCATGGTGGAGAAACAGGCATGTTTCTAGAGAACCCCCAGGGCCAGAGGACAAGACAGCAGCTCCCTCAGGGAGGCGCTCTGGGCTGGGGTGCTGGAGTGGACTCTGGAGTACACGGATCTACACGTGCACTACTCGCGTCCTCAACTGCACTCTACCTCTTTTTCTCTTGCAGCACCGGGCATCCAGTTCAGGACCGTGCATGCTAGTCAATGCTCTTTACCACTGAGCTGCACCGCGAGCCAGAGGCAGCGCAAAAGCCACGGCTACGGGGCTGGAGAGAGGGTGCGTGCTAAGGGCAGTGGCTCATGTTTCCCATGCCCTCCCATGGTGGCTCCCAACCATCTGTGACTCTAGGCAAGGGATCCAATGTCCTCCTCCAGCCTGTGACAACACCAAGCACACAAGTGGTGCACATACATACACACAGGCAAAACACCTATACACACTAAAAGAAATAAATTAATAGATTTTTAAAAATAAGATAAGACAGGCCAGGTGTGGTGGCGCACCCCTCCAATCCCACCACTCTGGAGGCAGAGGCAGGTGGATCTCTGAGTTTGAGGACAGCTAAGGCTACACAGAGAAACCATGTCTCGAAAAAACCCTCAAAATAAAATAATAATAAGATAAGCTTGGAAATCAAGTCCACACCATGTGCTGGAAATATCTTGGCCTGAGCATGTTTCTGTGGTAGGTTGTGGACACATACCCAGGATGACAGCACGCAGAACAGTGTACACAGTAAATGCCTCTCGACGTCCCAACAGCACCGAGGAAACTCTTAATACAGCACTTTGGTAAATAAAATTTACTTAAGCCGGGAGCAGTGGTGCATGCCTTTAATCCCAGCACTTGGGAAGCAGAGGCAGGTGGATCACTGTGAGTTCGAGGCCAGCCTGGTATAAAAAGTGAGTCCAGGACAGCCAAGGCTACACAGAGAAAGCCTACCTCAAAAAAAAAAAAAAAAAAAAGTTTTTTTAATTACTTCAGAAAGTTACTAGGGCCATGATCACGTGGTTACAGTGCGTCTTTCCCAACAACAGGGGCAGAGAAATCCACAATCCTGCTGAGACTGTTTTAACTGCTCAGTTCTCCCCAAGCTATACTCCCTGAGGCCTAGCATTCAAGGCCACTCAACCAGCAGCCTCCCTTCCGCTAGTCAGGAGCCTCCACCGCGCTGGCTGGGCTCGCAGGCCTGTCTGTCCTGTGCCAGCCCCTCCCTCCTCCACCCAATCCCCTCAGTTGTCTGGATGCTGCAGTGGCAGGGTCCAAACTCTACCTCTTGAGAGAACACTGCATGGTAGAAAAGGAAAGGGCTTCCAGACTACCCTCGACCAACAGCCACCTCCTCCTCCACACTCCTCAGCACTGACAAGTCACACCCACAACCAATGGCTGCGCACCCAGCACACTTGACCTCCTCTGTGTAAACAGTAACAGTCTTCAGCTGCCCTGCTACGCATATTTCATCACTGACCCTCCATACAGTCTCTTAGGAGAGCTCTTCCTTTTGATTTCTTTTTTTTTTTTTTTCTTTTTTTGGTTATTTTGGAGAAAGGGTCTCATGCAGCCCAGGATAGCCTTAAATTCACCATGTAGCAAAAGATGACCTTGAACTCCTGATCCTGCAGCCTTCACTTCCCAAGTTCTGGAATTATGACACACCACACCTGGCTGAGAAATTCTATTATAGACAATGGAACTAAGACAGAAAACCTAAGAAAGTTATGTATATCTTCAACTAGCAGGTGGTGAAGACAAGGTCCCAAAGCCCAGGCAGTCTTGTTCTGCGTGGTTAAACCTACTCCTGGGGCTAACTGCTTAGTTAAGGTTTCTATTGCTGCGATGAAACATCATGACCAAAACACAAGTTAAGGAGAAAAGGGTTTATTTGACTTGCACTTCCATATCACTGCGCATCACCACGAAAAGTCAGGTCAGGAAGCCAAGCAGGGCTTGGCTCATGTTTCCCATGCCCTCCCAGGAGGCAGGAGCTGATGCAGAGGCCATGGAGGGGTGCTGCTCACTGGCTTGCTCCCCATGGCTTGCTCAGCCTGCTTTCTTATAGAACCCAGGACACCAGCTCAGGGATGGCACCACCCACAACAGGCTGGGCCCTCCTCCACTGACCACTAATTGAGAAAACGCCCTACAGCCGCATCTCAAGGAGACATTTTCTCAACGGAAGCGTCTTCCTCTCCGATGAGTCTAGCTTGTGTCAAGTGGACACAAAACCAATCAGTACAACTTTGCACATACCCACAGGACGGACACACACACACGATGCACACCTATAACCCCAACTCTGGAGAGGCTGACAGTAGGATATGGGAGGGTCAGCAAGGGCTCAACAATAAGACCCTATCTGAAAACATCTTTAAAAAGAGAATACTGCAAGCCGAGCAGTGGTGGCGCACGCCTTTAATCCCAGCACTTGGAAGGCAGAGGCAGGTGGATCGCTGTGAGTTCAAAGCCAGCCTGGTGTACAAAGCAAGTTCCAGGACAATCAGAGCAGTTACACAGAGAAACCCTGTCTCAAGAAGAAGAAGGGGAGGAGGAAGAAGAGGAGGAGAAGGAAAGGGGGGGGGGAGACAGAGAGGGTGTACAGAGAGACAGAGAGTGGAGGAGAGAGAGAGAGAGAGAGAGAGAGAGAATATTGCTAACCACCGGAAAGCAAAGCCATAAATACTGAGCTGTTTACTTAAAACCCTTCTGAAAGTCTGTGCTGCGTCTGCTAATGATGGCAAAATGAGCAGCTGAGGAGTGACTAGCACGGAAACGAGTCTCCAGCTGGATCTTATATGGACAATTACAGAAAAGCGACAGATTACAAGAGACAGATCCAGACTCTCTGCCAGTTCCCACATCTGAGCTGTGCTTATTGCTGGTAAAGTAATAGTGCATCCCACGACTGCTCGCTACACAGGACCCAGGGGCTGCCTCATAGCCTCTGGGCCAGTCTTTTCCAGCAGCCATGGGCTCTCCACCCAACAGACCCCGAAGACTGGGGAAGAGGGCTGCAGTCCTAGGCACATCTCCTGGCCTCTTTGAATTTCATCAGTATGATGGACACTAATGCTCTCACTGAAGAACTGAAGATTAAAACACAAAGGATTATGGAAAACAGTTTCCCATCTCAGCACTCCAGGCTTCAACTATGAGCCACAGTCATGTGACCCAGGCAGCTCAGAGTCTCGGCAAATCACTTTCTGGACAATCTAATTTGAGAACCCGAGGTCTAGTCGTGAAGCACTAGAAGGCGGGCGGGCCCTGAAACGGGAGAGCCGAAAGCGTGGCTGGACATAAGCACACACAAGTCTGGCTATAAGAGCACACGCACGCATACGAGAGCCAGCAGGGCGTGGTCACGAGTGTATGTGTGCACACGAGCACACACAAGCACAGTGTATGGATGTGAGCACAAAGTCACAGACCTCCAGCCTGTCGTTCAGACTCACGCCCTTGCACCCACTATGGCCACAGCAGTGTGCCGCTTCTGCCTGACCGAAGACTCTGCCTTTTCTCACAGGTAAGATTCATGACTCCATGAGCTTGTTGTGAGGAAGGTAAGACTTTTCTGAGAGGTGTCCCCTCGTCATGAGCCACATGAGCAACATCTCTCACACGCTCAAAAACACGGTCAGCTGGTGTCCAGGGACGGACATCACTTCATCCAATGTTCCCATATTCTGGACAAAAGGCAATGAATAGGAAGAAATGAGCTGACCTAATTTCACGTAATCAAAGTGGTCCACAGGGATTCTGAGTCCCAGTCTAGGGAAGAGGAAGGCCTCCCAGGTGCTCAGTAACTAAGCTGGAGCCAGTCCACCTGCGGTCAGCTCTAAGCTCCGCCCTTCCCAGCAGCCTGCGACCTGGCTGCACTGCACCCGCCTTCCCAAAGAGCTGATGAGAATGAATGTTGCTGGAAATACATGGCACAGAGCAAGGTATGTAAAAGCAACTGCTGTAGGAAAGTACATCAAGCCTTACTGAAGTCTCCAAGTGTTCTAACAAGTGCTGAGGTCCAGGGTTCAGGGGCTGCAGGGACTCCTGCTTCTGCCCCTCTCCCTTGTGGCTCTGGGCTGGACAACTTTTTGTTGTTTTTGTTTCATTATGTTTTGCTTTTCAGGACAGGGTTTTCTCGTGTAGCTCTGGCTGTCCTGGACTCACTCTGTAGACCAGGCTGTCCTGGAACTCAGAGATCCACCTGCCTCTGCCTCCCCAGTGCTAGCATTACAGACATGCGTCACCACCGCCCGGCCTGGGCTGGCCAACTTTAACCCCCTCTAACCTTTGCTGTTTTCATCTGTAAAGTGGAAACAACGACTGAGCAGGTGAACTATAAATAGTGATGCAGAGGCAAGCATAAAGAATGCAAAGGACACACACACACATGTACACGCCTATCTGCTGACACAACTACCTACAGTGGTCAGGAGAGCTGACAACCATGAACAGTGCAGGAAGAGCCAGGCTTTGCATCAAGTCTTATCTGGGAAGAAGACCACCCACAGGGCACTCAGCCAGCAGACCCAGTGAGAAGAGTCAACAATGGACCGGTTTCTTCATGCTCAGCCCAAGGACCAAGACGTCCATGGATGGGGAAAAACCAGGACTGGGCTCCTCTCCAGGCTGAGGGAAGAGCTAAGGCTGGGAGTGGTGGTGCACGCCTGTAATGCCAGCCTTGAAAAAGTGAAGGCAGGAGGGTGCGTCCACAGTCGTCCTCAGCTGCACAGCACGTTCCAGGCTGTGAGGCCATAGCACAACGAACGCAAAGTAAGTAAAGACGTAAGAGGAAACACCGGGAAACAAGTCTTCCTCCTCCTCAGGAAGTGGCCGGCCGAGCAGGCCTGTGAGCTTGCCTGCTACAGGACTTTTATAAATAGGGCTCAACTTTAACTTGCAGAAAAAGAAACTGGAGAAGGAACAGGGCTGAAGAAAAAGGGAAAGGAAATTACAATGACTGCTCAGGTAAAGGGAACTGAACAAAGACTGCTCCGTGTGGACAAACAGGGCTGGGGTACAGGCAGACCTCTGCCCCTACCAAGCACTGGTGTATGGTAGAAGTGTTGTCCCCAATAAACCGGGCTAGGTTTCCTGGTGATGTGACACCACTCTACACATCTCCTCACAAACAAGAATAACAATTTCCATTTTTAAGTCTTTGGTTTGCTGGAGGGTGGAGCCTCGGGCATGCTGCCTAGGCAAGCACTCTATCAAGGAGCTACACTCCCAGCCCTTTTTATATTTCTCAGTTAGTGGCAGGATCGTGCTAAGTTGCCCAGGAAGCCTTGCTTTTGTGATCCCCCTGCTCAGCACTCAGAGCAGCATTCACAAGCCTGTCTCTAGCTGGAATAAAGGGCTCCTAGGTGGGGCATGGGCCTCAGCAGTAGTGTTGGCCGAGAACGCGTGAGAGCGTGGGCTCCATCTCTAGTGGGGAAAATAAAATGTGCCCCTTGAAACTTTGAACTTTCTATACAATGAAAGGAATGTATATGGAATCTGCACAGATATGTAAAAATGAAAGCCCTGAACACCCAAAAGAAGGGATGAGTGAACAGGCACAGCGGCCCACGCCTGACACCCCAGCACCTGGGTGATAGAGGCAGGGGATCAGAAGTTCAATACCAGGCTCTGTGAGTTGGAGGCTACAGGGACCCTGTCTCTATAAGTAAATAAATAAACAAAATTTAAAAGGACAGCAATTTTTAAAATATTACTTTATTTGTCCTAGTTAAACACTTCCTGCCTTGAAAATGTAAGCTTCGTCCTGTGACGCAGTGCTCCGTGAGCACTCAGGGAGAGCTGGAAGAGTGTGCTCCTCTGTGCTTGCTGCTCGCGGCCTTCTTCTAAGCGTTTTGCCTTTGAATATGCGTAAGCCCTAAGCTGACCATTAAAACTCCTACTTTCAGGCTGGAGAGATGGCTCAGATGTTGGGAGCACCGGCTACTCTTCCAGAGGACCCAGGTTCGATTCTCAGCACACACATGATGGCTCCCACCAGTTTTGATTCCCACTCCAAGAGATCCAAAGGCCTTTATGGACACCAGGCATTCACGTGGTACACCAGACATACATACATGAGGGCAAACACACACACACACACACACACACATATATATATAAAATAATTTTAAAAGAAAAATTTTAATCCTAAGGGCTGAAGTCCAGATTCCAGCACTGACTTTAACAAGCTGGGCATCCTGCAAACCCCTGTAAATCTAGCTCCAAGAGACCCAACATCCCTTTCTCGTAACAAAGCAAAACAACAAGAACCCACTTTTGATTCGTCATGAGCACATGTGTATGTCCACGTGGGGACAGGTGCCGACTGCAGTCCTAGGAGTCGAGGACATGGTGCTGGGTCTCCTGGACTAGGGTTACAGGCGGCTGTGAGCTGCCTGGTGTGAGGACTGAGGACTGAACCGGGTCTCCTGCAGGAGCAGCAGAACTCTTAGCCACTGACGCTCCACACATGCTCTTGCCTCTGCAAAGGCACAGGCACATGACACACACATTTAGGAAGACAGACAGACAGACAGACAGACAGACACCCTAAACACCACAACACCCTATGCTAGGGACAGAGATACGCCTTAGCCAGTAAAGCTGCTTGACGCCACGCACAGCCTGAGGTCCCACATGGTGGAAGGAGAGTCCCTGCTCTTACAAGATGCTCTTTGAGTTGGTCACTGTGGCGCAGGCCTTTAATCCCAGCACTCGGGAGGCAGAGGCAGAGGCAAGTGGATTGCTGTGAGTTTGAGTGAGGCCAGCCTGGTCTATAAAGCAAATCCAGGATAGCCAAAGCTACACAGAGAAGCCCTGTCTTAAAAAAGCAAAAACAAACAAACAAATAAAATAAAAACACAGGCCAGGTGGTGGTAGTAGTACTCACCTTTAAATTCAGCACTCAGGAGGCAGAGGCAGGTGCATCTCTGAGTTCGAGGCCAGCCTGGTCTACAGAGCAAGTTCCAGGACAGTCAGGGCTACAGAGAGAATTCCAGTCTCAGAAAACAACCAACCAAAAAAATTAAAATAAAATAAAAACATGGACTAAAGATGGCTCGTAGTAAAGAGCTCTAGCTGTGCTTCTGGAGGACCCAGGTTCCATTCCCAATACCTACATGATGACTCACAAACATCTGTAATTCCATTTTCTAGAGGATCTGACACCCTCTTCTGGCCTCTGCACACACACTGTACACAGACATTCATGCAGGCAAACCACCCAAACACATAAAATAAAAAGAGAATCTTTTCAAAAAATAAAAATAACATTAATGTAACAAGTTTTTTTTCAAAGTTTTAAACCTACCTAACAAAAATCTTCATCACAGCTGTCCTAAGTGCAGAAAAATTAAAAAACCCTCATATCCCACTGCCAGCAAGGAGTTAAATGACACTTCCTAAATACCATAGACATTACAAGGCTCTTAAAACAAGGCGAGAGTATAGAAAATGACAAGGACATTTTCATAACATGTGATGTTAAAGTCTGACACAAGTTATTATCAGAATGATGTCATTTCCATTTTTAAAAAAGATTTGCCCAGAAAAAAATGTCCAAGTATGCACAGACAATTGCAACAGTCACAGCTTTGGGTGGTAGGATTATAAAAAACCCAAAACTGTGTGGGTGTTCTTGTGTTTTGAGATTTTTCTACAATAAAGCAGGGGTCTACACTCCTCAAACTAAAAAGAGGTCTCAGCCAAGCACAGCGGTGTATGCCTTTAATCACAGCAGCAGATCTTGGTGAGTTCGAGGCCAGCCTGATCTACACAGTGAGTTCCAGTGAGATCCTGTCTAGAAATAACCAGGCAACTAACAACTGAGCACACACAAATAAGCTGTGGGTTCACATTCCCTACGCCAGCACCAGTGAGCTGCAGGCCCTGTGACAGTGTGAACAGACACAGGCTGACTCACCACAGAAACATACTGTCCTAGCCACGCCACAGTCCACCAAGGGGCTTACATCACTCTCCCCGTGCCTTTCTTTGGGTTTCTATTGCTGTGATAAACACCAGGACCAAAAGCAACTTGGAGAGCAAAGGTTTTATCTCAGCCTACACTTCTGTGTCACATCCCATCATCGGGGAAGTCAGGGCAGGAACTGAAGCAGACATCATGGACAATGTTGCTTATTGGCTTGCTCAACCTGCTTTCAAATACAACCCAGGACCACCTGCCAGGGTGGTGCCCCCCACACACAGCAAGCTAGGACCACCTGCCAGGGTGGTGCCCCCCCACACACAGCAAGCTAGGACCACCTGCCAGGGTGGTGCCCCCCCACACACAGCAAGCTAGGACCACCTGCCAGGGTGGTGCCCCCACACACACAGCGAGCTAGGACCACCTGCCAGGGTGGTGCCCCCCCCACAGCGAGCTAGGCCCCTCTCATACTAATCATAAATCAAGAAAATGCAGCACAGAAGCCTCCGGTCTGATGGCAGGGTCTTTCCAGTTGAGTTCCCTCTTCCCAGACGACTCTTAGCCTGTGTCGGGTTGACATAAAAGCCAGCCAGCACACCCCTCAGCCCCCAAAGCCCACAATTCCAAACATTAACAAGGGATGGAAGACCTGCCACTCTGGTGTTTTAAAACTGAGATTCCTAGGATGGGCATGGAAGTGTGCACCTTTAAACCCAGCGCTTGGGAAGCAGAGATGCTGTTGGGGGTGTAGACTGAGAGCCGTCTCCTGCGAAAGCATCAGGAGCTGGTATTGTCACATACTATAAAGTTAAAATGACAACAGTGAAAGACAAGTCCTTCACAAGCACGCTCGTCGGTACAGCTCATCAAAGGTGGACGCAAGTGGCTCCCAAGGATGCTCCGAGCAGCGGCAGTCTATAACCTCTGGACACACGCTAGGCCATACATGCCTTGCGTAGTTTATTTTGACTCATCTGACATTGGAGAGATGGAGACCAGCCCAGGCAGACTCTACCTATGAGACCATAGGCTTGGAGAAACTTCCTGACCTGCCTTGTCACAAGCTGTGACTGATGTCCTGAGCTCCAGGGCAGCGGCCTGAAGGCAGCTCTGTCCCCATAGGTCACATCCTCCCCCACTGGCTCAGTGACCGCAGTGACAGGGCCAGCAGATACAGCTGGCTTTAAGACAGACAAGAGACTTATTTTAAAAGCTCCTTTTTGATTTGTAAACTAAATGAGCTTGATCTATAAATTACTGAGGAAGGATAAATTGGAAGCCCTACCATATAATTTCTTGGGCTGCCACCACTAACTCTAACCACACCAAAATTATTTGAGGATGCTCTATGGGTGCAACATATTACACGATGTAATTTTCTACACCACAGAAAAATCTCCCCATAATCTTTTAGAATCAATGTGGGAAACATTTTCCCAGGATGCTCCAAAAAGGAGCCCTTTCTCCTACCTGACGGGCAGTGTGGCTCCCAGGAACAAGTCCTCCATTGCCTACTTTTGGGGTTTCCTTGGTGTCTGTGCACCATGGAACCCAGTATTCACTTTCCTACCAAAAGCAGGGCAGAAATGATCTGGACCTTCCTTCTTGAAAACCCAAATTCACAGCTCCTCCGCGTGAGCAAACTTGGGAAGCGGATTGAAGGCGGTTTTCTGGAGAAAAACCTTTATCTACTTCATATGGAGGATCTTGGACTTGGGAGTGGAGTGCGGGGCTAGGGTCTGCTTGCCCCCGCCAGGCCGAGGATCTTAGACTCGGGAGTAGAGTGCGGGGCTAGGGTCTGCCTGCCCCCGCCAGGCCGAGGATCTTAGACTCGGGAGTAGAGTGCGGGGCTAGGGTCTGCCTGCCCCCGCCAGGCCGAGGATCTTGGGCTTGGGAGTGGAGTGCGGGGCTAGGGTCTGCCTGCCCCCGCCAGGCCGAGGATCTTGGGCTTGGATCTTTGCTGGGAGAGAAAATAATCTGGAGAGGGCCACTCCCTTTCTGCTGGTTCTGGTCCCTGCTATCTCCTGACAGTGAACAGCCGAGGCTGACCCGGACACAGGGGCTGACCCGGACACAGGTCACACTTCACACAGCTCTTCACCCTCTGAGGCTAGTGCAGGGAAAACTGAGCTCCACTGGAGGATTTGGAGAAAGGGGGAGCACAGCCTTAACTAAAAACAAACTGTCTTCTGCTGCAAACTGTCCTCCTCCGTGTAAGAGCTGTACTCTCAGCAGGGCACTGGTGGCACACGCCTTTAATCCCAGCACTTGGGAGGCAGAGGCAGGTGGATCTCTGTGAGTTTGAGCCCTGCCTATTCTACAGAGTGAGTTTCAGCACAGCCAGGGCTACACAGAAAAACCCTGTCTCAATAAAAGAAAGAAAAAGAAAAAAGAAAGAGTGGCACTTGCTAAATTGTTTTTTCTCCTAGGAAAGATCCAAGTCAAGCCCGGGCGGGACAGGCAGAAGCCAACTCCAGCCTTGCCCTGCGTTCCCAAGCCGAGATCCTAGAGGTAAAGTAGCACACAGCGCCAGAATTGCTACTTTGTTTTCTTTTTTCTTTGTCGTTTTGAACAAAGTAGCCATTCTCCTTTAGAGAAGGCCATACCCTACAGCAACTACAAAATTAGGGAAGAGGGCTGCCAGACAACAAAACCACACTTTAAAAAAAAGTATGCACGAAGTTCTTAGGAACAGAAAGGCCGCTCAGTCATTCAGAGCACTGGCTGCTCTTGCAGAGAACCTGAGTTCAGTGCCTGGCACCCACAGAGTGGCTCACAACCACCTGTGACTCAATTCTGGGGGATCCAGCCCCCTCTTCTGGCCTCCCCTGGGAAACATTTCATGTCCTTTGTGGGATTTTCCCCTTTGTTTGTTTTTATTTTTTCACAAGATAGTAGAGTAAAAAGGAGCTTAAAATCATATCCAGAGATACTGCCCATAGATTCCTGGACTTCCTCAGCAAGCCTCTGTGACCACAGAACTGCCCAGAGCCGAGATAGAGCCTCCTTCGTGACCAGCACCTCTGACTGGCCCTGTCTGACTGCCATGGACCTCGCTTAGCTGTCCCTTTCACATACGTCAACCCACGGCATGGGACTAACTTACAGTTTTAAGCAACTACCTGGTAAGTTTCTTTTCATCACTGACCTTTTGGCCTTTTAACCTAAATCTTACTGTATTCTCAGACATAAATCACTTTCCTGGACATCAGTAGTTTCACTATAAGCCTAAACACAGACAGCTGTTACAGGAAATTTTCATGTCTGCTATGTGCTTAGGGCTAAACACACCCAATAAAAAGTTTAAAGGTTTCTTGTCCCTTGCTCGAAGGCCTTGGTGTGGATCCATGAAACAGAAAACGCGTACCACACAAAGAAGAGACCGTGCAGAGCAGGATCTCTGTAGCACTGGACACTCTGGAGAACGAGCTAACCTACTGAGTATTCGTAAAGTAACAAAAATTATATTTGCACCATTTTGGATAGAAAGATTAAACATCTATGTACATAATCTCTATTTACTAGCTGAAATTCCTAACAGACAGCACTAAGACAGAGCAGGACAGCGCTGTGGGCCCACTCAGGTGTGCAGAGCTGCAAACGTCCATTTCCACAGCTTCAAACAACCAGGGGCAGGCAGGAGCACACTCCACTTTGTCAGTTTGTCACATGCATACTATACTACTATAAACTCTACTAGCGAACTGCGCACGCGTCAGGAGGGTTAATTCTCACATGGCACCTACTACACGCTAGATGAGATAATTTCACAGTGCACAATCTCTTGGCCTGAACAAAGCAGACGATGGGCACCCAGTCAACGAATGGCATTCCCATGTCTGCCTGATCAGGGCCTGTCCCTTGCTGACTGTTTCTAACCTGCCACTGCTCAAAGAAGAGATCACCAAACATGAAAGGACACCATTTAAAATGTGTCTAAGTGGAATATACCTGAAATCAAAGCACTCGGGACTTGGAAGACCAAGAATCAGAAGTTCAAAGTCATCCTTGGCTACAGATGAGTTCAAAGCCAGCCTGGACTACATTAGATCCTGTCTCTAAAATAAATGAATAAGCTTAGAATGAAACAGTATTTGCACATAGCAAGTGTACCATGACAGGCCGTGACGACCCGAGGCCAGCTCACAGTGGGTGCAGTGTGTTCACCGCATTTATTATCTATATGGGCAGAATCTATATGGCAGGTAACAGTACCCTTATCTTACGGAGAGTAAGGGTCAAAGTAGTTAATGTCTACACGTTAAGTGGTGGTCACTGATGGCAGCAGACTGTGAATTCAGGACCTATCTAGTGCTCTGTGCTGCATGGGGAGACAGTAAGTACACGGTGTCTGAAAACACTTTTCTAGTGGGGGGTCTTCTTGGCTGACATTATGACTCAGATGTACTCTCAATGGACGAGGACTGCAACAGGAAAAACCTCAGGGTGACAGATGACAGGCACCATAATCAACAGCAACTTGGCGAGGAAAGGGTTTACTTCAGCTCCGAACTCTCAGGTCACATTTGCACCCGAGGGAAGTCAAGGCAATGGACATGGAGGAAAACTGGAGCAGAAGCCATGAGGAACACTGCCTACCGGCCAGTCCCATGTGGCCTGCTCAGCCTGCTTTCTCACGCCGCCCAGGGTGGCACCACTCACAATGGACGGGGCCCGTGCCCTTCAATCAGGAGGCCTTTTCTCAATTGAGGTTCCCTCCTTTTAGATGACTCTAGCTTGTGTCAGTTGACAAAACAAACAAACAAACAAACAGCAGTAACAACCAAGCCAGCAAACAGACCGAAGAGATGAGCTGTGAAAGGCAGGCAAACAAAGGATGGGACAGTGAACTGCTGTCCACTACAGGCAGCATGTACACCCTAAAAGCTGGCAAGATCTTTGTGTATGAGGGCCATCACCGGCCGTGTGAGGCTAAGACCCGAGTAGAAGATGGTTCTGAGAGACCAGGCGTGCGGGGAGAGAAGGGAGCATTTTGTAACTCCAGCACACACACGAGGGAGATCGCTTAGCTGGGAAAGTGCCGGCCCTGTAGGCATGAGGACTCAAGTTCAATCCCCAGAACCATTATAAAAATGCCGGGAGTGGTGGAGTCTGCTTGTCACCCCAGGGCCGGGGGAGAAGCAAACAGGAGGGATCCAGAGACTGTCTGACCACATACACATGCATGCACACACACAGAATACATACAAACCCTTTGTGTAATGATCAGGGAAGGGGGTCATAAACACATGAGGAAACAAACACAGAAGCAGTATGCAACATCTATCTATGCTCACTGCAGCTGTAAGATCCTTAGGCTTCAGGAGAAAGGTAGGCTACAGTTTACTGCACTTAGCTATAAGTGAGGGTACATCTATCTGGGCTCACTGAAGCTACAGGTGAGGGTACATCTGCTGAGACGCGGTCAGCACGCCCAGCTACGGGCCCACAGGCTGCAACAGTAACTCAGCACATGAAGGACTCACTCACCAACCCTAGAGAGGGCACACGCTGACCACGAGGCCCCAGCCTTCCAGTAGGGTCATTGGTCATCCTCAACTGATGACACACACCCACTGCAACAAGGGCCGCAGGGGCCTGGGAGACTGGGACGCCCATTGGCATCTGTAGCCATGGGGGGGGGGCAGGTCCAGCAGCTCTGTGACCCTCGGGAATGGACACACCGATCCACACACCAAAGTAAAACCAGTGTGTTCCACAGACCTCACCACCGCGCTTACCTAGACAGCAGCTCGCTCTGGGCAGTGTTTCCTCTGCCTGAGGGAGTACCAGTAAGGATGCTGGACAGTCTAGGTCCCCCAGTGAGAGGGACTTCCAAATGTGGGTAGCTTTTCCCCACCTCTCAGACAGCAAAACTACAGGACGTAGGCCGGGCGTGGTGGCGCACGCCTTTAATCCCAGCACTCGGGAGGCAGAGATAGGCGGATCGCTGTGAGTTCGAGGCCAGCCTGGACTACAAAGCGAGTCTAGGACAGCCAAGACTACACAGAGAAACCCTGTCTCGAGAAAAAAAAAACTACAGGACGCTAAAAGAGTACAGGTGGAATTTAAAAGAAAAAAAGAAAAAGAAAAGTGGCCAGGTCTAGTGACGCACCTGGGAGGTGGGGGGGGGGGGGTCCTCTGCTAGTTAAAGGCCAGCCTGGTCTACATAATGAGTTGCAAGCCATGGCTACATAGTGAGGCACTGAATAAAAAAGAGAAAAAGAAAACAATGTGTTCCGTGTTTATTTACTGAACACCTGTGTGCAGCCTAGTTTTAGACCAACTTGACACAAACTAGAGCCTCCTGAAAGGAGGGAGCCTCAATTCAGAAAATGCCTCCATAAGATCTGGCTGTAGGGCATTTCCCTAATTAGTGATCGATGGGGGAGGGCCCAGCCCACTGTGGGTGGGGCCATCCCTGGGCTGGTGGTCCTGGGTTCGCTGAACAAGCCATGAGGAGCAAGCCAGTGAGCAGCACTCCTCCACGGCCTCTGCATCAGCTCTTCCCTCCAAGTTCCTGCCTTGTTTGAGTTCCTGTCCTGACTTCCTTCAGTGGTGCACTGTGGTGTGACAGTGACAGTGCAAGCCAAATAAACCCTTTCCTCCCCCAGTTGCTTTTGGTCATGGTGTTTCATTGAAGCAACGGTGACCTTAACTAGGAGACCCTGTGACACTGTCTCCAGGCATTAACACAGCATGAGAAAGACTGTCACTAGGGGAGACCTAGTGGATACATTCTTATTTACCTCTAAGCGCCCCCCCCCACCGCCCCACTACTCGAGCCCCCAAGCGAGAAGTTCCCCGAGAAGGCCATGAGCAGCAAATAGGTCTCCTTTCTCTGCCCCTGATGAGGGTGTGCTGCCCTGGAACATCCCCCACTATAAGTGACCTACCCCCAAACCTTCACAGCACCTTCCCCTGAGGGCTCTGACCTCTAACCATGCCAGGGCGACATCTGTACTCTGAAGTTCCAACCACTGACAGTGAGGATCACCAATTTATTTAGAAACTGACCATCCCCTAAGAAGATGGCTCTGTCCGAAAAGTGCTTGTTCAGCAAACAGGAACCCCTGAAGTTGAGGTAGCATCCACGTTTAAAGGAGGAAAAAAGAAAAAAAGCCAACGACAGTGGCTGTAACCCTGAGTCCTGGGGAGGGCAGAGGAAGGGGGACTCCAGAGTGCTTTTTAAAATCTCCCCGAAGAGTTGAGGGTTGAGATTCAGTACTGAACACTTGGGCTTCCTGGGTCGAAGCTCACCAAGCTCACTCACACCGAGGTACATGAACTGATAGGGAACAAAAGCTAACGCAGTCACTTCTAAGTGAACTTCCACTTCTTAAAAACCTCAAAAGAACAAGGAAGGAAAAGAAAACAGCTACGAAAGCGCTGCTGAACCAACACATTTTGGGCTCTCTGACAGAGCATTCCAATCTCCCCTGTAAGCTACAAAGACCGTCGTCGTCCCCCCCAACCACCACCACCGAAGCCTTGCAGCCCCAGATCCAAGTGTCTCACAGATCTCAGAAAGTTGAACGCACCTCAGTTCCCCCAAGAAAGTATTTCCAACCCTTGGTTTCTTACCGATTAAGTCCCCAGGGGAAACGAGCATATGCCTTTTGGACGAACGCAGCGAGAATGACTACACGGAAACGGAACACTGAGCTTCAGGCGCAAGGGGGGCTCAAAGACTGAACACCTCGTGCGCGCTCAATGCAGAAGCAATTTAAAAAACAAACAAAAGCCGGGTCCCAACACACCCCGGCGAAACGTTCCAAGTTCCTATGAGAAGGAAACGAGAACGTGCTCCGGCAGGGGAGTCGCGAGGCTCTACACGGCGTGGGAGTTCCTGCAGGGTGTGAGAGGGATTCCGCGAATTCGGTCTGCTCTCAAGTGGCTTTTGTGAGAAGCGGCAGCTGGCACCCCACGGCAGGCGAGGGTGATGCCGAGCTGTGCCATGCGGCGCGGGCTGCCACCTGGGCACTCCCCCCATTCTCCGCAGCGGGCGACGCCAGACGCGAGAGCCCGGCCTGCGCCGCGCGCGCCTCGGGAGCCGCGACCTCTCCAGGGATCCCGCGCCGTCCAGGCTGCGAGCCCCGCCGTGCGCACTCACCTCAGCAGACTGGAGAGCGGGTGGCTGGAAGATCCGAGGCCGCCGCCCCCGGAGCCGCCGCCGCTACCGGAGCCGCCGCCGCCGCCGCCGCCGCTGCCGCCGAAGCCGGAGGAGAGCCGCTTCCCGGACAGCAGCTTCTCCACGGCCGGGAGGTGCCCGGTGCGGGCCGCCTCCAGCAGCTCCTGCTCCTTCCCCATCCCCAGGACCGCCACCCCTCGGAAACCCCACCCGGGGCCGCGCAGAGCCCGCTCCGGCTCCCAAACTTTCCGTCTCCGGGCAACGAACCCCTCAAACCAGCCGGGGACGCCACCCCCTCTCCCCCCCGCCCCCCCGCCTCCTTGGCCTCCCTACCCCCCCCGCGGCGCGTCACTTCCGGGATCCGGCGTCACGCGTCACCGCGCCCCCGCGCCCCGCCCCCTTGCCCACCTAGTGGGCGGGGCTCCGTGCCGCCGTGCAGGTGACTGAAGGTTTAGGAGCTTAGCCAAGGCTCGCGAAGCGGAGACCTGCGGCGGAGATGGGGTCCCCGCCCAGAGCACCCGCCCTTTCAGCAGGTGGGAGAGAACACACGCGCCCCACCTGTCGGAGCCTCCTCAAGTGCTCTCCTTCCCAAAGGTGTGGGACCTCATGGGACTGGAAATACTGTGATTTGTCCAGGCGCTGTAGAAACAAAAAGAAATTTGGTAACGTTTACCTGTGTTTTCAATTCTGTTCAAGACGCCTAGATTAAACACGGAATACGCAGACATGAAAAATCCCGCCCCCTGGTGCCTCCGTGTGGGAAGACCGGAGAGTTTTGAAACAGCAGTTGGCCGGGCGGTACTACACACGCCATTTATCCCAGCACTCGGGAAGCAGAAGTTGGTGCGGCTCTGTGAGTCTAAGGGCCAGCCTGGTCTACAAAGCAAGTTACAGGCTAGCCAAGGCTACATAGTGACACACTATCTCAAAAGGAGGGGCCGAGAATGGCTGGAGAGGTGGGTTAAGAGCACTGGCTGCTTTGTCAGAGGATCTGGGTTTGATTCTCAGCACCCACACGACGCTGTCACAACAGCGGAACCAACACCCCCTCCTGTCCTTCCAGGACACCGAGGAAGCGTGCGGTGCACAGACATACATGCAGCCAAGACGCCCATACACATGAAATACATTTTTTTAAGAAAAAAATTTAAAGCAGTGTCCTCGTTCTTCAAGTGAAATAAATGGTCAGAAGAGACCTTCCTCTTAGTTGTCGTGAGATTCAACAAACATATTTTAAAAGTCAGCTCTGGGAAACCAGTCCCAATTTTGAGTATTAGTGGACTGGGCGGGGGATGTAATTGGGAAGGGGCGACTGTTTTTTTTTTTTTTTCTGGTTTTTCTCCGGATATTACTAACCCTGTTCTGACTCGAGGCAGGTAGCCAATGGTTGAGGCGCTGACTGAAAGCGTTGGATACGTTCTGCTGCAGCTAGAGATGCCTGCGGAACAGAAGGGAAGCCGTAGCGACTCCCTGGTGAATTGGAAAATACGAGGTTGGGTCCCTGCTGGAAGTTGTTCAGTACAAAGCAGCAGCTAACAGTCAGGCTAAGTTTTCTCGTGTCCCAGACTTTGCGCTGAAAGAGTCAAGTTAAGGGAGAATTAATTTCCTTGCATTTCTAGAAAGGAGAAGGAAAAGAGGCCTCTCAGCAAACGGATATGCGCTCTTTCAAGGACGCTTCTTCACTAAAGCAGAAGATCCACGTTTCTACATTGCTTTCTCGCTAAATCAAATTCAATTTAAATGAATCCCTTGAGTTGTCAACGCACTTCTGAAAATGACCCATCCGAGGACCGGTGGGAGTGACGTCATCTCGGCGCGACGACAAGACATAAGCACCAGCTCTACGGACCAGCTAGTCGTCCTTCACTCCTCAGTCTGGCGGTGCTGCCATCGCCTCTGGGCCGCTTCTACCGCGATGGACAACACTGGGGAGTCGCCCACAGACAAAGGCGGAGAGCCAGGGGAGTCAGAGGAGATGAGGGCTACTCCTGGGGCCCCGGCGGCTGCCGACACTGAGGGGATCCCGGAGGAAACGGACCGGGATGGAGACGCGGACTTGAAAGAAGCCGCGGCAGAGGACAGCGAGGTAGGTGCGAGCTTGGCCAGGCTGAAGGATTCCCGGGTTGCGTTTCTGACTGCTTCCCGGATTCCAAAGCTAGGAGAACCAGGATTCGTTACGACTCTTTGTTAGTGTGCAACCTTGAGGGGCCGTGGAGGGGACAGGAAGATGTTGTAGGTGGCGCTTAGTCCTGGCCGCCAAGCACCGAGCTCAGTTGTGGTACGTCGAACCAGTGTCCTGGGGGTTAAATTCCAGGGCTTTCGGAGCCTGATCAAAACCATCGGCAGTGCCGTTTCAAAAAGCTAAGCATCGTAGCCTAGTTGAGCCTCTGTTCTTCAGGCTCCGTTTCCGCACGGTTCACTCTGTGTGGCCCTGGCTGTCGTAGAAGTCACTCTGTAGACCAGGCTGGCCTCCTCAGACATCCGCTTGACTACCAAATGCTCGGATTAAAGGCCTGTGCCGCCACTGCCTGGCATGAATTTCTTTTTAAAGGAACCATTAAATCTTATTAATGAGTTTTGATGTTATTAAGATTTTACAGCAAGTTGGTCAGGACACAGTTTGGATTACACTTGTCATGAATACAATACATATAGGTGCTTATGTGAAGAGAAATGTAAGTAATAAACATCTTCAGAAAGTTTTTAGCTTAGGTCAAGCAGGATGGCTCGGCAGGTAAAGGCGCTTGCTGTGAAAGCCGAGGAACTGGAGTTTGAGCCCAGAGCCCACATGAAGGGAGATGAGAACCATCTCCACAAAGCTGCCCTGTGGTTTCCACTTGCAAATCCACACACACGATGCATGCATAACTTAAATTTTTTTATTATATGAGGTTTTTTGTTTTGTTTTGTTTTTTGTTTTTGGGTTGTTTTTTTTTTGTTTGTTTGTTTGGTTGTTTTTTTTTTTGGGTTTTTTTTGGGTTTTTTTTTTTTTTTGTTTTTTTTTTTTTTTTGGTTTTTTGAGACAGGGTTTCTCTGTGTAGCATTGGCTGTCCTGGACTCGCTCTGTAGACCAGGCTGGCCTCGAACTCACAGCGATCCGCCTGCCTCTGCCTCCCGAGTGCTGGTGCCTGGGTGTATTTGTTTGCCATGTATGTGACTGGTCCCTGTGGAAATCAGAAGAGGGCATCACATCCTCTGAAACTGAAGTTACTAGTGGTTGTGAACTGCCATATGGGTGTTGGTACTGAAACCCGGGTCCTCTGTAAGAGCAGCCGATGCTCTTAACCTCTGAGCCATCTCTCGGTTCTTAGTTTAAACTCGGTATGGTGGTACAAATCGATAATCCCAGCAAGGAGGCTGAGGCAGGACAATTCACAAACTGGAGACCAGGGAGTGTTGGGCCGCCACCAGGTTAGGCTACAAAGCGAGATGTTGTCTTCAATTACAAAAGAAAAAGAAGTTCCCAAACTGGGCGTGGTGGTGCAAGCCTTTGCTCCTAGCACTCAGGAGGTGGAGGCAGCCTGTTCTACATAGAGAGTTTCAGGACAACAAGGTAGAGAGACTCACTCTGTCTCAAAAAAAAAAAAAAGTCTCCAATCTAGCAACGGGAAAGACGTCATGAACCAGTAGAGAAAACAAGAACAGACATGCTGCCGTATGAGGAAGGCTGCCCTGACACCTGCAGCGAGGGCAGAGCGCGGGCCCAAACGAGAGCGGCTATTTGGATCGTTGGCATTTTCCCCTCACTGTGGTAAGCAGATACAGGACCTCTATGTGATCATGGCTAAACTGGAAAGCAGGATTATTCATTTTCTCTCCTGGCTGGACTCTAAAGGAGAGCTAGATGGCTTCATATGCTGGTGGTGTAGGCAGTGCCTAGAACCAGACAGCTACTGCATAGACAGGTTTGCTGGGCTGGCCTTGCCCAAGCCTGAAAAGTGTACGAAATATGTAATGAGAATTTGTATCCCTCTTCCTCCCAGCTCAAGAGTCAGGACGTCTCAGATTTAACAGCCGCTGAGAGGGAAGACTCATCACTACTTACTCCTGCAGCCAAAAAACTCAAACTAGACACAAAGGAAAAAAAGGAGAAGAAGCAGAAAGTGGACGAAGATGAGATTCAGAAGATGCAGTGAGTCACTAATTGTCCCTATGAGTCACTAATTGTCCCCATGTCAGGGCTCTAACTCAGGTGCACATCCACTCTTGCTTACCTTTTTTGCTCATTTGCTTTTGAGATAGAGTCTCCTGAGGCTTAAGTTAGTCTTGAACTTCTGATCCTTCTGCCTCAGCCTCCTTGGTGCTGAGATCACAGGCATGAACCACTATGCCTGCATAGAATTTCAGGCCAGCAAGATGCCAGGTGAAAGGGCTTACCACCAAGCCTAATGACCTGAGTTTCATCCTGGGATACCACATGGAGTTCATGAAGGAGAGAACAAGTTCCTGGAATTTGTCCTCTGACACAGGCATGCTCCTTACACAATAAATACATAAATGTAAGGGTATTAAATAATTTCTTTTTCAAAATGCTGTCTTTATATTACATTTGGTCAGTGTTTCCCTTATCAATAATAATACAACAAACTCATTATTTTCTTCAAAAAGCTTGATTTTATTTTCTGGTTTCAATAATATGGGCTCATTGCAAATAACGCAGAATATCCTGCCCCAAAGGGGGTGGAGGAAGAGAAGCTATTGGGATGTGCTTGTGCAGACAGAATCGCATAAATATTAGTGCTTCCTGGCTGCACTGCATCGCACCTGTTCTTGAATTACACTGTGAAGCCCTCTATTCTGGTCAGGGTTTTTACATTTTTGTTTCTTTTAACAATGTTGAGTTACATGTTTGGGCACATCTTTACATCTTATCCATTTCTTTCTAAGATAAACTAGTTGTATTTGTTGTGGTGGTGGTAGTGGTGGTGGGTCCCCCCCACCCCACCCCCAGACAGGGTCTCTCTGTGTAGCCTTGGCTGTCCTGGACAAACTTTGTAGACCAGGCTGGCCTCGAACTCACAGTGATCAACCTGCCTCTGCCCCCCAAGTGCTGGAACTAGTTGTATAAACACTAGTATGCGTGCTTTCTAAGGCTTTTCAACATACTTCCAGATTTATGGAAGGTGTGATTTTTTTTTGTTTTGTTTCTCTTGTAGTCCTGTCTGTGATCCTGTTGTAGTTAATCATTTCAAGTTCCTTGGTAATATGTAATGTTTGTTTGTTTGTTTCTCCAGCCCGATTGGCCATTGGTATTTTTGTGAATTTCCTATTAAGACCTTGCTTCATCTTCTAAAACTGGTTCAGCCATCTTTTATTTATTTAAAAGAATTAACTATAAAGAATACAGAGGGCTTGAGAGACTGCTCGGGGTTGAGAGAGGACCAGCCAGGTCCTAGCACTCACATCAGGCTGCTTTAAAATGCTCTAACTCCAGTGCGGGGGACCTGGCCCGCCCCTCTGCTTCCATGGGCACCTGCACACATATGTGCAGAGACAGACACACAAGCAAGCACTCACATGAGAAGGTTGTTGTTGTTGAGGAATTTAGGGCTAGTGATGTGGCCCAGCAGGTAAGTGTACTTGCCATCAAGTGTGACAACCTGAGGTCAATCCCCACATGATGGGAGGACACTGACTACTTCACGTTGTCTGTCCTCATGGTGTCCCCTCTACACACACAGACCACACAGACTCTGTGTTCCTCATGGTGTCCCCTTACACACACACACCACACAGATTCAATAATTTTGTATTTTTGTTTTTTGTTGTTTTCAAGACAAGGTTTCTCTGTGTAGCCTTGGCTGTCCTGGACAGGCTGGCCTCCAACACACAGCAATCCACCTGCCTCACCTCCTGAGTGCTGGGATTAAAGGCCTGTGCCACTATGCTAGGCCAAATTCAATGATTTAAATAAAAAGTATTAGGGCTGAGGCTAGAGCTCTGAGTAAAACCAGATTTGGTAACACGTCTGTAGTCCCATTCTCTGGAAAGTGGAGCCAGGAGGATCAGAAGTTCAAATTTATCCTTGATAACGTCATTTGAGAGGTTAGCCTGCGGTATATCATGTCTCAAAAACTTTCTAAAGACTTTACATATTTTTAATATTTCCCTCTAAGCTGAATACTGAAGAACTCTGATTTGAACATAAGCTTCTGTGTGACGTACAGTCAGCATAGAATGTTTCTCCACACATTGCTGTCTTTTAGGAGGAGCAAGGTGGCCCACCTCCTGAGAGGGCAGGCATCACCACATCCAGCTGCTTCTGTCTTTAATGAAAGGAAGTTGGGTTTCCTCTTCCTCTGGATTTCCAAAGTTCCTCAGGAGTGGACATGTGATGACATCCTCATGAACACTCAGCATAAAGCATTGACTCCTTCAAACACGCCCTGTCGTTGGCTTGTTTTTATTGATTTACTCCTTTAGCATTTATTCTCATTAACCAACTTACTCACTCATCTTTGTCTAGAATCCTGGTCTCTTCTTTCTCTGAGGAGCAGCTGAACCGTTATGAGATGTACCGCCGGTCAGCGTTCCCCAAGGCAGCCATTAAAAGGGTAAGGATGGACTGTGTGTGCGCTGGCTTCCCCTGTTGTTTCAGCATTCTCAAGTGAGGCACCCGAGATTGCTAGGAGGGAGAGAACCCTCTCACTGTCTGGCTAACACCTGCCTTCTATGTCATGTACAGCGAGTCATAACACACATTAACCCTTGGGGTTTTAGAATGATTGCACTTTTGTTTTTTACTGATGTGTCTGTGAGTGTATACCACATGTGTGTGGGTGCCCATTAAAGCCAGAAGAGAGCATCAGTTCCCCATGACTGGAGTTATAAGTGGTTGTGACCCTCCCAATATGGGTGCTGAGAACTGAACTCTGGTCCTCTCAAAGAGCAGCAAGCTTCCTTAACCACTGAGCCACCTCTCCAGACCCAGGCCATCATTTTAATAGTCTCAATTTTAGCACTCAGCCTTCAGTGTGGCGCTCACTCACTGCGACAGCACTCCAGAGCCGGCTACTGACTGTTTTAACACAGGCTGTCTTTTCTTTCTCTTCCAAGCTAATCCAGTCCATCACTGGCACCTCTGTGTCTCAGAATGTCGTGATTGCCATGTCTGGTATTTCTAAAGTTTTTGTCGGGGAGGTGGTAGAAGAAGGTGAGTAGCGTTGGTTCTTCCGCATTGCTCTCACGGGGTCTCCTGTCAAGAATGTCTGTATGAAGGCATTCAAGAGTCCGTGGGGAGTCCCGACTGCACTGGAGGTTGATGAGCCTTGTCTGCAGGGGAGCGTGGCTATTCCTGTCATTTTTGTTGCTGGGTGGGTGGGGCTGGGGAGGATGAGGTGAGACCATTTAGGAAATCCCTTTCCTTAGCCCAGGGTGGCAAAACCAGCTGTGCCTCTGCTGCTCACTGGTCTGACAGCAGTGTCCCACTGAGAGTGCGGTCAGGGAGGAAAGCTGGCCGCTGCTCACTGATCATCTGTCCTGTGGTGCCATTTGTTCTTAAACTGTCGTCATCCAGACCCTTGGGATATAACCAAAGCCAGCGTGATGTGCTTTATTGGATTCTTTTTGCTTTGTTGTTTTGAGACAGGGTTTCTCTGTGTAGACCAGGCTGTCCTAGAACTCACTCTGTAGACCAGGCTGGCCTTGAACTCAGAGGTCCTCCTGAGTGCTGGGATTAAAGGTGTGCACCACCTCACCTGGCTTATAGCTAGCTAGCTTTCTTTCCTTACTTTGTTTTGTGTATGTGTGTGTGAGTCTTTCTTTCTTTCTTGCAAGACAGGGTTTCTCTTGCAGCCCTGACTGTCCTGGACTTTCTGTAGACTGCGCTGGCCTCGAACTCAAAGATCCTCCTACCTCTGCCTCTGCCAGGATTAAAGGCGTGCGCCATCACGCCTGACTTTATAGTATTCTCTTAAGGGAAAACATCTTGGTTTGTTTCTTGGGCAAATTTCACAACAGCCAGAACAAATACTCTTGTGATTAGTAAAATCTTATGAGATGTTGTTTTCTTCTTTCCCCACGCTAGCCCTGGATGTGTGCGAAAAGTGGGGAGAAACCCCTCCCCTGCAGCCCAAGCACATGAGGGAGGCTGTGCGGAGGTTGAAGTCCAAGGGGCAAATCCCCAACTCAAAGCACAAGAAAATCATCTTCTTCTAACTCTAACTGAAAAGGTCCCAGACTTCTCCCAGTTGTTGCGGCTCCAAGGACGCATGAGGCTGATTTTAGTGTCACATCTACAAGGCATACAGTGTGGCTCAGACTTGCCTTCACTCAATCCTAGACTGTCTCCACTGTGTCTTGGCTAGTTTGAAGAAGAAAGATACAAGGCCTTTAGCATCTTCTGGAGAGCGAGATGCTTTCACAGAGAAACCAGACAGACGGCTCTGCGACTTCACCATGAAGCCTGGCTTGTGATTACCTACCGCGAGGACAGTCATACCACAGCTTTTCCAACATGTATGGAAAAGTTTATTTTGTTGCAGACAAAAGTCGTCATTCTTCCAGTGTCCAAATAAAACTTGCCTTGGTTTTTTGTTTGTTCCAAGACAGTTTCTGTGTGTAACCCAAGCTGGCCTCTGAGATCCTGCCTGCCTCTGCCTCCTGAGTGCTGGGATTAAAGGCCTATGCCACCACCGCCCAGCATCTTAGAATCTCTAGCTCTGGCTCTCCAGGAACTTAACTGTCCTAGACCAGGCTGGCCTCAAACTCACAAAGCGCTGCTATGTCTAGCACTAAGCTTTTTCATGCAGGAAAATGTTTTTGAGATAAGGTCTCATTATTTAGCCCTGGCTGGTCTAGAACTTGCTAGGTGGACTAGGCTGGCCTTGAGTTCAGAGTGCTGGGGGTGGCCACCACACCTGGCCCCTTTTACTAAAAGTGAACCTTTCCCATATCCACAAAAACCCTAAACTTGGACCTGGAAAAAAAGGCTCAGCAGTTCAGAGCAGAGGATCCATGTTAGGTTTCCAGCCCTGTCATCAGGCCATCACAACTTCCTGTGACATAGCTCTAGTGGAGGCAGGACCTCTTCTGACCTTCACAGACACAGACTCCCATGACACATCTCCACACACGTGCAGAAAACCAAAAATGTGTTTATGAAGCCAAGGAACAATTTCACTCCGCAGTACTGGAATCATATGGTGTGCCCATGCTCGGCTGCTTATGCAGTACTGCGATCACCGGGGCTGAGGGTCTCCATGCATGCACACCAGGCGAGCGTGCGCACGACCACGGCACATCCCCAGCATGCAGCACAATTTCCAGCTATGTAATAAACCCCACATTTGGCTTGGAGAATTGAGTTTGAGGTCAAGTTGGGTACATAGCAAAAAAAGAACAACAAAACAAGAACATATAGAAACTCATCTGCTTCAGTTCCTGTAAGTACACACGAGGACCAATGCTGTTTAGTAATGATGTTTAATTTGCTTTTTAGTTGGTTCACAGAACCAGTACGCTCAGGGTGTGATTAGATATTGCAATCTTGAGATTCCCCAGTGCTGACCAGGACTCCAGCTGGCTGCGGCGGGGAGAAACATCAGAAGCTCTTCTCTCCTCAAGCTTCCCTGAGGAGCAAGTCTCTTGTTTTTAGCACCCTGAGTTAGGGAAATAGCTCAGACGGAACTGGAAAGATCTGACTTGTAGTAGCTCACATTAAAGCTGATTGGCTTTGCCAATGCAGAAGACACTGAAGTGGAGCAACCCACCAAGTTAAATCTCCACCAAGAACTAGTAAACTGACAAAACATTTTCTTCTCAACTCTTAATAGGAAAGTCTTACCGCAGAGGAGCTGCACCTACGCTGATAAAGGGTACAGGATGAGGCAGGACACAGCAGCACGACAGGGAGCCCAGATCCCAAGTCTAGCCACTTAGCAAGGCCTCCCTGCTCTAGGTTAAGAGCATTTCCCTTGCCATGAGGACAAATGCCTCTTCCTCAACAGCCTGGTAGAAAATGTGGTGGCACCTGGGCAAGGCCTCATCACCCAAAGGCTTGTGTGTTGCCTCCAGGAGTGACAGAGCCACAGTTGTAGAGTCCTAACTAGATGTTTACTATGCTAGCTTGGGAAGTAAACAGTTTTCATTGTGGCTTGTCATCACTCATGTTAGAAACAGGTTTGAAATGTGAAGTTCCCACCCAGGAGAAGTCACACTGCCTTTGCAGTGCTCAATCTCTTGAGCCCCTAAGGAAAAGCTAACATGAAGTAACATAGATAGGGAGTTACAGGGTCTGTGAGGTGTGCTATCAGCCCGCTCTGTCCCACAGGAACGGTCTTCTAGAACACAGAAGTGAAGCTTACAGCATACTGGGCAGAGAAGTAAAACTTCATGACTGCTGCTCTTGGAGGCAAGAGAACCCATGCTGGCTTTCCGTCAGGAGAGACTCCATTAATCGCTCCAGCAAACCGAAAACAGGTTAGAGAGGTTGACAGCCACTTCTGTGGACCAAGGAGAGGACTCCAGCGCATACTCCCAGCACATGCATGTAAACAGGAAGTCCAGACAATCACAGATGACGCAGCTATATCGAGGGCTTCACGCAGACAGGACGATGAGCAGCGGCTGTAGCCTCCGAGGCGCACTGTTGCGGTCCCCCCAGAAGTTTTGTTGAGGTATTATTTCGTGTTACAACTTCACAACAAAGCTCCAAAAGGACTGCCCGACTCTTCATCCTATTTTACCCTAATCCTGAAGATTCACACGGCCAGTTTTATTATGGCAAAGTCTCTCCTAGTCATCCCCCAATGAACAGAGGAATGGAATTACAAAAGATGGCATTATCGAAATCCCATGGGATAATAATCTAACCGTGTTTCCTGAGGGATGGCTTCAAGGCACAAAAGGCCAAAGCCACTACCACATAAAGGAAGCCAAACTGTTTCCATTTGCACACAGACCAGAACCCCAGACAACCTCAGCTCAAATATCTGGCATTCCGGCCATTAAGGCATTATCCTTGACAAAGTGTTTCTCCTGCAAGCTTTATAGAAAAGTGCACCACGTGTTTGCTAGACATCTCATGAGTACTGGGAGATGCCAGAGGGATGTGGTGAGCAAAATAGGAAGGGATGTGATTTTAAACCAATTCAAAACCAGACATGGTGGCTCAAGCTTTTAATCACAGCACTCAGGAGGCAGAGGGCAGGTGGATCTCTGTGAGTTCAGGGCCAGCCTGGTCTACAGAGTGAGTCCAAGACAGCCACGGATACACAGAGAAACCCTGTCTTGAAAAACAAAAACAAACCCCCCCAAAAAAGGAACAAACAAAAACAACAACAACAAAAAAATCAAATGATTCTGAAGCTGCATAATTCTATTTTCTAGTTACTGACACTCCCTTCTCCAAGACTGTTAGAAACACGGTCACTTCTCCAAGCACTTCAAGTTTCTGACTTTGCTAAAGGTGCTTCCTTTTTCCCTGAGGCAGTGACAAAGCCCAAGAGCTAATGTTTCAAGACTGGGTCTCCATTGTGACTGAGCATGCAGCCAGCTGCTCCCCTCAGCTTTTGTCCTTGCAGCCACCTTTGGTTACTCTCGCTGTTCTGAATCCCCGTCCCCTTTTCCATACCCTGCCCAATGGCTGCATCAGTCACTGCCATGGAGCTGCATGGCGCCATGGCTGCCCTAACGATGCTGGCAGCATGGCCAGGCTTCAGGCTGCAGCATGGCGCTGACCCCTCCCTCTGCAAGGCTCTGCATTCGTTCCTGAGTAATTCTTGGTACTATTATCAGCCCAAGCACAGTCTTTACTTCTGTCCTGTGGTGCTGATGCTGGGGATGAGCCCGGGCCCTCGCCAAAGCCACTCACACCCCAGCCCCTGACTGTCATGCTGGTTACTCACAGCCCTGCCCACCGTGACTTCTGTGGCTTTGTGGTTGGTTCCTTCTCTCTTCTGGCCTAGAAGCTGCAACATTTGACTTCATTTAAAGCTCTAGGTCATTTATTAAAATCTGAAATACGGGAGACTGGCCTGTTAACAGTCTCAGAAGATGCTATTCCCGAGTCCGCACTGTAGCTCTTCAGTGTAACAAACTGCACTCCTGTGAGAAGCTGTGTTCTGAAAGCTGCCTGAGTCCTGCAGGACTGAACAAATGCAGCCTCGTCCCTTTTTCTTCTTACCCTCAGAGCACTGGGGAGGAGGCAGGGGAGGGTGCTTCAGTGGCATCAACAGCACACAGTGGGACAGTCAGAAGGAGACCTAGACAGACTCAAGGACTCTGGTTCTGTTTTCATGTAAGTTGAAATCACATGATTTTAAAAGCCATAGTAACAGAGGGGCACGAGGCAGCGACTGAGGTGCTTACGACTCAGCGGGGTCGTTAGACTGACGCTTAGCTCCCCAACTACCAGGTGCTGATGTCAGCCCAGGCAGAGGGCAGTGCTGGGAAAGCAGATGCCCAGGAACTGCAGGAACAGACAGGAAAGGGCCTGTCAGGTACAGCTGTGGAGACAGGCAGAACCCTAACCCCACCATGCCCTCAGGAGCAGCCGAACACTGGCTTTCTTTGATTTATCTCAGACGACCTGTCATTCGGGGAAGTATGCTCTGGCCAAGGCAGTCAAAGCATCACAAGGAAGAATCAACAGGAAAGCGTGACCCGGGAATATCAGCCAAGCGATATGAGCCTAGCTCCCATTCCAAGACAGGCTAGTCCATGTCTCCCTGATGACGCGCTTCCTCCGCCCCAACCGCCGAGGCTGGGTGGTTCCTCATCTACTCCAAAGGCCGAGGACCTATGCCATAGGAAGCGCTGGGACACAGGATCTTTGGTGGCTGTGTGCATGACTCAGGTGACCATGAAGGCAGCAACCACCACTCTCATGAAACCAGGAGGTGACCTGCCCCACAGCGTAGTATGCAGAAGGCTACAAGGCTGCGGAAAGTCAAGGCATGCGCAGTGCTAGGGACACAGCCATCCCACTTCCTGGAGGCGGCCATGCTCTGCCCTGTCCTCCACCCAGGCCAGCAGCTCAGGAAGCAGGCTCCCAGCCCGCTGCTCCTCGGCACCTCTGTCCTAGGTGGCGCTGTTGCTGGTGATATGGTCTCTCCATGGCACAGCCAGCTGAGCTGATGTCAAAGCTCAAAGAGAGGATTGTACTTCCTAATCTCCTGGAGAAGTTTTTCTTTGTCCTGGTTGGCAGCGGCCAGCGCTTGTTTGGTGTCCTTAAGTTCTTGCTGCAGGGTGGGCAGCTCTTCTCCCTGACGGATAAACAGCTCAGCATCAGGGAACACAGCAAAAGCTCAGCGGGGAGGGAGAGTTCAACAGAACCAAGCGCCAATGGGACAATGATCAGAAAGGCTCAAGCGGCTCCCACAGGCCCAACTCCCTCTGCAGAGCTCATCCGCTGCAGAGCCAGGCACAGCATGGCCACTCCCTGCCTGCTCCTGCCTATAGCCTTTTCCGTCTCCGCCAGAAGCTGCTGCTGGTGACAGGAGCCCAAACCACCTGCTGCACACCTGCTCACACCTGTTCACACCTGCTGACCTTTTAGACCTCCCACAAGTACAGCCCCGAGGTGTTGAAGACAGGTTCCTTTAGTCAGGGCCTCACCTGGCCTACCACACCCTGTCCTGTGGGCACCGGGAGCAGCTGTTCCTTTGGGAGCTGCTGCTTCTCACATACTTCAGTCAATGGTCTGTCCTGAGCAGGAGCTGGAGAAAAAATAACCATTTTAAGTGGAAAATACCTGCCACTAGCCAGACAGTTCCTGCTGGTTAGCTTCCTGACTTATTGGAGGAGGCAGAGCAGAGAAGCCAAGAGGCCCAACTCACCGCCAAGATGAAACACGCCATCATCACTCCGCTTCAGCACAAGATGCTCCATCGCCAAAGTGATGGGGACAGGGCCGGGGGACGTTGGATAGATGGGAGGGATATCATCCTGAGGGACAGGAGGAACCATGTGACTGACCTACGCAGCTCAGAGCGACATGCCCATGTTTCTACCACTCAGCACAGGCAGCTGGATGCCACTGACTCTCCAGACATGCTTTATTGTGTGTGAGTGTGCGTGTGTGTGTGTGCGTGTGTGTGTGAGGGTGTGTGGGTGTGTCAGGGTGTGTGGGTGTGTGTGAGGGTACGCGTGGGGGGGGGTGTGGTGTGTGTGAGGGTGGGTGGGTGGGTGTGAGGGTGTGTGTGTATGTGTGTGAGTGTGTGTGTGAGTGTGTGTGTGTGTGTACACACATGCATGCCAAGGCTCTCATGTGGAGGTCAGAGGACAATTCGTGGGAAGAGGGTCTCTTCCCAGCATGTGAGTCCCAGGTATGAAACAGGGTCCTCAGGCTGGAAGCAACTCTGTTTACCAACTCTGAACCACTCTGCTAACTCACCCATACATTCTTGGAAGGTACAAGAGGCATAACCAAGCCTCACTCATCCTAGAGATGGTGAAACTGAGAGGCAGACAAACCAGGAGCCTGGCATGGTTACATTACATGTCAAAGACAGAATTAGGGGTGGTGGGGAGGGCTGGAGAGATGGCTCAGAGGTTAAGAACATTGACTGCTCTTCCAGTTCAATCCCCAGCACCCACATGGTGGCTCACAACCATCTATAATGGGATCTGGCGCCCTCTTCTGGCCTGTAGGTGTACATGCAGACAGAGCACCGTATACATAATAAATAAATACATCTTGTTTTAAAAGGACAGAACGAGGGTTACAGATAACCTAGGCTTTGTGAATGTCTGTGTTCACACTCATGTGCTCACGTGTGTGCAGGCATGTGGACGCCAAGGCGTACCTCAATCATGTTCCTCCTTACTTTTTTAAAGTGTATAAATGTTTTACATACATGTATGCATATGTACCACATGCATGCCTGGTGCCTGCAGAGGTCAGAAGATGGTGTCAGATCCCCTGGAACTGCAGTAATAGGTGACTATGAGCCACCATGTGGATGCTGGGAAAGAAACTCAGGTCCTCTGCAAGAGCAGCCAGTGCTCTTAACCACTGAGGTACCACTCTAGGCCCGGTCAGCCCTACTTCTGAGATGGTCTCTCACTGAACCTGAAGCTCACTGACCATGAAGTCCTTGAAATGTCTCCTCCCTGCCAGAAGGGGCTTTTAACTTATGAGGAACAACTTAAACTGGAGCCCTTACACTCCAACAGCAAGCGCTTAACAGCAGAGCCATCTTCCTGCTCCACCTTAACAGCAGAGCCATCTTCCTGCTCCACCTTAACAGCAGAGCCATTTTCCTGCTCCACCTTAGGCTTTTCCGTGCACCCATTTCCATGCTACTGAAATACTGGCAGAGAGCACCAAGCCACCTTTCTTCGCTTAGGAAGACACTGTCACTACAGAGTCCCTCTCACCTTGAGAGTAACACTGGAGTTGAGGAGCTCGATCTGCATCGGGACCACCACTGGGGCTTCCTCGTCCTCCCAGAAAGGCCCCAGACCGTTGAGCACCGAGGCGAAGAGCTCCAGGTCACAGCCCCGAAGCAAGCACCGCAGGAAGCCATTCTGTGTGGCCAGCGGGGAGTGAACAGCTGCACCAGGCCCCACCTCAAAGCGCAGCCCCACGGCAGGCCTGGAGCGGCCGCTGTTCATGGAGGGCTCCTGAAAGCTTGTTCCTTTGGGGAAAGAGGCGATGACAGCATTAGCACAGGACAAAGGCAAACACCTCAGCCACGCTCAACACTCATGATAACCTGTGCCAGCGAGCGCTAGCACATGCAACCCCACAGCAAGCAACTGCCACAGTGCTGTTATTCTCTGTATCTACTTGAGATCTTCTAAAATATTAAATGAAGCCTGTAACATAAGCCAGATTTTTCCTGCCATCTCGTAAAGTATAAATGATCGTTTATAGGAAAGAACTGAGGTGTTGGCCCAGCACCCTCCAATCCCAGCACCCAGGAGGCAGAGGCAGGCGGATCTCTGTGAGTTTGAGGCCAGCCTGGTGAGTTCCAGGACAGCCAAGGCTACACAGAGACCCTGTCTAGAAAAAAAGAAAGAAAGAAAGAGAGTGATCTTGAATAGCAGAAGTTCCTCCAAGGAGAGGCCACTCCTCCTGTTTAAGCCTGGCGGGGCCTGGAGGTGAGGAGAGACACTCCACAGGGAGTGTGATGTCCAGGAAGAGCTCCGGAGCCTCCAGAGACAAGGATGTCACAGAGTAAATACTCCCAAGAGCTGCTAGAGAAGAGAGGTGCTCGGCACTAGAGCAGTGGTCCTCATGGCGCAGCGCCAGGGGCAGGGGCTGACCTCTCCCGCTGTCGTCAGTACCTGGGCACTGTCCATGTAGAAACTGCCAGAGTCCCATGGTGCCCAGCTGCTGCAGGGCCAGTTCCTCTGCTTGCAAGGCGACTGTCAGGTCCTCACCACGAACCTCAATCCCAAAGGACACTTCCTTCACCTTCAGGACCAGAACTGACACCTGTCAAAAAAAAGGTTCCCTTAGTTTTAAGTCCCAAGCTTTGTGCCTGGCCAAGAGCCTCCCCTCTGCAGAGAAGAAAGCATGGCAGCTGACCGAGTGAACAGCGAGGTCACCGCTGGCTGACGCTGAGCTGCTGCTGTCGGGAAGCCCCTGGCCACAGCTATCCGTAACAGGGCTCCCTGGAGCACCACTCTCATCCAAGACACTTGTCACAGATCCTAGTGGGACGGACTCTGGGCCAGACTCTGCATGAAGAAAGCAATGAAACAACTCAGTTCACATCCAACCTCTAAGACCAGCAACAACTATAGAAACAAAGACAACTGAAGGTCTGAAAACTGGAGAGCTGACGGATTTAAGGACTCTGGTTTGTTTTTGTTTTTTTTTTTTTTTAAGTACAATACTGTATTTAGGAAAAAAATTTAAGACTGTATTTGGTCAAATTTAATACAAGCTATGAATAGAAGCGACCTGTGTGTCCACTGGTGGTCAACAGATAACCAGTGTATGGTATAGACGGACAAGAACAATACCTGGACTAGAAAGGAAAGGAAAGTCTACACTACACACACCAAAACCCAGGGTCTGGGGTTCACTGTACTAAGCAGTAAACAAATCATAAACAGAGGAGCAAGCAGTACAGTAGCACATGCCTAGAATCCAAACCCACAGGAGCCCAAGGAAGGACCATGGGCTGGAGACCACCCTGGCCCACACAGTGAGACTGTGACTCAAACCCACCGCTAACAACCGTGTAACTTCAGCTCTAGGGGATCTAATGCCCTCTTCTGGCTTCTGAGGGCACCAGTTTGCACACAGCCACAAAATTAAAAATGAATAAACATTTTTTTAAAGCCAATACTGCTGGGCGTGGTGGCGCACGCCTGTAACCCCAGCCCTTGGCTGGGAGGCAGAGGCAGGCGGATCTCTGTGAGTTTGAGGCCAGTGTGGTCTACAGAGTGAGTTTCAGGACAGTCAGGGCTACAACACAAACATAACTCTGTCTCAAAAATGGAAGGAAGAAAGGAAGGAAGAGAGGAAGAGAGGGAGGAAGGGAGAGGGGAAGGAAGGGAGGGAGGGCGGGAGGAACGGAGGGAGGGAGGATGGGAGAGAAGGAAGAAGGGAAGAAAGAAGAGTGTGGAGAAGAGCGACTCCATCCCAGAACAAAGTGCACCAGTCCAGGCACATGGACACAGCAACTCTCCAAAGTAAGAGCGCCCACAAGGTATCAGCATGTTAAAAGAACTCCAGCCGTGTCGTCAAGGATCTGTGCCATGTTTATAACAGCCTAGCCACCATTATCAAGTCACACAACCAACTCGTGCCCATCGTCCAGTGAATAAAGATCATACGTGTGCCCGTGTACAGAACACCTGCCACCTGAGACAATATGACACTTAATATATATGATTATATATTGTTTAAATATATAATTCTACATATAGTTATATATATATAATTAAAATTTAAGTTAATCATATCAACAGACCAAAAACTTCAGGTTATTTTCTAACAATACACAGGCAAACCTGGCGCAGTGGCGCACACCTGTAATCCCAGCACTCAGGGAGGCAGCGGTAGGAGGATGTCTGTGAGTTCGAGGCCAGCCTGGTCTACACAGTGAGTCCAGGACAGCCAGGACTGCACAGAGAAACCTTGTCTGGAAAAGAGCACTTGCTGCTTTTGCCGACGACCTGAGCTCGAATCCCAGCACCACCCAGCAGCTTACAGTGGCCCCTGACTCTCGCTCCAGAGGATCCCGCACTCTCTCCGGCTCCCCAGGGCACCAGGCATGCACACGGAATACCTTCACACACGCAGACAAACACTCATACACGTAAGTGAATATAAAAATTAATAGAAATAAATTAAGCATCATAAATAAATCTTTCAAGACTAAAGAAAAATATGCAGGCAGAAGAAAGCAAGCCCAGACAGCGAGCGTGTGCTACTGACCGCAGTCACAGTCAGCCCTGGTCAGCTGACCTGGGACTAAACACCTCTTTACTTGAGTGTTTTTCTGTGAAAAATGTTAAGTATTAAATGATAGCCTATAGGAGAGATGGCACATGTGTGCAATCCCAGCACTTAGGGAGTTCAAGGCTACCGTGGATTTCATGAGACACCCTGGACGCTCCACCCCCCACCCCTGTTAAAACTCAAAAAATTAAATATAAAAATAACCTAGGAAATGTGAAACTAAATCCATCACCACAAATGTGCTAAATCTCTCTGTTGTCTTGGTGAGGAAATGCCTATTCCCTCCTCCCCAGCCCCACTGGAGTCCCGCTGCTGTGAGCATCAGCCCCAGGGAGCCCCGCCCACTGGAGCCCCGCCCACTGGAGCCCCGCTGCTGTGAGCATCAGCCCCAGGGAGCCCTCTCTGCACTAATGCGGCTTGACACCCACATACCAGCCTCCAAGAGCATCACAAAGCTGTCACTGCCGTCGCTGTCCACCGAAATCCGGTCTTCAGGGCCACTGCTGTCCACCGAGACACCATCAAATGACTGCTGAGAGACTGTCCTCCTCATGGAGAAAAACCGGAGCCGGGCCGCGCCCCCACTCACCGGCGTCCCCACCGCCTCATCTGGCTTCAACATGGCTTCCCTGTATTTAAAAGGGAATCAACAAGCCCCACGAACTCAGCGGTGAAGACCTGTCTGCTCTCCACCCAGCCGGCTCCAGCTAGCAGACCATGTGGGTTGCAACCAAATTTTTCACAACTTGGTGGGGGGCGTGGAGTCTTTTTGAGACAGGGTCTCAAACTCATGTCAATATTCTCGACTGCCAGCGTGCCGGGATTGCAGAAGTGAGCGGAGAGACAGCACGGTGGTCAAGAACACTGGCTGTTCTTCCAGAGGACCTGGGTTCAGTTCCTAGCACCCATGCAGCGGCTCAAGCCAGTTTCAAGAGGCCCAACACCTTCTGGCCTCTTCAGATGCTGTCCCCACATGGTGCACAGACACAAATGCACACAAAGCACTCAATATTAAAATTAAGATAAAATAAGCGCTGGGCATAATAAATCTTTAAAAAGTAAAGAAGCACCTGGGAGTGGTGGCGCATGCCTTTAATCCCAGTACTTGGGAGGCAGAGGCAGGTGGATCACTGTGAGTTCGAGGCCAGCCTGGTCTACAAAGTGAGTCCAGGACAGCCAAGGATACACAGAGAAACCCTGTCTTGAAAAAAAAAAAAAAAAAGAGGTAAGAGAAATATAGGAGATAGGGAAATAGAAGGACCCAGAAGGTCCTAGAAACCTACAAGAAGAACATCATGATGGGTGGATTGGGGCCCAGGGGGCTCTGCTCAAACTATTGCACTAACTAAGGACAATACAATAGTAAACATCGAACCCCTACTCTGATGTACCCAATGGACAGGACATTCTCCACAGTTACGTGGAAAGCGGGGACTGACTTTGATATGAACTCTGGTGCTCCATATTTGACCACCTCCCCTTGGTGGGGAGGCCTGGTGGCACTCAAAGAAAGAATAAGCAGGCTACCAAGATGAGACTTGATAGCCTATGACCATACAGTGGGGGAGGAGGTCCCGCTCGGCCATAGACCTAGGGGAGGGAAATAGGGTGAAAGTAGGATGGATGGAGGATGGGATAACTATTGAGTTGTAATCTGAATAAATTAATAAAATTAAAAGAAAATAAAATAAATTAAGGAGAAAAACAAAACAAACAAACTAACAAAAGTAAAAGAAAAGAAAAAAGCAACAGGGAGGCCAGGAAAAGGCGGCTGAGGATGACTCACTTGGCAGGAGGCAGGGACAGCATTTTGTGCATGGTAGAGGTCATTCGATCTCTACCTAAACTGAAGGCATCCCTAGTCAGGGACACGGCTTCCTTGGTGAGGTCCATGGTAGCATGTAGGGCCTCCTTGGTGGCATCCTTGGTCATGTGAATAGCACTGGACAATTCCCCCTCAATGTTTCTCAAAGGTATGGGCTCGCCTTGTCCATTCAGAGCAGCATCCCTGTCAGCCGGGGATTTCACGGCAGCTGGAGAGCTGGCAGTTTGCGCTCTGCTCAGCTTCTTGGCCTGTAGAGCCTCCACTGCCTCGTGGTTCTTCCCTGCCGGCTGCTGGGCAGGTGGACCCAAGTCCTGTGGCTCTCCGTCGCCATGCAGCCTCTCCTGGGACGCTGCTACACTTTCCACACTGCTGTCCCTCAGGACCTTCTCAGGGCTTACTGGGCCCTGGTCTGAGGAGGCATCAGACTTCAATTCGCGGTCCTCTGACGGAGACAGCTCTGAGTCTATGAGGCTGGTGGTATCCGAGCCCGCAGCGTCAGCATCCGCGGACCCAGGGGAAGGATGCATGAGGAGGGCCACCTCAGCACTGGGGAAAAGAACACCGATGCAAGCTGTCTGGTCACGCAAGGCAGAGCCAGTCACTGCTTCTGTGTCCTTGGTCAGCTGCTCCTGAAGCCCCTGAAGCCCCTCCTTGAGGCGGAGCAGGGCCAGGTACTGGTAGTGGTCCAGCCTCACCCTGACATGCACAGGCGAGTGAACAAGCATATGAACGTCTGCCACGTCCTCCAGCTCGGCCACACGCCCTTTGTGGTCAACGCCAGCATCGCAGTCTCTCAGAACCTCTGGGGCTTCTTCTGTAGAACCTGAGAGGCTTCTCAAATCCCGTTCAGTCTTTGACCTCTGCTGGGACACAGACTCGGGAGCAAGAGCTTCAGAGCGCACAGGACTGCCAAAACTGGCCGACGGTTTTAGCCTCCCCTCTGAGGCCGAAAGGAGCCGCCGTGCCTGGGCCTGCTGCCAGCGGAGAGGAAGGCAAACCCAAATAGACAAGGGGAAGGGGGCCACAAAATTCAAGGTATGGCCTTTGAAGTTTTCTGTGCCTTCAAAGTCCAAGGAGATCTGGGTAAAGTGCAAGGACCAGAGATCCTGGGATGCTGCCGGTCTCTGAGGATGGAGGGAGCTGGGCTGGGCTGGGAGGGACTCCGTCTGGAAAGCGTGGTGCAGGAAGAGCATGTGCAGAAGGCTGAAGCCCCCAGGAACCTTGGGGAAGTGGCCATAACTAGAGCGAAAGAACTCGGCAGCAGCAAAGGCCCGGAAGAGCCTCTGCAGGTCAGGACAGCCGCAGTGCGGGGCCTGCCGCGTGTTGGTGGCAACCATGCCCGACGTGGAGAGGACGAGAGCCTGGGGACGATGTGGCTCTGCCTGCTCTCTCTTCTGCAGCGGGAAGCTCACCTTCAGAGAGAAAGTGGAACACATTAAGGACGTCGGAGCACCTGCGGCACCTGTCGCTGATTTTCTTCTACCATGGACACAGCAGGATGCAGATCACAGCCAAGGAGGAAATGTCGCTGTGTCCACCAAGTGACAAGGGCCTCTCCGTCCCTACCTTCAGCCAGAAGGCATCCAGTCGAATGTCCAGATGCTCATCTTTTTGCCTTGAACCTTCCAGCTTATAGATAGCTTTGAACTGCTCCAAGCTGCGGTATAAATCTAAACAAAAGAGGTTTCCCCAGAGCAAGCTGGCAGGATCCACAGTAAACGTCAGACCGTTCAGCTGGATGTAGAGGTTGGGACAGGGGACTGGAAGCAGAGAAAACAGGGATTGCCATGTAAAAGCGCAGCGGCAGCCGGGCGCTCACTCACCAGCTAATGTCTCACTATCACCACAGCAAAGACACAGCCTCGTACTCGGCACGGCAGACACAGCCTTGCACACGCACAGCTCTACTTGTTTTGTTTTTGAGACAGAATCTCACATCTTCCAGGCTGACCTCAAACTCACCAAGTAGCCTTGGATGGCCTCAAAAGACGATCAACTCCTGATCCCCCTGCCTCCACCTCCTGGAGTGCTGAGATTTTTAGGTGTGCATCTCAGGCAAGAGTCCAGCAACTGAGCCCCAGCCTCAGGGCGGAGTTTTTAACTTAGACATGCAAATTAACTTTAACACAGGCAAGCCCTAGCCACAAGCAGACTGCTCAGTGGCCTCAGTGCTGACAGGGATGGAGGGCATCAACAGAAAGACCGGCCAGCCCAGACCTCACCTGGAAGAGCCTGATTATCCGGGAAGTAATACTCCGTGAACTGCACGTGGACGGCAGCCGCCTGAGCTGGGAGGCGGTGGCGTTTGCGGCTGCAGGAGAGCAGAGTGGATGGTTTCTTACTTGGCTGTCCAGCTGTGGAGACCTAAGTAACCACAAGTCGCCGTGAGCCCATGGCCCGGCCCCTGGAACAGACTGTGCTCTGAGGAGCACATCCCCTGCCTTGCTCCCACATCCTTCCCTGAGGGGAGGACAGAGCTTGCTTTCCACACACACTCCAGGCACTTTCAGGCAGTTGCTGGTCTGTTTTGGCTGGGGGAGGGGTCTCAGGTGGCATGGGCTGGTAGCATAGTGTGGCCTTGAGTTCTTTCGTCCACCTCCAAAGCAATGGGGGACCTGAGCCAGTCCACCTTGTTTTCAGCAGGGGTTGTATGCAGCACTCTGAGAACATGCCAAGGCCTTTCTCAGAGGCCCTGCCCAACAGAAACTGACCAAACTGTCCATCTCCTCAGAAGTGAGGCCACCAGGCTACATCTTGGTTCGTGCTGTTCCTAATTACCCCACCCCCTCCGGAATGTCACCCTGTGTCCTCACCTGGTGGATGTCCAGGTCATCGACTCGTACGACCAGGCAGCTAGAACGTAAGCGATTCCACGATGGAGGCCCAGAGGCAGCCTGCCGGCCCTGAGCAGCGCTTTTGTCAAGAGGGATCTTTCCAGGACCAGAGAAAGAGTCTAAATGAAAAGTATTAAACAAGTTCAGGAAGTAAAACCCAAGATTATCAATGCCATGAAGCAGCAAAGCGCTCAACTCTCTCGGTGGGACTTGGTGACAGTCGCCACCTGCTAACGACTGCCTTCTAGCTGCAGCTGTCACTGCAAACAATGGCCACATGGTGACGCACGCCTGTAATCCCAGCACTCAGGAGACAGAGGCAGGTGGATCGATGTGAGTTCAAGGCCAGCCTGGTCTACAAAGTGAGTCCAGGACGGCCAAGGCTACACAGAGAAACCTTGACTAGAAAAAACAAAAACCTGCCATTGGCATCAGCCCGTGAGATACAGTGAAAAGCACTCCAGCACGTCACCTCCATCAGCTAGTCACACCCTGTCAGCCAGAATCCTCCAGGTCCCCAAAACCCACCTGCTTTCTTCCGGAAGGGAGACTCCACCCCCAGATGCCACGGTGCTCTCACACGGGTCTCCTCCTGCCACTTCTCCATCTTACTCTGAAACTCTGTCACCAGTTTCTGGGCCCACTGGCTGCGGGTCTCCATGGCCTCACAGTGCCGCACCCAGTGTTTACAGCTGTCACCTTGGGATAAAGAAGAAAAAGATTTTTCTGCACAAGACCACTGTCCAGAGGTCCAGTGTTTTCTCCTAGACCTTCCCAGGGTAAGAAGTGCCCACTGAGGATGCCATGTGCTTCTGAGGTGGCCTGCGGCTCTCATCCCTAAGTTACGGTGATGGGCTTCCAGAAAGGTTTTTTTTTTTTTAAAGATTTATTTATTAATGCATGTACATATTAGCATGCCAGAAGAGGGCATTAGATGACATTATAGATGGTTGGGAGCTACCATGTGGTTGCTGGGAATTGAACTCAGGACCTTTGGAAGAGCAGCCAGTGCTCTTAACCTCTGAGCCATCTCTCCAGCCCCTAGAAAGGTTTTAGACCTAGTGATCTTGAGGGACTCGCAGGTGCCGTCTTATGAAGACACTCCGGCACCCTTCTGAGCACCTGCAGCAGTACTAGGACCCTTTTGCTGGTTGGTCAGGATATGAATGGAGAAATCCACCCTCGGCATCCAGGACCATGCCAGAGCATATTAAAGCTCTCTGACCTGCCCGGTGGAAAGGGTAGTAGTCGAACGCCATCTTGTGGAACGTAAGCTGCATGGCGCCACCCGTCAGTCTGTTTGCAGAGACGCCTATGAAAGAAAGACACAGCTGAGCAGCTCTGGAGGAACAAAGACTCGGAAGCAGCACGTGAGCCCTAGGGAGCCCACCTCGCGCAGGAGTAACCAGTGCTCTTCACTGAGGCGCCCTTGTCTGGGCTTCACATGCCAACAGGAATACAATGTGTTGATAAGAAACAGTAATTGAGCCAGGCGCGGTGGCGCACGCCTTTAATCCCAGCACTCAGGAGGCAGAGGCAGGTGGATCACTGTGAGTTCGAGGCCAGCCTGGTCTACACAGAGAAACTCTGTCTTGAAAAACCAAAAAAAAAAAAAGAAAGAAAGAAAGAAAAGAAAGAAAGAGTAATTGTTTTAAATTAGTTGTTTTGAAGCTATTAGTATTTAACTTAAATTTAACCCTATAAATACTAATAATGTTTTGGGGATCTGTGTTGAGTTTTGGGCAAGGTCTCATGAAACGCAGACTAATCTCAAGCTTCCTATCCATAGCTAAGAGTGACCTTGAACTGCAGACCCTGCCGCCCAGCTTCCACGCTAGAAGGCTGAGGCGCACAACTACCCTAGTGCGCTCTTTTTATTTGGGGAGGGTGCTCTTGAGACAGGGTGGTGCCACAAGCTGGCCTCAAACTCATGGCGCTGCTTCTGCCATAGCCTCCAGAGCACTGGGATCACACAAATGCGCACTGCGTGGCCTCGCCCGGGCTCAAAGGCCACAGCCACACTCCAAGCCCCTAAACAACACTGGAAAGAAATGACTGACCACACAAGATGACTGTTTTAACAGTCATCTCCTCTCGGGGAAAGCCATGTCCACTGTCACTGCTCATGTCTCCTCTTAAAATGGAAGTGGAGTCAGTTAAAGACCAAGGAAGAGCAAACAGGAGAGGCAGCGCTACCTGGTGGCCCGGGAAGAAAACGACAAAAAGTGTGTTCCCCTGAAACTGAACCCTGGTCTCATTACAGGAGCTAACACACAGCAGCACACGCACAGCACTCATGAGGCCCTGGGTTCAACCCCAACACTACCAAAACAAGTCAGGAAATAAGAGGGAGCAACAAACCCAGGCTGCGGAAAAAGCCAACACAAGAGGAAGAGCTGCCGCACGTGAGCAAGAGGAAGTGTAAGCAAGTAAAAGGCAAGGACAGTGCTCAGGAGTGAGCAGTGAGCCAAAATCAAACCAGCGGCTGCCTGCGGCCCCGAAGCCGACTTTCATCACACTTGAGCCTGGCAACGGCCTTGAGATGAATGAGCAAAAATGACGCCACTCAATTTCATAATGAGAATATTCAAAGAAGTTAAGCCAAAGGTTACTGGCTTCTGCAGGGATCATAAAAACAAAGTCAATCATTCTGAATAAATATAAATATGCATGTGTGAGGCTATTTTAAGTATGCCACTAACATAACCTCCGTACACATCTAAGTACAATACATATAATCGAAGGAAGGATTGAGACGGTCTCTCTGTGTAGCCCAAGCTGTATTAGAACTCACTCTGTAGACCAGGCTGGCCTCGAACTCAGAGATCCGGCTGCCTCTGCCTCCTGAGTGCCGGGAGCACAGGTGTGCACCACCACATCTGACTATCACAAGAGCATTAAAACAACTCAAAGCTGTGAACACTCTGGCTCTGGGTGGGCTGGGGGCTGTTTAGTATACATACAAGGTCTGGAGTCCCCTCACCTCCAAAGGAGGCAAGAACCTGAAAACTCTGAGGTCCCTAGAGCCCTCTACCAGTGGTTCTCAGCCTCTGGCCTCCACCAGCATGTCTCTAGAGACTTGGATAGGCAAAGTGTAGTCTAGTTGGGCTCAGTCCTTGAAGATCCGCATTAGCAGGTGGGTACTGTGTACCAGGTGGGTACTGTGTACCAAGTGGGTACTGTGTACCAGTGGCCCCATCACACTCTGCAGGCTGGAGAGCACTGCCTCCTGCCGACAGAGCTACCACAGCACAGGAGGGCTGGCTCCCATGCAATCCTGAGACGACGGGAGCTAACTGAAGGCTGAGTGCCACAGCATCTGCAGAAAAACCTTCATCCTAAGCTCTGCGCAGGTAGACAGTGACGTACAGCCAGCGGGCTGAGGCCTCGTGGTACCTGGCTCTCGGGCCTGGCTGTCATCACAAATGTGCAGGTCCAGGCGGGAGATGAGCAGGTGGTAGGAAGACTCCTTTACATCAAACTTCTCAAAATACTGGCTGAGGCGGCTGCTGCTGCTGCTGCTGCCCCCCTGGCTGCCACCAAATGCCTGGGCCCAGGTCTGCTGGGCACTGGGAGCAGGAGGGGTGATCTACATGCGACAGAGAGAGAAATGTCAGTCAGGGGCTGGAAAGATGATGGCTCAGTGTTGAGGGCCCTGGGTGCTTTACCCTGGTTCAATTCCCAGCACCCACACGGCAGCTGACACCTGTCTGTAACTCCCATCCCAGGGACCCAACACCCTCATACAGACATACAAGCAGGCAAAACCACCAGTGAACATAAAATAATTTTCTTTAAAGTGAAAAATAAAGACAGATATCAAGGAGAGGCTCCTCCTGATGCTTTCTGTAAGCCTAGGTCTACAACTTGAGAGCGTCCCTTCTATCTCCTAACTGCTGCCCGGCCTCTCACTTAGCACCACCCCAAGAAAGCAACTCAATCTCCGTGGAGCCCGCCCATAACAAGTCTAGGAAGTATCCAAGTGTGTCCTCAGGCTCAGATGCCCTCCTCGCTCTTGCCTACCAGGACAGGACTGACCTGGGCCACCTCGTCTAGAACGTCCTCCCTGAGTTAAGTGCACTGTCCTGCTGGGTGGGCAGCGCCCCTTCTCTGTGCTCTTGATACAGGGTTTGCCTGGTACAGCACCTGGCACACCACACATGAACAACTTGTCAACTGTCTGTCCTCTAAGACAGTAAGTCTCAAGGGCTGGAAGGAAAGGCTCACGCCACTCCCTTGTCCAGAGGCTAGCACTCCATCTGATGTACAGGAGGGAGCCAGTGAGAGAGCCAGGCACAAGCCTCCACATGTGGTGAGCCCCGCAAGCCGCCCAGAAGCCTTGAGTGCCGCCGCCGCCGGCATCGCTGGCACAGCTCAGCTCTAACCTGCACAGGCTCAGGCGCCAGGCTCTTTCTCTGCTGGGCCGACTTCTCCATGGCCTCGCTCAGCGACTCTGCATACTTCATCATCGCCTTGAGCTGGGAGTCAGTCAGCACCCAGAGCAGGTCATCCAGCAGGAAGGTCAACTTGGAGGCAACCACATTGCAATCCTTGGTCTGAGGGCACAGAGAGCATAGTCGTGGTTTGGCTTTTTAGTTTTTCAAGACAGGGTTTCTCTGTGTAGCCTTGGCTGTCCTGGACTCACTTGGTAGACCAGGCTGGCCTTGAACTCACAGAGATCCTCCTGCCTCTGCCTCCCAAGTACTGGGATTACAGTCATGTGCCACCACACCCGGCTCAGAGAACACAGTTTAGCACCTTGCGTCTCTCAAGGCCTCAAAGACACTGTGGCCTGGCTTCCCAGGCAGATCTTTGCCTTCCAGGAAGTGAGAAAGAACTATCAAGCATGTGGAAAGCCTATTTCTTACAGACTAACTCAGGTTTCCGTGACTACAAAAAAGCACCAAACAGGACGATGAGAAGCTGCTCTCCCACGGCTGGGGCCAGCAACACTGAGGACAGTGGCAGAGCACCAGTGCTACCCTGAGTTTTCACGGCAGGGAGCACACACTCACTCTTCTCTTGAGGGCTATCCGGATCCGGCCTTGGTTGGTGATGAGCCTCAACGGAGTGGTGACTGGGTCCTGCTCGCCATTCTCTGTGGCATCTGCCTCAACTCGAAGCGTCTGCCAAGTTATTTCCTTAAACGTCAAAACCTGGAAGGAAGGAACGTACAATCCCTTGATTCTGCGGGCAAGATGACAGGAGACAGGAGAGCTATGGGCCGAGCCACTGCTCTCGGCTAACGACAGAAGGCAGTGGGTCCGTAACTGAGCGGCAACAGCAACGGAAAAGGATCCCGGGTTTCCCAAGAGTGGGGACAGCTCCAACCAGGAACAGCGTCCTTTAGGGGTTTCTCCTACTCCGTATTCCCCCTCCCCTTATTCACCCCACTTAGAATGCTAAGGCTGTCACCTCTCCTCGGAGGGGATCAGTGATGCGGGTCAGACGCAGGTCACTCTGCTGCCAGCTGGGGTTGACACTATAACCCTGGAGCTGCCACAGTTCAAAAGAGGCGTGGAAGGCCCTGGAGTGGATCTTGATGGTGATGGAGTTAACAACGATGAACATCCCCTCCACCACCTTCTCGGCAAAGCCGTACTCACTGCAACGAGCGAGGGGACAGTGACCACAATGAACACGACTGCTTGTTTTTCCTTCTTCTCTCCTTCTTGCTCTTTGCCTCTAAATTGTTTGGCTGGTGTTTTTCTTTACTCCGTTTATGTAAGTGCACTGCCTACATGTATGTGTGTACATCACATGCTTGCCATGCCCCAGAGTCCAAAAGAGGGAGTTGGCTCCTCAAACTGGTGTTACAGGCGGTAACAACTACTAAGGGTGCTAAAGACAGAACTCAGATCTGCTACGAGCAGCCAGAGCTCTTAACCTCAGAGCCAACTCTTCAGCCTCTAAGTTTCTCTAAAATCTTCAAAGACACAGAAGACTATAAAAAGGGAACCGGAAGATAAAAGAAATACGGGCAGGTGGGGGTAATAGCATCACCTCTGCTCAAGAATGCTCCCACCTCCACGCTGCCTCATGAAGGCACGAGAGCCCTTCCCTGAGAAGCCAGAAATGGCAAAGAGAAAGAAAGGAGAAAGAAGGGGAGGGAGGGAGGGAGGGAGGGAGGGAGGGAGGGAGAGAGAGAGCGAGAGAGAGAGAGACGGACAGACAGAGAGACAGAGACAAAGAGAGAGACGCCTGGAAATCTCATCCCTGTGCTGAATGTATTTCTCTTCTCCCCGCTACTCCCCTCCTCTGAACCCTTCTTCCCAAGAAGTCTTCCTCCTACTTCAATGAAACAGACAGTCTTCAAAGCAGAATTTCTTTTCTTTTGTCTTTCTTATTTTTATTTTTTAAGGACCGGAAGGCATCCAAGGACCTCAATCCATCCACAAGGGTTTGGTAGTAAACTGCATTGCTGCCTTGGCCAAGGGACTGTTGAGTACAACCAATTCTGGAATCAGTTTTCCTCATAACAATAAAAAAAAAAAAATCTAGAGCCAGGCAGGGGTGGCACACAGCTTTAATCCCAGCACTGGGGAGGCAAAGGCAGGGGGATAGCTGAGAGTTCAAGGCCAGCCTGGTCTGGGACACACCGGCTCCCCCAACCCTCTAGCATTTCTGGTTCCGGTGATGGGAACCCAGGCCTCACACGTCAAAGTAGGCACTTCACCCCTGAGCATCCCCAGCACCTACAAGCAGCTCTTCAAGGGGAGATGCACCAGCGCAGCACAGCTTTAATTTCAGAATTCAAGAGGTAAGACAGGCGTGGTCTCGGCAAGTTTGAGGACAGCAAGTTCTAGGCCAGTTGCATAGTGAAAACATGCCTCAAAAAAAGAGAAAACAGAAAAAAAAAAAAACCCAGGCATGGTAGCGCACACCTTTAATCTCAGCACTCCGGAGGCAGAGGCAGGCAGATCTCTGTGAGTTCGAGGCCAGCCTGGTCTACAAAGTGAATCCAGGACAGCCAAGGCTACACAGAGAGACCCTGTCTCAAAAAAAAAAAAAAAAAAAAAAAAAAAAAAAAGAGAAGAAAAAAAGTGAGAGGAACCCCTACCCAGATCTAGCCAATGGTCAGAACAGTCTCCACAGTTGAGTGGAGAGTGGGATATGACTTTCTCACGTACTCTGGTGCCTCACATTTGACCATGTCCCCTGGAGGGGGAGACCTGGTGGCACTCAGAGAAAGGACAGCAGGTTACCGAGAAGAGACTTGATACCCTATGAGCGTATACAGGGGGAGGTAATTCCCCTCAGGAACAGTCATAGGGGAGGGAAATAAGGGGGAAATGGGAGGGAGGGAAGAAGGGGAGGATACAAGGGATGGGATAACCATTGAAATGTAACAAGAATAAATTAATAAAAAAATTAAAAAAAATTGAGAGGTTATATTCCTTTAGAAAGGGAAGAAGCAGCCCCTGTCCCCACCCACAAAAGAATGTGAATATAGGACATGAAAAAAGCATACAACACGTTAAAAGCACATAAGCTTCCGTAAGCCACTCAGAAGTTGACCCTTTCTTCCAAAGTTGAACTTTCCCATACCATTATCATCTAGTGTTTATCCAGAGGAACAGCACACCACACACAAGCACATCTGGATAGTCCCATAGGCCAAAAAGGACAAATGAAATGACCTTCAGATGAGTGGAAACCTGGGCGGGCATGGTGGCACAGCCTGTAATCCCAGCTCTTGGGAGGGAGAGGCAGAAGGATCAGGAGTTCAAGGCTAGCCTGAATTACAACCGTGAATTCAAAGGCAGCCTGGACTACCTAAGACGTTTCGGGGGCTTGGGGGAGGGTTGTATCACACCATATAACAGATGAGTCTCAGTGCTAAGCTCTGTGCCCCCAATGTAAATAGTGCTGTAAGTAACATGGGTACAATATGGCATCTGGGATTTGCTTTCAAATCCTGGGGTACAGAGGAAAAACAAGTTGGCAAAATTTTGGTAATTGTTGAGGTTTGATACTTGAAACATGAGGTTTGATATCCTAGTCTATCTGCTTTTAGTTGTTATGTTTGAACTTTTCAGTAACGAACGTTTTATTTTAATTCAGGAAAAGTGAGGCACACTTTTAACTCCAGCATTCAAAGGCTGAATTAGGAAGATCATTAAGTTTGAAACCAGCCTGGGCTGCAGTGCATGACAATCAATCAATCCTTCCTCTCCACCTGGGCTGACAGAACTAACCTCTGTCCTGAAGCAAGGGCGATGGGGGACTGCCCATTGGGGGGGCGCGGGTCCTCACAGGTTTTCATCTCCACCTCCACCTTATCCAGACACTGAAGAAAAAATACAGAGAACTGAGTGTCTCCACACAGAAATCACAGACCATCAGCAAGACAGCAGCGCTACAAGCCACCAGAACCAACACAGCCCGCACTGCTGCTTTCCTGTCTGGATCCCAAAGGAAATTTAAGGATAGAGCTTAAGCAGTTTAAAAAAAAAAAAAATTATTTAGGGCTGCAGAGATGGCTCAGCAGTTAAGAGCACTGGCTGCTCTTCCAGAGGTCCTGAGTTCAATTCCCAGCTCACAGCCATCTATAATGAGATCTGATGCCCTCTTCTGGCCTGCAGGTATACACTCACATAACACAAAATAGACAATTTTTTTTTTAATTATTAAAAAAACAAACAAACACCAGGCGGTTGGGCATGCTCTTTTAATCCCAGAGCTTTGGAGGCAGAAGCAGGGATATCTTGGGAGTCTGAAGCAGCCTCGTCTACACAGTGAGGCCATTTGTCTCACAAAACAAGAGAACAAGATGACTTTCAAGTAGAAAAGGCCCTTACCAAGCAGATCGGATGTGTCTTCAACTTGGTCCACTGGATCTGAAAGAAGAAAGCAAAGACAGGCCTGTGACGCCTCCCCTCAAGTAAACAAGCCTCAGGCTCACGGCAGCCACAGCACCGGGACCCACGCTCACGCGGATGGAGGCCCGGTTGCAGTAGACCCTGGTGATGGCTAGCCAGGTGGGCAGTTCCAGCACGTTCTGCAGAGCCTCTTCATCCAGCTCCAGGTTGCTCAGCTGGCCCTCTCCCTTCAGGGTGCTCAAGTTGATTTTGTCTGGAGAAAGATTCTTCGTGAACCTGCAAAGGGTGAGAGTAAAACACCCTTGTTTCCACAGCAACTGTCAGTCACCGCACGGTCTCCACCATGGAGGCATGAGATGAGACTCCTTGTGACAGTCCCCGTCCCCGTCCTACTGACAATGTTGTGGGGAGTCTGAGGAAACTGCTGGAGGGGTAGCAATACGGCTTCCCCACATCCAAGTCCCCAAAGACAGAGCGGCCAGGCCAGATGCATGTGTACAGCTGTGACCCCATCACTTGAGGAGTGTTGGTGACGATCAAGGCCATGAAGAGCTTGAAGCCAGCCTGGGATGCACACCACCCAGCCCCAGACGACAGAAGACAAAAGGGGGCAACTAAATAGAAACACGAAACAACTGTGGATGACACTTTAGCGCTTTTCTCTTCTAGTTTATTTATTAGCATGTGTGCACATAAGTCATGTGTTTGGGCAAGTATGCCATGATACACATATGAAGGTCGGGGGTCAGTTTATCATGCATGGGTCACCAGGCTCCAAGGAAAGCATCTTTCCCCTCCAGTGGCCTCACACAGCTCACACAGGAAGAGAACTGGCTTGGCTGGAGAGGTGGCTCTTCCAAAGGTCCTGAGTTCAATTCCCATCAACCACATGATGGCTTGCAACCATCTACAATAAGATATGGTGCCCTCTTTTGGCCTGCAGGTGTTACACGCAGGCAGAACATTGTATACCAAGTAAATAAATATTTTTTAAAAATAAAATAAAATGCTTTCAGAGAACTGGAGTTTAGTTCCCTGCACCCACATCAAAATGCTCACAACTACCCGTTATTTCCCTCTTCCTACGTGAAGAGCACCCACAAACACATGCACATACCAACACACACAAATAATGAAATACATCTTTAAAAAAAAAGAAAACCAGAATTCCCCCTGCTCACCAGCTGTGCCACCCTCACTGGGGCACCACGCTGACTGTGTGCTAAGGCTGTGGTTTTCCCCAGGCTACAGTCTCCACTACTGACCTGTTAGAACCCACCAGTAAAGACCCACTGCCAGCACTCGGGAGGCAGAGGCAAGTGGATCACTGTGAGTTCGAGGCCAGCCTGGTCTACAAAGCGAGTCCAGGACAGCCAAGGATACACAGAGAAACCCTTCCTCAAAAACAAAACAACAACAACAACAGCAAAAACAAAAAGGAGGAGGACGAAGAGGAAGAAAAAGAAGGAGGAGAAGGAGAAGTCAACCACCTATTACAATCAATTATCCGGCAGACCCAACCACTTATAGCAAATTAGACTCAACCAACGACTTTCCAGAACCAGGATCTGCTAGGCTCAAGTAGTGAAGAGCTACTGACCTACTAGAGTCAAGCAAGCAACTGGGTCAAATGGTGACACAGTAGAATACTATTGATCTGAGGTTTGAACAGTACCACAGGACATAAAGGAATTCACAGGGACAAACTGGCATGATGAGCAAAGCAAAGGGGCCGAGGCAAGGGGGCCGCAGGAGGCTCCAGCTGCACGGAGCCTCAGGCCTGCTGCTCACCACAGACAGCTGCTCAGGAGGCTTCTAAAGCCCCCACCAGCTCCCGCTATGTGCGCACGGCGCTGGAGAAGCTAGTCCCCTAGGGTCCCTGGTACTATTCTGTGCTTCCAAGAGTATGTAGCCCTACTCAGTGCTCACTCAAGCCACTTGTCAGGACCGTGTGTGCAGAGCAGATGCGAGGGATGAAGCAGGGTCTCCCTCCAGGACGGAAAGCAGGCTTGTCTGCCACGGACTTCAGAAGTTACAGTCCCCAAGCTCAGAGTGCATCAACCACTCATGAAAGGACCCAACTAGGCACGGCACACACTCCTGTGGGCCCTGGGCATGGAAGTGTTTCAACCATTGCGTTCACTCTGTGTCTTACGTCTGCAAGCATCCATCTAACTGTGGCAGCCTGTGTTAGCTTCTAAATAACGTTGAAGTTGAGGAAAATGATATCCCAAACTATGACTACTGCCATGCTGACCACTGCTAGGTGAAGCCCGGAGGGAGGGCAGTGCATGCCCAGACAGGCTTTATCTGACACTCCGCCACCTGCTTCGAGAACAGACACGCAAAGGGGGATTACACCTGGTCCCCTCTCCGAGGAGCCATTAGCTAACCTCACATCTAAAGAGAAGACCCGAGCAGGTCGGCACACTTCGGCAGCCTTTGTCTCCAAAACCAACTTAATTCCTAAGAGAATCATTTCCTAGTGCACTGCCAGGCCCTGGGCCCTTCATGACCTTCACCACCTGCCAAAATCCCCCACTCATGAAGAAGGTCACAGGCTGGTCCTACGTCTGGGACTGCCACTGACGGTGTAAACACATGGGAGAACCGTTCTCACCACAGCTACAGCCTCCCAGCAAAGCTTCAGAGGGCCAAGGGCAGCTTTTCCCTTTAGTTCCAGAACAGAATAAAAGAAAAAGAAAGTCTCAGGACGATTTTAATTTATTTAAACCTCATGTGTGTGTGCAGGCATGCACGCACACCTGTAATCCCAGCACTTGGGAGGCAGAAGCAGGCAGATCTCTGTGAGTTCAAGGCGAGCCTGATCTAAAGAGTGAGTTCCAGGACAGCCAGAGTTAAACAAAAAAAAAAAAAAAACCAAAACCCTGTCAAATAAAAAACCAAAATCAACAAAACAAAACAGTTCTTTAAAACCAACAAAGTATGAACCAGCTTTGTTCTTTAAACCAGAGACCAGCTTTCTACTAATGGATCCTTTCCTCTGAAAACCAGCTTGCCACAGTGGGAAAAGGATTCCTTCTTTCCCTGAAATGATGGCCTAGCCACAAGCAAACAAAAATGGAGTGAGAAAAGGCCCGTCTACTTGAACACTTCCTAAAGAACAGAACAAGAGAAAGCAGGGGAGGACAGCGGGTCCCTCTGAGGGAGGAGGCTGCCAGGGAGAGCAGGCAGACCAGGAAGCGCAGCGTGCCTGCCATCACGCGGCCCTGCACGCTTCCTCCACGCCACACACGGCAAGGGATTCACAGGACCAAGTTCCCTCCTCTAGCCACCTTTCTCAGCACCGACAAAATCAGGATGACGGCCAGCAGGACAGGTTGTCCCTCTTACAGTGGCAATCCTGCCTTGGCTTCCTGAGTCCTGGGACGGCAGGTGTGTGCTGCCGTGCCCACGTAGGAAGACCTTTTATAAAGAAGACAGTGAGGAGGAGGCCGCGGGAGGTGACTAAAGACCTAATTTCTACATTGTGTTCTTTCCAAAACATCTGTTTGAGATAAAATAAATGTGCACGCCTGTAATCCCAGCGCTCTCGGGAGGCAGAGGCAGGCGGATCTCTGTGAGTTCCAGGCTTGCCTGGTCTTCGAAGTCCAGGACAGTCAAGGCTACACAGAGAAACCGTGTCTAGAAAAAAAAACAAGGGCTGGAGAGATGGCTCAGAGGTTAAGAACACTGCCAGCTCTTCTGAAGGTCCTGAGTTCAATTCCCAGCAACCACATAATGGTTCACAACCATCTACGATTAAATCTGGTGCTCTCTTCTGGCCTGCAGGTGTAACATGCAGGCAGAATACTGTATATCGAATAAAGAAATCTTTAAAAAAAAAAAGAAAGAAAGAAAGAAAAGAAAACAAGACAAGACATTTCCTGGAGCTGGCTGGAAAGATGCCTCCGTTTGTAAGAATACTTGTATGGAGGACCAATTTCGGTTCCCAGCATCTGTGTCAGGCAGCTCACAACTGCTTGTATATCTTCAGGGGGACCCCGCACCCACTGCTGGCTTCCATGGGTACTCACATACATGGACAAACACAAACACACACACATACATATTTTAAGAGCAGCTTCAATCTCACGGCTTATAACGAGTCTGCTGAAGTCGTGTATATCTCACGTCAGGTCTTCCTAGCTTTACGCTGGACTCCTTTACTAACCCACCACACAAGCACCACGACCTGTGGGTGCTCATCCTTAAACACAAGGACACACTTGTCTCTAACAGTTACACATCCTCCCACATATTTGGGCTCCAGAAAGTGGGTCTTGCTATAAAGTCCAGGCTTGCCTTGAACTCATGACCCTACGGCCTCAGCCCAACAAGTGCTGGGATCACAGGAGTGCACCTCCACACTCAGTTCCCGGCACAGTATGAACTTAGAAGCCTCTCTCAGAAACGGTTAGAGGATGCTTGGGGGTGTAGCTAGTCAGAAACAACCTCCCAAGCATACCCAAGGCCCTGAGTTCAACCCCCAGAACTCAATTTAAAAATCAACAACAACAAACCCTAAAGGGTTAGGATCTCCCCGTTTGCAGTCACCATAGCCTGTGGAGCTTGTGTAAGTGGAATAAATTCCAATTTTAAAACATATATTTATTTATTATCATGTATACAGTGTTCTGCCTGCATGTACACCTGCACGCCAGAAGAGGGCACCAGATCTCATTATAGATGGCTGTGAGCCACCATGTGGTTGCTGGGAATTGAACTCAGGACCTCTGGAAGAGCAGTCAGTATGCTTAACCTCTGAGCCATCTCTCCAGCCCAAATTCCAATTTTTATGGAAAGTTATGGTATAGTATCATCAGAAACATTTCTGAACTTCACCAACCCAGTGGAATTAGCAAGACTCTTCTTGAGAACGTCTTCATGTCCCTGCCAGCAGCAGCCCCCAGTCCCCACCATGGTGCTGGCTGGTGACCGCGCAGGTGCCATGTTTTCAGCCGGCTAACGCAGTAGAAAGCAAACAGCACGCATCGCACATCAGAAGTGGACTCTGCTTCTCTAAGTTCTTCAAGTTGGGAGTGGGCTTTAGCTCAGCGGCAGAGTGCTTGCTTCGCGGGTGTAAGATGCTGGGCCCTGACCTCCTCAGCAGTCTTCGAGCACATCAGCAGACCGCAGTGGTGGCTGTGCAGCGTGCAGCACTTGCTGAGTGATGTGCTCCCAGGCAAGTTCCTCACTGAGTGCACTTACAAGAATCTAGGTAGACCAGCACCTTGCACACCTAGGCTGGAGGATATAAGCACACTACATGGCTAGTCTGGCACTGACCGAAATATTGTACGCAATGCAGAACCTCATCTTCCTCACCAATAGTAAACAGATCCCATCTTAGAAGTTTCTCCAAAGAGGCAGCGAGAATTCCTTACAAGTAAGGCACATGCCCAGCAAACATGGAGCCCCAGGCTGGACCCTTAGGGCCAGAACACAGTGCTACCTTTAATCCCAGAACCGGGGAGCAGACACAGACAGATTCAGGGGCAGGCTGGTCTACATAGTGAGTTCCAGCCCAGCCAGGGCTACACAATGGTACTATCATTAAAACAAACGAATGAAAAAAATTCTCTAAACTGGTATTTCCTGGACCTTTTAGCAATGATAAAGAATAGGTTTTAAAAGCCGGGCGTGGTGGCGCACGCCTTTAATCCCAGCACTTGGGAGGCAGAGGCAGGCGGATCGCTGTGAGTTCGAGGCCAGCCTGGTCTACAAAGTGAGTCCAGGACAGCTAGGGCTACACAGAGAAACCCTGTCTCAAAAAAACAAACAAACAAACAAAAAAGAATAGGTTTTAAAAGTTGATCTATGGAGACAGCTGTTATGTTATGTTATGTGATGGGGGGGCTGGTGGGGGTGCCAGAGGTTTGCTGAACTGAGGCCTCAAGAATGCAATGAGAAGTCCAAGGGGCTCTCTCAGTATTGACACGGAAACGTTCACGGCAAACTCCAGGCCCTTCACAGAGTCGGCTAGACTAGACAGGCGAAGAGTCCCGCGCCAGCCTCAGGAGCCAACAGAACGCTCCAGGAACAACAGGAATTTGAATTCTTGAGCGGAGCCTTGCCGTGTACATCTCCGTCCTCCATAGCCCCTGGCTGACCTGATCCAGCACTTGTGTTCTAACTGAACACAGTATTACGCAGCCTGGAGTCTGTTCCGGTCAAGTGTGCAAGGAAACACTTTCAGGCCATCTGTTACTGTTACTGAACACAGAGGCTGAGAGGAAACCAAGTTGGAAAACAGACTGATCACCTTCATCTCTGCCAGAGAAATGCAATCTGCCAAAGAGGCAATAGAAAGGCTGTCAACCATCCTTGCAAAACTCTAACAGAATGTTAGGAAACCGAAGGGTTTTGGGTTGTTTTTCCCCCCATTTGGTTTTCGAAACAGGGTTTCTCTGTGTAGCCTTGACTGTCCTGGACTCACTTGGTAGACCAGGCTGGCCTTGAACTCACAGCAATCTGCCTGCCTCTGCCTCCCAAGGGCTGGGATTAGGGCAGTGGTGGCATACGCCTTTAATCCCAGCACTTGGGAGGCAGAGGCAAACAAACAGTTGTGAGTTCGAGGCCAGCCTGGTCTATCCTTCCTGTGCTTATTGGTCATACGCATGTCTTCTTTGCAGAAATGCCTATTGAGAGCCTTTGTCCAAATTTAAATTTGGTTGCTCCCCCACCCTGTGCCCCCCCACAAGACAGAGGGTTTCTCTGTGTAGCCTTGGCTGTCCTAGACTCACTCTGTAGACAAGGCTGGCTTTCAACTCAGAGATCCGCCTGCCTCTGCCTCCCCTGAGTGCTGGGATTACAGATGTGCGCCACCACACTGGGCTCTGAACCTCCTTCCTTGAGTGCTAAGGTCACTGGCATGTGATGGTAAGGATGGGGCTCAGAGCGTCATGTATGTTAGGCAAAGTCTCTATCAACTGGGCCGTATCCCCAATGCCATTACTTCTTCAAAGATTTTTCTGTCTTGCTTTATTATCTGCTGCTGTGCAGCAAATCTCTCCATGCATGTGTGATATTAAATTCACGGACTCCATGTGCTATAATTTTGTTCAAGGAGGGGGCTCATTTGGTAAAGTACTTGTTGTTCACATGTAAGAAGCCAAGTTAGGGGCTGGAGAGATGGCTCAGTGGTTAAGAGCACTGACTGCTCTTCCACAGGTCCTGAGTTCAATTCCCAGCAACCACATGGTGGCTCACAACCATCTGTAATATGATCTGATCATACTGTATACATAATAAATAAAATCTTTAAATTAAAAAAAGAAGAAGAAGAAGAAGCCAAGTTAGATTCCCCAGGACCACAGAAAGGCGAAGCACTGCCGTGGCACCTGGACCCCCAGCACCTGGGGGAAGCGGGGAGGAACTGATCCTGGGGGCTAGCCGGCAGACAGGCTACAAACAGGTGTCCAGCTTCAGAAGAGACCCTTTCCCAAAAGATAAGGTGGGAGAGCTACAGCCAGCACTGCGCTCGGCCTCCACATGCACATATCGGGCACACACTCAGCCTTCCAGAGCTTGCCTGTGTGGGTTCTTTTCTTCCCATCCCAGGTTTTACCCCTTTATCACTAGTTAGAAGAGAAAGAAGTTGGGGGCGGGGGAAATCCCTGAATCTAATTTCTTTCTTCTTGTTTCCTCTTTGAGCACAAGTAATAAACCACAGCCAAGCCCGCCTCCGGGGGCCTAGCATTTATGTATCCTCCCAAAAGTTCACAGCAACTATCTGCAGCTGGCAAAACCACAGCTCTGCCAGTGCACAAGGCAAAGCATCGTCAGCTGTGGCGGACAGGCCAAAGCAGGCCCATGCCCCCACACCTCAAATTAAAACAAAACATATTATTTCTGTGAGGCTTTTTTTTCTTTTTGTTTGTTTGTTTTTGTTTTTCCTCCCACCAAAACCAGGTCCCCGGGCTTGGTGGCAAGTCAGTACTTTTATCTACTAAGCCATTTTATCTCCCAGGGTCCCCTCTGCTGAGGGGACCACTACCCAGATGGCAGAAGGAGCTGGGCTAGATTAAAACCATTCTCAGTGATGACTCTTTAACCAGGCTCTGTGAAGTGACGGTAACTAAACGCCCTCTAATGCTTAAGGAAATTCTCTAAGGGACCAAGCAAGTGTATACAGTCTGGCTGTTTCACCCTGTGGTGTTGAATGAAAACGGTCCCTATAGGCTCATATGTTTGAATGTTTGGTCCCAGTTGACAAAACTGTTGAGGAAGGATTAGGAGGTGTGTTCTTACAGAACAAGCTATGTCTCTGGGGAGTGCCAGGCAAGGTTCAAGTGTCTCTCTGTCTCACGCACGAGCTCTCCCTCTCCCTCTCCCTCTCCCTCTGTCTCTCTCTCTCTCTCTCTCTCTCTCTCTCTCTCTCTCTCTCTCTCTCTGTGTGTGTGTGTGTGTGTGTGTGTGTGTGTGTGTGTGTCTGTCTTGCTCTGTCTCTCTCTGTCTGCTAGCTGGATCAGGATGTTAAGCTGTCAATTACAGGTAGCTACAGCCCATCTGCTTCCGCCATGATAACAGACTACTTCTCTGAAACTGTAAGCCAAGACTCCGATTAAATTGTATTCTTTTATAAGAGTTGCCTTGTTGCAGGATAGGTGATCCCACTATGTACTCAGAGACTGTGAACTGTAAAAACCTGTTTCTTGCTTGGTGTGGTTCAGCCTTAGCACACACCTTTAATCCCAGAACTTTCTGTACACAGGATTTCATAAAGTTAACCTGGGGGCTGGAGAGATGGCTCAGAGGTTAAGAGCACTGACTGCTCTTCCAGAGGTCCTGAGTTCAATTCCCAGCAACCACATGGTGGATCATAACTATAATGAGATCTGGTGCCCTCTTCTGGCCTGCAGGTGTACATGCAGATGAAGCACTCATACATTAAATAAATAAATCTTTTAAAATAAAGTTGGGGCTGGAGAGATGGCTCAGGGGGCTGGAGAGATGGCTCAGCAGTTAAGATCACTGACTGCTCCTCCAGAGGTCATGAGTTCAATTCCCAGCAACCACATGGTGGTTCACAACCATCTATAATGTGATCTGATGCCCTCCTTTGTTTGCAGATGTACATGCAGGCAGAGCACTGTATACATAATAATAAATAAATAAATCTTTAAAATAAAATAAAGTTAACCTGAGGTTAAGAGGCAGAACAAGAAACCAGCTGACAGGGGTTAAGTAGAAAGGAGGGGCTCTGAGAGAGGGGTATTTAAGACAGCATGGAGAAGAAAGAGCTTTTTAGCTCTTTGGTCTTTAACTTTTGGCTTTTCCTCCTGGGCTGTCAACTAAGCTAGCAAGCTTTTGGTTTTTAGTTTTTCCTTTGGGACGTGAGCTGAGGAGGAAGGTCAGCTGGTGCTTTCTCTGCCTCTCTGAACTAGCAGGTTTTCACCTCAACATCTGACTCCTGAGTCTTTATTGGTAAAATTGAATGATTTGGGATTTTGTTTTTTAAAACATTGCCTCAGTCATAATGTCTCCTCACAGCAACAGCACAGGGACTAAGATGCACCTGTGCTAAGGTGTCTCCCCCACGGCTCCTGCCACGGCTGCCGGCCATCTTTAAGCACACTGAGAAAGCGCTCGTCCACACTCTGTATTAAATGTCTAGAAACGTAATGTTGGGAGGTTACCCAGTGGTTAAAGTTCTCGCCACACAAGCAGAATGGCCAGAGCACAGATGGTGGTGGGTAATCTGGAGCCACCATGTATTCAGATGTTAACTGTGCACGAGTGCACACGTACGTGTACACACACACACACACACACACACACACACACACTCACTCACTCACTCACCCAGGGTTCTTTACTGTTCTACGGGCAAATCCTCACATAACCAAAGTGATGCTGTGTAACTTTGCCTCCCAAATTATCCCTGACTGGCTAAATAAAGTTGCCCACATACCTGGGTTGGGCAGAACTGAGGAAGGCAGAGCAAAGGTTTGAGGGCTTGGAGGAGGACAGTGGACCACAGGAGGAGGAAGAGGGGAGAGAGAGGAGAGGAAGAAAGCAGAGTCACCAGGGGTCAGTGCAGGGAGAAGCAAGTGGCCAGGAGGAGCCTGCCTCCCATGGCTGGAGGGACGCAGCAGATGGAAAGCACGCGCGCGCGAGTGTTGAGTTGATTTCAGATGGAAAGTAGCACAATTAGGAATGATTAGAGCAAATGGCCTGGGTGTGAGGCTGGGAGACAGCAAGACTGCTGAGGGGTCAGCCCGCCCAGTTCCTGTGTGAGCTGAGGGGTCAGCCCGCCCAGTTCCTGTGTGAGCTGAGGGGTCAGCCCGCCCAGTTCCTGTGTGAGCTGAGGGGTCAGCCCGCCCAGTTCCTGTGTGAGCTGAGGGGTCAGCCCGCCCAGTTCCTGTGTGAGCTGAGGGGTCAGCCCGCCCAGTTCCTGTGTGAGCTGAGGGGTCAGCCCGCCCAGTTCCTGTGTGAGCTGAGGGGTCAGCCCGCCCAGTTCCAGTGTATGAGCATATTCAAAATCTAACAGGTGTCTGTGTCTTTTGTTGATATGACAGTGGCTTAAAAAAAACTGTCAAAATTATGTATTATATGCATTAGTGGTAGATATTAATAGCCCTTTTACTACTACACCGAAATCCATGTAAACACCAGGCAGAGTGGCAGGCTGCCTGTAATTCCAGCCTCGGAAGGTGGAAGCAGGGCAGCCTCAGACAAGCTGGCCACTGGGACTTGCTGTACTTGGGGGTCTGAGTTTGACTGACAGATTCCGCCTCCAGGAGTAAGTCTGAATAACAATGAAGAATCATCGTCAATATCAACGCATAATCACACACAGTACATATCCCTGCCACACACATGCAAAGTCATGCACTCACAGGGACACAACACACACAGGAACATGAAAAAGGGAAAGCAGATATGATTGGGGCAGGAGGAACGGCTCTTCTGTCAAATACTGGTCACACAAGGATGATGACAGAATCCAAATTAAGTAGGAGAAAACTGAGTCCGCACATTTGTCCTCCGATCTCCACATACATGCTGGTGAGCACACACTCTCTACAATAAACATATTGGGTTTTTTAAGACAGGGTTTCTCTGTGTGGCCCCAGCTGTCCTGGAACTCGCTCTCTAGACCAGCCTGGCCTTGAACCCAGAAATCTGTCTGCTTTAGGAGGAAATGTTCCAGAAAAAAGCAGCGAGGCCCCTATGCCAAGATTTGTGTGTAGTCAGAGTGTAAGGTTCTTTAAAACCCCAATTCTAAGGCCGGGCGTGGTGGCGCACGCCTTTAATTCCAGCACTTGGGAGGCAGAGGCAGGCAGATCGCTGTGAGTTCGAGGCCAGCCTGGTCTACAAAGCGAGTCCAGGGCAGCCAAGGCTACACAGAGAGACCCTGTCTCAAAAAAACAAACAAACAAAAAAACCAATTCAATTCTGTGAGCATGTTTTTGTTCCAATCCCTGGTGCAGGGTACGAGGCTAGCTCTCAGCAGGTGACTGTGATTATGCACTCTCAGGGGCCCGAACGTTGCCAGCTGCAGATAGTTTAGTTTGGAATTCTCCCTGGGGGGGGGGGGGGGGCGGCACCAAGGGACACTCCAAAGAAGAGGAGGAGGAAGGCTGCTGCTCTTCCTGCTCCTGGTTACTGTTGTTTCAGTTGGTCAAGTGGTCTCCAAGAAAGAGTCAAGTAAGAGAAACTGGCTCTCCTGTCAGTGAAGGCCAACCCTGCCCCAAGGATTCAATCTCCCTAATCAGCTAGTAGTCCAGAGGGTGGAGAACAGAGGCAGAAATATAAGAACCTTATATACACATAACATATATTATAAATAAGAATATGTGTGTGTGTGTGTGTGTGTGTGTCTTATATAAGAGTTCTATGCAAGCTTCAGCCTCATAGCAAGACCCTGTCTCAAAGAAACAGCCATCAAAAGAAAAGTTTAAGCAGCCAGGCGTGGTGGTGCATGCCTTTAGTCCCAGAACTCTGGAGGCAGAGGCAGGCGGATCTCTGTGAGTTTGAGGCCAGCCTGGTCTAAAGCCTGAGTTCCTGGACAGCAGGGACGACACAGAGAAACCCTGTCTCCGCAGAAAAAACATATGAAGAGGCTGGGGGTATCCAGAAGAGTTGAGAGGGGGGAAATGACATAATTACAATTTAAAATTATAATTTATCTTAAAAATTAAAATAATTGGGCTGGAGAGATGGCTCAGAGGTTACGAGCATTGGCTCGCCTTCCGGAGGTCAAGAGTTCAATTCCCAGCAACCACATGGTGGCTCACAACCATCTATAATGAGATCTGGTGCCCTCTTCTGGTGTGCAGTTGTACCTGCAGGCAGAACACCTTACACATAATAAAGAAATACGATTTAAAAAAAAATAACTTTTTTAAAAAATTAAAATAAGTACATTTTTTTGTTTGTTTTGTTTTTCAAGACAGGATTTCTCTGTGTAGCCTTGGCTGTCCTAGACTCTCATTATAGATCAAGCTGGCCTTGAACTCACAGGGATCCACCTGCCTCTGCCTCCCGAGTGCTGGGATTAAAGGTGTGCGCCGCCTTGGCCAGCAAATAACGTACTTTTTAAAAGAAGCAAAAGCCTGGGCTGGGTGGTGGTGGCTGCAGCGGTGGCAGCAGCAGTGGCGCACGCCTTTAATCCCAGCACTCAGGAGGCAGAGGCAGGCGGATCTCTGTGAGTTCAAGAACAGCCCAGGTCTACAAAGTGAGTCCAGGACAGTCAGAGTTACACAGAGAAACCCTGCTCAAAGATCTGTCGCATCCAATCCTAGTCAGACATGTTTCGTGTAATGGTTAGAAATGCCCCTAACTCACTGTCCCTTTCTAAGTTGACATTCTGATGGCATCACATGTTCTCTGAAACTGAACAGAGCCGAGGGAGCCCAGCTCGCTGGCAGCATGTGCTACTCCATGCAGAGCTCCGTCCTTGGCATCACACACAGAGCCTGAGAACAAAGAGCACATCTGGCTTTACCACAAGTAAGGGTTTTGGTTTTGGTCTTTTTTTTTTTCTTTTTCTTTTTGTTTCCTGTGGGTTTTGAGACAAGGCCCCACACTGTAATCCAGCCTGGCCTTTGAAACTGCAGGCAATCCTCCTGCCTCAGCCTCCTAATTGTTGGGAGCCATCACATCCAGCTCTTCAAAATGAAATTAATGCATCCTCAGGAACGGCCCCAGTGAAAAACAGAAATAAGCGAGTGTTACCACAGAACCTAGAACCAAATCCCCACACTCTTCCATCGTGGGCGTGTGCCAGTTAGCACGTCATGTAGGATGCACTCAGGAAAACCCACACATGGTCTACAACCCAAAAGGCCAAAACCCTGCTCTTAAAGAGACTCCTAACAGGTGTGTGCTCATCTGTCACCAGAAGACGTGTCCTAGAACTTTCCTACAGGCACACACTATTATTCATAATGGCTCTAACTAGGAAAACACATAATATTCAGCAACAGCAAGCGTAAGGAAATTAAATTATATCCCCATTACCAGAGTAACATACACTGGTGCAGTCTGCCATGTGACACAAGCAAGATGACGTAACAAAGCAGGCAGATGAGGGCTCGGGAGCTGCTGGGCCAGTGTGAGGACCTGCTCCCCACCAGGGGCCTTTCGGGGTGCTGCGTTCAGTCTGAACCAAGCAACCCCCGCGGAGCGTCACAGCGGCTCCAAGCTGTGACTTTGGCCAACTCTATGCTTCCTCTATACAGTGAGCTTAAAGCCCAGACTAGTAACCAAACCGTTATCACAAGACTGCAAGATGCTTATTACGGACGACTCTTTAAATTCGCTGAGTAAACACAAGTGGTTTATTCTAAAGCAGCATTAGACGGTGAGGAAGGAGACGGACAGGGCGTGAGTGTTACCACGAGTCTAGCACAGGAAGCGGACTCACTGCCTGCCCGGCGGCCTCTGAGACCTGGGCCTGCACCGCTCAGGGGCTCAGCGGTGGGCTGGGTGGCCCCGGTGATCACTAAGACCCTGCAGTGCTTTGACACTCTGGAGCACTGCCAGGCATGACCAGGAACAGCAACAGCTCAACCCAGTCAGGCTTTCTTGTCTCCAAAAGTAATTCGGACACTTCCTACACCTCTGAATTCCAGCACTTACTTCTAAAAAGCCAGACTGACGTTTTGTAGTCACTCAGAGTAAATAACTAAAGTTTTCAATGAGTTTCTGAAAGCGGCAGCTGGCATTCTGCCATCTATGCTACGACCCTATCCCCAACTCCTCTGAGCTTATTTTACAACTAGTCCTTATTTTATTATTGTTGTTGTTACTATTTTGGTCTTTTTGAGACAGGGTTTCTCTGTGTAATAACCCTGGCTGTCCTGGAACTCTCCTAGAACTATCTCAGCAGGCTGGCCTCGAACTCACAGTGATCCACCTGCCTCTGCCTCCCAAGTGCTGGGGTTAAAGGGGTGCACCACCACCTGGTACAACTACTCTTTATTAAGCTACTTACATGTCAGGCACTGTGACAACCTCATCCTCAGACATATTTTGCTAGCTCCTATTACTTTCCCGTATTCGTTTTTTAAACATTTATTACATATACAGTGTTCTGCCTGCATGTACACCTGCACACCAGAAGAGGGCACCAGATCTCATTATAGATGGTTGTGAGCCATCATGTGGTTGCTGGGAATTGAACTCAGGACCTCTGGAAGAGCAGATAGCGCTCTTAACCTCTGAGCCATCTCTCCTGCCCCCTCTTCTGTATTCTTATGCCTGATCAACAGTGGCAGAGCTGGATGGAGCTGTCCTGTCCGCTCTCCCCCTCTCCATTGCAGAGCCCTGACTGACATCACATCCTGTCACACATCTTCCTACCTGCATGATTCAAGGCCATTAGTAAAGGAGTGGTGTTACGCAGGTAGTGCCAATGCTCCAAAGGCTGAACAGGCAGGGTTCCCAAGAAGAGGGAGAAAAAACCAAAACAAAACAAAAACAAACACTAAGAGCCTAATTTAGTGACAAATTTAATTTAGCATTTATTTATGAAACAATAGATGGCCCACACTGGCCCTAAATCCAAGACCTTCTGGCCCCAATGTCACAAGTGCTGGGATGCTGGGATTCTGGGCACACACCACCACACCTACATAATTCTGACAATGTTTTAGATAAATAATTACTTCACTTGCTAAGTAAGGCTCTTTTAATGGGTCCATTTAAATGAACATTTACTGGGGCATTAAAGATATGCATACTGGACAAGTCATCCAAACCGTGGGTGAAACCCCTGATAGACACTAAATCCCAGCCACCTTTCCAGTGCCAGAGCGGCACCCAGCGTAGAGAGCCAGTGCCAGAGCGGCACCCAGCATAGAGAGCCAGTGCCAGGGCGGCACCCAGCGTAGAGAGCCAGTGCCAGGGCGGCACCCAGCGTAGAGAGCCAATGCCAGGGCAGCACCCAGCGTAGAGAGCCAGTGCCAGGGCAGCACCCAGCATAGAGAGCCAGTGCCAGAGCGGCACCCAGCGTAGAGAGCCAATGCCAGAGCGGCACCCAGCGTAGAGAGCCAGTGGCACACACCCAGCACGGTTCACGCAGGAGCCTTGCACACTTCCCAGCTTTCCTCCTTCACATCAGCCTCACAGGCCACACAGCTGCAGCTCCTTTCTTGCTTGTGGTGGTGAAAACAAAACATATCAAGGTCACGTGCGACTGAGCACTGAGTCCAGGGTAAACAAAGGCCCTGGTAATCCGGCCTTTCCAGCCAGATCTACAGCCTACTCCTCCGTGGGGGGCCTGAAGTCACAGCCTAAACATGACCTCTTCCTCCTCACCCTGACCCCCAGGAAATCAGAAACGGCATACTACTCCTACTGTACTTAAAACAAAAAAGGCTTTCTTCTCCCAGAACTTGAAGACAGAGTTTGTTGCCAGCTTGGGTTACATGACACCATGTCTGGAAAAATAACAACGGCTTCAGCATGTATCATATCACTAAAAGCTCATGTTCACAGAAGGTGCACAGAACACGTGTGTGCATAGGGGAAGTGACCCAGGGTTAGAAAGCAGGCTGTCACACGCCTTTATCCTCTGGACAAGTCACACAGCCCTGCTAGGCTCGCCTGCTCAGGACAAAGCGAGGGGCTGCAGCCAGGTATAGTGGTGCCGCCTTTAATCCTCACCTGGGAAGCAGAGGCAGGGGAATCGCTGTGACTTTGAGGCCAGCCGGGTCTATATATCAAGTTTCAGGACAGCCAAGGCTACACATACTGAGACCTTGTGCCCAAAGAAAAGAAGGAAAAGAAAAGAAAAGGGGGAAAAAAGAGGGGGGAAGGGAAGAGGGAAGAGAAAAGGAGAGGCGAGGCCAAGAACTGGGCTACAGCAAGGATTAGTCATTTATCCCAGGATGCTGTGAGAGACTCAGGTGTGTGCGCTAGGCAATCACAACTCTCACAAAAACTTCTGAAAGAAATTACCTGCCAGCACACAGGAGGTAAGTATCAGAGGGATCGCTGTGAGTTCGAGGCCAGCCTGGTCTACAAAGCGAGTCCAGGCCAGCCAAGGCTACACAGAGAAACCCTGTCTTGAAAATGGGGGGGGGGGGAGATAGAAAAAAGAAAAGAAAGGTGTAAAAGCAATTTTATTCTCCTGGCTCAATTGTTATCTGGGAGGCTCACTGCCTCCTCCTGCTAACCTAGGCCTAGTTCTGGAAGCTTCTTGCCTCTGTACAGTCTAACCTAGGCCTAGACTGTTTCAGCCTCTGAGACTTACTGCTTAATGAGCTCACTCTTTCTTGTTCTTTCTGAGCTCTGGGCTGGCTGGTTTGACTCAGCTGTTCTGACTCAAACTCTTTATCCAATCTGGCTTCTCTCTCAGCCTGGAATTGCTCTGCTTTGCCTCAAACTAACTCAGCAATCTGCTCTAATCTTCTGGCTCCTTCAGTCTTCACCTGAGTTCTCTCTCTGCTAGCCAGCTCTCTCTCTATTTCTGTCCTGGTAAAACTGCCTCTTAAGTAGCTTCCTTTTCCCCTCTCTTCTTGGAAGAGTTAGGCGTATCCTAATCTGTCAAATCTTTTCTGATTCGTCACCTTTTCTGCCTCTCAACTCAACATCACTTTCAAACATGGGTGCTTCCTTCTACAAACTATCTTTACATTCGTTTGGCATTAAAATCATGTGCCACCATGCCCGGACCTAAGCTTTTCTTTACCCGATACTTGTTCTATACCAGGCTGGCCTTGAACTCAGATCTGTTTGCCTCTGTCTCCTGGATTAAAGGCGTGTTTGTATTCCAGACCCATTAAATAGACCTAGGAGGTCTTTGAATGTGATCTCTTCCCAGAGCAGCCATGTTCTAAATTGACATTCCTCTACAGAAGGGGGGGTGGGGGGCAGGAAGGAAGGACGAACGGACACTACCTGAAGCTAGGCATGGTGGCAAGAGCCAATTATTCAAGCACTCGAGAGGTTAAGACAAGAAGTTCATTAACTCCAGGCCACCCTGGGCTACAAAGTGAGGGAAGCACTGTCTCAAGACACAGACGAGAAAGAAAGGAAGGCTCAGCAGGTAAAAGTGTTTGCCGCGCGTCACCCAAGTCTGACCCGTAGGACCCACGTAAAACTGGAATTAGAGAACTGACTCCCCAAAGTTGTCCCGAAACCTCCACATAAACACTGGTTCTCCTGCACCTTCCTGCATACCCACAAGACACACATACTCAATAACAAATAACTTCTTCTTCTTGTTCTTCTTTCTTTCTTTCTTTCTTTTTTTTTTTTGAGACAGGGTCTCTCTCTGTAGCCTTGGCTGTCCTGGACTCGCTTCGTAGATCAGGCTGGCCTGGAACTCACTGCGATCCGCCTGCCTCTGCCTCCCGAGTGCTGGGATTAAAGGCGTGCGCCACTACTGCCCAGCAAGACAGGGTTTCTTCATGTATCCCTTGGTTGTCCTGAACATTGTAGACAAGGTTGGACTCGAACTCAGAGATCCACCTGCCTCTGCCTCCCAAGTACTGGGATTAAAGGCGTGTACTATCACACCAGCTGTGAAATAATCATTTCTTTAAACTGTCAATATAAACCGGGCATGGTGGCAAGCTGTAATCCCAGCACCTGGGAGGCGCAGGCAGGCAGATTTTCATGAATTCAAAGCCATCTTGGTCTACAAAGCAAGTCCAGGATAGCCAAGGCTACACAGACAAACTTTGTCTGGAAAAACAAAAAAATAGCAGGACGTGGTGGCGCATGCCTCTAATCCCAGCACTCGAGAGATAGGCAGATCTCTGTGAGTTCAAGGCCAGCCTGGTCTACAAAGGGAGTTCCAGGGCAGCCAGGGCTACACAGAGAGACCCTGCCCCCCAAACAACAACAACAACAACAACAAAAACAGAAACAAACCAAAAAAAAGCAAATGACAAACTGTCAGATATATGATGTTTTTCTAGACAGGTCTACGAATGGTACTAAACTGTCACACAAGTTTTGACCCAAAATAAAAATACCCTGTGTCCTACCGAGTGCTTACTTTCTGTGAGGCTCTCAAGTCTTTACACACAGCAAATCATGTGATCGTCCCACTAACTTCTTTAGACTGTCGCACCGAGCAGTGAAAGTCGGCTGGCAACTCTGTAGTCCCACTGGCCCCAGAACCTCACTTCTCCTCCCAGAATGCTAGGACCGCAGGCACCGGCCCCCACAACAGTCTACAATAACCTTTGCAGCATAGACTAGTTCCACCCTGTTTGAAGATGCCTAAAGTAACTGCTCTAGGAGCAGCCCTCAGGCCCAGGAGTGTGTAAGGTGCCTAACCAAAGCCGTACCTGCGAATCCAGCTGGAAAAGCCTAAGATCACAGAAGCCAGTGTCGCCCAGGAAATGCCGAACACCTGGTGGGGAATAGTGTCTCACACGCTTTTGCCACATACAATGAGAAGGTGAAAGGACGCCTCAACCCAAGCCTTGGGCTTCCACGACGTGGGCTGGCCACCTACCCATCCGCACCCGCGCAGGCAACTCACACCTGCCCACCCATCCCTCTTGAACACGACTAGGCACTGTGCAGTCAAACCCTGGATCACTATAGCTACTGAGACCACCTCAACTAACAACCACCACCAGTCCCAGGAGAGAAAGTCCGGCCGTGGTGGCTCTCGCCATTAATTCCAGCACTTGGGAGGCAGGAGGATCGCCTGGTCTACAAAGAGAGTAACGAACAGCCAGGGATACACAGAGAAACCCCGTCTCGAAACCAAAAAAAAAAAAAAAGAAAAAGAAAAAAGAAAAGAAAAAGGAGAGAAAACGAATTGCATGCTAGCTCCAATTTTTGCAGCCACCAGTTCTAGCAAATTCCATCATCCCGTAGTGAGCAGTGAGCAGGAATCCTTCAAGTATAACTGAAAGTTGTCTGGTCTGGCCAACCAATCTCTCAGGTCCCAAACACCAAGCCGACAGAACTGGCTTAACAGAAGACTACAGCGCACAAGCGGACACTGGCTGATTTAAAAAAAAAAAAAAAAAAAAAAAAAAAAAAAAAAAAAAACCCTCCATGACATCTTAAAGGGAAGCTTGCTGAAACTTTATCCCCACCTCCACTGACCTTTCTCCAGTTAGTCCGTGTAATGCGAAGAAAGCGGATAGATAAAGGAGGGAGGTCCGAAAGGACAACGCAAGGCGAGCCCTGGGTGAAGGGCTAACATCTTTTCAAGGGTGATGCAACAGGGTCAGCCAGGAGAGGAGGAGGAGCTGGCTCCACAGAAGAAGAAGAAGAAAGCCAGGGTCGGCGCTGCTAGCTAAGGGGGACGTGGGAGACGCAGCCCCGGGCGCGGCTCGGGTGGCGGGAAGAGGCCCGGAGGGCTGCGCAGCGGTGTTCCGGAGGAACCGGCTGGCCTGGCTGGGCTCCGCGCCGGTCAGGGAGGGAAAGGGCCGGGTGACCAGCGCGCAGGGACGGGGGGAGACCGGGCCCGGGCGCGGGCGCGACGCAGCGCTCACAACGGCCGGCGAGAGTTGCACCGGAGCCGCCCGCCCGGCCGAGCGAGCGCGGCCTGAGGGGAGCCCGGGGGCTCGGGAAGGAACCCGGTACGCGGGGTGGCGCTCTCACCGGGACAGGTGCTTCAAGATCTGCTTCTTAATGATCCCGGCCATGCCGCAGCCGCGGCCCGCGAGGACGGCAGGCGGCCGGGCAGCCGTGGCCTCCTCAGTGCTGGAAAGGATCACCTCCCCGCGGCGCGGGCACCGACGACCGTAGTCCCCGCGGCCGCCATGGCACTCTGTCGCCCCTGCCGCAGCGTCCGGAGCTCCGCCACGCTCCCACCCACCCGCGCGCACGGCGCCGCCTCCCGCGGAGGACCACCGCGACCGCACGCCGCCCTCCCGGCTTCCCCGTGGCGAAGCGCGCGGCGAGGGGCGGGGACGCGCGCGGCGGCACAGGCGCACCGGGTGAGGGCGGGGCGGCGGAGGCTCACGAGGCGAAAGTCGGGGCGGCGAGGGGCGGGGCCTGCGCGATGACGGGTGGGTTCTCCGTGCGAGGAGCTGGGTGAAGGCACAAACTCTCAGGAGGCAGAGGCAGCTAAATCTGAGTTTGAGACCATCCTGGTCAATATAGGGAGTATATAACAGGGCAGGCAGGATTACATTGAGAGACCGTGTCTACAAAAAATAAATTAAAAATAAAAATATGGGGGCTAGAGAGATGGCTCAGCGGTTAAGAGCGCTGACTGCTCTTTCAGAGGTCATGCGTTCAATTCCCAGCACCCACATGGTGGCTCACAACCATCTATAATGTGATCTGATACCCTCCTCTGGCCTGCAGGTGTATTTGCAGGCAGAGCTCTGTATACATAACAATAAATAATAAATCTTTTTTAAAACAGCATCTCTCTTTAAAAATAAATAAATAAAAATAAAAATATGACCAAGAGGAGACTTGATACCCTATGAGCATATACAGGGGGAGGAGGTCCCCCTCAGTCACAGTCATAGGGGAGGGGAGGAAGGGGAAAATGGGAGGAAGGGAGGGAGGAATGGGAGGATACAAGGGATGGGATGACAACTTAGATGTAATATGAATAAATTAATAAAATATATTTTAAAAATAAAAACATGCAGGTGTCAGCCTAAGCAACCTCTGGATGGCTCTGCAACTTGTAAATTGAAATCTCAAGCTGAAGGCCATGGCTCAGAGTTAGGGCTCGGGCACCCTGTGTAAGGCTGAGCTCCGTCATCTGCAGTACCAAAGGAAGCACCCTGTGTAAGGCTGAGCTCCGTCTGCAGTACCAAAGGAGGCACCCTGTGTAAGGCTGAGCTCCCTCTGCAGTACCAAAGGAGGCACCCTGTGTAAGGCTGAGCTCCGTCATCTGCAGTACCAAAGGAAGCACCCTGTGTAAGGCTGAGCTCCGTCTGCAGTACCAAAGGAGGCACCCTGTGTAAGGCTGAGCTCCCTCTGCAGTACCAAAGGAAGCACCCTGTGTAAGGCTGAGCTCCCTCTGCAGTACCAAAGGAGGCACCCTGTGTAAGGCTGAGCTCCCTCTGCAGTACTAAAGGAGGCACCCTGTGTAAGGCTGAGCTCCGTCTGCAGTACCAAAGGAAAGCCTCAAAGCCTGAAGAGCAAGGACAGTGCCCGCAAGGCGTGGTGGCGGGAGTGGTGGCACGTTCCTGTATCCCAGCACTCTGGGAGGCAGAGGCAGGTGGATCTCTGTGGTACTCTGGCTGATTCTGGCAGCTTCCTCTGACTCCTGCCAATTCAGCGGTGTCTTGTTGATGTGTCTGCCGATGTGTGCTGCTGTTTGGTGTTTGCTATTTGACTGGATGGCTGGGTATCCAATGGAATCCAAGGAACTACTTGTGAAAAGGTCCACAACCCCTTTCCCTATTAATCTCCCTCTACCTCTGCGAGGGGGGGGGGGAGGGAGAAGCGTTTAAGAGCCCTAAGTGGCTGGGCGTGGTCGCACACTCTGCAATCCCAGCACCTGGGGGCAGAAGCTGACTATTAGAAACTCAAGGTCATCCTCGGCGATATAGCAAACTCAAGGACAAGCTCACTATCTTAAAAAATAAGAAAAAAGGCTGGAGCCATAGTTCAGAGATTAAGACCATTGGCTGCTCTTCCCCTGCCCCCCCAGAGCTGAGGCCTGAACACACTGAGCTAAATCCCCAAGCCCCATTGGCTGTTTACAGAGGACCTGGGTTCAAATCCCAGCACTCACATGGCAGCTCACAACCATCTGTAACTCCAAGGCTTCTGACACTCTCACACAGACATACATGTAGGCAAAAGCACTAATGGGCATAAAATTAATAATATGAAAAAATTAAAAACTTATATTAAAATGTTTAACAGCATTTCTAAACTACAAATGTCCCAAGTCCCAGATCTATTAATCCCAAATCGAGAGCTGTCATTCAGAAGCTGGAACAGGGAGATGAGAAAGTTGAGAGCAGTGTGCCTTACACACACACACACACACACACACACACACACACACACACACACACACACATGCACACACACACACATTTAAAGCCAGGCATGGCACTATGTGCCTTTAATACCAGCACTCAGGAGGCAGAAGCAAACAGACTTCTCTAAGTTCCAGGCCAACCAGAGCTACATAGTGAGACTGTCTCCAAGTAAATAAATCCAAACCAAATACAATTTAGTCTGTAGCTCAGGCTGGCCTCACACTCCAGACCATGAAGTGCTGGGCTACAGGCACACACCATCACAACCAGCTGTCTGTACTCTGTATTTCATCCATGGTTATGAAACTCTGCAGATGAGTAACCAGGCAGCGGCAGAGTCCCAGCAAGCCTAGACAGCACATAACACCAGACCAAGACAGCACACACTACAGATGCGGGAAGGCGCTGCCTGATGATGTACAGCACACTACAGGTGTGAGAAGGCACTGCACAGAGGACGTACAGCACACTACAGGTGTGAGAAAGCACTGCACTGATGACGTACAGCACACTACAGGTGTGAGAAGGCGCTGCACTGATGACGTACAGCACACTACAGGTGTGAGAAGGCGCTGCAGGCACTGCACTGATGACATACAGCACACTACAGGTGTGAGAAAGCACTGCACTGATGACATACAGCACACTACAGGTGTGAGAAGGCGCTGCACAGATAGTGTACTGTGCGGAGTATAAATAGTGCCCTTGACTCTCAGCGTTGGGGAATGACAGCTGGCTTCTGAAGCAGGCTGATCTCAAGGTGCCTTCTGCGCTGCAAAAAACTGCATAATTGGCAAAGAAGTGTCCGGAGTGTGGGTGGCCTAGCCTAAAAGTAGTGCCAGAGCTAGGTGGTGGTGGCCTTGTAAGCACGACAGAATTTGGATCTCCAACACCCACACAAAAGCAGGACAGGTGTAACGGCCGACTGTGCCTGTTCGTTGGAAATGAACTCCAAGCGGACTAGGTAGCCTAACCAGACCATTGAGCTCTGAGTTTAGCAAGACACCCCACCTCAGGAAACAAAGAACAGACCTCACTCTGTAGACCAGGCTAGCCTCAAACACAGGAGATCCAACTGCCATTGCCTCCTCAGTGCTGGGTTAAAGGTGTGCACCACCACTGTTTGGCTATTATATGGAATTTCTAAAAATTTAATGTTCAACCCACACAAAGTAGTACACACCCATAATCCTAGTATCAAGGCTAGCCTGGGCTTTACAAAATCCTGTCCGAGGCAAGTATGATGATGTCAGCTTTGTCCTCCATGACACAGGCTGAGATCAGCTTGGGCCACTTGAAAAATCTGTCTCAACACCAGGCATGGTGGCGCACACCTTTAATCACAGAACTAGGGAGGCAGAGGCAGGCGGATTGCTGAGTTCGAGGCCAGCCTGGTCTACAAAGTGAGTCCAGGACAGCCAAGGCTACACAGAGAAACCCTGTCTCGAAAAACTAAAAAAAAAAAGAAAAAAGAAAAATCTGTCTCAAACCGGTAAAGTCAGGCAGTGGTGGTACACACTTCAATCCCGGAACCCAAGAGGCAAAAGCAGTCAGTCCAGGGCCTGCCGATCTACAGATTGAGTTCAGGAACAGCCAAAGCTACTAAGAGAAACCTTGTCCTAAAAGAAAGAGAAAATCCTATCTGAGAATGCAAAGTCCTGTTGCAGTGAACAAAGGCAGGAGAGCTCAGGACTCACACCATCACTCACACATGTCCCATGCGGGACGCGCTGGAGGACAGGCGAGCACAACACAGCTGGAAGGAAGGAAAAGGGACAGGACACACTGGTAACCAAAACAGTTGACAACTTTATTTTCACATTCACAATGAGTGAAAACTGTCCTTTTTTATACCACTTCTCCCCTGCAAAACTATTCTGTTGGGAAGGGGAAGTTTACTTGTCATGCAGCTAGAAAACACTCAGGCTCAGCACCTTGATCTCCTGGGGAAACAGAACAAGAAAGACACAACTGATAAAGGGCCCTTCTGCTCTTATCTGTCTGGCCGAGTCATGCCAGGCCGGGTGGGCACCATCATGGGGCGAGCAGGAGGTCTCATCATTGGAGGCCCAGGCATCATGGGCATGTGGCCTCCCATGGGCGGCCGCATTCCAGGAGCTGCAGAGAAACAAGGGGAAAAGGAGTGAGAAGCAACGTTCATGACACAGGAGTATAGGACTTCAATTAAAACCTAAAAAGTGTGGCATGGTGGTTCATGACTATAATCCCAGCACTCGGGAGGCAGAGGCAGGCAGATCTCTGTGAGTTCGAGGCCAGCCCGGTCTACAAAGTGGGTCCAGGACAGCTAAGTCTAAACAGAGAAACCCCGTCTAGAAAAACCAAAACATTTTTAACAATTTTTTAAAAAATAAGTTGGGGGTGCAGTACACAGAAATTTAGATGCATCACAGTATTCCAAAGTGTTTCTTCTTAACTTATTTTGATTAAAGGCCTATGATATAGAAGCTCAAGATATAACCATATTCAGTGTTGTGGAGGACAAGCTACAATGCTGGCACTCTGAGGAGACAGAGGGTTCCTGGGTTACAAGATTTTTCTAAATCCTACATACCCCTCCCCACCACAGGAAGATGGCTGATGTATGGAAAGCTGTATCACACAAACACTCAGCAATCAGATAATATGAGAGACCACAACAGGCACAGAAGCAGTAAGGGCCAGTGTCAACAGCACTCTGAAGTACACACATGGGTTCACACTTGTTAAGTGTGTTTACAGGAAACTGGACGACTGAATATTCTCTTTTCTCTCCACAGTGGATTTAATTCAGATTTGCTAATTAAGTTTTAGGTTCCGCTTGCCTTTTAGCTTTACTATATAAAGTCTTAGAAAAAACCAAAAGCGTGTGTGTGGCTGAAGAGGCGGCTCAGTGGTTAGAGCACGGCCTGCTCTTCAAAGGCCCTGGGTTCACTTCCCAGCACCCACATGGCAGCTCACTATCTGTAATTCCTGTTCCAAGAGATCTGACACCCTCACACCAATGCAAATAAAATTAAATAAAAATGTTATCACCAGGCATGGTGGCGCACGCCTTTAATCCCGGCACTCGGAAGGCAGAAAGCAGCAGAGGGGTCACTGTGGGTTTGAGGCCAGCCTGGTCTGTAAGTCTAGGACAGTCAGAGCTGTTACACAGAGAAATCCTGTCTTAGAAAAAAGGAAAAATATGTAGAGTGGTAAAAATGTGTGTGGTGGCCATCCATATCTTCAGATTCCGCCTCTAAACAAACACAGCAGGGTAGGCCTCTGGAAGCTTCTTTCCCTCTTCCTATTATTTGATTATGTTGGTACTGTTTCATGGAAATAAAACAGGCCCTGCTGTGCTGCCTGGCGTGCCTCACACAGCCCTCCTGGAGAGTAAGGAGGTCACTCAGGAAGGACTCCAGGCACAGGCCGCCATGCCTACCATGAGACTTCGTTCCAAGATCTCACTCAACCCTGCTTCCCAACTTTTTGTTGTTGTTGTTGTTGTTGATTTTTGGTTTTTGAAGACAGGGTTTCTCTGTGTAGCCCTGGCTGCCCTGGAACTCAGAGGCTGGCCTCAAACACAGAGATCCACCTGCTTTTGTTTCCAGAGTGCTGGGATTAAAGGCGTGCACTACCACCAACCAGCAGTTTCCAACATCTTTAAACTCTCTAAATAAGTTGTTTTGTGACACTGACTTAGAGAATAGGCAGGTCATAGTGGCACATGGCATTACTTCCAGGATTTGGAAGGCTGAGGCAGGTGGATGTCTGTGAGTTGCAGGCCAGCCTGGTCTACACAGTGAGACTGTGTCCCCATCGACATCGCCTGGCTGGGTCTTGAGTTCCTCAGCCCGTGTGGTGATGTGACTATGTGGGAATGCCTGGCACACTGAGAGTGGCCCCATTGGGAGGTGTTGGCCTTGTTGGAGGAAGTGTGCCTCTGTGGGGTAGGCTTCTCTCCTATGCTCACACTACACTCAGTGTGACACAGTCTCCTCCTGCTATCTGAGGAAGAGAATCCCCTTCTTCCTCCGCCTGCAGATCAAGATGTGGAACCATCAGCTCCTTCTCCAGTGCCATGTCTGACTGCACGCTTACCACCATGATAATAACGGACTAAACCTCTGAGACTGTAAGCCAGCCCTAATTAAATATTTCCCTTTTTAAGAGCTGCCATGCTCGGGGCTGGGGAAATGGCTCAGAAGTTAAGAGCACTGTCTACTCTTCCAGAGGTCCTGAGTTCAATTCCCAGCAACCACATGGTGGCTCACAGCCATCTATGAGATCTGGTGCCCTCTTCTGGAGTGCAGGAAAACAGGCAGGCAAAAACACTATACACAATAAACAAATAAAATCTAAAAAAAACAAAAACAAAAAAACTTTACTAAGACTGCTGGTAAATCTGCATTTCTATTTTCTCCCAGACCTCTAAATAATATCTATACCATCCTGTGATTAGCACTCCTGGCTAGAAAGCTGCTTTAATTTATGCACCTTGTTTCTCCAGGTGAGCTGGAGGCGTCACTCATTATTTCCAAACCTAGCTAGTGATGCCTGCCATCTTTATTGCTGTAATTACACATTTGAGAGCTGACAGCGTCGGAAGGACTCCCACATGCTCAGCCACGTGCAGAAGCAGCAGGAGAGGGCCGGGGCAGGTCCCCAGAGCAGAACTCCCTCCCTGCCAAGGAGACCGACCACCGGGAGCAGATCACACTGCAGTCTCCATCCACCTCAAGGAAACTGGAACTCAAGCTGTGTGAGCACTGCGGGGGCAGGAGCAGGAAGGTCCCTGCTGAGCCCAAGGCTAGCCAAGGATACAACAATAAGACTTCAACACCAGAAAAACAAAGCCCCCACCCGCATCCTGCCCCACTCAGGCAAGAGTAAGCTGGCCCAGCCAGCAGCAGAGCCTGCATGTGTCTGAAATGGGCCCTTCCACCCATAGGTGGCAGAAGAGGACCAGCACCATGACCTGCCCTTTGACTTCCACACACACTATGGTGTGTGGGTGCCCACGAGCACACAAAGAAATTTCCTTTTAATATTAAAAGATCTTTAATCCCAGCACTCAGGAGGCAGAGGCAGGTGGATCTCCGTGAGTTCGATGCCAGCCTACAGAGTGAGTTCCAGGACAGCCAGAGCTGTTACACAGAGAAACCTTGTCTCCAAAAAAAAAGCAGAAGAAAAGAAAAAGAAAAAAGAAAAACAAAATAAGGGCTAGAGAGATGGCTCAGAGGTCAAGAGCACTGACTGTTCTTCAAGAGGTCCTGAGTTCAATTCCCAGCAACCACATGGTGGCTCACAACCATCTATAATGAGATCTGGTGCCCTCTTCGGCCTACAGGTGTTACATGCAAGCAAAACATTGTATATTTAATAAATAAATAAAATCTCTAAAAAATAAATAAATAAAAATAAAAAATAAAAGAACTCTGGGCAGAAGGAGGCAGAGGCAGGAGGATCTGTAGACCAAGGACAGACTGGCAGGATGCAAAGGGAGACCTTGTCTCAAAAACAGAAAGAAGCCAGGTGTAGTGGTGGTTCACACCTTTAATCCCAGCACTCAGGGAGGGAGAGGCAGGTGGATTGCTGTGAGTTCGAGGCCAGCCTGGTCTACAAAGTGAATCTAGGACAGCCAAGGCTACACAGAGAAACCCTGTCTCAGACAAAAACAGACAAACAAGCAAAGAAAACTATTAAGACAATGATTTCTAGTATACTGATAAGGTATAGGCCATCCTTGAGGGTAAATCAACAAGAGGCAGCGCTGCACCAAGTCAAAACAGAGAAACCTTTTCCTCTACCTCCAAGATGACCAGGGTCGGACCAAGGCAAGGAAACACAAGGCAGGGACAGGAAGGGCAGCCTCGTCCTGCTTTCCGTAGCACAAACCAAAGCTTTATCATTAAAAATTGACCAGCCAGGTGGTGGTGGCGCACACCTTTAATCTCAGCACTCAGGGAGGCAGAGGCAGGTTGATCTTCTGAGTTTGAGGCCAGCCTGATCTACAAAGTGAGTGCAAGACAGCCAAAGCTACACAGAGAAATCTTGTCTTGCGGGAAAAAGATTGACCAAATTCACAGTTGCAATACTTACAATGATGAATGCCCCTTAATCACATAACTTACTGCACAGTGAACTGTGACACTCACCAGGTCCCACAGGCATCATCCCAGGAGGAGGAGGGCCCATCATGGGCATCATGGGAGGGCCACCCATGTGGGGCGCAGGCATCATGCCAGGACGAGGAGGGCCCGCTGAAACACACGAAAGAAGCTGTGGTTAAAAGATTCGCATGCTGACACTTCATCTCCTCAGTGAAGCTAGGGGGCTCTCACTAATGGTCCAAACTCTTAAATAATAAACTTCCTAGGGTCCTTTATTCACAAACATAACATGTCGTGGTGTACTTAGCAGGCTACAAGACTACACAGAGAAACCCTGTCACCAATAACAAAACAAAATGTAAAAGAAATAACAAGCCAGCCGGGCGTGGTGGCACACGCCTTTAATCCCAGCACTCGGGAGGCAGAGGCAGGCGGATCACTGTGAGTTCAAGGCCAGCCTGGTCTACAAAGTGAGTCCGGGACAGTCAAGGCTTCACAGAGAAACCCTGCCTCGAAAAACCAAAAAGAAAAAAGAAAAAAGAAATAACAAGCCAAGCTAGACAAAAATGTACAAATAAGCGGGGCATGGTGGCACACGCCTATAACCCCAGCGCTTAAGGAGGCAGAGGCAGGTGGATCAAGGCCAGACTGGTCCACAAAGCGAGTCGAAGACCGCCAGGACACCCAGAGCAATCTCTCAAAAAACAGAACAAAACACACAAAAACAGAAAACAGAAAAACAAATCCCATGGGCTAGAACTATGACGTGGGCAATAAGAGCACTGGCTGATCCCAGAGGTCCTGAGTTCAAATCCCACAGCCACACGGCAGCTCACAGCCTTCTTTCACTCAAGTCTCAGAGAATTTGTTTTTCTGTCTTTTGTTCTGTGTAATGCTGGCTCTCATGGAACTCACTCTGTAGACCAGGCTGGCTTCAAACTCATCAATAAAGGATAGGGCAGGGGGAAAAAATGGCTTTTAAAACAACAGCCTGTGCTACACAGTAAAGCAGCTGGGTGCACTGGCAAAGGACTTTAATCCCAGTTCTCAGGAGGCAAAGGCAGGCAGACCTCTGTGACTTCTAGGTGAGGCTGGTCTACGGATCGAATCCAAGGACAGCCAGGACTACACAGAGAAACCCTGTCCTGAAAAATAAAACACCAAAACCAAAACACAATAAAATGTGCACTCTTTACACTCAAACAACAGAGAAAAATGAAGTTGCATTTTTCAATTAGTTACTACCTAGTCAGTCAGCAGGTGTTTAGAAGCCAACCACGCGGCAAGCTAATTAATCTAATCGAGGGATAATCTGACCAGTTTCACACCTTAACACAAAGTCTCAAACTTACGGAGGCTGGGGGGAGGTGGGATCATGGCCCCTGCCGGAGGAGGAGCAGAGAACGGAGCTGGGGGGATCTTTCCTTGTTGAAACGCAGCGGCTTAAGAAAACAAAATAATGGGTGAGATGCAGCAACTAGTTTATTAAAATAACCACCTTCTTTCTTTGAAATCTTTAAATATATTTGCTTCACTCCACCAACTATTCTAAAGTCACTAACTGGCCTACAACTTTAAAATCACTGTGATATTCAATGGTTACACTAGCTACTTGCACTTCCACTTTTTATTTTTTATTTCTTGTTGTTGTTGTTGTTGTTGTTTTTCGAGACAGGGTTTCTCTGTGTAGCCTTGGCCATCCTGGACTCACTTTGTAGACCAGGCTGGCCTCGAACTCACAGTGATCCGCCTGCCTCTGTCTCCTGAGTGCTGGGATTAAAGGCGTGCACCACCACGCCCAGCTGCACTTCCACTTCTATGGCTAAAATAACTGTGTGAGCAAGGACCGTGGGGCTCCCCTGAGCCCAGCATGTAGGAGATGCTGCTGGAGGGCCCGTGCCCAGCAGCCGGAGGGCCCGTGCCCAGCAGCCAGAGGGCCCGTGCCCAGCAGCCGGAGGGCCCGTGCACAGCAGCCGGAGGGCCCGTGCACAGCAGCCGGAGGGCCCGTGCACAGCAGCCGGAGGGCCCGTGCCCAGCAGCTGGAGGGCCCGTGCACAGCAGCTGGAGAACAACACAGGCATATAATGAGGCCAGTCTTTACATTTAAAAACTTAACTTATAACCAATTCAAGCCATGGAAAATGTACAATCCATGCCCAAAGGCCAGGCTTTAAAACATGCCTCTCCCTGCATCCTGAGTGAAAACAGTACACGTTCCTTGTATACCTCTGCAAACAAATGCACTAAGCCAGGAGATGAGGAAGAAACAAATATTTGACAACAAAAGACTACACTGAAGGAGATTATCACCTCGGCAGAAGTCTACCACAATCAACCTTTTCCTTCAGACCACAGGATGCAGAACAAAAGAAAGTGAAAATAAGAGTCAAATAAATAGGACAGTGGCAAAAGCCTGTCACCCAGCTCTGGGGAGGTGGTGGCAGGAGGCTTAGGAGTTCAAAGCCAGCCTAGATGACCAAATAAGACCTGGCCCCAAACCCCAAAACCACCCTAAATAAACAAGCAAACAAACCCCACTCTCAGGAAACCAGTACCCAGCTCAGTGCTGCCTGTACCCACCCACCTCATCCACTAAAGCAATGGAGGCCAGACTATGGCTAGAGCCTTGGCCCTTGGGGTCTCTCTCTGTGCAGGGCTTTTCCACTTAGAACAGCACTGTCCACAGCCTACACAGAACAGCACTGTCCACATCCTATACGGAAGAACACTGTCCACACCCTACACAGAACAGCACTGTCCACATCCTATACGGAACAGCACTGTCCACATCCTACACAGAACAGCACTGTCCACATCCTATAGGGAACAGCACTGTCCACACCCTACACAGAACAGCACTGTCCACATCCTATACGGAACAGCACTGTCCACACCCTACACAGAACAGCACTGTCCACAGCCTACACAGAACAGCACTGTCCACATCCTATATGGAACAGCACTGTCCACACCCTACACAGAACAGCACTGTCCACAGCCTACACAGAACAGCACTGTCCACATCCTATATGGAACAGCACTGTCCACACCCTACACAGAACAGCACTGTCCACAGCCTACACAGAACAGCACTGTCCACAGCCTACACAGAACAGTCGCCTGTAAAAAGTGAAGGGTACAGTGAGCAGCAAACTCATGTCTACTGAACTATGGACGTGACAAGGCCAGTTCATTTCCGTTGGCGCCCCCTGCTCCACGTGACTACCATTAAAGAATTCTCTTAGCCCGGTATGTGGCATTATTGGATTTGTCACCTCTAATGTGAGACAAGATGGTTGACAGAAGTTCCAAAATATGCAAACAAGGCTGGAAAGATGGTTCAGTGCATGAGAGTTCTTGCTCAAGCATAAGGACCAGAGTTCAAATCCTGACACCCCATGCCTGCCTGCCTGTAACTCCAGTGAGGTGAGCAGACAAAGGTGCACTGCAGCTCACTGGCCAGGCAGCTTGCTGAGATGGCGAGCTCTAGGTTCAATGGAAGACCCTGTCTCATGGGAATAAGGCCGAGAGAGGTAGAGCAGAGGCCAGGCACGGGGACAGGTAGAGCGGAGGCCAGGCACGGGGACAGTGCCTTTAGTTCCAGCAGTCAGGATCAGAGTTCACAGTCAGCCTGGTCTAAGTAAGACACCCCAGGGCAGCCACGGCTCCATTAGAGATGCTTTCTCCAACAGGAAAAATAGAGAATGTGACCCAGGACACCTTTTCTGACTTCTACTTGGACATGCGTGGGCAGAAACCCACACATGCAAAGAAACAGACAGAGACACCAACCATCTAAACAGACAGACAGACCAGGCACGTGTCTATAATGCCAGGACAAGAGGACCTGGAGCCCAGTCCCTCTCCATCACAGCTAGCGAGTTGAAGGCCCATCTGTGCCACATGAAACTTGAAGAGTTTTTAGAAAAAGCCATGTTTGAAACACACCTCCATGATTTAAAGTAAATATAAAGTCTTGCCAGGGTTTTGGATACAAAACACAGACTATCCCAATCAACAGTCTAGAACACATCGGGCTTTGCCAGATATGTACTTCTCTTTGCCAGAGGCAAACCCATCCCTACCCTTTGCAATCATTATGGAAAAGTCTTCTCAGAATTGTGGATCACAATTTTTCAAAGAAAAGGCATGTTCACATAAATGTGCTACAAATGCTGCCAGTAATAGGAAAAGCCTGGGCAGCACCATCTTCTGTCCCCACCTCTCGGCCTAACCAGGCTGCACCTGACTGGTCTCATCCCTGCAGAACCAGGCGCCTGCCTCCCACTCTGCTCACTCAGCACAAGCCCACAGCCCCGTGGATCCACAGAGCGGCCGCTGTGGAAAACAGAGGCAGGATGAAAGCGACGGGAGCACTGCATCCCGTCAGGAGCAGGGCTGAGCCATACTTGTTTTGTCAATCAGGCTCTGGGCCTGCTCCTCCATCCATTTCTGGTAGTAGTCTTTCACATTCTCCTTGTGTTTCCTGCCACTGCAGTGTGTCTTCCTCACAGACGGCTGTAAAACAGAAAAGTCACATCAGACACCGAAACAAAAGCCCAAAATTAAAAGCTGCTTTTTGTTGTTGTTTTTTTCTCTTTTTAAGTTTTTCGAGATAGGGTTTCTCTATGTAGCCTTGGCTCTTGGCTGCCCTGGACTCAGTTTGCAGACCAGGCTGGCCTGAAACTCACAGAGTCCCACCTGCCTCTGCCTCTGCTGGGACTAAAGGCATGTGCACTGCGCCCTGCTCTGCCCCGCTGTGGCTTTGCCTTTTTGTGGGTAGCCTGGCTAAGATGCTAATGTGCCTTTTAAACACTGTCCTTAGTGTACAGCTTTACTGGATTTACTGCCTACAGCAGAGGCCAGCGTACCAACCAGCAGCCCAGCAGCCCAACAAATGCATTTCCTGACTGTCTAGAGCATCTCTCTACAATGACAGACTTTGAATATTATAAAGACCCCACATTTAACAATCTAAAACACAACATTCTGCCGTAAGAAAAAGTGTGCACAGCCTTGGTCTGAATCATAGAGCTACTGTACAGCTCGGGTTTCTCTATGGGAAAGGAACAGCCTAACTGCACTATGGGAAAGGAGCAGCTTAACTGCACTTAAGCAACATGACTTATGAGAACAGAGGACTTCAGACCCAGGCTCAGTGATGGATGGCTTCCACACAGCACTCAGGCACAGAGATACAATTGCTTGCTCTACATCACAAGTTCTAGGCCGGCCACAGCTACATAATGAGGCACTGTCCAAAAATGAGTAAAGACTCCAGGAAGCAGTGGTGGCGCACACCTTTAATCCCAGCACTCAGCAGAGGCGGGTGGATCTCTAAGAGTTCCAGGCCAGCCTGTGTTACAAATCAAGTTCCAAGACAGCCAGAGCTGCCTTGTTTTGTCTCTAAAAACAAACAAACAAATGATTTATTTTCATTCAAACTATTAAAACCGTAACACCAACTTTTGTTGAAGCTAAAAAGTTGGTTTGAGTTTACTTTTTTGAGGTAGGGTCTCCCACCACAGCCTTAAGCTCACAACCATACCCATCTCAGGACGCTGGGGAAACAGGCCTGAGCCAGCCACTGACCACACCTAGTTTTGTTGCTGGCTTGTTTTTCTCTTTCCCACATGTCACTGGATTCTTGCAGCTATTGCTCTTGCTGATCAATGGTAAACAGGGATCCTACTGAAGCTGAGGGTGGAGCTGCGCTAATATAAACTAAGATATTTCTTTCCGCCGGGGGTGGTGGCGCACACCTCTAATCCCAGCACTTGGGAGGCAGAGGTTGGTGGATCACTGTGAGTTCAAGGCCAGGCTGGCCTCCAAAGTGAGTCCAGGACAGCCAAGGCTACACAGAGAAACCCTGTCTCAAAACACAAAACAAAAAAACAAAAAAAGATATTTCTTTCTATTTTAACCAAATATTTGAATAATGTGATATAATCAAGTATCCGAGTTTTAGGGATACATTCCTGGATTTTGGGGGGTTATTTGGCAAGCCCTCTATACGTATCCTAGACTGACCTGGAATTTGGCACCTTCCTGGCTCAGCCTCTCAAGTACTGAGATTACAGCACACGCAGTTTCTGCACATGCAAATGTTTCCACCTTCAAACTTGCTAAAGTTTTACCATTCTGAAAATATCTTCCTATTACAAAGACTGGAAGGGTGTAAAAAAAAATAAAAAAATACATGCCTCCTAATTACTTTCTACAAACAGTTGTCATAAAATTTCCAGCAGGCTATAAAGCATATACCCGGACCTAAAGAGGGAAAAAAAAAATCTTATTTTTCACACAGGCGTTTGAAGACTATGAAAAGACGCGCCACTTACAGAATCATGGGTAAGATACGTATCACAGTAGTCACAATAAAACCTGAAACGATAAGGGAAATGTCAACAGTTAGCAGATGACCAAACAAAAACAGAAAACAAACAAACAAACAAACAAAAAACCCAAACTACTCAGCCTCCAAGTCAAACAAAGCGTTCTGACAGAACCCGGGACTTGGTTGAAGGGGGCGCCCGGAGAGCCCCGTCTCCCACCCGGCACCTCACCAAGGCGCTCGCTTTCCCCTCGAAGCTTCAGGAGCCAGAGCCCGCGGCCCGCCACCTTCGCGAGGCCGCGACTGGCCCCCGCTAGCCCGCCCGATCTCAGGCCCACACTCACTTCGGCATGTTGCTCCGCGGGCCGTTGGCAGCCCAGTTCCGAGCCGCCTGGAAATGACGCACACAGCCCGCGCCGACAAGGGCGGAAGACGGAAAGACGAGGGGGCGGGGCTTCTGCTTACGGGTCTCCGCTTTCCTGTGGACGGGTCCCCATAAGGTTCAATCCACACTCACTGTTTATTCGCTCTCGGAACTGCGCTATTTTGGTCTTTCAACAAAAGGTTCTATCACCGTAGGCCATTGGCTCTCAACGTTGCAGATGCTGCGGTCCTTTAATACAGTTCTTCCTGTTGTGGTGACTCCCAAGCCGGGCGTGGTAGGCACGCCTTGAATCCCAGCATTCGGGAGGCAGAGGCAGGAGGATCGCTGTGAGTTCAAGGCCAGCCTGGTCTACAACGCGAGTCCATGACAGCCAAGGCTACACAGAGAAACCGTGTCTCGAAAAACCAAGGGGGGAAATTTTCTGTTGCTACTTCATAACTGTAATTTCGCCACGGTTGTGAATGCTAGTGTAAATATCTGTGTTTCCTGGTGGCCTTAGGTGACCCTCGTGAAAGGGTTTGACTGCCACAAGCTGAGAACCGCTGCCTTTGTATGAAAACAGTAGAACCAAGTCAGGTAAAAGTTCTCGATCTCAAAGACCTTATTAGCACTAAGGTGAACTCGATCAAATCAGCGGGTAGTGGATCAAAGTCCTGTGCTAGGGAAATGCAGCGGGGAAGAGGGCAGCTCAGCTTTAAGGAAGACAGACGCTAGTGGTTTTCAAGCAATATAACCAAACGTCACCTGCTTTTCGTCACCGACTCTTGCTGGAGAAACTACTCAGGAGGTTAAGCACTAGCTGCTCTCCCAGCGCCCTCAGGAAGGCATACAACCATCCAAAACCCAGTTGCCAGGGCTCCGACACCTTCCTCAGACTTCGCAGGACTTCCGCAGGCACCAGTGTACATGCAAGCAAAATACTCGTGCCTGTAAAATCTCTCTCTTTATAGTAGGATGCCGAGTTTTAAAACCTGTCTCACTGCTTCCTAGCTGTGCTACTCCCTCTGAGCTTTAGTTCCCTCGTCTGAAGAGTACAGGTAATAAGTCCAAGTATTACAATTTATTTACTTATGTATTTGTTTTTTATTTATTATATTTTATTTTATTTTGGGGGGGTTGTTTGGTTGTTTGTTTTTTGCGACCGGGTTTCTCTGTGTGGCTTTGGCTACATAGTGAGAACCTGTTTCGAAAAACAATAACAAGCCAGGCGGTGGTGACACACACCTTTAATCCCAGCACTTGGGAGGGAGAAGCAGGTGGATCGCTGTGAGTTCAAGGCCAGCCTGGTCTACAAAGTGAGTTCCAGGACAGCCAAGGCTACACAGAGAAAAGAAAAGAAAAAGAAAAAAAACCCTGAAAAGCAATAACAAAATAACCTGGACCTAACCTCAATCTCCTATATCTCTCCCCAATCCTAAATTACGGAATGTAGTGCCTGGTGTGTAACACAGCTGTAGCCTCAGCATCCTGGGTAGAAACAGGAGTATTGCCTCAACTTTGGGAACAGCCTGGTTTACATAGCAAGATCCAGGTCAGCCAGAGGTGGAAATTACATCCTGAAACTCTGGCTCCAAAAGACAAAATAAAGTCAGGTGCAGTGGCACATGCCTGTAATCCTAGCATTCAGGAGGCAGAGGCAGGCAGATCACTGTGAGTTCAAGGCCAGCCTGGTCTATAAAGAGAGTTCCAGGATAGCTCAGGCTACACAGAGAAACCATGTCTTAAAAACAAACAGACAGACAAAAAGCCAAAATAAGAGTCAGCAGTTATGGGCACTGGCAGCTCTTCAAGACAATCCAGGTTCAATTCCCAGAGCTTATGTGGCAGTTTAAAAACAGTTTGTAGAGTTGCAGAGATGGCTCAGTGGTGAATAGCACTGACTGCTCTTCCAGAGGTTCTGAGTTCAATTCCCAGCATCCACATGGTGGCTCACAACCATCTATAATGTGATTTGGTGCCCTCTTCTGGCCTGCAGGGGTATAAGCAGGCAGAGCACTGTATATATAAATAAATAATTTTTTTTTAAAAAAAAAGCAGTTTAGACGGGCGTGGTGGCGCACGCCTTTAATCCCAGCACTCGGGAGGCAGAGTTGGGTGGATCGCTGTGAGTTCGAGGCCAGCCTGGTCTACAAAGTGAGTCCAGAACAGCCAAGGCTACAAAGAGACCCTGACTCGAAAAACCAAAAAAAAAAAAAAAAAAAAAAAAAAAGCAGTTTGTAGCAGGGCATGGTGGCACACGCCTTTAATCCCAGCACTCGGAGGCAGAAGCATGCGTATCACTGAGTTCGAGACCAGCCTCGTCTACAAAGAGAGTCCAGGACAGCCAAGGCTACACAGAGAGACCCTGTCTCAACAACAACAACAACAACAAGACAGTATATAACTCCAATACCAGGAGATCCCAAACCCTTTTCCGGCCTCTGGGCACTAGGCACACATGTGCACAGACATACATGTTGACAAAACATCCATACATGTAAACAAACAAACAAATATTAAAGGCAGCCCAAGATCCATGAGATTGTGGGGGAGGGGAGGGAAACTAGTACCACAATTACCGTGTCCACGTGGTGGCTACTGAGTGGCAGCGAGAAGAAGATAAAGACGTATGTGTCCTGCCTCCATCCTGGTAAGCAGAGAGCTTACAGCTAAGACCAGAAAAGGCTGAAGTCGCGGGGCCTGGAGAGTGAGTTGTCCTTTGAACCTCTTTATTAATCTAAAGCTATCAGAGCAACAGGTTTTGACAGCAGGAGGAAGCCGGGCAGCAGCTAATGTCCAAAGCAGAAGAACGGGTTTAGCAGGAGCTTCTGAGTAATGGCCTACTGAAAAGAACTTGTTATTCACTGATGGGATGTCTCTTTTTAGATACGGAGCTGATTTTACTAGCCCGGGATATTTTCAGTCTAGCTCAAGGGGTGCCCTGCTGGAAAGCTAAGGCAGGAACAGGAACAGCCTTGTTGTGGGGTAGCACTCCAGCAAGACCTGGGAGTGTTAGATGGAAACACACACACACACACACACACACACACACTCACACACTCACTCTGTGGCCCTGGGGTCTTGGCTCTTGGGAAAAAAGAAACCAATTATTAAGCCCCTAGTTGGCATCAGAACAAGACAAGGAGCTTTCATTTTTATCTGATGGGACTTTGAAGGTTTCATTGGTAACAAAACTGAGCACCAAAGAGGTGACATAATCTGCAAACAAAACAAAAAACAAAAACCCCTACAAAGTTAATAAAATGCCAGGACATGAGCTCAGATAGCCAGAGTCCAGCATTAACCTTTCCCTGGAGCACACAACAGCTGGTGTTAGAGAGCTTCCCAAATCCCAGCCTGCATGTGGCCTCACACCGCCTCTGCTGCAGCTGGAGAGCATTGGTCTTTCGGGTGGGGCCTTCAAAGCCCCGAGGGGTAGCCGCAGACACACTGCCTCCCTCACGGATGAGACCACGGGCCTAACGTGGATGAGTGCTTGCTAAGTGACTGGGCAGTTCCTGAGGCAGGAGTTCAAGGCCAGCCTAGGCTACAGGCCCTGTCTCCAAACAAAAAGGAGCAGGGAGTGTGAGGCATCTGTGGCCCTGTGATTCCATGCAGACAGGATGACCTGAGCTCTGTCCCCAGCACTCACGTGAAGAGCCAAGCATGACAGTGTGCTCCCTGTTCCAGGACAGAACAGGCAGATCCTTGAAGTCCAGTAGCCAGCCACTCTGAGTCAGTGAGGCCCAGGCCAGAGTGAGATACCCTGCCTCAAAAGCCTAGGTGGATACCAACCACGAAATGGCACAAGGTTGACCTCAGGCCTAAACACACCCCAGCACTCAGTGGTGTACACACAAACAAACACAGACATGTACACAAAAATTAAAGATCAAAGGGGGGCTGGAGAGATGGCTCAGAGGTTAAGGGCACTGTCTGCTCATCCAGAGGTCCAGAGTTCAATTCCCAGCAACCACATGGTGGCTCACAGCCATCTATAATGAGATCTGGTGCCCTCTTCTGGCCTGCAGGTATACATGTACTGTACACATAATAAATAAATCTTTAAGAAAAAAAATTTAAAGGGCAAAAAATGTGAAGAGACAATTTAAAAGCTAAGAAAAGGAAATGGTGGGAGAGACACCGCACGTGCCTGGTCGTGACTGTGAGGCTGTTGAGTAGTTGCATCACACACACGGCTCGGCCGACTGCCACCTCATCCTGCAGCACAGCAGCTCTCCTAGGCTGGCTCCTTGAACCCTGTCCACTACTACCACCGAACCTTTGCCACGTGGGAATCCGCAGGGCTGCCTTACTGTGTGGACACATGCTACAGGGCAAGCCAGGATGGGCCGTCACCTGTAACGCAGGCTCTACAGATGACACCTGGGGCTTATTTTGTTGGGGAAAGGAAGTACTAAAACCAGCCTGGAACTTTAACCCTAAGAAACACAAAAACAGGCATGGTGACTCACGCTTGTAATTCCAGCCCTTGGGAGTCTGAGGCAGGAAGACTGCTGTAAATTCAAAGCCCAACTGGTCTACATAATAAGTTACAGGCCAGCTTGGGCACAAGCTGACCTCGAACTCACAGAGTTCTGCCTGCCTCTGCCTCCTGAGTGCTGGGACTACAGGCATGAGCCACTGTGCCCAGCAGATACACATAAATTAAAAGTAGATTTTTTTTCTGAGACAGGGTCTCTCTGTGTTAGCCTTGGCTGTCTTGGACTCACTTTGTAGACCAGGCTGGCCTCGAACTCACAGCGATCTACCTGCCTCTGCCTCCTGAGTGCTGGGATTAAAGGTGTGTGCCACCATGCCCAGCTCTCTTGTTGTTTTTGATGCAGGGTTTCTCTGTGTAGACTTGGCTGTCCTGAAACTCACTCTGTAGACCAGGCTGGCCTCGGACTCAGAGATCCTCTTGTCTCTGCCTCCTAGTGTGGGATTAAAGACATTCAGCACCACGGCCGGCTTCATTGAATTTATTTTTGAGATAGGGTCTCATGTAACCCAGGCTGGTCTCAAGCTTCCTAGGTAGCCCAAACTGGCCTCAACTCCTCCTGATCTGCCTCCACCTCCCAAGTGCTGGGATCACAAGTGTGGGGTATCCTGCACAGCTCTCACGGATGAACTTCTGTAAACAAGCTAGATGAAAGAACCCAGGCAGGAGAGTGTGCAGAGTGTTCTTCCAATTATGGGCAGATCTGAGGCAAACACAGTGGTAATTACTGGGCAGGGAAGACACCAGGATCACAAACGCAGTGTTCCCACAGCGGGGCTTAATGACTGCTCTCCCGGCAGGCTGATCGCTCAGATTTCCTGAGATGTGGGAAACTCGCCCCCATATTCTGTGATAACTGACAGTGACATTTGTGCCCTCCCAAGGAAAACTAAAACAAAATGGTGCCAGGTGTAGTGACAAATCTGGAATTTTGGTTTCTTTAAACAAAAACATAGAAATAAACCAGGCGTAGTGGCACACGCCTTTAATCCCATCACTCGGGAGGCAGAGGCAGGCGAATCTCTGTGAATTTGAGGCCAGCCTGGTCTACAGATAGAGTCTAGGACAGCCAGGGCTGTTAGACAGAGAGACCCTGTCTCAAACCAAACCAAACCAAAGCAAGACAAAACAACCCCCCCCACATACACAGAGAAATATTATGAGAATATCTTTTGTTTTAATCCCAGGTGTGGAACATGGAGCTGCTTCCCGGCAGCTGACTATGATTTGCCTCATACTTTAGCAGAGGCGTGGTCTTGCCAGCTGCAGATAGTTTTCTGTGATTGTGTGACATTTGGAATTCCGGGAAATTTTCAGAGGGCACATAAATGCTATGGCCCCAAGAGGTGGGGTTGGTATTTTGGGGGTTTGTTAGTAGTCTTGCTCAGAGGAGAAGCAAAAGGAAAGAGATTACAGTCAGGATCGCTATCCAACCCCCCACCCCCACCCCCGCGCCATCCACACATGTAAGAAGTATTTCAGCCAGCAAGGTGATGACTGTTCTTCCACAACATGGTAGGCTGCGGCATGAGGCTCTGGACTTCAAACTTATCTTAGCTATATATAGCAAGTTTGAGGCCAGCCTGACCTATGCAAAACTCTGTCTCAAAAAAAAAAAATCAAATGAAATGAAGAAAAAAATTTGTGATGTAATAAAATGGAAAATGTGTACATGAGATGTCAGTTGGAAATGAACTGTAGGAAAACTGCTGAGGCAGTGGCAATTTGAGCATGTTCTAAAATTTTGGTCAACAGATAGGCTACATAAAAGGAGGCAAGGCTGCCGGGGGTAGTGGCGCACGCCTTTCATCGAAGCACTCAGGAGGCAGAGGCAGGTGGAACACTGAGTTCGAGGCCAGCCTGGTCTAAAGAGTGAGTTCCAGCCGGGCACAGTGGTGCACATGTTGATTTCCAGCACTCAGGAGGCAGAGGCAGGTGGATCGATGTGAGTTTGAGGCCAGCCTGGTCTACAGAGGGAGTCCACAACAGGCAAGGCTACACAGGGAAACTCTGTCTCGAAAACAAACAAACAAACAAACAAACAAACAACAACAATATATACCACCATCACTAGGTGTTATGGCTGAACATGAAAACATCTCCCATTGGCAGGGTTAGGAAGGAAAGGCTTTATTTCAAACATGCTTCCAGATCAATCTATGGAGGGAAGTCAGGGCAGGAGCTCAGGGTGAGAACCTGGAGCAGAAACCATGGAGGGACACTGCTCCTGGGCCTCCTCCCTCCTTTTGGCCATGCTCAGCTAGCTGCTGGCCTTTATACCAGCCCAGGCACAGCCGCCTGAGCATGGTGCTGTACACAGCGGGCTGGCCCTGCCCATATCAACCATCAGTTGAAGCCATTTCTGGCAGACATGCTCACAGGGCGCTCTGACTTGTTGGATTTGGTAATTCCTCCCCTGCAGTTCCCTCTTCTCAGATGCATTAGTCATGGTTTTGTGGGGCATAGAACATATAGGATCTCTCTCTGTCTTTGTCTGTCTGTCTCTCTGAGACTTACTAGGATGACTTACAGACTGTGGTTCAGCTAATCCAACAATGGCTCCAAGAACCAAGTAGTGGTTCAGTCCAGGAGGATGGCTGTCTCCGGGTGTCTCTGTCTTCTTTAGTGTACACTGGACTCTCCATGTGGGCTCTAACACCAGTGGGGAAGGAACAGCCCTGCTGGCGAGGGCCAGAGCAAGCAGGGAAAGAACTAGACTTCCTTCTTTTGTGTCCTTTAAAAAAGCTTTCAGCATGGTGTTAGCACAAACCTTTAATCCCAGAACTCAGGAGGCAGAGGCAGGTAGATCATTGTGAATTTGAGGCCAGCCTGGTCTACAGAGTGAGTTCCAAGACAGCCAAGGCTACACAGAAAAACCCTGTCTCGAAAAACCAAAAATAATAAAGGAAAGAAAATAAAATTTTAAAAAGAAAGAGGAAGCCAGGCATGGTGGCACACGCCTTTAATCCCAGCACTCCAGAGGCAGAAGTGGGTGGGTCTCTGAGTTTGAGGCCAGCCTGGTCTACAGAGTGACTCCAGGACAGGCAAGGCTACACAGAGAAACCCTGTCTTGAAAAACTAAAAAAGGGGGCCGGGCGTGGTGGCGCACGCCTTTAATCCCAGCACTCGGGAGGCAGAGGCAGGCGGATCGCTGTGAGTTCGAGGCCAGCCTGGTCTACAAAGTGGGTCCAGGACAGCCAAGGCTACACAGAGAGACTCTGTCTCGAAAAACCAAAAAAAAAAAAAAAAAAAAAAAAAGAAAGAAAAGAAAAGAAAAGAAAAACTAAAAAAGGGGCTGGAGAGATGGCTCGGAGGTTAAGGGCACTGACTGCTCCTCCAAAGGTCCTGAGTTCAATTCCCAGCATCCACATGGTGGCTCACAACCATCTATAATGTGACCTGGTGCCCTCTTCTGGCCTGCAGGTGTACATGCAGGCAGAGCATTGTACACATAATAAATAAATAAATATTTAAAAAAAAAAACTAAAAAAGGGGGCTGGAGAGATGGCTCAGCGGTTAAGAGCACTGACTGCTCTCCCAGAGGTCCTGAGTTCAATTCCCAGCAACCACATGGTGGCTCACGACCATCTATAATGTGACTGGTGCCCTCTTCTGGCCTGCAGGTGCATATGCAAATAGAACACTTATATACATAAAGTAAATAAATAAATCTTTAAAAAAACAAAAACAAAAAATAATAATAAAAGTGACTGCAGTGATGTGTTTGGTATAGGAAGAAGCTATCTATTGAACTTATTTGCATAAAGCTATTATTTAAAACCTAAGACAAGCAAAACCAAAATGTGTTAGATCACAGGAGTACTATGTAAGGTAAGCAGTCAGATCTCAGCCTGAAGAAATCAACCATTCCCCCCCAACCCCTGTTGCCCCCTCCCCCCACCCCTGCTGCCCCCTCCCACCCAGAGCAAGGGAACTGTGGCAGGCTGATTTTTACACCCTCTAATTTGTCCTACCCCGTACCTGGCTCCTCCATGCTTCTCTCACACGGTGGGGAACTTCCTGACACTCGCTGAAAGACTATAAAAGTCAAGGTCTGAGACTTCCCTTTGACTGGAGAGTTCTCTGAAACCTCTTTCTCCTGAGCCCCTTCTCCTTGCCTCCCCACAGCCCTGCCCCTCACACCATCCAGGATGCCATCTCTCTCTCTCTCTCTCTCTCTCTCTCTCTCTCTCTCTCTCTCTCTCTCTCTCTCTGATTTTTCCAGACAGGGTTTTTCTGTGACCTGGAACTAACTCTGTAGACCAGGCTGGCCTCGAACTCACAGCAATCCGCCTGCCTCTGCCTCCTAAGTGCTGGGATTAAAGGCATGCGTCACCACCATCCGGCTTCCTTTCCCTTTTCTAACAAAAGACAATAACAGTTCAAAGTTGTCACCAGCATCTTCTAAAAACTGCCTCGACAGAGCAAAAGTGAGACCGAAGCTGGAGAAGGTAACAGGGAGGGGAGAATGTTCCTGAATCAGATCTACGAGCATAGGCAGCTCCCCCCCACCCCACCTCCCACCCCACCCCAGACTCTGGGGGTTGGTGACTCAGCACACCTTATCGAAGACAAGGCCCTCAGCTGGGTGACCTAGCTGTCCCTGCAGCTGCAGACACTGTGAAATTGCCTGCCTTCCTCTTGGTGTGAGAGGAGCTCCTGGCGCTCGCACTGCCACAGCCTGACATCAGTGACAGCAGGGACGGCTTTGCAGAGGCGTTTTATATTTTGGAATTTCCTCTAAAATTTTGGGGGAACCTGACGAATCATTCCAAACGAACCAGATTTGGTTTTGTTCTAACTTCCCCATTTATTCTTCACAGCATGTATGTGTGCTGGTGTATGGAGTCTGGAGACTCCATAGGCGTGCTTGCCTAGCATGCTCTGGGCTCAGTTTCCAGCGTCACCCTTGACGTGGTCGGGTACACACGTGGAACCCCAGCAATTAGGAGGATCAAGAAGAATCCTGACTGAGAAGGATTCAGGCCAGCCTGGGCCACATAAAACTGTCTCAGAAGCCAGGCGTGGTGGCGCACGCCTTTAATCCCAGCTCTCGAGAGGCAGAGGCAGGTGGATCGCTGTGAGTTCGAGGCCAGCCTGGTCTACAAAGCGAGTCCAGGACAGCCAAGGCTACACAGAGAAACCCTGTCTCAAAAAAACAAAACAAAACAAAAGACTGTCTCAGAAAATCGGAGCAGGTGGCTCAGTCATAAGAGTTCTCACTTCCTGTCCTCATGCAGAGGGCCAGAGTTCAGCTCCCCGCACCACACCAGGTAGCTCACAAGTGCCTGTAAGTCCAGCTCCAGGGGACCTAATACTCTCTTATGAGCTCTTCCGATATCTGTTCCCACACGGACACGAGCATGCACAGACAGAAGCTTTAAGCATCACTGCCCTCTGATGAGCTCCTGTAGCATGGACTTGATCCCCGATCGTCCGGGACACTCGAAGCACACCCAGTCCCTTTCCTGCAAACAGCCTCCTCCTCAGCACCAATCATTACTGACTGACAAGTGCTGCCATTTCCAAAGCCTTTGGGGTTTAAAGTGGCAAAAGCTTAAAAAACAAACAAACAAACAAACAAACAAAACCCCATACATTTTGTAAAAGCTTAGAGCATGTTCTCAAGATTGCTTGAATCTGGGTTTTTCTGGATTATAATCCTAAATAGTTCCAAATAAATACAATTTATTCTGCTCTTAACTAGCCAAGTATGGAGGCATACCAGTCATCCCCGCACTCAGACAGCTGAGGCAGAAGAGTTAGCATTTGACGCTAATCTGGGCCAAACAGTGAAACTCTGCTTCAGAAACAAATAAATATATAAATAAAACTTATTTATTGTGTGTGTTTCAGGAGTCATTTGGATCCAGAGAATTAACTCGTCATCAAGGTTTGGCAACAGGTACCTTCATACACTAGGATGTGAACAATTTGAAGTAAAATGTTAATCAATACTTTTTAAAAAGTAAATTTGCTGGGTGGTGGCGACGCACGCCTTTCATCCCAGCACTTGGGAGGCAGAGACAGGTGGATCTCTGTGAGTCCGAGGCCAGCCTGGTGTACAGAGTGAGTCCAGGACAGCCAAGACTACACCCTGTCTTGAAAACCAAAAAAAGAAAAAAAAGAAAGAAAGAAAGAAGAAAAAAAAAAGCAATATAAGTACTAGTAAGTAAAACTCCACGGGTCTGCTTACCCAGGCAATGGTATAGTGTCTATAGTGCTAGAATTTTAGATTCAGATTTCTCTCTGGTTTCCAGGATGGGGGAGAGTCGGTGAGTAGCTCTCAACCTGGACTTCTCCAATTTAGAAAGAACAGCAGAACAGAGAGACGCTGGAACTGGTCCCGACTCTGCATCTGGGGGCTCACCCACATGTGTTGGTGCTCCCTCCCCATCTGTGATCTCTCTGTTCACTTGCTTGTGACCCAAAGGACCTTGAGGTCAGAGAAAACCCCTGGGGAACTCTGTGGCAAGCAGAATGTGTTCTTGGAGCCGAGTGACTACAGGGGTTGTACACACAGCCTTGCTAAAAGCCAGCAGACCTCGGGGACTTTCCTGGAGAGGTCAAACTCTTTTTGTTTGTTTGTTTGTTTGTTTGTTTGTTTTTTGAGACAGGGTTTCTCTTGTGGTCCTGGCTGGCCTGGCCTAGCTCTGTAGGCCAGGCTGGCCTTGAATTTTCCTGCCTCTTCTTCCTGAGTGCTGGGATTAAAGGCTTGTGCTTCCACATCTGGCTTTCAAACTATATTTATTATGAGAAAAATAATTTGGAAAGTTAAGTATATGTGTGTGTTGCTATATTTAACTCTCAAAAATGAGGAGAAATGAACCTTCAATAAAAAGGATATAATAGTCAGGTGTAGTGACCCACGCCTTTAATCCCAGCACTCGGGAGGCAGAGGCAGGCAGATCGCTATGAGTTTGAGGCCAGCCTGGTCTACAGAGCGAGTCCAGGACAGCCAAGGCTACACAGAGAAACCCTGCCACAAAACTAAAACAAAACAAAAGGATATAATAAATCATGTGTGGTTCATGCCTATAAATCCTTGGCCGCACAGTGAGTGTTTGGCCAGTATAGTCTACATGAAGAGACCCAGGCCAGCCAGGGTTACACAGTGAGACCCTGCCTCAAAACCACACGTGCGCATGCACATGCCCTCTAATCTCACCGCCTGGAAAGAGGTACCGTTAACATTTTGTAATCTATCCTTCCAAATCTCTTCATTTCTCCCATTTAAAGATTAATTTCCAGGGCCAGTGGGATGGCTCGGGAGGTAAAAGCATTTTCTGTACTAGCCTTACAGCCCGAGCCTCAGAGTCCACAGTGGGAAGGGGAAACCAACTCCCAAAAGTCTTCCTCTGACATCCAGACACGCACTCATGTGCACACACACAATCACACAGCACAGTGAAAAAGTCTGTGGTGTATGTGTGTGTGTTATGTATTGGTGTACACACGCACCTGCTCATGCGTGTGTACAAGGGGGCATGTGCCTGTGCAAGGTGCTCAGAGGTCAGAGGTCATGGGTGCTCTCTTTTATTGTTTGTCCTCCCAATTCTCTCTGTCATCCTGGAGCTCGGGTTTTCCCCGCCCCTTGTTTCCAGTTACTGAGATAGTCCTGTGTTGCTCACACTGTCTTCCAGGTCATTCTGCAGCCAGACTGGCCTTGAACAATAGCAGTGCTCCTACCTCAGCCCCTAGCACCGGGATTGCAGGTGTCAGCTCCCCTGTCTGGCTCCAGTGATATGCTTTAGTTAAGTTTGGTTTTGTTTGAGGCAGAGTCTCATGCCACCCAGGCTAATTTCATATTCACTGTGTAGCTGAGGCTAGCCTATAATCCCAGACTCTCCAGCCTTTCAGGTTACACGTGTGTCACTTTATGGGGCTCTCTTTTGTTTTTGTTTTTGATTTTTTTGGTTTTTCGAGACAGGGTCTGTGTTAGCCTGGGCTGTCCTGGACTCACTTTGTAGACCAGGCTGGCCTCAAACTCACAGCGATCCGCCCGCCTCTGCCTCCCGAGTGCTGGGATTAAAGGTGTGCGCCACCACGCCCGGCCTTTGTTTTTGGTTTTTTGAGACGGGGTTTCCCTGTGTAGCCTTGGCTGTCCTAGACCTGCTTTGTAGGTCAGGCTGGTCTCGAACTCACAGTGATCCACCTGCCTCTGCCTCCCTAGTGCTGGGATTAAAGGCGAGCGCCACCACACCCGGATTGTTTTTGTTTTTGATGACAGGGTTTCTCTGTGTAGCCTTGACTGTCCTGGACTTGCTTTGTAGACCAGGCTGGCCTCAAATTCACAGAGATCCACCTGCCTCTGCCTCCCGAGTGCTGGGATTAAAGGCATGCGCGACCATGCCCGGCTTCTCTTTTGGCTTTTTTTTTTTGAGACAAGTTCTTATGTAACCCAGGCTCACCTAGACCTTGCTAAGCATTTAAGGTTGGCCTACACCCTGATCCTCTGCGTGTGGTGTGATGCCAAGTCATCATCTGTGTACCGACTCGGTGTTTTATCTCCCAAGAAAACACAACTGAGGAATGGACAATCTGGAGTAGATGGTTTTGAAGGATCTTTGTTTTGTTTTGTTGTTGGTTTTTCGAGACAGGGTTTCTCTGTGTAGCCTTGGCTGTCCTGGACTGACTTTGTAGACCAGGCTGGCCTCAAACTCAGAGCGATCCACCTGCCTCTGCCTCCTGAGTGCTGGGATTAAAGACATGTGCCACCACCACCGCCCGGCCTTTTGAAGGATCTTAATGCACTGCCAATGTTAGAAATACACAGAGTTTCATTTTGATCACCCTGAGTTTTGCTCCTTGTCATCTCACAGTTGCCTTGTGTGAGATAGATGCAATTCAACACACCAGTGGAACCAGAGTGTAACTTGTTAATCTTTAATGAGGTTGAACCACTGAGCAAACTGAGTTTGCTTAAGGTACAGATCTTCAAATCCGAATATGGTGCAAATAGCCAGGTGATGCCTGAGCGTCACCCCGGACATGCTGACTTCAGTGGGCCCCTGGACACGGGGGTTTTGTTTGTTTTGTTTTTCAAGACAGGGTTTCTCTGTGCAGCCTTGGTGCCCTGGACTCACTTTGTAGACCAGGCTGCCCTCAAACTCAGGTGATGCCCCTGCCTCTGCCTCCTGAGTACTGGGATTAAAGGGGTTTTAAACAAGAGTCTCCTTTCAGCAGCCATAGTGACAAACCCCTGTAATCCCAGCAATCATAATAAATCAGAGCTTCCTTGGGGATTTTGTTTTTGCCTTTTTTGATTTGAATTTTGGTTTTCTTCTTTTTGGCGTTTGTTAGATAAGAAAATAAGAAAAGTTGGTGACTTTTTTTTTTTTTTGAGACAGGGTTTCTCTGTGTAGCCCTGGCTGTCCTGGACTCGCTTTAGTTGACTCAGTGATCCACCTGCCTCTGCCTCCTCAGTACTGGGATTAAAGGCGTGGGCCACCACGCCTGGCTAAATTGATAATGTTTTAAGATTATTTTAAAATTATGTATGTTTTTGTTACGATTTATTTTTATTCGTGTGTGTGTGTGTGTGTGTGTGTGTGTGTGTGTGTACCTGTGTAGAGGGGAGGGGCCTGCAGAGTCCCGAAGATGATATTGGGTTCCCTAGAGCTAACAGCTACAGGCATCTGTGAGAGGGCTGATGTGGGTGCTGGGAACCGACCTTGGGTCCTCTGCAAGACCACAAAGTGCACTTAGCTACTGAGACTTCTCTCCAGCCCCTTATCTGAGTTTTTATTTTTATTTTTAATAGTCATCAGGATGGGGAAAATAAAATTTAAAAGGCTTCAAAGACCAGGCAAGCCCTCACAGCTGTACGCTTCTCAAAGCTCACTGCCTCAAACCCTCTGGACAACCAGCCAGCCGGGGCCAGGTCTTCTAGTAGCCTCAGGAAATCCCATCCTTGCCTGTTTGCTCTTTACAGGTCCTACAGCCAGCATTTGAATACATGTTGTCATCCACTGTTGCCTGCTACACACACACACACACACACACACACACACACACACACACACACACACCACCACCATCGTCATCTATTTGTGTGGGTGGATGAATAGGTGGGAGTCAGTGTTCTCCTTCCACTCCGTCAGGACTAGACTCAGGTGGTCAGCCTTGGTGGCTAGTGCCTCTACCCGCTGCCATCTCACTGCAGGTGGTCAGCCTTGGTGGCTTGTGCCTCTACCCGCTGCCATCTCACTGCAGGTGGTCAGCCTTGGTGGCTTGTGCCTCTACCCGCTGCCATCTCACTGCAGGTGGTCAGCCTTGGTGGCTTGTGCCTCTACCCGCTGCCATCTCACTGCAGGTGGTCATCCTTGGTGACTTGTGCCTCTACCCGCTGCCATCTCACTGCAGGTGGTCAGCCTTGGTGGCTAGTGCCTCTACCCGCTGCCATCTCACTGCAGGTGGTCAGCCTTGGTGGCTAGTGCCTGTACCCGCTGCCGTCTCACTGCAGGTGGTCAGCCTTGGTGGCTTGTGCCTCTACCCGCTGCCGTCTCACTGCAGGTGGTCAGCCTTGGTGACTTGTGCCTCTACCCGCTGCCGTCTCACTGCAGGTGGTCAGCCTTGGTGGCTAGTGCCTCTACCCGCTGCTGTCTCACTGCACGTGGTCAGCCTTGGTGGCTTGTGCCTCTACCCGCTGCCATCTCACTGCACGTGGTCAGCCTTGGTGGCTTGTGCCTCTACCCGCTGCCATCTCACTGCAGGTACTTTCCATGCTGGGAATGAAACCTGGGCTCACAAGAGCCAAGTATGTTAGGGCCAGCGGATGGTGTTCAGTCCAGTGACTTCCTCTGTGGTACTGTCTCATTCAGTTAAGACATTTTATTTATTTATTTTTTAAAGTATCTCCCTATACAAGTGTGGTTGACCTGGCCCTCCCTGTGTAGAACAGGCTGTCCTTGAACTCACAGAGATCTGCCTGCCTCTGCCTTCTCATGAGTAAAAATGGGTGAGACTTGTGCCACCTGCCGTAGGCTGTCAAGCAGGTCTTGTATTTGATTTCTGGATCTGGGGTCCTCACGCTTGCTGGCAAACGGGTGCAGATCGGCTCTTACCCACCCCCATCTCCAGACCTAGTTGTATCTGGTAACAGGTGATACTGAGAGAAACAACACAAATCAAAAACAAAATGTGGTGACAAGAATGAACAGATGAGTCACTTCACAGCTTTCTAATCCTTCTTCAAATGGGACCTCAAAGGAGATACATACAGTAGACATTCGTGTTTTGTCTTTTTTTTTTTTTTTTTTGGTTTTTCGAGGCAGGGTTTCTCTGTGTAGCCTTGACTGTCCTGGACTCGCTTTGTAGACCAGGCTGGCCTCGAACTCACAGCGATCCACCTGCCTCTGCCTCCCGAGTGCTGGGATTAAAGGCGTGCGCCACGACGCCCGGCTCGTGTTTTGTCTTGATTTTTTTTTTTTTTTGGTTTAGCCTTGGTTGTCCCAGACTCACACTCTCACACTGTAGACCAGGCTGGCCTCGAACTCACGAGTGCTGGGATTAATGGCGTGCGCCACCACCCTCGTCTAGCATTTTAACGACAGAACGAGATTCTCTCAGTTGTCAGGTGCTGACCTGCCTTTGCCGAGGGTCGGTTCGGGCAGCCAGGGGAGTGTTCCTCTGGACCGGGGACAGATGCTGCTTGCCTGAGGCCGCCTTTATTTTCGGAAGACGCCACGCTAAGGTTGCGTAATAACATAAGCAGTCATGAGAAGCTCAAGTCTGAGGCCTTGGACGACGCCTTCACGGCCGCGCCCCTTTGGCAAAGTGTTTGGTTTGGTTTGGTTTGGTTTGAAGAAGTCCTCTCAGACTCGAGCAGCAAGAGCCCCCTCTGTGCTGCCCTTTGCACTTTGACCTTGCCCCGCTCTCTGTCCCTGAGGCGACTTCTGGTTTCCAATCGAAGCAGGGGTGGGGTTGCTCGTCACAGAAGCACAACCCAAGCTCACGGACTCCTCCCACGCAGCGTGGAGGCTCCAGCGAGGCCACAGACCCGCCCGGGACTGCCCTTTTCCTGCTTCCCGTTTCCTGGCCCGGACCTCCGCTTCGCCTCGGTGAGGTCACGCCAGGGACGTCACTTGCTTATGACGTCACTAAGGGTGGGCCTTCGGGAGAGGAAGGGGCGGGGCCCAGGCGGCCCCCTCCGCGCGTGCGCACTGGGCGCGACGCGCGAGGAGGCGGAGGCGACGGTGCTGCGAACCGCGGCGGCGGCAGCGGCGGCGGCGGAGGCGGGCGCCGGGGGGGTGGGAGGGGGGGGGAAAGCGCGAGCCCAGACGCTAGCAGGACAGGGAGCGAGCGGTGCGGCGCGGCGCGCGCAGCCCGTGAGGCGGTGAGAGGCCTGGGGCCTGCCTCGGAGCAGCGCGCGCGGCGCCGGCCAGCAGCGGGCCGCCGCCTTCGTGGGGCCCGGGCCCGGGCGCGGCGGCCGCCCGTGGGGAAGCAGTCCGGGGCGGAGGAAGCTGTGCGTCCGGGCCCTCCCGCCCGCCATGGAGGGCATGGACGTGGACCTGGACCCCGAGCTCATGCAGAAGTTCAGCTGCCTGGGCACCACGGACAAGGACGTGCTCATCTCCGAGTTCCAGCGGCTCCTCGGCTTCCAGCTCAACCCGGCCGGCTGCGCCTTCTTCCTGGACATGACCAACTGGTGAGCCGGCCCCACGCGGAGGCAGCCCCGCTGGCAGCGGCCTCGCGGCCCCGAGGGAAGCAACACCCGAGCCCGCTGGCCGGCCAGGGCAGGGCCCAAGGCTGGGGGGTGGCTGGGGAGTCCGGCCCGAGGAGTATGGGGAGAGGGGAGAGCCCTGGGCCCGAAGCCAAGGGAGAGCCGACCTGGGACGAAAAGTGTGTGCTCTTTGGGTAGAAAGCACCGGGGAGGGGGTTGCGAAGCGGTTTTTCTTTTAGATAGGTGTGGAGTGAAGGGGCTGAGGGTGACAGGACTGTGGGGAAACTTGAGGGGAGTGTGTTAGGTCGAACCCTGGGCACGGGAGCTGAGACTAGATCGTGTGTGTTGCCATCTGAGGAGAGATGAGGGGGGAAAAAATAACTCTGGGGCGGGTTGGGGGATCGCAAACGATAATAAACTGAGAACGGTAAGAAAGGAGATGTGCCAGGGAAAAGTGAGGTCTAATGGAGGACCTGTAGTGCCCGACCTGGGGAAAGACAAAGTGGAGGAAAGGAGACGGTCTTGGGGGCGGGAACTTTGTGAAGAGACTGGAGTCCTGGGCCGAGGGTTGGCCTTGGGAACTTTGACAAGCTTGCCGAATACAGGCAATGGAGGTGGGGTTTATTTGACGGAACACCAGTATAAAAACGGTTGGGTTGGGGACCAAGTGTTTTGGCCTGTAGTTGGGGTGTAAAGACCAAAGTGGGGCAGAAGACTATCTCGGTACGGAGGTGTCTCCAGGTAGGGTAGTTGAGTTCACACAGGGTGAGGGAGGCACCGGAGACCATGAGGCTGCCTTTGAGAGGCTCTCGGGTGAAGCAACCAATCTGGATTTGATCGAAAAGGAAGGAGGTGCGTGCCCTTTGCCCCGTGTTGAGCATTCAGTGCCCTGACGTGTGGAATCTTGTTTCTCTTGGCATCCTGTGAACAAACTCCCGTTTATTTCCACCAGGTGCCTCAAGCAATGCCTGAAAAGAGGTTGTGAGCTTAGCTTGTTATCCCAGTGCTTGCCCCATGGTGCTTGTCCTGAGAACCAATACTTCTGTGGATGTTCTCATTAGTGGCCTTAATTTTTTTTTTTTTTTTTTTTTTTTTTTTGCATTTGGTAAACTCTGGGAGGCATTAAATATAGGACTCAGTCTTTAGAGTTAAAAAAGTATTGAGTTCTGTTTTGATCTTTAAAACAACAACAACAAAAAAACCACACAGGTTAATTCTTTTTATTTTCTGATTACACTTGAGTATGTGCATGTGTGTTAAAGTTGTTTTGGAAGCCAGAGGCATCAGATACACCTGCGCTGGAGTTCCTGGGCGTTGTAAGCTGCTATTAGTGGGTGTTGGGAACTGAACTCCTGCCCTGTGCCAGGGTAGTGTGGGGAGTGTGCACTCCTAGTTGCCAAGCTGTCCCTCTAGCTCCTCTGCTTGTACCTGAGCTCCAGGTGATCTGCTGCAAGGATTGTAGCTAACTTTCTGAGCACCAACTAGGTGTGTTTTGTGGGTCCACACCTTTAAATCCAGTATTTGGGAGACAGAGGCAGGCAGATGTCTGTGAGTTAAGGCCAGCCCAGTCTATATAGCAAGTTCCAGGCCAACCAGGGGCACCACGGTGAGAGTTTTATCTTAAAAAGAAAAAAAAATGGTCAGGTGGTAGTGCACGCTTTTTAATTCCAGTACTCAGGAGGCAGAAGCAGGTGGATCTCTGAACTTAAGGCCAGCCTGGTCTACAAGAGTGAGTTCCGGGACAGTCAGGGCTGCTCAGAGAAAGCCTGTCTTGAAAAACAAAACAAAAAGCCAAACAAACAAAGAGAATTCTGAGCATCAACCTATGCCTGAAACAGAATGGTGGGTTATGGACCTAAAGCAGGAAGGGGTGTTGCTCTAGAGTAGGTCTTAAGAGCTCTGGCTCTCAGTCCACCTGCGTCCCATCTCCTAGCTCCTTTTTCCCTCTTATTTATACTAGGAATCTTGGCAAGTTGTTGCCAGTTTGGTAGGAAAGAACATTATTTCTCCCCAGTTTCTCCTGACTTGACCATTTAAATCTTTAGTCTGAGTGCTGGGATTACAGAGGTGAGTTGTCTGCCAGTGTTTATTGCAACAGTTATTCTAACTACAAAACCAGCATAATTTTATATGCTTGGAGGATTTCTGCCATCTAAGATTGTTTTGCAGTTTTTGAAAAGTGAGGAACAGGTGAGGTACTGTGGCTAAGAAAAAGTAACTTACGAACCTGACTCCCTGAGCCAGGTATAGGGGTGCCCACCTTTAATTCCATCACTCAGGAGACAGAGGCAGGCAGATGTCTGTGAGCTCCCCTGAGACCAGCCAGGGCTGTGACACAGAGAAGCCCTGTCTCAAAAGACCCGACCTCCATACACCTGCATGCAGCATTCCACAAAGTAACAATAGGTAAAAGTTGGGTTTATTTGGTGGTGGTGGGTTTGTTTGGTTTAGGTTTTTTGAGACAGTTTCTCTGTGTAGCCCTGGAACTCACTCTGTAGACCAGGCTGGCTTTGAACTCAGAGATTGGCCTGCCTCTGCCTCCCAAGTGCTGCTGTTGTTTTTTTATGAGACAGGGTATCTGTTATGTAACTCTGGCTGTCCTGAACTTCCTTTGTGGACCAGGAAGGGTGGCCTGGAACTCACAAGAGATTTGCCTACCTCTGCTTCCTGAGCTAATGGCATGTGTCACTACCGCACACTCATTTTTTTTTTAAGTTAAAAAAAGTTCTCAAAACCACATCGCCAAACTGTGTACTCAGTACTCAAGATGCATTGTACCCTGAGCCACCAGGATGATCACACAAGAGGTAAAGGTGACTTTTCACACTGGGTATTGCTCCATCTCTCTGGCTGCACCTGGCCCCCCCCCCCCCCCCCAGACAGGGTTTCTCTGTTGTCTTGGCTGTCCTGGACTCACTTTGTAGAACGGCTGGCCTCGAACTCACAATGATCCATCTGCCTCTGCCTCCCAAGTGCTGGGACTAAAGGCGTGCACCACCATGCCCGGCTCTACACCTTTACTTAACAGGAGGTTTCTGACGATGCTGACAACAGGAAGGTGCTACTGTGTAAGAATGTGTCCTCAGTTTTTTCCTAGAGAACATATGTTCCAGACCGGGACCATAGCCTAGCACCCACAGTCCCAGGTTGTTCCCTAGCACAGTGTATACACTAGGTGTGCTGTCTACCTATGATCCCCAATTCCGGTAGAGGCCGGAGGATTGAAAGTTCAAGGTCGTCCTAAACTAAATAGCAAATCCAGGGCCAGCCTGGGGTACATGAAACCCTTCCTGAGAGATAAAAATACTCACTTCACCCGTGGTGCGCTCAGGCGGTTAGCAAAAATAACTCACGGCTCCCTGAAGATCCTGAGAGGGAGCCTACGAGGTTTCAGCACCTAAGCCACACAGTATGAACCTCACTAAGAATGCCTGACACCATCTCCCACCTGTTACTCAAATCAATCCAATGCTGACTCCTAAATTAATGTCCTCTAAAATATTGTGCCCCTGAGTGTGGTGGCACATACATTCAATCCCAGCACTTAGAGGCAGAAGCAGGTGATCTGAGTGAGAGGCCAGCCTGGTCTACATGGAGAATCTCTGTCTCCAAGAAAAAAGTATTTGTGCTGACCACATAGAAAGAGAATGGAAAATGAGTTTAAAGTCTATTCAACAATGAATTGTACACTTAAACCTAGTTAGGATAATACATTTCATTCAGTGTACTTTTTTGGATACACTACTAGGATTCACTTAGCCCAGACTGACCTATAACTTGGTGATCATCCTGTACCAGCCTTCCACATGCTGGCTTGTAGGCCGCTGAGCTCCTACAAAATCTTTATTTTGAGACAGAGTTTTTACTATGTAGCCTTGGCTGTCTTGAAACTCCTTCTATAGTCCAAGCTGGCTTGGAATTTACGGAAATCAGCCTGTCTCTGCCTCCCTGGTGCTGGAATTAAAGGTGTGCACCATCATGCCTGGCTTCTTTTTTGTTTTGTTTTTCTTCTGTTTCTCAAGTCAGGGCTTCTCTGTGTAGCCTTGGCTGTCATGGACTCACTTTGTAGACCAGGCTGGCCTCGAACTCACAGTGATCCGCCTGCCTCTGCCTCCCGAGTGCTGGGACTAAAGGCGTGCGCCACCTTAACTGGCTCTTACAAATTCTCTATTCCTAGCCCAGTCACATGTATGAAGAAAGCTCCACTGACCAACAACATATTCCATTTAGTTGTTTTGGTATTGAGGATTGAACCGATGAAGGGCATTGTGAACGCTAGGCAACTGCTCTAACCACTGAGCTACACCCTAGCCCTCAGTTTGGCCACTGGACACTGAGTTTACTCATTAGGACATAGTCACTGATGGCCTTTTAAAAACGGAAGTCCTACAGGTACAGCACTGAAAAGACTATGCCTTTGTTTTTGAAAGTGTTTGTAAATGCTAAAAATGCATTGTAAAAACATTAATTTCAACTACCAAAAAAAAATCTTTAAGCTGGGTGCAGTCGGGCACACCTGTAATCCCAGCACTCTGAGAGGCATGGGCACTGTGAGTTCAAGGCCATCCTGGTCTACAAAGTGAGTCCAGAACAGCCAGGGCTACACAGAGAAACCCTGTCTCAAAAGAAAACAAAAAATACAAAACAGAATTACTTGGGCAGCAAGGACACACACTTGAATCCCAGCACCTGGGTGTGGAAAGATGATGGCTTCCAGGCCAGCCTGGGCTGTGTAAGACCCTGTCCTCCCAAAAGAATAAACATACAGGACCAAAGTGTTGCTTTGCTTTGTTTGGTTTTTCAAGACAGGGCTGCTCTGTGTAGCCTTGGCTGTCCTGGACTCACTTTGTAGACCAGGCTGGCCTCGAACTCACAGCGATCCACCTGCCTCTGCCTCCTGAGTGCTGGGATTAAAGGCGAGCGCCACCACAGCCGGCCTCAGAATCTTCATTTTAAGATGATGCTTTTTAACCATGGTGCCACTTGCTGTCTTGGTTACTTACATTTAAGCCCTGCTTCGTGCTACCTTTTGTATGTATTCAGATCTCACACGCCTGTGTAATTTTCACGACTTCTCACTTTCCATCTGTTCAGTGTTAATGTTGAAGAATGTTGTGTAGCATTTATTCAGTAAAGTCTTTGATGATTGATTGATTTCTTGACCAGGGTTTCTCGGTGTAGCCCCGTCTGTCCTGTAACTGGCTCTGAAGACCAGGCTAGCCTCAAACTTAGAAATCTGCCTGCCTGTGCCTGACTAGTGCTGGGCTTGACCACCACCCAGCTCCAGGGGTAGTTTCTTTCCCATATCCCACCCACCACCACCCCAGAGCTCATCTACTGTGCAACAGCAAACACTAGCTACCAGGGAGTATTTGGTTTTGTTTTTTTATTATTATTATTATTATTATTATTATTATTATTATTATTATTATTATTATTATTATTATTATTATTATTATGTATACAATGTTGTGTTTTGCCTGTACAACTAACTGCACACCAGGACACCAGATCTCATTATAGATGGCTGTGAGCCACCATGTGGTGCTGGGAATTGAACTCAGGACCTTTGGAAGAACAGTGCTCTTAACCTCTGAGCCATCTCTCCAGCCCTTCGTGTTTTTTTCTTTTTGTTGTTGGTTTTTTGTTTTGTTTTTTGTTTTTTTTGGTTTGTTTGTTGAGACAGGGTTTCTTTGTGTCTTGACTATCTTGAACTTGCTTTGTAGACCAGGCTGGCCTCAAACCCACAGAGATCTACCTGCCTCTGCCTCCTGAGTGCTGGGATTAAAGATGTGCACCACCACCGCCTATCTTGTTTTTTTGTTTTGTTTTTAATTTTTTTTAATTATGGGCATGCTTGTGTGTGTATGTATCAGTATGTACACACGAGTGCAGGTGCCCGTAGAGTCCAGAGGTGTTGGATTCCTGCATCTGCAGTTGTAGGCAGCTGTGAGTCCCCATTGTGGGTGCTGAGAATGGAACTTGGGTCCTCTGAAAGAGAAATAAGCACTTTTAACTCCTAAGCCATCTCTCCAGCCCTACTAGGCAGGACGTAAACAAGTACGCTTTTGGGCAGATGCTAGCAATAGTATAAAGAAAAGCAGGAGACGGTCACTCCTGTGATAGTTTGCTCTGATAGGAAATTCAGTACCTGCAACCACAGAGGAAAGTTGTGTGGTACCCAGGAAGATTCTGGAGTCTACACTAACGTGACAGTGAAACCTCAAACATGATTGAGGATGTGCGCAGACGTCTGTGGAGAGTTTTGCTTTGGAGAGGAGTGACGAGGTCGTAAGTGACAAGCGTGGAGTTGATTGTTTTGGCATAGAATATTGCTATTAACCGTCCTGTTTTGAGGCAGGATTCTGCTGTATAACCCTGGCTGCCCTGCAAATGGCTGTGTAGACCAGGTTGGCTCTTCCTGCCTCTGCCTCTTAGTTTGCTGAGATGACAGGTATGAGCCAGCAGGCCCGGTGAAGTCTCCCCAGTGCCTCACAGTGCTTCACAGCAGTCACCCCAGAGGCAAGGCAGTCGCCCCCACTCCCTCCCGCTGTGGCCCCCCCACCATCCCTGGCAACTGCCCTCAGTTGTGACCTCAGGTGGGGCTAGCCTATAAATAGAGTGATAAAACATTTGGCCTTTGGGTCTGGCTTCTTCCTTCTCCTCTCTGCCCTGTCTTTCTCTTTCCCTCCAGAGCTTCACACTTGCTAAGTGAGCACTGAGTGTTTGAGTTGCACCTTTGCGTTATTAGTTATTAGAGCTTGTGCTGTGTGGCCGAGTACCACTCCACTCTGTGTGTATAGCCTTCACCTGTGGAGGGCGTCTAGGCGCTTATGGTGGCTGCTGTGAACAGTGCTGTCTGTAGCCATGTGAGCACCTGCGTCACTTAGGCATGGAAAGCTGCGTTGAGCTGGCTAGGAGAACTGCTCCACACACTCCCTGGTGACTGATGATTTACATCCCTACAAGTGATGAATGAAGCCTGCCCTAGTTTCTTCACATCATCCCTAAGACAACTTAATTACCCTGGTGAATGTGAGACAGTACTGTGCTATGATGTTTTGGATGTTTTTGTGCGCATACAACAGACAACTTTTTGGATGAGCTGAGATCAGTAGGCTTGCATAGCAAGCACCTTTCCTGCTGAGTGGGCTTGCCAGCCTCTTCCTTATGATATGGATTCTTATTTTCCTAGGTACTTATCTCTTACGTGTTTGTTGACTGTTACATGTTCTGGGTGGTAGACACATGGCTTGTACATACTTTCCCATTCTCTGTGTATACGGCCTTCCTTGGTGGAGGCATTTTCATTACATTTATTTGTGCTTATTTCCCCCACATAGCATTGCTTTCCTAGCGGTAAGCTACTTTTTTCCGATTAAAATGTCCTCTCTCCTTTCTTCCTGGCTTAGGAAATCACAGGGCTTTTTTTGTGTTTTTTTGGAATTGGCACATTTAGTTTAGCATCATTCTTAGAACACTCTTCTCTGAACTCTTACATTTATGTAACATCACACGCATCCTCTGGAAATGCCCCTGAGCTTCTTGTACAGTGTTGTAGACATGGTGGGTGTTCAGTGAGCATTTGCTGAACTGTTCATGATAGTAATAAGATTAGTATTTAACTCTGATGGCCCTCATTTCACTGTGGAGCTGTGAACACTTGCTTGGTCCTCCTGCCTTAGCTAGTGGGAAGGCTGGCCATGCTTCTGTCCTTATTGCTGTTGTGTGTTGTGCACATTCCCTGATGCTCATATAGGGGTCAGAGGACAACTCAGGGCATCAGTTCTCCTTCCTCGGTAGTTCAGGGACCAGCTCATCATCAGGTTTGCAGAGCAACAAGCTTTTATCCACCGAGCCAACTGCCAGGACATTCTTTTTCCCCTCCTTCACATAGGGCCTCCTGCACTGAGATAAAAGCTCAGCTATGTCCCAGGCTTTAGTGACATAGAACCTTTCTGTCTCAGCCTTCCAATTGTGTTTCATGGATGTGCCCTACATACACATAAAACGCTCGGTTTGATGTTACATGGCTGTGATTCTAAAAATTGGGAGACGTGCTGACTGTTCATACTTGAATCACTGTGCTGTGTCAGCTAATGGGATCCCTGCCCCAACCCCACACCAGCTGCTTGTAATAATTTCTATCAAGCTACCTCCCATCCATAATCCCAAATATTTGCTAATGTTCTTTTTTTTTTTTTAAGATTTATTTATTATGTATACAATGTTGTGTCTGCATGCCAGAAGTGGGCACCAGATCTCATTACAGATGGTTGTGAGCCACCATGTGGTTGCTGATAATTGAACTCAGGACCTTTGGAAAAGCAAACAGTGCTCTTAACCTCTGAGCCATCTCTCCAGCCTGCTAATGTTCTTCATCTGGGCCTAATCCTCCATCCACATGCTTCTCCTCCACCTAACCCATGGTGCAGCCGCCTTCTTCCTCCCCTCCCCTCCTGTCTCCTTTTTCCCAAGATATATTTTCATATTCTCTCTCTCTCCCCCCCCCTCTCTCTTCCTCTCCCTCTCTCCTCCTCTCCCTCTCTCTCTCTTCCTCCTCCTCCTCTCCCTCTCTCCCTCTCCCCTCCTCCTCCTCTTCCCCACTGTCACCACCTTCAGCCCTGGAACCTTAGCCACGCCTGTTCCATTTGCCCTGCCCAGGTGTGATAGCCTTTTATTGGTCAAAAAGGTACAAGGTGGGGCACAGAGACTGCAAGCAGTAATTAGCATCAAAATACAACAGATGAACCTCCACCATCCTGCCTCTGAAGTGTAGGAATGACAGGTGGGAGGCGCCACACCAGGTTTTTTGTTTTGCTTTCCATTGTTTCTCATAGGCCATGTAACCTGAAACTACCTCACTTCCTCAGTGCTGGGGTTACAGATGTTCAGGGTGCCCTATTGTTCCCCAACCCCACATGCATTGCTGTGGCTGCTAGGCAGGACTCTACCAGCTGCTGAACCAGTCAACATCTGATTTTTATGTTTTTCCCCCTCTTTTCCATTTATGGAAAATCTTGGTGAGTTTTTAAAATTAATTTTTAAAACGATTTACTTATGTCTATGAGTGTTTCATCTGCCTGGTATGTGTGCCGAGTCTGCCTGCTATCCATGGGGGCCAGAAAGGCCGTCAGATTTCCTGAAACGGCCCTTACAGGCGGTTGAGCTACTAAAAGGATGTTAGAACTGAGCCTGGGGCCTCTGCAGCAGCATCCAGTGTGCTTAACTTCTGAGTTGTTGCTAGTTCTGCAAGTGTTTTCTCTCTTCTGTTTCTCACTTGCATCACATGCTTTTAATCCCAGCATGTTGGGGGCAGAGGCAGGGGGATCTTTATGAGTTCGAGGACAGCTTGGGCTGCACAGAGAAACTGTGTCTTAAAACAACCTTTGTGTCTTCATTTTTGGTGCCAGGGATTTTTATGTTCCGATGGATGCATTGTAGACTTGCACTTCCGAATCCCCAAGTTGCCTTAACATTTTTCTTTTTTGTTGTTGTTGGTTTTGGTTTTTTGAAACAGAGCTTTTCTGTGTAGCCTTGGCTGTCCTGGAACTCACTCTGTAGACCAGGCTGGCCTGAATTCCGAGACCTTTCTGCTTCTGCTTGTCACATGCTGGGATTAGGGCTTTGTTACCACCGCGCAACCAACATTTTTCTTTTTCAATGGCAACACCAACAGCAACACTTGCTGCTTCTGTCTTTAAAAAAATTATTTATTTTATTTTATTTTTTTGGAGACAGTTTCTCTGTGTATCCCAGGCTGTCCTGGAACTTACCTTGTAGATCAGGCTGGCCTTGAACTCAGGTCCACCTGCTTCAGCCTCCTGAGTGCTGGGATAAAATCCAGCCAGCCAACATCCTCCAGACTAAGACAGCCACTGGGTCTTCACATTGTGATCTTTCTTGCAGAAAGACATCCTTTTAACTGTTTGATGAGAGATTGTCCCAGGTGCCTTAGGACTTTTTTTTTTTTTAAGATTTATTTATTATATATACAGTATTCTACCTGCATGCCAAAAGTGAGCATCAGATCTCATTATAGATGGTTGTGAACCACCACATGGTTGCTGCCGGGAATTGAATTTAGGACCTTTGGAAAAACAGCCAGTGTTCTTAGTCTCTGAGCTATTTCTTCAGGTCCCCCTCCCCCTCCTTTTAAAAAAAAAACCTCACATCTAACACAGATCAGAGCACCTATCTCTGGTGTCTGTGTGTGCACTGAGTGTAGACTTACTTAAAAAAAATCCTCCTCAGTGATGTTCCAGGACAGCAAGGCTACACAGAGAAACTGTCTACACACACACACACACACACACACACACACACACACACACACACACACACTCTTTATATTTAGTGTGTTGAGTGTTGGCCTGTATGTATGTATGTCTGTGTAACATGTGCATGCCTGGTGTCCTAGGAGGCCAAGGGAGGGCATTAGATTGCTTGAGACTGGAGTTGGGTGGGTCCTGGAATTGAACCTAGGTCCTCTACAAGAGTAGTCAGTGCTTTTAACTACTGAGCCATCTCAGTGTGTGGGTTTTTTTTTTCTTTGTGTAACAGCTCCAGCTGTCCTGGACTCTTGGTAGACCAGGCTGGCCTCATACTCACATAGATCTGCCTGCCTCTGCCTCCCGAGTGCTGGGATTACCCAGTGATAGATGCCTTTAGTCCAAAACATAAAGGTAAAGATAGCTTGTAGAAGGAAGTACTCAGTTTTGAAAGAAATGTTTAACTGGCAGAAAAAGAAAATGATAAGATTTGACAGAATGGGATATGCTCAACTCTTTTTTTTTTTTTTTAAGATTTATTTATTTTATTTATTGCATGTGAGTGCTTTATCTGCAGAAGAGGATGTTAGATCACATTATAGATGGTTGTGAGCCGCCATGTGGTTGCTGGGATTGAACTCAGGACCTCTGGAAGAGCAGGCGGCGCTCTTAACCTCTGAGCCATCTCTCCAGCCCACTCAACTCTCAGGAGAAGAGAGAGGAAAGGGAAGCTACTTAAGGGAGCGACACAGAGAAGGAGGGAGAGGACAGTGATAGAGAGGTGGGTTGCAGAGAGAGAACTCAGGTGAAGACCGGAGCCGCCAGAGATTAGAAAAGATGGCTGGAGTTTAGTCTGAGGCCAAGTAGAACAATTCAGAGGCCCAGAGAGAAGCCAGATTGAATAGATCCCCTGGGAGAGGAGTCTGAGTCAGAACAGCTGGAAGAGCAAGTGAGGGCGAGCTCACTAAGCAGTTACGTCTCGGAGGCTGAAACACTCTAGGCCTGGGTTAGATTGTACGGTGGCTAGAAGCTTCCAAGACCAGGCCTAGGTTAGCAGGAGGAGGCAGTAATCCTGAGACAACAATTGAAATGGTGGGCAAATGAAAGTTCTTTCACAGATAATTTATACATTGAGTAGATAGAGTAGTTAGTGTGCACAGGCATGGTGTGCTGGTTGACAGGCTTGTGCTGTGTGTGGTGGTCATCTCAGGCCAGGTGCCTACCTGCCGTTGGCTCTCCTGTATGGAAGTTTTGGTTTCTTTGTAAACTCAATTGTGTTAATGAAAATAAATGTTTTTGTTCTAATCCCAAGTGTGGGATTTTAGTTTGAGCTTTAGCTTCTTCACACCTGTTAATTGTCTCTTGAGGGGTGTGATTTTTGCCAGTTGGCAGTGGCAGCACCGAGAGGGTCTAGGGCTTTGCAATCTGAGGATATACTCTCTCCGTGTGGTGTTGGCCAGGACCACCAAGGTTGACACAGAGAGACCCTGTCTCAAAATAACAACAACAACAACAAACCTCCTCTTCCAAATAAATAATAAAAGAAAGATCTACATTTGCTTTCGTGTTCTCCGTCTGTCTGTCTGTCTGTCTGTCCATCTGTCCGTCCGTCCGTCCGTCCATCTCTGGTTAGATTATAATTCATTAGGGTATATTCCCCACATGTGGGAAGCCTTGGTTCCCTTCCCTATACCTTCCCTTCAGCTTGTCTCTTAACTTGGTTTGCAGCACTTGTTTTAATCACGAGCTCCTCTCTGTGTGGATGTTTTAAACGGTGTATAATCCATCTGGTCCCTTCCATCTTTTGGTTTGGTGCTGGGAAATGAATCTAGTCTTTACTATTTTTGATTTTGTGCTTTTCTTTTCACATTTAAACCCCACCCCCACTGCTGCTCCCCAACGTGTTTCTCCTCCTGTCTGCTCCACACTGCTACACTGTCCGGCTCTGGGCTGTTGGGAGCGGAACCCAGGGTTCTGTACATGATAGGCAGGAACTGACAGCCCCAAAGGAGGCTTCTTATAATAGCTGATGTTTGGAAATGTGACAAGCCGGTATGATGTAACTTTAGTGATTAGGGAATGGAAGGATTGCTAATGTTAAACAAGATATAAATTCACTTCAGAGGTGCGATGCAGGCACACCTGGGATTTTCTAGAGTAGGGGTGAGGCCTCCCGGAGTGTCCTGGAAGACAGAGGGAAACCACCTATTCCTTTCAGCTCACAAAAAAGAACGTTGACAGAGCCTTGCATGAGGGCTGCCGGGGGCTTGTTATTATTGCCTTGCTTAGAGACAGGGTCTTCTTGTGCAGCTTAGGATGGCCTTGCCCTTGACCCTGAACAATATCCTCTTGCCTCTCTAGTGCTGTGACAGGCTTGTATGTCTGGGTGGCCTGACTTTAGTTGTGTTGACAGCCATTTAATTGCTTGCTGCTGCTTGAGCCACTAGTGTATTTGGATTCTTTTCTGAAGTGCTTCCCCCAAACCTAGGGCTTGGTGAGTGCTGTGGCTCAGGTCCTCCAGCCATGCCACCACGCACACATCACCTCTTCCCATGCATCTGTAGGCTGGCTGTGTCCCTGCTGCTGCTCCATCTGCGCTGCTGCTGAAACCACACGTGTGAGCCACCACCCCAAGCACTGGCTTCTTCTGCACAGTCTTTTGCTGTTCTAGATACAATGATTTTCATCATCTTTGATTTACTTGATTTTCTAGATTTTTGTTGTTGTTGAGAGTTTTTTGTTACTGTTTTTTATTTTTTTGTTTGTTTTGTTTTTTCCGAGACAGGGTTTCTCTGTGTAGACTTAGCTGTCCTGGACTTACTTTGTAGACCAGGCTGGCCTCGAACTCACAGAGATCCGCCTACCTCTGCCTCCTGAGTGCTAGGCTTAAAGGCGTGCGCCACTACTGCCCGTCTTGATTTGGGTCCCCCCCTTTTCTATTCTTTCTTTCTATTTATTTATTATGTATACAGTGCTCTGCCTACATATGTACTCACAGGCCAGAAGATCACATTATAGATGGTTATGATCCACCATGTGGATGCTGGGAATTGAACTCAGGACCTCTGGAAGAGCAGTCAGTGCTCTTAACCACTGAGCCATCTCTCCAGCCCTTGGTTTTTGTTTTTGTTTTTTGAGACAGGGTTTTTTTTTCCCTAGCTCTGGCTGTCCTGGAATTTGCTCTGAAGACAGGTTGGCATCAAACTAGAGATTGCCTGCCTCTCTCAGCCTCCCTAGTGCTGGGGTTAAAGGTTTGCCTTGTCACCCCTGGCTCTGGATGTTTTGTTTGGTTGGGTTTTTTGTTTTTAAGTTAAATCATCATCTTTGCAGCTGGGTGTGGTGGTGTAGGCCTTTAATCACAGGACTCAGGGAGACAGAGGCGGGCAGATTGCTGTGAGTTTGAAACTAGCCTGGTCTACAAAGCCAGTCCAGGACAGCCAAGGCTACACAGAGAAACCTCGTCTCAAAAAAGTCAACAAAAACAAAACAAAAAATACTCTATGCCAGGCATTGTGGCATACGCCTTTACTTCTAGCACTGGGTAGGCAAAGGCAGTAGAATCTCTGAGTTCGAGACCGACCCCTCTACGTAATGAGCTTCTGGATAGCCAGGGCCATGTAGAGAGACCCTGTCTCATGAAAAGAAAAGAAATAAAGAGCTCCGGAGCGTCAGCTCCATGCTGGTCTTACTAGTTGCGCCTTTTCCTGGTTCTCAGCCTAGGCTCTCATTTCTGTTTGTTAGACCTGTTTCTTGGACAATCTTCCATCCCCTTAAAATTAAGCTTTTTGAAAGTGCAGTGGAAATATTGGAGGCTTTGGCATTCTGAACCAAGTTTTCTCATAGTCTGACCCATAATTGAGAGGCGTTTGGCTGGGCTGTCCATTTGAAGGCTGGCTATATTTTTCTCAGGATTTTGAAGGCCTGGTTGGTTGCTGATATAATTGTTTTGGATCTTTGAATGGATCATATTCTCTTCACTTTCTGGAAGCTTTTGTTAGCTGCTCCAACCCCTGAGCCTTTGGTTAGACTGCACTGCACCTTAGCATGTTTTCACACAGTGTGCTCAGCCTTGATGGGCCCTGCCAACTGCTCCTGGCCTTGGAAATTTTCCTATTTTGAGTCAAGTCGCACATTATATCCAGGCTGACCTTCAATTCATGATTGTCCTACTACAGGGTCATCCAAATTTGGTTAGCAAAGACGCACCACCATATGTACTGCCACGGTGGCTTCTACTTAGAAAATGTATGTTTGTCTTTCTGGTTTGTTTGTTTTGTTTTTGAAAAAGGATGATTTTAGTCAGATTCTCAGACCTGATTTGCCTGGCATTGGAAATCAGGCTGGTCTTGAACTTTGGTTGACTCTCCTGGCTCTGTTTCATAAATGCTTGGATTATTAACAGGCCTGTACCACCTCCCTGGCCTGCCTAGTTTGACATCTCTTTTGGTTTTTCCAGAGAGGGTTTCTCTGTGCAGCCCTGGCTGTCCTGGACTTGCTTTGTAGACCAGGCTAGCCTCGAACTCACAGCGATCCTCCTGCCTCTGCCTCCTGAGAGTTGGGATTAAAGGCGTGCGCCACCCTCCACCCCCGCTTTTTTACTGATGACATTATTTTTGCTCTTGTCTGGGTGATTTAGTCAGCGTTATTGTCTTTTTGTTGTGTGTTTTGAGATGGGGTTTTGTTGTAGGCCAGGTTCCTTTTTGACTAGGAGATGGCTGTGTCTGCCCCAGTGTTGGCTGCTGGGGTCCAGGCTGGTCGTCTTGGAGCTGGCTTTCCTCTGTGGTGTATACAGTCCATGCTTATCTTGGCAAGTGTTAGGGTTTCATCTGTTTTTATTGTTGAGAAACTTCCTGTTGTGTGGAGAGAGTGTGGACTTGGGCATGTACCTGTTGTGATGGTGCTGTTGTCTTCTATGTCGTTTCTCTACCTGCTTTCTCTGTGTGCCAAGGATGGAGCCCAGGCTTTCACACTCTGCACTGAACGGCACCCAGCTCTGTTGAACACATGGTACTGTAACTATTTCACTCATGAGACCTAGCATAAGCATGGTTGTCAGCTTCTTTGAGGTAAACACTTGGTAGACTTGGTAGTTGGTATGCTAAATTGTGCAGGTTTGTGACAATCTGCCAGCGTGTTCCAGAGCCATTACTGCCCTGCACCCTATGAACACTGCATCAGAGTCCATTATGGGCTGCATAAACTTTTTCCCTGCGCATTTATGATTAGTCTCGAGCATCCTGATATGCCACTCCTAAGCCTTGCAGAGAGAACAAGGACATCTTTCTCCATAGCTGCAGAGTTACTGTCAGCACCAAGGGTATGTGCATGGACACAGGAGCAGTAGCACAGGCCAGAGCCCAGGGCTGCCTGTCCCCAGAGGGCCTGCTGATAGAGTTGTTTGCAGCCTGTGCTGGCCTTGAACTTAGTGTGGACCATATGCTTCCCTGGCCTCCCCTGACCCTTCAGCAGCCTTAGAGCTGGGACACGGTGAGGACCATTGCAGCAGCATGGTCTTCTCAAGCTGCTTGTGTTAGAGCAAGAATTCCAGACCAGCCTGAGCTACACAGTAGACCCTGTCTCAAAAATCCAAAGCAACACATCCCTCTCCCTCAAAAAGAACCCCATATGTATTTGGTTATCATGTCTGTTTTGTGTGTACACATGTGGGACAAGGCTCTCATGTGCAAGTCAGAGGACAGCCTGCTTCTCTTCTTCTATCATGTGATCTCACAGATTGTACTCAGCTCATCATGTTTGCCAACAAGTGCTTTTACCTGAATAAGCCTTTTTTTTTTTTTTCCGAGACAGAGTCTCTCTGTATAACCTTGGCTGTCCTGGACTCACTTTGTAGACCAGGCTGGCCTCGAACTCACAGCGATCCGCCCGCCTCTGCCTCCCGAGTGCTGGGATTAAAGGCGTGCGCCACCACGCCCGGCTGAATAAGCCTTCTTCTTGATGGTCTCAATGTGTAGCTCGTGTGTGTGTGTGTGTGTGTGTGTGTGTGTGTGTGTGTGTGTGTGTACACACGCGCGCACACACACACATGGGCACCCACTTGCTTACTAATAGTACACACAAGTGCAGGTGCCATGGAGGTCAGAAGTAGGATCCCTGGGGGCTGGAGAGATGGCTCAGATGTTAAGAGCACTGTTTGTGGCCGGGCAGTGGTGGCGCACGCCTTTAAGCCCAGCACTCGGGAGGCAGAGGCAGGTGGATCGCTATGAGTTCGAGGCCAGCCTGGTCTACAAAGCGAGTCCAGGACAGCCATGGCTACACAGAGAGACCCTGTGTGGGGGGGAGGTCCTGAGTTCCATTCCCAGCAACCACATGGTGGCTCACAACCATCTATAATGAAATCTAGTGTCCTCTTCTGGCATGCGGGCAGAATATTGTATATATAATAATAAATATACTGGTCAAAGTGACAAAAGAAATTGAAAGGCTTAATCTTAAAATGAATTTAGAAAGAAGAAGAAGAAGAGCAAGTAGGGTCCCTGGCACTGGCTTTTCCTGTGTTAGATCCGCTCCTCATGTATCATATCTGCCTGTCCTCCTGCCTGTGCCTCCCGAATGCTGGGATGAAAGCCTGCAGCACACTCACAGCCTGTGTAGCTTTTCATAGCTGCCAGGAAGCAGCCATATATCCTCAGACTAGTACCTGAGATTCCAGTTGCAGCCAAGTTGAGGTGAGAGTTGAACGTCCTGTCACGGTTTGCTAGTGCTTTGTAACAGTGGTTACATTTGTCAGTCTAAAGAATTTAGTTTATCTTCTCGCTTGGAGGAAAGAGCATACAATTGCTTACCTCATCTGCAGATGTTAAGTGTGCATAGTATTGTGTGCTGTGGCCATAAAGTATGTCAAGGCTTACTTTCATAGCATCTCCAGAGCTGGTATGGCAAGCATGTTCCCTAAGGGGAAATGAACCTGCAGCCACTGTGAGGCTGGTACCTGCAGGCAGCACAGTGTGCAGAGATCTCAGAGGCAGGAAATCCTAGACACGAGAGAAACATTGGAATCAATGACATTGTAAAAGGTGTATGTTATTTCTCAGCAAAGCCCATAAATTCTGCCTTTATTTTATGTCCTAATAATTTGTACAGCAGTAAGAGCTAGATTATAGAATGGAATATGTATTGAGATATTTTTGGCAATTTATAGTCAAACCCAGGCTGGAGAGATAGCTCAGAGATTAATAGCACTGTTCTTCCAGAGGTCCTGAGTTCCAGTCCCAGCAACCACATGGTGGCTCACACCATCTGTAATGAGATGAGGAGATCTGGCGCCCTCTTCTGGTATGCAGGCACACCTAGAGGCAGAATACTTTTATAATAAATAAAATCTTAAAAAAAAAACCACAAAAGTTGTATTTTTAATTAAGAAATAGCTCTTTGGCAGGCTTAGGGTTAGATCAGTTTGGAACTCTCCTTAATTGCAGATTGACCTGATCGTGTCAGAACTCACGATCTGAGCCATGCTCTGTGCTGTCACCCTGCGGCATTTGGGCATTCCACATTCATGTCCCAGCATTTCCAGAAACTCTAGTTACCATAGACACAGTGGTTGTAAATCGTTTCGGGAAGTTAAGCCCAGTGACCAAAGCAAGGAGTTACTCTAACCATGCATTTTTAGTTCTTGGAAGCAGAGGCTTGTGACGGAAGTGACTCAGCAGGGAGCCGCCTTGTGTTAGTGGTGTGCAGTCTACACTCAGACCTTGCATTAGGTTTTGCACTGCAGTAAGTTACTATACATGTGGCTTTCATGCGTAAGTCCATCTTCTTACCAGCTCTCTAAGTCAGCAGTCTGAACGTGGACTGACCGAGCTGGAGTGCAGGAGTTCCTTCTGGGGCTCCCTGCTTCCAGATCCCTGCACGCAGGCCGGGCCTCCTTTCCCCATGTTCACAATGGAATGCCCTTTCTGCCATCTGTCTGGTTCTCCTCAGACTCTCTCCCTGTTATTGAGTGAAAGCAAACATGAGACTTGGCCAGGTAATCCAGGGTGGTTTCTGTTGAAAGTCTGCTGAGGGCTAATCTTGATCTTTCTTTGCAGTATGGTCTTGTGTTGGTCTGAGAGCAAAGGGCAGACACTGGGATAAAGGGCGTGCTGCGCAGCCTGCGTGTGCACTCACAGCTGTGGGTTATGTAACTGCTCTGAGCTGAGTGGGTACATAGTGAGCAGCCACCCTGAGTTGTTTTCTCAGCCCAATAGTGTATATTCTGGATTCTTCAGGTTTCTCTCTTTTCTCTCCCTTCCTCTTGCATTTACTGTGTGCGCGCGTGGGTAAATACATGGTAGCCACAGCTGCAGGTGGAAGGCAGGAGAGCTTCTCAAAGAGGCAGGTCTCCTTCCACATTGTGGGCTCTGGTGATGGAACGCAAGTCTTCAGGCCTGGCAGCAAGTGCCTCTACCCGGTGAGCCATCTTTCCAGTCCCCTTCATACCCTCTCTCCTTTGTGGGGGGAGCAGGGTCTTGTTGTGCCTCAGGCTAGTAACCTAAAACTTGCTGTGTAGCCCAGGCTGGCTCTGAACTCCAGACAGCCCTTCTACCTTAGCCTCTTCAGTTCTGTGACTACAGACGTTAACCACCATGTCTAGCTTTAGTGAGATGGTGGGGTAGGATCTCGTGTAGCCCAAGTAGTCTTGACCTTGGTTAATGGAGCCTGGCCCTGTGAAATCCTGATCCTTCCGTCTCCACTTCCCAGCATTGAGCTTACAGACATGTGCCACAGTACCAGCTTGTATGTTTGCTTCTTGTATATTGTTTTTTAGTGTGTGAGCATTTTGCCTGCACGCGCGCGCGCGCGCACACACACACACACACACACACACACACACACGGTATGCCTACAGAGGCAGGGAGGAGAGGGTATTGAGTTCTCTTGGGCTGAAGTTACAGATACGACTGTTAGTCACAGAGTGGGTGGGAATTGAACCAGGATTCTCTGAAGAGCCCAGTGTTCTTAACCACTGAACCATCTCTCCAGCCCGTGCTTCACTGTGCAGATCGACATGGTGTTGGGGAAGAACCAAGCCCAATAAGGAATCTTCTGATTTCTGCATTGTTGTGATGCTGGAATGAACACAAACACAACAGTTTTTAAAAATTCACACATTTAAGCCAGGTTTGGTGGCGCACGCCTTTAGTTCCAGCGCTCGGGAGGCAGAGGCAGGCGGATCGCTATGAGTTCAAGGCCAGCCTGGTCTACAAAGTAAGTCCAGGACAGCCAAGGCTAACACAGAGAGACCCTGTCTTGAAAACCCAAAAAATAAAATCTCACACATTTTCAGTCCTAAACACCCCCCACCCCTCCATCCCCCCACCCCCACCCCCCGCGCACCATGTACAGTCTTGCTATGTAGCCCAGGCTGACCTTGAACTTGTGGTGCTCCTCTTGCCCTGATGCTGCGGTTACTCATGTGTGTCTCACACCTGGTCTGTGATGCTCTTTTAAAAGTTTGTTTTTGTTTTTTGTTTTGTCTTTGCAAGGCATGGTAGCACACATCTTTAATCCCAGGGCTTGGGACTCAGGCAAGTGAGTCTCTGAGTTCGAGGCCAACCTGGGCTACCTAACTGAGTTCCTGGACAGCTTGGGCTACATAGTGAGACCTTGTCTGAACAAAAAACAAAAAACATTAAAAAAATATTTTTTTTGGTGGTAGTGACACCCAGCATAGCACTTTAATCATCTGGTGGGTGCAGTTCCCAGGCAGCAAGGACCATAGTGTCGCACCTCCCCCCTAGTGGGTGTTGCGCTGGTTTTGGTGGTATTGAGCACCCTTTGTTCTTCAGAATGTTTTTAACTGAATGAATGTGGATTGAAGAGTGTTTCTGCCTAGAAGCACTTGGGAACGCTGGGAGTGGAGGCCTTCTTGCAGCAGGGTCCTTCCTGTCTGCGGTTTGGAGACAGGCACGCACATGCCAGCCCTGAGCATGAGCTGTTTCTAGTCTGCTGGCCCAGGCTTGGGGTAGTGATCTGCGTGACCAGAACCCTGAGGAGGTGTGCCCTGCTGTGTCTGGTAGCTGCAGGCACCTGTCTCTGGAAGTGATTTGCCCTGTCAGCTCCCTCCCACCTCTGATTGGCATTCCAGTTTTCTACTTTGATTTTCATTTTAAGTTTGGGCTCTCAGAAGACTCTTGGTCTTTTTCTGCCTGAATTACCTATGCCAAGCATGTATAGATGAGCGTGATTGGGGTTCATGGGGAAGTTGAGGGAGGAGGGCGTGTCTCCCTAGTGAGGGAGTGTGACTTGGCTCTGCTTAGTGTTCCTTAGTGGTCAGGGAGGCTGACTCGATGGCACACTCACGAGTAAGGTAGGACACAGGCTGCTGATTGTCCCGATGTGTAAGAGCGTATTCCTCCCAGTTGACTTTATAGCTAATCGAGCAGGAGACTAAGGTAGAAAGTCCGTCTTTACAAAAAGATGGATATGGGGCTGGAGAGATGGCTCAGAGGTCAAGAACACTGACTGCTCTTCCAGGGGTCCTGAGTTCAATTCCCAGCACCCACACAGTGGCTCACAACCATCTGTGTGCCCTCTTCTGGCACATAGACACACATGCAGGCAGAATGCTTTATACATTTAAAAAAAAAAAAAGACATTTCAGTGAAAATACTGAGTGTTTCCAAATGAGCAAATTGAAAACTAAGCTTATTTTCTCACACTTTGCCTTCAGTCCTTACGGGTAGTGCTGATTGCTTATGTGCTCTCAGTCTGTCTGTGGGCTACCTCCGGTATAGCCAGCCTTATATTACGGTTTTGGTCATTGTTATCCATATAGGAAACTGCTGGAAAGACTGAAGTCGAGCCTTAGTATGCAGCAGTGAGTGGACAGGTGCAGTTTGGCTCCTGGCCCAGCTCTGCTCCATGTAAATTTCATCACACACATGGGACAGGCAGGCGGCTGATGTGGCAATTCCAGTCCTTACTGATTATAGGACTGGCCACCATCACATGATGCTTGCCTAAGAATGCAAACACCTGGAGAAGCAAGCACAGAGGCCCTAGCCAGAAAACATCTGCTGTGCCTAGGTGTGTGTTGTGCAGTTGTTTCCCACTGTGTGTGTGCAGCAGCCCACTGGCTCCATGGCGCACAGTGAGTCATGCGGGAAGCGTGCAGCTTGGCTCATTGTCTGCTATGGGAACTGGGGTGAGCTCAGATGGAAGGCCAGAAGAGAACCCGTGCTATCATGGACACAGCTCTTTAAACAGCCTTTGTGGCCTTTGGTTTCTGGCCCTGGAGACCTGAACCAAACCTGCTTGGACGCTGTTCTGTTGGGGAGGACTCCGGGCCGTGTGCCTGGCTTCTTATGAGTAGTTAGCCAGGTGGCTCTTCCAAGAAAGAAGTTGCAAATAGCATTTTGCTTTTCTTTCTTTCTTCTTTGTTTCTTTCTGCTTTGAGACAAGGTTTCATGTAGTCCGGGTTGGTCTTGAACTCTTTGTCTTCCTATTTCCTCTTCCTGAGTTGTAGGGTTTACAGGCCGGTGTACCCTACCCAACTTAACCAATAGAGCTTCTTGAGGTGAGTGTGTATGCATGCTGGTCTGTGTGGAGGCCAGAGGTGGGAGGATGGCCATCGCTCTTCAGCTTTTTGTGAGTCAGGATTTCACTATGTAGCTGTGGGTGGCCTGAAACTCAGGTTATGTGGACCAGGTTGGTCTTGAACTCACAGAGATATTCCTGCCTCTGCCTCCCAAGTGCTGGGATTAAAGACTTATGACATCATACCCAGTTTATAGAGATAAAGGTGTCTCACCCTGAGCTCACCTGGTGGCTAGACCTCCTGACCCATGAACCTAAGCTCCTCCTGCCTCTGTCGTCCACCCCAGCCCTGCACACGGGCTCTAGGGTCCTGATTCACTTTCTCATGCTTATGCACCAAGGACTTTACTCACTTTACCATCTCTTCAGCCTCACAAATAGTTTTATTTGAAAAAAATGTAAAGATTATTTTATGTGTATGCGTGTTTTCCTATATGTACGTATGTGTACCACCTGCTTGGCTGGTGCCCTCAGAGGTCAGAGGAGGGTGTGGATGCCCTGGAGCTAGATCTCAGGTTATAAGCTACCACGCAGTTGCTGGGAATTGAACCTCTGTTCCCTGTAAGAGCAGGAAGTGCCCTTAACCACCCAGCCCTTTCTCCAGCACCCTAGTATCTCTTAAACATGTAAAAAAGTGGCCACTTCTCTTAAAGGGGGGGGCAAGGGGAGGGAGGGGAGACCGATGACACCTTGTGGAGACAGTCTCCGTATTTAGCTAAGGCTGGCTGCAAACTGTAATCCTCTTGCCTTGTCCTCCTGGGTGCTTAGAGGCTTGAACCATGACACCCAGCAAAGAGAAAAGCATTTTAAAATGTCAGTGAGATATTTTATTTATCATGTTGGCAGAAATCCAGCACAGTGAAGAAACACTGACCATTATCCAGCAGGGAAACCAGCCATGCCACACGCACAGTGAGAGCATTGTTTGTATCCAACAATGAAAACACAGTACAGCCTCTAAGAAGTACTGCATAAATGAATTTATTTCTATAAGTAATGTGCATATATATAGGGTGATATATGCTTGCACTATGGAAAAGCTGAAGGTTAGACACAGTTAAATGGTGGAATGAATACCGTATAGTGACCACAGTGAGCCCACTCACTGACAGAGACTACTCCTTACTGAGAGGGTCACCTTCAAGACCAAGTGTCAAGGGAGAATAGCCAAAAGCAGTGAGCACGGTGTCTCCGTGGGAAGTGAGAGCACCCAGTGTGTGTGCAGCGTGCACGTACAGGAGCTTTGGTAGAGACACTGTTCCTGTGTGCAAGTGTTGGGGAGAGGTAGCAGGCTCTGTTTCCTGCTGGACAGTGCATATTTTGTTTCATGTACGTGGATTTCTTTTGAAAAAAAAAAAAAAAGTACTTTAAAAGTGGACCTCAGGCCTTGGAGATGGCTCAGTGGGTAGGAATGCTTGCCACCAAACCTTATGACCCGAATCTGATCCTCAGGAATCACATGGTGGGGTGAGAAAACTGACTCCCGCCGGCTGTTCTCTGATCTGCACCTGTGAACCATGGCATGTACACACCCACACTTCCACACGCATAATAAACAAATAAGTGGGTTTTGTGAGTTTGTTTTGTTTATATTGTCTTATGGAGACAGGGTCTCGCCTAAGTGTCCTTGAACTCCATATGTAGACCAGCCGGATCCTCCTGCTTCTGCCTCCCAAGCGCCGGGCACTTTAATCCTTAAAGGCACAGACCAGCACATCGGACCAGCACATCAAGCTTGCTTTTCTGTTTCCATGTTTACTTTATGGAGGGCGCTGGGGAGGTGAGGAATACTTGCTGCTCCTCAGAGGACCCAGGCTGTGTTCCCAGCACTCATGTCATGGGCTCTCAGCCTCTGTAACTCTACCTGCAGGGGATCTGATACCTCTGGTCTCTGGGCACCTACAGTGCTGTGTACATACACACACCTCTACATAATTTAAAATAATGTTCTTAAAATAATCTTTTAAAAACAAAGTTGCAAAGTGCTGATCTCCCTGCCTCTCCCCAAACCTGGAGTTAGAGGCTTCTGCTGCCACCCGCGGCCTTGGAGACGCTCTTAGTTGATGCTCTTCTGTCCTTGTGGCACATACGTCTCATTGTCAACAGCCGTGGCCTGCTGCACATACGGCTTCTGTGTCTGCTTTCCCACGTGTTTCTCAGCAGTGAGCAGCGGCTTTTGAGGGTTGATAGTGGGTACCTTTGGCTCTGTGATCAATCTAAGAAAGGATTTCCTTAGGCTTGACAGTTCAGATAATCTCCTTTAGACCATACTGAAGTCTTTTGTCTTTTTATCTGTAGGAACTTACAAGCAGCAATCGGCGCCTATTATGACTTTGAGAGCCCAAATATCAGCGTGCCCTCCATGTCCTTTGTTGAAGATGTCACCATAGGAGAAGGCGAGTCTATTCCTCCTGATACTCAGTTTATAAAAACATGGCGGATCCAGAATTCTGGTAAGTCTATGACAGGAGTTTCTATGTTGATTTTTCTTCTCCATCTCCTCCTTCACCTTCTTTTTAAATTATGTTTGTACATATACATTTATATTGTTACACATATATACAATAGTTTACCTATGGCAAGAAGAACCATGACACAATCAGGAATTATATAAATGTTACATTCTTAGTGTTTTGGCTATTTGTGTTTGACAACCTTGAAGAAGACATCTTTCCTATCTTGGTGCATCTAAAATTCTGAATGTAAATCAATCTCTATCACATCTTGTCATTATCAACTTAGAACACCTATCAAGATCTAAAAACATCTTAACCCCTAAACAACTAAGCTTCATTGTAAAACTAAGCTACCTGGCTTCTTCTTCTTTTACACTTGTTTTGAGACAGGGTTTCTCTGTGTAGCCCTGGCTGTCTTGGACTCACTCTATAGACCAGGCTGGCCTGGAACTCACAGCGATCTGCCCACCTCTGCTTCCCGAGTGCTGGGATTAGAAGCATGTGCCACCATGCCCAGCTGTATTTTCACTTTTTTGAGGTGGGGACTTGGAGAATCTTCCTACTCTGCCTCCCAGGTATTCAGATTACAGGCAGACACCATCATGCTAGCTTCTGAAAAATATTTTGAGTGAAATTTGTTCGGAAACTATGATTTATTCGAAAGTTTGATGTAAGGTTAGGCCAGTGTCTTACACACTTACAGGAGGGAAGCGATGGTCTGACCTTGTGAGTTCTTTAGTATTTCTTAAAATAAATATGCATTTTATAAATTTATATGAAGGGCGTTTTGGTTGCAGTGTGTGCATGCTTGATGCTGAAAGGGGCTAGAAAAAGGGAGTACCATCTTCTAAGCTGGAATTACAAACCAGATTTGAGCCTGGGTGGCTTGGAAGAGCAGCCAGCTCTCCAGGCTCTTAAATACATGTTTTTATTTCATGTATTTTGTATTACGGCTGCACCAATGACACCCCATCTCCTTTCATTGTGTGGGTCCTGGGGATTGAGCTCAGTTTTCAGGCTTGAGACAGGCACCTTTTACCCACTTGGCCACCTTACTAGCCATTTGTTTTGAGACAAGGTCTCACTCTATAGCCAGACTAGCCTCAAGCAGGCCGTCTTTCACTTCACAAGGCCTACTCAGTCTGGGCCGCAGACATGCCCCACCACCAGGTGAAGAAGCTGAGTGTGCTATTAATCCCAGGATATGGAAAGGAAAGGTAGGGAGATACTGACTACCCCTGAGCTGGAGAAGGAGGCAGGCAGGCAGGCAGGGGGAGGCAGTGTCCTGAGGCAGTAACAAAGTCTGGTTTGCTGTAGAGTAGCTGTTTTGCTTTCTGTAATGCCTCTGGTCCATCTTTTTTCTTTTTGGTTTTTCGAAACAGGGTCTCTCTGTGTAGCCTTGGCTGTCCTGGACTGGCTTTGTAGATCAGGCTGGCCTCGAACTCACAGCAATCCATCTGCCTCTACCTCCCAAATGCTGGGATTAAAGGTGTGCGCCACCATGCCTGGCTCCGTCTTTTACTCAGTAGATAGCTCTGCTGATGTGGGGGAGGCTCTCTGATAGGTAGCATACCAGCTCAGAACCCCAAAGCCTGCCTTTCTTCTGACCTAAAACAGTTGAGGCTGCTGCTGTTTGTGTGTGTGAAAGGCAGTTCTTGTGTCTGGGTACCATGCACAAACAGGTTTTCATTCTTCTAAAGTTGATGCCCGTATACTGTAGCTTTTTTTTTTAATGTTTTGCCTGCATGTATATCTGTGTGAGGGTGTCAGATATTGGATTTAGAGACAGTTATGTGCTGTCATGTGGGTGCTGGGAATTGAACCCAGGTCCTCTGGAAGAGCAGCCGGTACTCTTAACCACTGAGCCTTCTCTCCAGCCCCCATATACTGTAGCTTTATCCCTGCAACCTGGATCCATTTGACTAGGGGCTGCACAGGGAGTGAGTTACTAGAAGACATGGCTGTGTGCTGGTTTGTACTCAGCATTGTACTGTTTGCCTGTGTCTTCAGGAAATAGAGTATTAGTGTAGAAACAGGGTAGGCTCCAGCCATGTCTGGTTCCTGACTCACACTCATGCCTGCTTCTAGAGAAAAGAGCTCAAGGGGAGGGTTAGGTGCATAGTAGTTGCCATGGCGCCTCTCGCTTCAGCTGCCAGACTAGCACACACAGGGTGAGGTATGTAATGACTGCACGTAGCTGTCCCAGTAACTAACTGCCCAGAGAGGCTAGCTTCACATGCTTCAAATCAGCCCTTGCCATTTAACTATGAGATGCATGCTTCTGGGATTGAGACTTTCTTGCTGTAGAGTCTTCTCAGTAAAGATGTAAGTAGAGCTGGACGTGGTGGCACACGCCTCTGATCCCAGCACTTGGGAAGCAGAGGCAAGCGACACTGTGAGTTCAAGGCCAGCCTGGACTACAAAGTGAGTCCAGGACAGCCAAGGCTACACAGAGAGACCTTGTCTCAAAAAACCAAAACCCAAAACAAAACAAAAGATGTAAGTAGGGCTAGGTACTTACTCATGTAACTTGCCTGGTAGAGTTTACCTTCAATACAGAAGGCCTGGGCTCAATTCTTAGCATGGCATGTGTGACCACACACACACACACACACACACACACACTGTCTCTCTCAAACACACACACACACACTCTCTCTCTCTCAAACACACAGATACACACTTTCTCACAGACACACACACACACACACACACACACACACTGTCTCTCTCAAATACACACACACTCTCTCCCTCTCTCTCCCTCTCTCTCTCTCTCTCTCTCTCTCTCTCTCTCTCTCTCACACACACACACACACACACACACACACACACACACACACTGTCTCAAACACATACCCTCTCTCTGTCTCAAACACACACACACATACACTAAAAAAAATGTAAACAGATTTTCTTTGTAATCATTTTGCAGCTTAGTTTCCCGACACACGCCTCAGCCACACTTGTCAGGGGTTGCTCTTGGGTGTTCACAGATGCAGCTGTGATTTCCACATGAGCAGCTTGCATGTGCGCACGGTCATGTGTGTGTTAGAGCTGCATAGAAATGAAAATGAAACTAGACTTTGGAAAGGAAATTGAAAAGGCCCAATTGTCCCCCGCCCTCCTTCCCTCCTGAGGTAAGGTATCAATCACTGTGTAACTACTTGCTCTGTGGCTGCGATTCCTCCCCCATTTTCTTCTTTCAGATGATTAAAACAGGCAACTTTCTCCCCTTTTTCTCAGGCTGATTACAGAGAAGATATTTGCCTGTGCTTATTTATCACATTGTAGCATGTTGTGGTTGCCTTGCTGGATGTGGAGGGAACTGCAGACTGTCTCCATGGGGTAGTGCCCCCACACCAGGCCACTAGAGCCCCCCTGTGGAGACTTGTCTTCTGCACATCGTGTGTGTGTTCACGCATCTCCAGACACCAGTAGCCACAGACCTGTGTTCATGCCCAGGCTTTCTGGAGCTACTGGATGTCTTTGTTTCGGTGGGGGCAGGGAGGGAGAGAGAAAGAAGGAGGGAGGAGAGAGTGAGTGAATGTGTGATACTGTTATCTCAAAATTGGCACATGGCAGAACAGTGGGATGGTGGTTGGTTGTTGTTTGATTTAATAAAGTAATATTCTACAATAACAGCATTACTACCTTAATCATATGTGGAACTTAATTTCCAAAGTCATAAAGCACATATGAGCTTTCTTGTGTTCTAGAAAGACCTACCAACTTGTCATGGAGACCTACTTGGCTGTCCCAGCTCTAGATTTCAGGCAATCCAGACAGCGCTCAGTATGCCCTTCCCCCCTGCAGTGCAGCAGATCTGCTTTCAGAGCAGCGTCTTGTTGGATAGCTTGGTAGGCCTTGAGCTTGTGATCCCTCTGTCCTTCAGTGATGGGACTAGGGACACGTGCCACCATGCTGAGGACCCCATGTCCTTACTTTGTCGGTCACCTGTCCTGGCATTGTGACAAGGAGAGGTAGAAATCCACCATTGGTAGCTCAGAAGGCTGGTGTTTAGGTCTTGACTCTGATGGCATTACACTTTGGAGTTGATAGTAGGTACCGCTTCACTTGTTCTTCCAAGAGATGCTTCATGCACCACATTGAGCAGGCACAGTTTTCAGGAGTGTCCAGGAGGAGGAGGACCCTACCTAAACCAGTAAATGTTACCCTTTGATGTGTCCCTCTGAATACAGCAGCATGCTGTTGTGTGGGTCCCAGCGGTTCAGGCTGTCTGCCTGGAACAGCCAAGCCTCACACTCACGGTCGTGGCTGACCTTTTTTTCTTAGAGGTTCATGAAACATAGCTGCTTGCATGTTTGTGCTAACAGACATTGTTACAGGTACCTCTGGGTGGGGGGGAGCCGCGCCAGTGTGTCAGCACCTTCCTGCCAACCCTGGTTGCCCTTTAAACTGTTAACTTAAGGGAGCAGTTGGCTAGCTGTCTGTTTTCCACCTGGCCATGCTGCCTAGACTGGCCCTGAACTCCTGGATTAAGCAATATTTCAAATTTTTAAATTGTGCATAGACGTGTGTCTGAGTGCAGGTTTGTGTATTAGAGCCTGAAGAGGCCAGAGGAAAATGTGAGATCCCATAGAGCCGCAGTGAGGGCAGTTGTGAGCTGCTAGGTGCTGGGAGCCAGACTGTCCTCTGTCAGAGCTGCGTGCTCTCTGATTGCTGGTCACATGTCTCTCCACCGCCATCACTACCTTTTTAAGATAGTGTTTCGTATGTCAGTATACCCAGGCTTCACTTGGCACTAATCCTCCTGTTACATTTTATTTCATTGCTGGGATGGTAGGTGTGGGCTAGTTTTAAAAGAGGGAGTACCTTAGCTGGGCATGGTGGCGCACACCTTTAATCTCAGCACTCTGGAGACAGAGGATCTCTGACTTTGAGGCCAGTTCTGGGACAACCAGGGCTACACAGAGAAACCTTGTCTCTAAAAACCAAAAATAGGCTAGGTGTGATGGTAGATTACTGTGAGTTTGAGGCCAGCCTGGTTTATAGAGTGAGTTTGAGGACAGCTAAAGCTATACAGAGAAACCCTGTCTCAGGGGAAAAGTAAAGTGGGGTTTGGAGAGATGGCACAGAGGTTAAGAGCACTGACTGTTCCTCCAGAGGTCCTGAGTTCAATTCCCAGCAACCACATGGTGGCTCACAACCATCTATAATGTGATCTGATGCCCTCTTCTGGCCTGCAGGTGTACATGCAGGAAGAGCACTGTATGCATAATAATAAACAAATCTTGAAGAAAAGAAGGGAGCACATACCACAGTTACGGAAGAGGAAATCAATGCTCTGAAGCCTGGTGGTGCTGCTCCCTCCTCTTAAAGCTGCTGCTCCTGGACCACAGTTCACTTTACAGGAGAGATCCCCGTCCTTTGGATCTTCCCTCTCATTCTTTGAACATGACACCTAGACAGTCTCACAGGCCCCTGGGTAGTTTATAATTAAGGATCCCAGAATTAAACCAGGCAACATGAGCTGATTGTATGTGCGTAGGCCAGTACTGTCTACTTTTTTTGGAGACAGCCCTTTACTGAAGTGTGTCCTGCCTGGAAGGCTAGGCTGGCTGACTGATCCATGTCTTGTCCATCTGTGACTGATATGACAAGCACATGCCACTATACCCAGCCTTTTTTATTTTTTTAAAGATGTATGTATGTATGTATGTATGTATGTATGTAAGCGCTCTATCTACATGTACACCTGCACGCCAGAAGAGGACAACAGATCCCAGTATGGATGTTGAGACCCACAGTGTGGTTGCTGGGGATTGAACTCAGGAACTCTGGAAGAGCAAACAGTGCTCTTAACCGCTGAGCCATCTCTCCAGCCCCTGCCCAGCCTTTTTTATTATTTTTTCATATCTTTAGTGTACATGTATGTGTTTATGAATGTGTATTTGCACATTTGTGTGAGGGTGCACATGTATGGGGGTGCCTGTGCACATACATTCTAATGGGGGCTCTAGGTTTATGGATCTTCCACCTTAGATTTGAGTCACGTTCTCTCAAACCCTGAGTTCACATCTTACTCCCTGGTGGCCAGCCTTTTCTGAGGGGCCTGTTTCTTCTAAGACTGAAATTGCAGGAGGGCTACCATGTCTAATAGCATTTACCTGACTTTGGGGATTTGAATTTTAGTCCTCTTGTTTGGTCAGCAGGCACTGTAGCTGCTGAACCATCTTCCCAGTCCCTACCAGCATTTTGTACATGAGTTCTGGGGTTCATTCTGTTTGTATGTTTGATTGGTTTTGGTTTTTTGAGACAGGGTTTCTCTGTTACACAGAGCCCTGGCTGTCCTGGACTCTTTGTAGACTAGGCTGGCCTCGAACTCACAGAGATCTACCTGCCTCTGCCTCCCAAGTGCTGCAACTAAGGGTGTGGTTCTTGTGCTTAGAAAGCAAGCTCTTTACTGACTGACCTAGTGCCCTGACCCTAAAACACTGTCTTAAGAGAGAATAGCATAGAGATGTCATTCCATGAGTATTTCATCCTCTTGTCTCTAGGAAATACTGGAACAGACTATTTACTCCCTTCCTTGTTTTGAAGCAAAGGCTGATGCTTTAGCTGGTGTGATCTGGAACTTGCTATGTAGGCCAGGCTAGCCTCAAACTCAGAATACTCTTGCCTCAAATCCTGAATGTTGATACTACAGGCTTATACCACAGACCTGGCCTTGTTTTTACTTTAAAAATTCAAGTGAAATGGCTGCCTACATATTTCCTTTAATAGGAAATATGTGGGCTTGGCCTCCTTCCTGTGGGCATTCTTGGGCTTGTAGGAGTCAGCATGGTGTGACCTTTTTCAGGGTCACCTGGCAGGTCAGGAGGAACGATTTCCTCAGTGACATTTGCCAACTTATAAAGGTAGACGTTGGTCAGGCAGTTGATGTCTCACAATTCCTTTTTAAAAAACATTCATTTGGGGCCTGGAGAGATGGCTTAGTGGCTAAGGTCACTGGCTGCTCTTCCAGAGGACCCGGTTCAATTCCCAGCACCTATATGACAGCTCACAACTGTCTGGAACTCCAGCTTCAAGAGATCCAACACCCTCACACAGACACACGTGCATGAAAACACCAATTCATATAAAATAAAGATAAATCATTTAAAACACACAGGGGGTGGGGTAGGGGCTTGAGTATGCCAAAGCACACCTTGAGGGAGGTGATTTCTCTTATGTGCATTCAGGGAGTCAAGCTGAGTTAATCAGGCTTTGTAGTAAGTGCAGTTACCACTGAACCGTTTCTCCCACCCTCAAATTCCCTTTGCTGAATGCAGGAGACATTAGTTGCTCAGGGACAGAGGGTAGGTAGTCTTGGCCTCTTCCAGAGTGGGACGGATAACTGCCTAACACTTTTCCTCCTTTTGCTTGAACTCAGGGGCAGAGGCCTGGCCTCCAGGGGTTTGTCTTAAATATGTCGGGGGAGACCAGTTTGGACATGTGAACATGGTGATGGTGAGATCACTAGAGCCCCAAGAGATTGCAGATGTCAGCGTCCAGATGTGCAGCCCCAGCAGAGCAGGAATGTACCAGGGACAGTGGCGGATGTGCACTGCCACGGGACTCTACTACGGAGGTGAGTATTATGTCCTCATGCAGCCCAGACCAAAGGACAAGGCGGCCCCTTGTAAGCGTCATGCCGTTGCTCGTGAAGCCACTGAATGTGGTGCAGTAGCGGCATGGCCTTAGCCGTGCAGGTAAATGCCTTGAGACCGACACACTGGCCCAGCCTATTGCACTTCCTTTGACCCTAGAACTTGAACTTTAATTGTGTGAGGTATGCCCAGCATGAGAGACAGCTGTTTCTTGGGGGTGCCGGCCTCGCTGTGTAACCCATGGGCACTGTCAGAAGACTGACTGCAGGCCTTGTTAAACCCGTCCCTAGACAGAAGTTGGGAAGATCAAACAGCGTACAAATTGTGGGTGTTTCTCCCATCCCTGAGACTTACTCAATACTAACACCTCCTGCTCTTATTGTTGCCTCACTTTTTGTTTGGTTTTTTGAGACAGGGTTTCTCTGTGCAACCCCAGCTGTTTTGAACTCCCTCTGTAGACCAGGCTGGCCTCAAACTCACAGAGATCTGCCTGCCTCTGCCTTCTAAGTGCTGGGATTAAAGGCGTGGGCTACTGTGCCCGGAACCTACTTTTTAACAGTGATGTTTACTCTGCTTAGGCCATGCTCTGCCCACTACACCGCCAGTGAACAAGCAGCAGCCTTTACAGTCTTCCTCCTTCTGTTCAGCTGCATCTTACCCTCTAGTTCCTGCTTGTGAGGCATCAGCTGCTCTCTGCTCTCAGTTGCCTGTATGGGATGCTTTCAGCGCTTCAAGTCTTTTGTTTTGTTTTGTTTTTTGTTTTTTTTTTGAGACAGGGTCTCTCTGTGTAGCCCTGGCTGTCCTGGACTCACTTTGTAGGCCAGGCTGGCCTCGAAATCACAGCGATCCGCCTGCCTCTGCCTCCCAAGTGCTGGGATTACAGGCGTGTGCCACCATGCCTGGCTGTCTTTTTTTTTTTTTTTAAACTGATTATGTGGGTGTTCCTTAGGCTGGGATTAAAAAGCTGACCTCTCCATCAACAGCCTCCTTAGTAATTGGACAAAACCCACAAGTGGTCATCTGTTCCCTCCACCCTTTTAAAATTTTTTTAAAAAAGATTTTATTTATTTTATGTATATGAGTGCTCTATTTGCATGTACACCTATCCACTGGAAGAAGGCTTTAGAGGGTATAGATGGTTGTGAGCCACCATGTGGTTGCTGGGAATTGAACTCAGGACCTCTGGAAGAGCAGACGGTGCTCTTAACCTCTGAGCCATCTTTCCAGCCCACCTCTACCCTTCTTAAGCACAAGACATTTCCTGTGGGTTCTGCTGCAGCCTGTGCCTTTTGAGGAGTTCTTGACTGTCTGGAGTGAGGAGGGCCGTAGGTATTATTACATCATTCACTCTGGAAGTTGTGTTCTCATACTCGTCCCATGGAGACTTTGGATATTTTTACAGTCTGAAAGAATGTTTTGTAGCACTTACGTGGCATCATCTGCCTGTGCCTGCTGTAATAGAGGCAGATTCCTTGGCAGAAGATGAAGATACCTTAGAGCCTGGCCAACCCCCATCCCCACACCATTCCCAGAGATGCTACACAGCTGTGTGTCTCTGTGTCCTCGCTCCTTTTGTCATTGTGGGAAATCTTTCTTCCCAGCAGATCTCTGCTCACCCTCACAGCTCAATACCTTGCATTGCCCTCTCGTTCCTACTCCTTACGGCCCAGGAAAACTCACTGGTTCCTTCCCAGTCCCCTCCTTGTAACTTACTGTATTATTTTGTGTGGGTGGGCTTTTGCCTGTCTGCACACTGCCAGCATGTAATGCTTTTGGAGACCACAGGGGACGCCAGTCTCTTGACCTGGGTTTGTGAGAGTGAGCTCCTCTCCAGCAACCCTCCCTTTGAGACAGATGTGGTGTAGCCCAGGCTGTTCCAACCCTGTGTAGCTAAGAGTGACCAATGACCTCCTACTCTCTGCCTCCAGCACCCAAGGGTTCTGCCTGTGAGCATGTGGCACCACCCTTGCCAGTTGTGTCCTTCCCTTTTTCCTTCCCCTGCCTTCTCACCTTCCTCTTTCCCTTTTGTTGGAGATAAAACCCAGGGTTTCTTGTGTGCGAGACACACACTCTAAGCTGTATCTTAGAGTGTGTGTGCATGTGCGCGGAAGCTCAGGCTGTTGTAACTGCATTATACCTCAGGCTGCCACTAAACCAAAAAACAAAACAAAACAAAAAGCCCAAAACTTAATTTGTATGTGAAGGTATATGCGCTTGACTATAACTATGTGTGTACTATGTGCGTGCAAGAGCCCTTAGAGGTGGAAAGAGGTGTCCGATCCCCTGGAACTGGAGCTGTACACGCTGTGAGCTTCAGTGTTGGTGCAGGGAACTAAACCCAAATCCTCAGCAAGAGCAAGGCATGCTAACCACTGAGCAACCTCCAGCTCCAGCATTGAACTGCTGCCCTAGACTACAAATGCTAGGATTACACACATGTGCTCCATGGCATTCTCAGGGAAGCTTTTACTGTATCTTTTAAATTGTGTTTTGTTTTGAAACGGAATTTCTGGATTTAGCCCAGGCTGGCCTGGACCTCTATGTGTAGCCCAGGCTGTCCTTAGCTTATAGTGAGGAGCCTCTTTCACTTGTACCTTCCATTGCTGCAGTTAGCAGTGTGTATAGTGGGATTTGGTTTTCTCTTCGCTGTTAGTTACTTGTCTTGTTGCTCTGAGGAAAGCAGCTGCAGGGAGGGGCGGTGTGTTTCCCTTCTGTTTCAGAAGGTGCCAGGTGGCCGTGGCAGGACAGGCATGGCAGTGGCTGCTCTGCCCTAGTGTCGGTGCGTTTGCTGCCGTCTTGTCCATCTCTCGAGCAGAGGTGAAGCAGGCTGGCCTTCAGAGGCACACAGAGTGGCTTGTGTCTGCAGGCAGGCCCGCGTTCCCGCAACAGCAGCACCAAGTGAGGATCAGCCGCACAGACACAAGCCTGGGGCAGGTCCACGTGGAAACTCGACCCTTGGTTACTAAGGCTTCCTGTGCATGCACAGCAGTTACTTACACAGCTCTGTTTCTCTGCAGCTGGAAGTGAACCTTCCCTTACCAGGCTTCCAGCCCACAGTGTGCCCCACATTGGGCTCCATGTGAGCTGCCATCATGCCGCCTTCAAGTCTTTTGTAGCACACCTCCACTAGTCAGGTGATGTGAGGCTTTCCCTCCTCCCCCCTCACCTGTGATTGCACAGCCATGGCTTCCACACGGCTGTCTTGCTGCTCTGTCTGCTGCCTCTCCCAGCTTTTTTGCCCTTTTTTCACTGTAGCCCAGAGTAGCCTAGAAGTCTTCCATTTTCCTGCGAGTGCTGGGATTAATGTATGGGCCACTGTCCTAGGCTCCTTTTTACAAGTTAGTACGTCTCGTCTCTCTCTTCACGCCAGTGAGATGGCTCCGTGGAGAAAGAGCCTGCAGCCAGTGAGCTCACTTCTGTACCGTGAGCCCCATGTGGCAAGGAAGGAGCCAGGCCACAGGGCTGCAGCATGTGAGCGTCACACACATACAGTAAGCAAGTATAATTGTTTTAACTCCTTTTGGGGGGGGAAAGTGCATTCTTTTTGGTTTGGTTGTTTTTTGAGACAGGGTTCTAGTGTGTAACCTTGGCTGCCCTGGAACTCACAACATAGACCAGGCTGGCCTAAACTCAGAGACATGGCGTCCCTGAGAGCTGGGATTAAAAGTGTGCACCCTCCTACCCCACCTCACCTTAAATATTTTAATTTTTATGTGCATGAGTGTTTTGCCGTCCGTGTGTGTGTGTGTGTGTGTGTGTGTGTGTGTGTGTGTGTGTGTTTGTTTTTGTCTGTCTGTCTGTCTGTCTGTCTGTCTGTCTGTCTCAGAAGCCAGAAGAGGATATCAACTCTCCATGGAACTGGAGTTGCATGAGTGCTGGGGACCAAGCCCAGTCTTCTGCAAAAGCAGCCAGCTCTCTTAACCTCTGAGCTGACTCTCAGACATAGAAGTTGCCTTTAATGTTCCTTATAAGATGCTCGGTGTCCAGGAGCAAGCCTTGAGTTAGAAACAAAAGGTTCTGGCTTGGGTAGAATACTGCTGTAAACTGCCTTGTCTGAAGTGTGTAAGGAGGGCCTGGCTCTCTAGCTGAGAGGAGGTGTGCTGCCACCAGGTCGAAGTCAAAGCCCCCACTTGAGAGAGTGAAGGGAGGGCTTGGCGGGAGGAAAGGGTGTGATTATACTGCAGTCTCAGAACATACAGTATATTTAAACACTGCATTTTTTCAGACAAATCTCTGAAATGCAGATGGGTGTGTGCGGGACCTCTGAGCCTAGAAAGCACATTGTATAAAGCAATGATCTTCTGTATGGGGCAGTGACTAGCAACGTGCTTGCATGTCTCTGCCTGAACGCTCTGAAGCCTCCCTGTCACTGGGGCCTGCGTTGGTGTGTTAGTCAGCATCATTTCTTTGTGACTACTTTCACTAGGCCACAGTCCCTACCACAAAGGGTGTGGCAGAAGGACCACAGTGTTTGAGGTTTGTGTTTCTCTAAACAGGGTGTCTGCTATGTACGTCTAACCTTCCTGGACGACTAGCTCGGCCTCTTAACTCACAGAGATCAGTCTCAAGTCCTGGGATTACAAGTGTGTTCTTACGCCCCACCCCACCCCACCCCCACCCCGCCCCCAACACAGTGTGGTTTGAAAACAGCACCACTACACCTGCTGAAGCAAAGTTACCTTGTGCAGCATGAGTCTAGGGGCATGAATTTAAGGTTGTGGTAGTTTCTTTTTAACTTACGAGCTGTTTGTGTCTGTTTTGTTTGCCGAGGCAGGGTCTCACTGTGTAGCCCTGCCTGTTCTGGAGCTCACCATGTAAACCTTGGCTCACAGGCAGCTATCTCCCGGCCGAATGAGCACACTGATGTAAGATCACCCTCAATTCAGAAACTCACAAGATGGGAAGTAAGAACTCAAATGCAAATGCATGCAAAGTTTTGTTGAATTATTTTGCGATGGGAATTTCTTATTAAGTACTCTTGTGTGTTCTTGTCCAGAACGCTGCCTGTTAGGCTCTCTGACAGACAAAGAGAAGGAGGCAGGCAAAATGCAACGCAGTAAATCCTCAGGCTAAGAGCAGCTCATGCGTGGGCTCTCACCTGAGTCAGTGCATGGGGCTGCTGGTCTGAGGTCTTGAGTCTTCCATGTGGCTTGTATTCCTGAGTTACTGCCTACATGTGATGGTTACCTTAGATTTAGAGGCCTCTACTCGCCGTGAGGTTAAAAGTGGGGTCACTGAGCCTAGACAGCTTGCAGTCTGTCCCTGTAATGGTGGTTGACACTTGCCACGGTGCTATTGTGGGTTTCCCTGGCAATGACAAAAGACCTAAGTTAGCAGTCAGTTCATTCTCTGCCCTGTCTTTTTAGGTTTGTTTTTGTTTTTTTGTTTTTTGGTTTGTTTTTTGGGTTTTTTTTTGTTTGTTTTGTTTTGTTTTTTTTGAGGCAAGGCCTCTCTATGTAGCCCTGGCTGTCCCGGAACTCACTTTGTAGATCAGTCTGGTCTCCAAGGCATAGAGATGTGCCTGTCTCTGCTGGGATCAAAGGCATGTGCGTCCGACCCAGCTCTGTCCTGTCTTGAGCTTGTGCTTCCCGCTGTGCCAAGAGTATGCCAAGATGATGGTTTGGCCCTAGGCAGGAGTGCCCTGCCTGCTATTGTGAACCCGTGGGCTCTGCCTTCTTCCCCATCTGGGTGCTTAGTGAGTTTTACTTGCCCTTTGTTTTGCCATAGTCTAGAAGACTTGAGTCAGGCATTTGCTTAATAGCACTAAAGTCAGGGTTTCCTTTTGTTTTTATATTTTGAAATTAGAAATGTTTAGTGACGCGACCTTCTGTGTGACCTAAGACTTGAGGACTTTTTAAAAAATGATTTATTATGTTTACAGTGTTCTGCTTTACATGTATACCTGCACACCAGAAGAGGGCACCAGGTCTCATTATAGATGCTTGTGAGCTACCATGTGGTTGCTGGGAATTGAACTCAGGACCTTTGGAGGAGCACGTTCCAGCCCACTTGAGGTTTTTGTTTTGTTGATTGTTTTGTTTGTTTGTTTTTGGTTTCTCTGTGTAGCCTTGGCTGTCCTGGACTTGCTTTGTCAAACTCACAGCAATCCACCTCTGCCTCCGGAGTGTGCTGGGATTAGAGCCGTGGGCTACTATGCCTGGTGCCACCCCATTTCTGCATAGGTAAAATGGATGAGTGTCCACTTCACAGGACTGAGAGGATTGGAGCAGTTGGTGGCACTCTTAGAACCATAGTGTTAGGTCTGCTGTGAGTAAAACCCCACCTCAGCTGTGAGCTCGTCTGGTGTGGACCCTTCTTGGTTAAGGCCATTTCCTTAAGGGTTCTTTATCTATTTACTATGTACACAGCTGCTCAAGTAGGTGTCAGCCCTGCCTTCCACCTCACTTAAAACAGTGCCTTTGTCTGTCCTGTTTGTCCTCACTGAGTACATCAGTCTGTCTTTCTGTCATCCCTGTGTGGATCAGTCTAGCTGGCTTCTGAGGAGACATGCCCCCATGCAAGTCTTACGCTCTCCTTTACTCAGCACAGCCTTAGTGAGCCATCTTCCCAGATGCTGCTTAAGGGTTTTCTGACTCAGCTCTCACCAGTATTTGTTTGGAGTCATTGAAAAATTTTATCAAGGAGAGTTGAAGTTCCAGGTCACAGAGCAGCAAGGGCATCGAATGCAGCCTTTCTTTAGTGTCTTATTTCAGAGCAAAAGAATCTGGGCCCTAGAAAGGACTTCCCCCAGGTAGATTGGTGTGAATTTCTTACTGTTGCACTCTGACACCATAAATGTTGGCTTCTGAAGACTGAGAGCTATTGGCTGTGGTGATGAAAGGGTTTCCTTCCTCTTGGGTTCACTGACACACCTGCTAAATGTGTGAGATTCAGCGTGGTGTGTGCAGAAAGCTGTGTGTCGGGTCAGCAGTGTTTCATGATGCCTTTGCTTTAAAAAAAAAAAAGTGCTTCCAGGGCTGGAGAGAGACAGCTTAGCAGTTCAGAACACTGCTGCTCTTCTAGAGGTCCTGAGCCCAATTCCCAGCAACCAACAGGGTGGCCATCTATAATGGGATCTGATGCCCTCTTCTCTCTGACACCCTCTGATTTAGCACTCATATACATAACTTTGGGGGGGGGGGCCACCCTGGCTGTCCTGGATTCACTTTGTAGACCAGACTGGTCTTGAACTCACAGTGATCTGCCTGCCTTGGCCTCCCGAGTGCTGGGATTAAAGGCATGTGCCGCCACTGCCACCACCACACCACCCCCACTCCCTGGCGGTTTTTGGTTCTTTTGTTGAGACACAGAATTTGTCTATGTAGCTCTGGCTGTCCTGGAACTCACTCTGTAGACCAGGCTGGCCTCGAACTCAAGAGATCTGCCTGCCTCTGCCTCCCCACCCCCGACCCCTGAGTGTTTTGATATGTTTTATTTTGTGAGACTGAGTCTCACTGTATAGTCCTAGCTGGCCTTGTGGCAATCCTCCTGCTTCAGATTTCCAAATGCTGAGATTGTAGGCACACACCACCATGCCTCGCTCAGCCTGGGAACTTTCAAAGTGTGCAAGCTGGCACTAAGGGACATAGGAGAGAGCACACAATGACAGGTAAAGAATGTGAGCAAGGCTGCAGGACTCCAGGGTAAGAGAGAAAGAAAGAAGTACAGTGTACTGACAGTGGGATCTCGGAGCTGGAGGCTGATCATCGGAATTTCTGAACTGTAAAGCAAAGAGGAAAGAGAAAGAGGGCTGAAGACCAGTTTCTGCTCTTCCTGAGAATTCTAGTTCAGATCCAGGGGATCTGATGTCCTCTCCTGACCCACAGTCACAAGCATGTGTGTGTGCGTACACACAATACATGCCATGTCTTTTTTAAAAAAGCAGAAAGGAGCTATGTCGCAGTCACACAAAATGGAACACATGTGCCTAATACTGGGAAAAGAAACAATCAGTAAAGGCTTGTAGCTTGCCCAGTTGGTGTCAGACACCAAACACAGACCTAGGAAGTATGGGCAGCATCAAGCACAGTAAAGCCCCAGAGATGGGACATGTCATAGGAGTGACACTCACAGCCTCAACATAGAGCTGTAGTCATTAGGACAATGCAGCGCTGTCAGAAGACACAGACAGGCCGCTGTAACCCATGTCTGTGCTCTCTCCAGTGCACACGCTGCATCCCCAACTCAAAAACGACCGAAGTCGCACAGGTCTCCTCACTTCACTGCGTCTTCATTTTCCTCGCTTTAGCCTCTTGATCACCATCACACGGCCTACACAGGCCTAAATAGAAACAGACAGTTTCAGAATAATCTGGAAAAGAGAGAGGCAGAAGGTGCTGAAACAACCTCCACAGGCTCTGCAACATACCCTGGAGATGCTAACAGATGGCAGAAAGGGTTTTCTAAGGACAGGTTGATAAGGCGTTATCTATACCTTCCAGTCTCTTAAACCATGAGAAAAGGAAGAGCCCTTCCTTACGCAGAGCAGGCCTCTTGCTGACAGGAGCTGTATAATTATGAAGAGGCACAGGTGAGCCTCCATCGTGTGTCTTCAAACGAAAGAAGCTCAGCTAGAAAGGCCCAGCTGGGGTGGTGGAGCTGCACTTGCCAGGCCTGGCTCAGGAGGAGGGGTGTGAGTGGCAGGATGCGTCTGCGCAGTGCACCCTGCACATACGGAATGCGCAGCACCAAAGTGAACAGTGCGGCCGCGGCCTCGGTGCTGTCAGGGCCTCTGCTTCATCAGTTCAACAAGCTGGGGCAGGCTGTGGCCACCCTGGGAGCAGGCAGGAGACGTGTGCACTTTTCTCATGATGAACCTGACTGCTCTAAAAAATAAGCCGTGCTTCCATGTGTTGTCAGTAAGAAAGGCAGCGGGCATTGTGAACTAGTAACCAGGCAGGGACAGAAAGGGCCTGAACAAGCACCAGGGTTTCTTGTTTTGTTTATGGTTTTTCACGACAGGGTTTCTCTGTGTAGTTAGTCCTGGCTGTCCTAGAACTCAAGTCTGTAGACCAGGCTGATGTCAAACTCAGAGATCTACCTGTCCCTGCTGGGCTTTCAGGGATGCGCTGTCACACCCAGCTCCCAAACAGACGTCACTAGTGACCCTCCACGTGTTGACAGGAGACAGTACTTCATTTTTAGAATGAAGCGGGATAGTTTGGTTGAGCTGTGGTGAGTGGTGTTTTGGGGTGTCAAGACCAAGATAACATAGAGACGTGTTCTTTGTACCCCAGAAGGAGCCGATGACACTCGCCACCAGGTGGTGCACAGCTTCAGTGTATCTGGCCAGCAGGGGCCACTAGGGTGGGAATGGCTGAGCGTGGCGTTAGTGCCTTTTTACAAGAGGACCAGCCCAGCCCAGACCAGCCCTCACACCAGCACTTAACCAGGCCCCCAAATCTCTGCTCACCCCTGAGCTGGAGAAAATGTTTGGTCAAGTTTAAGCCTTGTGGAACTGGATAAAGCCAGTAAAGTGAAACCGAGAAGGAGCATTTCAAAGGACCTGCATTACTGCGGTCTTTCCCGGAGTTTGTCAGGGAATCTGCGCCTGAAGAGGGATGTAGCTCTCTCGGGAGAGAACATTGAAAGGCAGGTTATACTGCTTTGTTCTTTTTGTTCTTGCCTTAGTCCAGCCATGGGCAGAGAGCAGCTTCCTTGAAGTCTAAGACAAAGCAGGTTCTCTTTGAAGAGAAGGAAGACCAGGCATAGCCAGTCCTGTGTCCTGTGTGGTCACTAGGCAGCTCCTGACTACCACCAGCTTATTACGTAATCAGGTCTGAGGCAGTGGGGCCACACGTCTATTCATTTTGCCTTTAACTATTCAAAACACTTGGTGGTTAGTACAATTTTGTTTGTTTGTTTGTTTTTTGAGACAGGGTTTCTCTGTGTAGCCTTGGCTGTCCTGGACTCACTTTGTAGACCAGGCTGGCCTCGAACTCACAGTGATCCACCTGCCTCTGCCTCCCAAGTGCTGGGACTAAAGGCATGCGCCACCATGCCCAGCTGGTTAGTACAAGTTAAACCCATCACATTAGAAATGTGTAGACTAAGACTGGGGAGATGGCCCAGCTGTTAATGGCTAGGCTTACAACCAAAAATATAAAAATGTGGACTGCAGGTAGAAGTGGTGGAATTCCAGCACTGGGGAAGCAGAGGTAGGTAGTTCTCTTGAGTTCAAGGCCTGCCTGATCTACAGAATGAGTCTAGGACAACCAAGGCTATACAGAGAGACCCGGTCTCAAAAAACAACAACAAAGGGCTGGAGAGATGGCTCAGAGGTTAAGAGCACTGACTATTCTTCCAGAGGTCCTGAGTTCAATTCCCAGCAACCACATGGTGGCTCACAGCCATCTATTATGTGTTCTGGTGTACAGGTGTACACGCATCATAGCTATTGTATACATAATAAATAAATAAAAATCTTAAAAAACAACAACAAAAAACTGGACCAGATGGATAATTTGGGCATTTAATTTTTTTTCTGCATGTGTATACCTGCATACATGAGGCCAGAGGTCTGTGTCATGTGTCTGCCCCAGTTGCATTTCATCTTCTAGGGTTTTGGGTGGTTTTTGTTTTTGTTTTTTAAGATTTCTTTATTATTTATATAGTCTTCTGCCTGAAGGCCAGAAGAGGGCACCAGATCTCATCATAGAGCCCCCGTGTGGTTGCTGGGAATTGAACTCAGGACCTTTGGAAGAACCTCTGAGCCACCTCTCCAGCCTAGGTTTTGGTTTTATTTTCATTTGGTTTGGTTTTTTTTGTTTTTGTTTTTGTTTTGTTGTTGTTTTTGAGACAGGATCTCCCTATGTATGTATCCCAGGCTGGCCTAGAAGTCAGAGATCTACTTGCCTCTGCCCTGCCCCTTGAGTGCTGAGATTAAGTGAAGCCATGCACTGTGGTCACCCAGGCTAATTTATGTTGTGAGATAGTGGAGTTCATTGAATCTGGAGCCCACAAAGTCAGCCAACAAGCCCCAGGTCCACCCATCTCCACCTTCCGAGTACTGGGTGTTTATGTGCATACCACAGCTGTCTTTCACATGGTTGCTGAGTCCAAACTCACGTCCTCATGCTCACTGTGTGAGTTTTCATTTATTTATAAACTGTGTTTTGCCTGAATGTGTGTGTGCATCACCTGCATGCAGTGCCTGAAGAAGCCAGAAGAGCGCATTGGAATCCACCTAAGGCTGCTGCGCTTGCTTTTCTTACCTCCAGTCTCCTTTCTTGTGTGGCTTTCTCAGTCTCACTTTTCCTGACCCTGGGTGGTCTTGAAAGAGTTCTGTCAGTTGTCTTGAAAGCTCACTTGTCAGCACTGCCTGGTGATCTTGTGATTGCACTGGGGTCACATGCTTCAGGAGATGAGCGCATTGTGCTCAGCAGTGTGTGTGCCAGGCTTTCCGCTGTAAAGTTACCGTTTTTCCCTTTCCCTGTTCAGCTCCTTCAAGCACCCAGCTGGCTCTCTAGTCCAGCGCTTCCCGTGACCCCCACAAGGGTCGAATGTCAGATATCCTGCATATCAGATATGTACAATAAAATTCATTACAATAGCAATATCACAGTTGCGAAGTAGCAGCAAAATTATTTTACGGTTGGGTCAGCATAGCTAGAAACGTATTAGAGGGTCACAGCGCTCAGAAGGTTGAGACTCTAGTCCATCCCTAGTGGAAGAGAGGGTATAGCATTGTGCTTCCTTTCGGAAGACTGTGCCCAGGGCATTGTCTGGAGTTCCTCAAGTACGCGGTCATTGCTGTGCACCTCTGGTCTCCTGGTCATCGACTACTGTAATACTTGTTGCTCGTAACCAACTCCAGCTGTAGCCATGGGGGTGTACTGTCAGTGTGATGCTTATGTATGCCTTGTCACGGGCCTCTATCTTCTGTTTTCTGTTTTTGAGCTTTTGGGAGGTGGGGGGCGGTTTTTTGTTTGTTGTGTTTTCTTTCGAGACAGGGTTTTTCTGTGTGGTCCTGGCTGTCTTGGAACTTGTTTTGTAGACCAGGCTGGCCTTGAGCTCACAGAGAAACCCACCTGCCTCTGCCTCCTGAGTGCCGGAATTAAAGGCATACACCCCCAGTTCCCACTGTCTTGTGTTGTTTAATGGCTTCTCTTGTGATACTGAGATTTGTCTTGTGTTTCCCTGCTCTAACTGTGGAGCTCCTGAGAGCGTTTGTGCTTTTATTTAGATACAAGCTCTGGGCACTGGCTGCGTCGTGCTGCATGCTCCTGAGGGTTGCCTGAGCTCGGCTCGGGCCGTGCCCATCTGTGCTTGCCTCTGTGCTGCTTCGCTGGCGTGTGTGGAGCTCGTGACCTCTGTGCTGTGTCCCTGACTTTCCTGCAGTGTGGCCGGCTCCCTTCGGAAGCTGCTGCTGTTTATCTGTGGTGTACTTGGCCAGCAGCTTTCAGGGTGATCTCATCATCTTCTGGAGAAAGAAACTGCATCTTGGGGTGCTGCTTTGGGTCTGCAGACAAGGTTTAGTGCTTGTTTTAAACACCTTTTCTGTGATCTAGGATGTGTCTCTGTTGCTGAGATGTGTTAACACAGTAGGCTCTGAGGAGAGCCTTGGCACTGCCTACAGTCAGGCCGTAGCCCAGGCGGGTCATGAACACGTGATGCCCCTGCCTGGGTCCTGGCCAGCTGCATTATTTCTTTTCTAGTTTGTGAAGTATTTCCACAGAGGAACGTTTGTATTTTGCTTGTAACATCTACCCCTGAGGCAGCTCCATGTACCACAGCATCTTCCAGCTCCAAGTTCTGACTCAGTTTGTCCTTCTTGGACGACTTTCTGTTTTGTTTTGTTTTTCAAGACAGGGTTTCTCAGTGTAGCCTCGGCTTTGTAGACCAGGCTGGCCTCCAACTCAGTGATCCGCCTGCCTCTGCCTCCCGAGTGCTGGGATTAAAGGCATGTACCACCACACCCGGCTGTGGATGGTTTTCTTAATTGCCTTCAAACCAGACACTTGCAAGCCAGGCTTCCCATTTGGCTACTGAGTCCAGGGTGGTTTTGCTTGGCACTTGAATTTACCTTTTTGGCTATTTTTCCAGTGCATCCTGTTGGTTTATTCTAGCTAATGTTGTCAAAGCTCGTAAGCATATAAAGTCCTGAAAGTGGGACTGATTTAACTCTAGCTTTAGTTACATTGGTGCTCAGGCTTCCAGCATCCTGCTGGGGATAAACAAGTGTGAGTTTTAAAAGAGCTGTATGCTCCGCACTAGAGGTCCAAGTCTGCTCTTGGCTATTCCTCACTCTCACTTCTAGACCCCAGGTCCTCCCAGAAAGTGACATCATTTCACTATAGTAGTTTATTTGGTTGATCCTCCAGTAAATATTTTGTTTTATATATTATCAGTACAATCTCTAGTTTGTAATTCTTTTCTTTTCAAAAGAGGCCATTTTAATCATCATCGTCATCATCATCATCATTATTATTATTTTAAATAGTACTGGGAATTCACTCAGGGCCTCGTGTTTCTAGTCAACACTGACCTGCTGCCTCATCTCCAACCAGTTAGTTCTTAGGTCAGTGATTGAGACTTTCAGACCAGACTTGGAAGCAGTCAGCGTCCTGGGGCTCATCTGCAGAGAAGGACTCGTTCTGGATCGGGCAGCTCAGTGCTGTACCCCGACAGTGAGGTTGCCCACAGTGGGCATCGGACTTGCCATCCGAGGCCTCTCACGGCTGCTCTGTAGAATCAGCCAGTGGGCAAGGCAGAGGTGGCTTGGGTATAAAGAAGCTCGAGCTCTCCAGGCTGGGGAGGACGCACCATTGAGTCTCCATACAGACGGCGGCCTTCCTTCTCATGAGCACTCTGTTTCCTGGGCTGTGGGTGAGGCCCAGACCACATCTGAGCATGCTGAGCATAGACCAGACTTTACACCAGACGGGTGGAAGAGGGGAAGGAAGCAGGAGCAACTGTGCTGTAAATAAATGGGATGCATGGGCAAGAGATGCTCCATGGGTGAGGTAGCTGCTGTGCTCAGGTTCAAGCCAGGCGTCGTGGCTCGTGTCTGTAATGCCAGCCTGGTGGGCGGAGACAGACGGATCCTGGAGTGTGCTTGACTGGCCAGCGTAGACATTCGGGGAGCTCCAGGTTCAGTGAGAGGCCAGGCTCAAGAGATGAGTGTTAAGAGGAAGACGCCTGGCGTCACTGTGGCTCCGTGCATGCTCTCACAAGCTTATACACCTACTCAGATGCACACAGGCAGGATGTGCTCACTAGATAGAAAGGTGTGGGGTGACTTCCTCAGGACCTGCTGCCAGCTTGCCCCTTAAGGCCCACATCACTCCATCTTATTCAGTGTAGATTTCAAGTCTTCTGACCTAGTAAAAGTGGCATGCTTCATCTAAGATGTCTTAACTGAACATAGTGGCTCTGACTCCTCGGAGAGTAAGAACTTGAGCCCAGTCAGGGCTACATAGACTGCATCTCAGAACACAGTCCACGGTAGTAGCTGGCATGAGGACTTACAGTTTATTGCTTGTTTTGTTTTGTTTTGAGACAGGGTCTCTCTGCATAGCTCTGGCTGTCCTGGAACTCACTATGTAGGCGAAAGTGGCCTCAAACTCGCAGAGACCTGCCTGTGTCTGCCTCTTGAGTGCATTTGCCAGTTTATTTACATGTCTGGAATGTGTGCCTGGAACACTGTGAACTGGAATCTTGCTAGTGTGCTTGGTTGATGGCTGTCACCTCTTGTTCTCAAAGGAAAAAAGAATTGCTAATTCCAGATACGAACAGCAGGTGTCGCTGCAGCTCTGCTTCCTATGCCTAGCTCCTGGGTGGCCAGTTCTCAGTTCAGCTCATAAACTGCTAAACTGTTATGGTGGGCAGTGCAGCACTGTAAGAACTCTCCTCATGGGACCCCAATGAGACACTGAGGATGGGCCTCAGTTCCTCCCTGCCCCTTCTCACTACAGTCGGCATAGCTGAACTGAAACCTGGGTTGCCTTCCATAGCCTTCCAGCAGCTCTTCACACTTGTTTTCAGCATCAAAGGAGACAGTTCCTTTACTTCCTGTTTGAGCCCTAGCTTTGACAATAAAAAAAAATCAGAGATAAAGTTATAGCCTGTTATCTTATGGTACTCATCTACTTAGGGACAAGGCTTCCTGTGTAGTCCTGGCTGGTCTGTGATTAAAGGCAGCCACCACCGTGCTTGGCCTGTACAGCTTTGTTAAAGAAAAAAAAATGTAAGGCCTAGAGATGGCATAGCAGTTAAGAAAGAGCACTGGCTGCTCTTGAAGAGGAACCAACTTGAGTTCCCTGCACCCACAGCTCACAATTGTCTGGAACCCTGGTTCCAGGGAATCTAGCACCCTCTTCTGGCCTCTGCAGGCACTGTACTTCACAGACCAAACATTCATACATACCAAACCAAAATAAATTAGATCTTTAAAACAAAAAAAGTAATGGCTCTGTGTAGTCAGGTCTCCCTGCATTACAGAACAGTGCTGGTGAAGACCTGGTTGTTTTAGAAAGCCTGAACTGTTTTGACTCTTCAGCGAACTTGCTAGAAACCATGATGCCCTGTAAGTTTGCCTAGTGCACTTTATACACTGATTATTTATAATGCCTTTGCCTTCACTTCTCTTTGTGAACAGCATGTGCTCGTCTAAATTGCTTCCCACATGAGACAAGGGTTAAGTGTGATTTTAGTCATAACAAAGAGTAAGATTTTTAGCTTTAAGAATTCTGCCTTCCCAGGATTTTCAGAATTAAGCGCATGCAAAGTGAAATGAAGCCACACACAGCGGTTCATTCTATGAGCTGGAACTTTCCAGTTCTGCATGTGCTCTGGGTACTGACTTGCATATATCGCCATCAGCTGGAGCCTTCGTGCAGCTTTGTGGGTCCCAGCACAGGGCTGCGTGGAGCTTGCCCTTGGCATTGCTGGAGGCAGGGAAGCACATGCCATGCACACGGCACCTCAGCTTTCAGAGGGCTGGCTGTGGAGAGTGGCTCTTCCCAGTGGTTGGGGTTTCAGTGGTGATTACCCTGGGCTAAGGGGGTGCCTGGCATTGATACAAGCTGCCTTTTTGTTTCAGATGTCATCTGGGTGATTCTCAGTGTGGAGGTGGGTGGACTTTTAGGAGTAACGCAACAGCTGTCATCTTTTGAAACGGAATTCAACACACAGCCACATCGCAAGGTAGAAGGAAACTTCAACCCGTTTGCCTCTCCCCAAAAGAACCGACAATCAGATGAAAACAACTTAAAAGACCCTGGGGGTTCCGGGTTCGACTCGATCAGCAAAAACACATGGGCTCCTGCTCCTGACCAAACCGAGCAAGATCAGGAGAGACTGTCACAGAACTCTGTAACTCTGTCCCCCAGCAGTCACGCAAACAACTTATCAGTAGTGACTTACAGTAAGGTAGGTGCCCTCGGAGAAGGGGCAGGTGGTGGGCCTTGGGATTCGTGATGCTCCTTCGTGGCAAACCTAGAATACTAGAGCTCCACTGCTCAGAGCAGTGCTCCAGACCACTCAGCTCCTATCAATAGCATCGACACAAAAGCCTTCTCTGTCCCGTGTCCTGTGGCTACTGCTTCACCCATGTGTGCACCTCACTTCTGTCTCTGCTCTGATCTGAGTGTTGAAAACTGAGGCTCTTCACCGTTCATATTTTTAAAACTGTCAAAATATCACTAGCCATGCTGTAGCCGTGCTTCAGGGCGGGAGTGCACTGAGCTTAGAGGCATCGCAGCACCGTCTGCAGCAGGTTCCTGCTGTGTTTTCTTGGTTTAGGCGGGTTCTCCCTCGAGTAAAAAGCCAAGCTCGATTATTTTATCCTAAAATGTTGTTGGCTTTGACGATTTACTCTGTCACGATCCTCGTGTTGATGTCTTTACAGTTTGCTTTGGCTTGAGACTTGCCCCACAAGTGGGAGGTGAGAAGGGAACTGACTGGTGTCACCGTCCTGACTGTCAGAGACTCCTGTAGGATGTGAGCCGCCATGGTTCTCTGTGCCAGCTCAGTGGCTCCCACAGAGTCAGGAGGTGACTCCCAGCTGCGGGTTTGGGTCTGAGCCCAAGCTAGGATTGTTGTCACGGCTCAGCCCTGTGTGCACTCCTCTCCCATGACTGTGCTAGGTCCTCAAGCCCCACAGCCTGGCATGGACAGAACCCTCCCAGGTCACCTGTGCGGCACACTGGCTTCACTCAGCCTCAGCCTCGGAGGTCAGGGTAGTCTACTGTAAGAATGGCAGGTTGTGGTCAGTCCACGGCAGCTAGCTCTGTTCACGCAGGAGGGTGCAGCACTGATGTGTTAAGGGCGATGGGGTGGTCATTGCAGAGGCTGTGCAGCCGTGTCAGCAGTCTAGGATAGAAGTAAGCCAGCCAGTAACTGCGCTGAGGAAAGAGTCCACTTTCTGTATTTTTGAGACAGGACCCTCCTCTCTCTGTTTCCCAAGGTTAGGGGTCACAAGGCCTGGCTCCACAAATCCTAGCCAAGGCTCCACATCTTTTTCTTTTTTCTTTTTTCTTTTTTTTCTCGAGAGAAGGTTTCTTGGCTGTGCTAGTCTTGCTTTGCAGTCTGTCTGCCTCTACCTCCCTGGTGGCTGGGATTAAAGGCGTGCGCCACCACACCCAGCTAAGATTCCACATCTTAACATTCAAACAAAATTTCCTTTTCTTTTTTCTTTTTGAGACGGCGTCTCATAATGTAGCTTGGCCTTAGACTTGCTGTATAGCTGAGGAGGACAGCCCTATACTTACTGCTTTCCTGTGTCCACAAATGCTGAGCTCACAGACCCCGCCGCCTCCTGTGCTGGGTTAGGCATAAAACGCTGCCTCATGCATGCTAGGCAGGCCCCCTACCAACTGAGCTACAATCCTAAACCCTGAATTTTCTCTCTCTGTCTCTTTAAACTAGACCCCTCCAGAGCTAGCCTGTTACAGCAGGCAGAGCAGCCAGCCCTGGCCAAGCATGCCAAGTCACATTGCAGACTTGATGCAGCTCAGGTCATGGACAGATGAGAGCTGGCAGGAGCAGTTCATGCATTCATAGTTTTTAGAAGACTGCTTTGTCCAGCTGGGCCTTGCACTGAGCATGAGTGCTGTCTTAGGATATTCCTGGCTCAGGACCTGGAGTCATCTCTAGCCGTGGACCATCTCCTCCTTAGCCAGTTCCGATGGTTATTCACACATTCACAGGACAGTGTAAGACCCTGCTGCTTTTGGAAATGCTAGGCTGTGGAGAGGCCATTGAACTCATTTTCTAGCTTTGCTATTTTACTCTCCCACACCTCCATTTAAAAATAACTTTTTAGGGCTAGAGAGGTGGCTCAGAGGTTAAGAGCACTGGCTGCTCTTTCAGAGGTCCTGAGTTCAATTCCCAGCAACCACATGGTGGCTCACAACCATCTGTAATGTGATTAGGTGCTCTCTTATGGCATGCTGGCACACATGCAGACATAATACTGGATAAATAATAAATAAATCTTAAAAACAACAGCAGCAACCAAAACTTTTCAGGGCCGGGGAGATGGCTCAGCCCCCTCTTCTGACCTCCACAGGCACCTGGCACACACATGGTGTGCGCACACACGTGCACACAAAACACCCGTACACCTAAGTACCTCAAACTCACTCTGTAGTCTAGGCTGACCTCGAACTGACAGAGGTCCACCTACCTCCGCCTCTTGAATGCTGGATTAAAGGCATGCACCACCACACCTGGCTTACACATAAAAATTTAAACATATATAAATAAAAGTAACAGGTAGTGTGAAATGACCCAGTGAATAAAGGAGCTGATAAACCCAAGACCCAAATAATGGAAGGAGAAAACGCAGGCCGTCCTCTGACTTCCACATGTGTGCCTTGTCATGCACACAGAAAATACATACATTTTTAAAAACATAGCTTCCTGCTAGGATTCAATCCAGGAAGACTTGGACAGAATGGACTAATGGGAAACCTAGATCTTAAAGAGAGCTCAGGGCCTCTGTGGCTGTCACAGTACAAAGCATCTGTGTGAGTTTTCTGTGTCCAGTTACATCTGTTGGCTCCACCTGCTGGAGTAACTGCTGTACAGTCAGTGAGGGCCTGAGCAGCAGCGCGGGTCCCTGACACAGTTAACCACAAAGCCAGGGGGAGCGATTCAGAGTCAAGTCAGACTCACTCAGCAGAACAGTCAGTGGGGAAGCAAGAATGCACAGTAGGGCTTGGTGAAGGAGAGGGGTCGCAAAGGTCAGGTGAGGCTTGGGAGTGGACATGGACAGAGCATGCGCAGTGCTATAGAGAGCTTTAGGTGCTGAGGTATGGGCAGTGGGGCAGGCTCAGTTGTTCACAGTATGTTTCTTTAAAGAGGAGTGAATGAAAGAATCACAAATGGCTTTGAAATACCTGGTACTAAGGGGCTGGAGAGATGGCCCAGGAGTTGGGAGCGCTGGCTGCTCTTGAGGAGGATCAGGTTCAATTCTCAGCACCCATATGGCAGTTCACAGGTATCCTTCAGTCCCAGGGGATTGGTCTCTTATGGCCTCTACAGGCACTGCATGTACATGCAAAATACCCATGCATATAAAAGTAGATAAATTTAATATATAGGCATGTATATTGGTGTGAAACTCAAACGGATACAAGTGAACATCTGTCTGATGCTGAGACCGTGGTTGAAGGAACTTGGTGTCAAGCATGACACGTGAGGCCCGTCCCCAGGACCCTGTGTTGGAAGGATGGACCCAGCTTCCACATTGTTCTCTCACCTCCCCATGAGCACCATGTAATTTTTTTTTCTTTTTCTTTTCTTTTTTTTTTTTTTTTTGGTTTTTCGAGACAGGGTTTCTCTGTGTAGCCTTGGCCATCCTGGACTCACTCTGTAGACCAGTCTAGCCTCGAACTCACAGCAATCTGCCTGCCTCTGCCTCCCGAGTGCTGGGATTAAAGGCGTGCGCCACCACGCCCGGCCACACACCATGTAATTTTTAAAAGAGACATTAAAGTCAAAGGTAAGGGGCTGTAGAGATGGTTCACGCCCCCCCAGCCCCCCCACCCCCCCTACACCCCCCCTACACCCCCACCCCCGTGTCTGGCTGCTTACACCCACCTGTAAGTCCAGGTCCAGGGAATCCAACACCTATTCTGTGCTCCTAGGACACCTACGCACATGTGCACAGGCGTTGTACTCAGGCGCATGTGCATACTGAATCAGCAAGTGAGTAAAGCAGTAGGTAAGCCTGAGTTTATTTTACTTGAGAACACTGGGTTGGCTGGCTCTTGAAGCAGATGTGCTTGACATTGTGACATGTGTCCTTGATGTGTGACGAGGGCTGCTTTTTGAATTGCTCCTAAATGCCCAGGCGTGCTGTCAGTTACTTTGCCTGTAGGTGAGGAAACAGAAGTTTTGAATGGCTGCATGCCTTGCCCAGTGTCACACGGCCAGCAGGAAACAGCTAGGACTCTAGTGTGGGTGCCATGTGACTGAGAGGTCTGTCTCTGGGTTGGTGTGCTTGCTTCCTTTCCCCAGATCCTCTTGTTGGCTGAATAAACTTTGTTGAGGCTTGAGCCGGGCGTGGTGGCGCACGCCTTTAATCCCAGCACTTGGGAGGCAGAGGTAGGCGGATCGCTGTGAGTTCGAGGCCAGCCTGGTCTACAAAGTGAGTCCAGGACGGCCAAGGCTACACAGAGAGACCCTGTCTCGAAAAACAAAAACAAAAACAAAAACAAAAGAAAAAAAAACTTTGTTGAGGCCAACGTGAACCAAGGTGACCAGTACCATCAAGGTAGGAAAGAGGCAGCGTTGACCTGTGGTGAGACACTAACGTAGAGCTGCCTGTGGTGTCTCACTTTCACAGCATTCCAATTCCTGAGGATTTAGAACAGTGACCTCCTGAACTCTTAACTCTTAGCAAACAAACCATGTGGTGTTTACAGTAGAGTGCTTGCGGTCAGCCTGGCCTCCAGTGTGTGCTGGGGGTTCTGCCTCTCGGGCTGCTGTTGGAACCACTGCATTGGCAGTGGGTTGGAATTACCCAGGGTAATAGGCTGGAAAAGGACATGGTGCTCTTCGAAGCCTATGCACGGTCTCGGCAGATGGATTCCTGCTGCCTCTGTAGCAGAGTTGAGCTTGTTAAAGTTGGGAGGACAAAGTACAAAGATCTCTGGAGGGCCCTCTCCTTCCGCACATCCGCCAATGTGGAGAACTGTAGAGTCCTAAGCTCTGGGTGAGAGCGCACGCCCCAGCTGCAGCCCTGGGAGAGCCTCCAAGGGGAAGTGTATGCCGACCCGCTCCAAAGATTCTGAAAGCTGCCTCGCTTTTGTCGGGAGTTGACTGGCCTCATTGTCAGCTCAGGTGTGGCTGATTTGTCCCAAGTCCTGGTGATCACCAGAGCCCTTTGAGTGAACCCTTCCACCTTGATGGCCTGCATCCCAGGGGTCACACTCTGGATAGTGCATTCTCACACTGTGATTCAGCTCTGAGGCCCAGGAGCCCCAGTTTGGACAGTTGATAATGGAAAGCTGTACAGGAGTGTGGAAGAGGGAGTGGACAGTCGTCTCTCGAGCAGGTTTCTGCATGCTTCCCTGAGCCCTTCCAGAGCGCTAAGACAACTGCAGTTCAGGACAGGCGGGGACAAGTGCAAGGCTGTGGGGCCGCAGGTGCTGGCCTTCCTGTCTGTTGCAAAGAGCCTTTACAGCAGGCGGCTGAACCCCAGGGAACTCATGTTGTTACTTGAGCTGTATCTGAAGCTGCAGGCTGGTGTTTGGCATGTGGTTTTTTTCTGTGAGGTGGTCGGCACACGCCTGCCTCCACTTTGCAGCAGGTGCTGCGCTTTGTGCCCACGTGCCCACCACCACCTCTGCCTACGTTCCCACCTTTGCCCTGTACTTTTGAAAATGCAAACATGAGTGTGACTTTTTGGGTTTCTGTTGTTGGTGACAAAGTCTCACTGTCGCCCTACAGGCCTGGTACTTCCTATTCTAAAAACTCCTTAGAGAGCTGCCTGCCTCTGCCTCTTCGGTGTTGGGGTGTACAACAAAGTTTATTCCACCACCACCCCTTCTTTTCAAAATTTTTTGTTTTGTTTTTGGGAAAAGGGTATTAATCTGTAGCCTTGGCTAGACCCGGCTGGCCTCCAACTCAGAGACCCATCTACCTCAACTGGGCTTACAGACCTACAACCATGACACCTGGTCCCTTCCCTCCCCTTTACCTCCTCCTTCCTTTTTTTTTTTTTAAATATTCCTTTTAGAAGTGTTATTTTAAATAATAATTAATTAATTCTATATGTATGAATATTTTGCCTGAGTTTAAGTCTATGCACCATATGTATACCTGGTTCCCAAAAAGGACAGAAAGAGATCACCGGATCTACTGGGACTGGGGTTAGAGGTGTTTGGGAGCTGCCATGTGTGTGCACTAGGAGTCGAACTCTGGTCCTTCTCAGGAGTAACAAGTACTTTTAACTGTTGAGCCAACCCTGCTGCCCCTTAGAGCTCTCTCCAGCTACACAGTACTCCAGGGCCTGCCACACTGTCACGGTACTCAGTAGTAGGCCATGGCCCAAACAAGCTAGATCATGTGATGACATTTGCGGTGAGTAGACTGGCTTGTCCTCTGCAGGCAGTCTGTCCACTTGCGTCAGATATGGAGACTGCTCACCCACCTGTGGCAGCTGCAGAACCATGGCCAAGGAGGAAGCAAGACAGCTGCAAGGGACCCGCCCGCCCCTGCTCTGGGGCCCAGCACATTCTGTACAGAAAGTGTGTGTCAGGGCTTCTGGGCTTGATGCTGTCATGATGATGCCATCTACTGAAGCCTGGAGGAGCCAGTAAAGGCCCCGGCTCTGCTGGTGTTTGCGCTGGCATGGGCTGTGTGTGCATTTTAAAGTAACTTAAGCAAACAGCATGGGCCCTAGAAAATGTTTTTTGTTACATAGCATTGCTGGTTGACCGGGGCTGAGAAGTATGTCCAGGAACTGTCCTTTGCACCAACAGTTTCTAAGGTGTCCAGCTCCTCTGTGTTTGTTTTGGGGCTCTGGGCATTGTTTCAGACTGCTGACGCTGGGCGAGCCTGCAGCAGAGACAGCTGTGTTGTCAGGATTGCAGCTCACTTCACACTGGTCATTATAGCTCAGTCTCTGCTTTATGTTCAACATTTTAATTTCTGCTGGGGGTTTTAAGGTGGGGTCCGTGAACAAAAGTGTGACCCACAGGTAAGCATCTGCTGCTGCAGGTGCTGAGCTTTCGTCACCACTGCTCGGACTGTACTCCCAACAGAGCTGTGCAAAGTGTGAGAAGGAGTTCTCGTAGCCGGGTGGGAGAATTGGCCTCCTTCCCCTAAAGAGGCCCGAGGGACTTGGGCTTTTGCTTGTGATGCTGCCTGAGTACCAGCTGTCTGCCCGGCGTAGAGTAGCTTTCATGTTGCTCAGGTCACAAGCCACCTCCACGCTCAGCCTCTGTGAGTCCCTGCTGCAGAGGTAGCAGTTGATTACAGCTGTACCTTGCCATGGGAAGGGATGTGAGCATTTCTTTTTGACTTGTATGCGTGTGTCTGTATGTGTATGCCATGTATGTGCAGGTGCCCACACAGACGAGGACATTAGATTCTCTGGAAGTTGAGAGTTATAAGAGTTGTGAGCTCCCTAATAAGGGTGCTTGGGAACTGGACACTAGTCCCCTGAAAAGGTGTGAACCGCCTCTCCAGCCCGCTTCCTTTCAAGATTTTATTCTATTAATTTTTAACATTTGTTTTCTGTGTGTGGATGTAGTGTGCATGGCACAGCTCATGTGAGCAGCAGAGTGACTTGTCTTTGCCCTCTGAGCGTTTTAACGTTTTTGTTTGTTGCTGACAGGTAGCCCATGCTAGCCTAATTCTCGTGTTCCAGACTCCTGAATTCAAGGATAGAATGTGTTTTTACTCCCTTTGGCGTCTTTGGGTGGATGATAGCTGAGTAGGGTGGTGTCACGGTTTGCAAGAGGGTCTTGCTGTATAGCCATGGCTGGCTGTAACTAACAAGTCTGCCTTCCTTTGCCTCCCAGGTGCTGAGATTAAAGCACCTGAGGTTTTTTTTTCTTTAAGAGTGAGAGAGTGTGTGTGTGTGTGTGTGTGTGTGTGTGTGTGTGTGTGTGTGTGTGTGTGTGTGTGTGTACACCTGCAGAGGCCATTGCATCCCTTGGAGTTATAACAAGCAGCTGTAAGCAGCCCTATTGATGAGAGTTCTGGGAACCAAGCTTGGGACCTCTGGAAGCGCAGCCAGTGCTCTTTAGCCTCTGAGCCGTCGCTGCAGCCCCACTCCAGCTGACTCCTAGTTCTCATGGGGGTTTGGAAAGAAAACACTGTGATGTTCCGACAGCAAGGAAAGTGGTGTCTTGGTAGATAGTGGATTTGAAGTGAAAGATGGAAAATTACATACAAGAAGGCCCAGAGGGAACCGCAGGTGGGTGTGTCCGTGGACGTTGACCAGCAACCCACAGTGCCTCACAAGGGTGAGGGTCACTTTTAGTGTTAAAGGAACCACCACTAACAAGACAGTCCCCAGCTTAGGAACAGCGAGATTAAAGCAGCAAGGCTGACTGGGACGAGAAGAGGAGACGACGTACTTTCTTCTCTCAGTTGTGGGAAAAGGGAGTCGACAGCTGGTGGAGGAATTGAAATGGCTCAGCAGGGTAGAGCTCCCAGCTCAGTGCCAGGGCTGCATGGCCACACCCGTGATGGTGCCTCTCCTGCCTGCTTGTCCTTACCCTAGCAGATGGCCAGAGCAAGCTTGTCTCCCAGCACGCATCGTGGTTCTAGCACTCTGAGGTCTGGAGGACCGGAAGTCAGAAACGCTCTGCGTGTGTGCTTCTCGCCCAAGGCTGCGCTGTATGGGCTACTCGCAGCTGCTGTTGGTCACGGGAAGCTGGGGTGGGCAGAGGCCGTGGGGATAGGTGTGTGTGGGTGAAACGGAGAGGAAGGATGGCGGCGTGGATGCTGAGTGGCTGATCGGTAGGTGGACAGATGGCGTCCTTGACAACAACAGACATTAGTTCAGACAGCTGGGAAAGTGTTACAGGGATGAGCATAAAATGGCTTCACCAGGCACTCTGATAGCTGAGTTAACCGTTTAAGCAGTCTGACAGGGTCCGTGGTCCAGGCTACCATGACATGCTCCGTATGCGTGAAGCAGGTGTCCCCCACACCCAGCAAGCCTCCCTCAGCACCCAGCAGGCAGAGGGGCTGACTTCTAATATTTTGATTTTGCTGGTTGGGTTACCCCAACATGTAAGTCCATTTCCCTTAGTTGAGAGCTTTGGACTCCGTTGTGCTGGTCAGCCTGCAGCCCTGGGTGGCCAGTCCCTCAGCAGGGCCCAGCTCCTCACATGTGCAGTCAGGGTCAGGGCAGAACTTCCTCCACCTCCTCCTCGCTCTGCCTGCCCAGTGCAAATAGAAAAGTGGGAGGTTTAGCAGGAATACAGAACAGGAAACTTGGGGGTGGGAGGGGGTTTCCAGACTGGGTTTCTCTGTTTAGCCTTGGCTCTTCTGGACTTGCTGTGTAGACCAGTCTGGTCTCGAACTCACAGATATCCCCCTGCCTCTGCCTCCTGAGTGCTGGGATTAAAGGCAAGTGCCACCACGCCTGGGTAGGATATGAAACTTTTGAATACCAACAGGACTCCTCAAGTGGAATACTCTACACCAGAACCTTTGTTTCGTATAAAAATTGTCAAACTGAGGCTGGCATGGTGGGGCATACCTTTAATCCCATCACTTGGGAGGCAGAGGCAGCCAGATCTCTTGTGAGTTTGAAGCCAGCTTGGTCTATACAAGTTCAGGACAGCCAAGACAACTCTGTCTCGAAAGAAAAAAAAAAGTTAAACTGCCTCATAATATTGCCTTTCAGAAGCCAGGCGTGGTGGCGCACACCTTTAATCCCAGCACTTGGGAGGCAGAGGCTGGTGGTTCGCTGTGAGTTCGAGGCCAGCCTGGTCTACAGCGTGAGTCCAGGACAGCCAAGGCTACACAGAGAAACCCTGTCTTGAAAAACCAAAAATAAAAATAAAATAAAAATTACCTTTCAGAGTAAGCCATGCATGAGATATAAATGTGTTTAATGTTGGGTCCCACCCTCAGCCAGCTCATTATGTACGTACATACGCTCCAAAATCGGGCAAGAGGGGGTTGGGGATTTAGCTCAGTGGTAGAGCGCTTGCCTAGCAAGCGCAAGGCCCTGGGTTCGGTCCTCAGCTCTGGAAAAAAAAAAAAAAAAAAAGACAAAATAACAAAATCGGGCAAGAGATCCCGAACACACTCAGACGCTTCTGTGTACCCTCTTCTGGAAGGTTTATTTAGGAACTCCTGTGTTAATAGGTGCTCTCCTCAGAAGCTCGCAGGCTAGCCATGACTCCTGCTGCTCCACAGGGTCAGCATCGAGAAGACCGTTTGAGACAATAATTGATGCTGGGTTTGCTTTACCAACTGGGTCAGGAGAACCAGATTTTTTCCCCAAAGGTACTAAGGCTTGACCCTGGGCAGCACCTGCTGGGCAAGTTAACACCCAGCTGAGTCTTCAGCATACGACTGCTAGATCTTACATTGTTGGAGATGATAAGATTGGGTTAGTTGGGTGATAAATTCATACATAATAAAATACTTCAGAAAAATACTGTGGCTTGCTGGTCAGGGCCTGACGCAGCTGCTGTGATCGTTCAGCTGGCCCCTCAGGGCGAGCAGGAGCCATCTCTGTTGGGTGGGCGTGGAGCTTGTGTTCCTGTGGGCTGGCTGCAGTGCCTTGCCACCTGCTCTCTGGCTAGTTTGTGCTCAGGATGCCCACACCCTTGACAACTGTTCTTTCCAAAGCTTAGGGAAGATTTCACCTCAGCTGCTACAGGTCTGAGCTGCTCCTCCTTCCCTGGCTCCAAAGAGAAACCCATTTCTCTGCAATTGTGAATAAGGTACCACCAGTAAAAATGACTGTGTGTGTGTGTGTGTTCGAGACAGGGTTACCCCGTGTAACAGCTCTCACTGACCAGGAACTCGCTCTGTTGACCAGACTGGCCTCAAACCCACAGAGATCTGCCTGCCTCTGCCTCCCAAGTGCTGGGATTAAAGGTGTGTACCACCACTGCCCAGCTAGTAAGAAAAATCTTTACTTAGGGAGTGGTTGCTGTGCCTAGTAATGCTTATAAAGGAGGGTGGCTTTCTCTGCCACGCTGATGGATTGATCATTGTTTGGGTCAGAGTTGAATTCCAAGCTCCCTGGCATGGTCAGATGCTGCAGCATGCACAGAGGGGAAGTGTAGGGAAGGCCCTGCTTCTGCTCCTCTTACAAGTCAAAGTCAGGGCTGTGAAGGTGTTCGGTGGGTAAAGTGCATGCTGCAGGAGCATGAGGGGCTAAGTTTGTATCCCCAGCACCCACATGAAACCTGGGGGACAGTGGTGTGTCCCTGAATCCCAGTGCTGGGGAGTGGAAACATGAGGATCTTGGGGCCTCCTAGCTAATCTAGCTAGATCAGTGAGCTCTAGGTCCCCAGCACGACTGTCTCCACATCCATGTAGCACATGCACAGTTTTCACTAGACGTCAGCAGAGGGTGAGCATTGTCTGTGCTGCAAACCACGGCTTCCAGGCCTCCTCCCCTAGGCTGTAGAACTGTAGAGTCTGGGGTGTTAATGGGCCTTGCGTTCTCTGTGCCTCAGTTATGGGCGGTGCCTGACATGCTGTTCTTGGAGCCTTTGGCAGTCTTCTCTGCAGCTGGTGTAGTCTGCTTGTGACATGTATAACCCTGCATGCCAAGAGTTAGGTCACAACATGGTTTCAAGACAGGTGGCTCCCTCCTTCCTTGAAGTGAAGGTATAACTTAGGGGAAGGGAACTATCTTGTCCCCCAAGCCACCTTCCTGCACCAAGTAAACATCAGCTCTCTGAGTACACTGCTCTTCGTTTGAAAGAGAATTACGTGGATCTTTTCTTTCCAGAAGACATAGAACCTCAGCTCTTAGGCTAGAGAATGAAGGACAACCACAATCTAGTAAGATCCACACTAGCCGGGCTGAGAATCAAACACCCAGGTGGACACCTTTGTCCCAGCACAGTGCTTAGGTCTCATCTTAGTCAAGTGAGGGGTCAGGTCAGCTCTGTAGAAGTCACGTTCGTCCTTATTTAAGTAGTTCCAGACAAGCCACAGGTCTGGGAGGGCTGCAGGCACCACGTGCGGAGGGAGCTCTTTGTGACCCCTGTGGTGGTTTCTGCTCTGACCTTTGAGCATTGTATTGGTTCCCAGTCTGAAGAGACTAAGCTGCCTCTGTGGGTCGTTCTGGGTGAGTAGCTGCTGCTGGGAAGAGCTGAGTCAAGGCAGACGGCCTCCAGCTGTGCACTCACCAGAGCCCACAAGATGGAACCTGAGAGCCTGTGCTTGGGGGAGCCGCCAAGGTGGTTGCAGCCTTCATTTGCCTACTGAAGACGTGGCTACTGCAAGGGCCTGTAGACATGTGGCAGCCTGTCATTCTAAGCACCAGCTTGTTGGCTCAGCAGTGCTGCGCCCTTGGCCAGCTTAGCTCCCCTGGGTGGTGAAGAAGCATTTGTGTCTGTAGAGATGTAAGTGTAAAATGGGAAGTGCTATTGCAGCAAAGACCTGAAGGCCAGCTCCCTCCTGTGCTGCCTTCTGCGAGCCCGAGCGCACGCACGCACACACACACGCACGCACGCACGCACGCACGCACGCGCTCTCTCTCTCTCTCTCTCTCTCTCTCTCTCTCTCTCTCTCTCTCTCTCTCTCACACACACACACACACACACACACACTCATATTCCCCCCCCCTCTGATATCGCCTGGGGAGTTGTACAATTTCCAGTAGCCACTCCTGAAGTTTCCAAGGCTGTAGCCATATGGAGGGCCCAGGCCCCTGTGTACCCGCCCCCCCAAAAAACAAAACAAAACACAAAAACTAATAATTCTTGTGACAAACCTGACTTACTCCAGGTGTTCTGAGCAATGCCTGTTCTTCAGTTACTGAGACATGAGACTGCCTTCCTGCCCCCGCTGTGCCTGCACTTGGGGCTCTTTAGATGAGTGTGAAGCTCAGCGTAGTTCCTCCGGTCACTCATGTTCTGCCTGGTCACCAGTCACCTTAGCCCTTTAGGGTCTGTGTTTAAGTCCTCCAAGGAAAGGGGATGCACGTGTCAAGCTTCAGCCCAGTCCTGTGGTGGCTCTAGCGCTTCCTCCTCCTCCTCTGTATGTCGCCGTAGCTGTCCTGGGCTCACTTGGTAAACCAGGATCAAGCTCACCCTGCCAGAGCTTCGTTCTTAATGTAGGGAAGACAAGATGGAAGTCTTTAGAGTCGGGCGAGGAGTGGAGGAAGTGCCTTTGGAATGGGCCTATAATCCCAGTACTTGGAAGCCTGAGGGAGCAGGCCGGGTGGCTAGGCATTGAGAGCAGTTGGCCGCTCTTGCCAAGGATGCAGTTTGATTCCATCCACTCACTTGTAGCTTGAGCTCCAAGGGACCCAGCCCCTGCCCCTGGCCTCCGTGGGCTCCCCCATGCATGTGCTGTGCTTAAGCCCACAGTAAAACCAGCCCTTCCCAGGGCAGAGGAAGGTAAGTGTCTCAGTAGGTTTGAAACGCAGCAAGAGGGACAGAGCCTGTGGTCCTCAGATGTGGTCCTGAGTGCCGCCTAGAAGGCCTCCATGTAGCACTGTCAGGATGGAAGTGAGAATTAAGGACCGAGAGGGGCAGGTCCTGGTGCTGTGGTGTCTGGTGCTGGACAGGCAGCAGCTGTTAAACTTGTGTGTGTGTGTATTCGTCTTGTGTGTGACACACCCCACAGCATGCATGTCACAATCAGGACAACTTGTGGGATCGGTTGTTGTTTTACCATGTACATTCTAGGAATTGAGCTCAGGTCATTGGCCTGGCAGCAAGCGCCTTCATCTATGCATCCTCTTGCCGTGCAGAGGTTTGAGAACATGCTGTCAAGGATGTGTGAAATTTTTATAGCCTAGCTGGAAGAAAGTGGGCATCAGTTGAATTGCCTGTCACAAGACAAGCAGTGTCTCCCTGGCTGGCCTCTCCTCTCTGAGGCTTGGTATGGGATTCAGCTGGGCACATCCTGGTCCTCGGTCTGAGATGCTCTGCGGCCAGGGCAGTGACCCCCATGCCTCTGTGACTGGGCTGCATTTGCTTGTGAGGCAGCGCTGTGTGTCTGTCACTGACCGTCTTCACTCTCTTCCAGGGGCTCCACGGGCCTTATCCCTTCGGCCAGTCTTAAACGGGTGTCAGCAAGAAGAAAAATTAACAAAAGACAGAAGGCCTGACTTTGGGGGGAGAGGGCAGGGGGTTCCTCTGGACTGCAGAGCACATCGCACGGACCCCTGGCTCAGACCCCCACCCACCCCCCAATCCCAGAAGAAGAGGACGAAAGAGACTAGTTTTGAGTGAACTCAGTGTGCATGTGTGAGTGCTGAACTGCAGGAGTGGTGCTGAGGCGGCCGAGAAGAAGTCCACGCAGCCACCTTGGCTTTTGGTGATGGCGTCAGTCTAATAAGTTGTTAGCTCACTCGGGAAGGGGAGGAGATTTAAATGGGGGAAAATAAGCCATCTTTTTAAACAAATTATTTTACCTACAGAGAGGTTGTAGTTTTGAGCACATGTTAGTTTTCCCTCTTCCCGGTGTTTATCTTCTAAGTAAGGTGCAGCACACCTACAGACCCGTGCTTGCTCTGGAAGCTGGTCGTCACACTGAGGCCGGCGTGGCATGTTTGCTGGGTGTGTGCTGTGCCGCCACCAGTGGCATCTGCCAACGAGAGATCACCTTCCTCTTTTTTCTCTAATCTTGTTGATTTACACCTTTGACATTTGTGTCTGTCAACCTTGGGGCTTCTTATAGTCTCTCTGAGGTAAGGACTTCCCTGTGTGGCCAGCAGAAGCCTGGAGGACATTCCAAGAGGGAGTGTGACCACAAGTACTGATCCTTGGTGCAGCGGCCCTCAGTGGGTGTGTGCACGTGCTACATGCACACAGGGTTGTCGCTCATTAGCCAGTGTGAACTGTACCCGCTTCTCTTGTCACACAGCTCCTCTCTCTGTCTCCCCCACACCTCCTTGTGCATTCTTACAACCTGTTAGTAGAGCCCACTTACTATGGAATGATTCAGCCCAAGCTAGGAGCCCCAGTGCTGAGCACTGCCTGAGAAGCCACAGTCAGCAGGGGGCTTGTAGTGCCGCCCAGCGGGGGTACAGGCTTCTGCTCCCTGGGCAGGTGCCCACAGTGTCCCATGGACTCCACACGGGTTGAAACGTGGATGTCACCATGGGACTCTTAAACCAGGCTGGAACAGCTGTCTGCCAAAGATACAAGAATATGCAAAGTCTCCCCTCTTAACCCTCCTTCCCTAACCAGTGGCTTGAGAGTCAGGACACGGATGTGGTGTGGTTGCGGCGTTCCCTGCCTGCCTCCAGCCCCCGTGTGCCCCAGGGTTGTGAGCAGAGCGGGAGACCAGGGTATGAGTGGCTGTAGGAGGTCCTCCAGCCTGGGTGCGGGTATGGGTGTGGGCTGGCCGGCCTGCCTGCCTGTCTGTCTCTGTCTGGATGTTTGAGTTCCAAAATTTGCAGGGTGTTTGTTATTCCTCATCCTCTTCTGAGACTGTTGATTTTAAATACTTGATTATGAAAGAAGAGCTTGTATGAAAATCCCCCTTACCTTTCCATGTCCCCCAAAAGCAACCTGACAATAAGCTTTGTCTCTTCAAGGAAGTCCCTGGGGCAGGTGGAGAAGGGCAGCGCAGCTGGGCACTTAGCTGGGCCTTCTCTGGGACTCACTTCCTCTGCACACTTGGACCCTTAGCCAAGGCAGGCCCTACCGGGTGCCCAAGCCACACGTCTCAGGGGGGTTTTGTCTGAGACCTTTTAAGGCCAGACAACTGATGCCAGTCTCTGAGGACACTGCCACCCTAGAGCACATGCATGCCCAGCCATTGTTCCTGCTTGTGGCCTTGGAGCAGCTGTCCTCTTGGAGCCATGAGAGGCTTCAGCCCTGCCTCACAGCCTTCCCCATCTCTCCCCTACTAATACATACTTCCTCAGTTTCCCAGCAGGCGCCTCCCTCATGGGCCACTGTCCCGGGTGTCCTCCCATCTTGTGCCCCTTCCTGCTTATAGCACTCTCACTTGGCAAATGTAACGGCTCAGGTACCCTGGCTTCCTTCCCAGAAACAAGCCGTGTCTGTGCGTCCTGGACAGTTAGCTCCTTCAGAAGAGCAGGCGCGCAAGCCTTGACCACGGCTTCCTGGTTCCCGCTCTGCTGCAGCCCCTAGAACCTTCACACACACTAGGCCGCCTCTTTGGAGAACCCCTTCTGGCACCCATGCGGTGAGGCGCACACTGAGTTTCAGAGAATTGGGGGGGGAGGGCTGGGTGTGTGCAGGCTGGGAAGAATCTGTGTGGAGTGAGGTGTGTGTAGGTGTGTATGCGTGTGTGCACGTGTGCATGCCTGTTTTTGGGGTTTTTTTTGTTTGTTTTGTTTTGTTTTTTTGTTTGTTTTTTTGCCATGGGGACAGCTGAATTTGGGGCATTTTCTACAGACAGCCTCCTCTCCCTGTGTATGGACTGGCTGTCATGTACACCAGGCGCTTTCACCAAGACAGCTAGTAGCCAAGGTGGGAAGGCAGGCGTGAGCATAAAGACCCCAGATGTAGCCTGAGCTCACAGCAGGAAAGGGTGAGAGTTGTTGGGGCTCACAAAGGCAGACTAATGTGTTGTCCCCACCCCTACCCTGCTACCCCTTGTTTCCTTGGGTGAATGTGGGGGCAGTCTGCGGCCCTTCCCACCTGGATAGTGGTGGGTGTCTGGTGGGCCTCGTGGTGCCTAGGAGGTGAAGATGAGGGGTTCCTTACCATGTAAATGAGTATTTGTATGATTAAATTAACATTCAAAAACCTTTCTCGAGTGTGAGTTTTGTTGTGCCCTTGAGCTGCCTGTTGACCCTTGTAACCCCACAGTGGCTCGGGTCCACACTGCAGATCAAGATGGAAAGCATGTTAATCACTGTAGGAGAGCCGTGGCAGTGCCCAACAAGGAGAAATTTACTCTGATGGCTTCAGAGGGCTTAACATGTGGCCAGAGCTGCTCTGTGTGTGGTTTTCAGTGGGGATGGAAGATGGAGGCTGCTCAGATGCTGGCTGGCCAGACAGGCCAGGGTAGAGCTATCACTCTAAATGGCTCATGGCTGGTTAGATGTTGCAGCTAGCTTGACCCCAACTCCTAAGGCTTCCACAACCTCCCAAAAATAGTGTCACAGCCAGGTGCAGACACTAGATAGGACCCAGGAGCCATGTCAGAGTCAAGCTTTCAGCAGGAAATCAGCCTTGGGTTACACTTGTATCTTCTGGTACCCAATGATCAGAAAGTACAGGAACTCCCAAGAAGAGACTTGATACTCTATGAGCATATATAGGGGGAGGAGGTCCCCCTCAGTCACAGTTGGAGGGGAGGGAAGAATGGGAGGATACAGGGATAACAATTGCGATGTAATATGAATATATATATATATATGAAAAAAAAGTAACTGCCTCCAGATGGTCTGAGTGTCATCAGGTGCCACACCTCTGCTGATCACGCCATCCCTGCACAGAAGAAACACCAGCCAAAATCGTGTCAACCAGCCATGGCATTCATTGTTTGGCCCTTACTGTGTGTCCTGCACAGCAGACGGACAGTGCTAGAAGGCAGAGCACCTTGGCCTTCAGTCCTCTTGGAAAACAAGACAAGCCGGGCATGGGTAGCGCTTCTGGGCTGGGCTAGAAACATGAGCGCTAGGAACACACTGCACACAGCTGACAAATGAAGTAGGAACCAGCCTCCTGTGGGAGTGCCTGTAGCCTTGGGGCTCACATGCAGGTTCGAGAGCACTGAGGCAGAATGAAAGGTTTCAGTGGCCAACACAAAGTGAATGGATTTAATGTCGCCAAATCTTCAGAGTTCAGAACTACAGTCTGGCTGGGTTTGGTGGTCCATACCCTATAATCCTATTCCTTGGGAAGTGGAGGCAGGTAGGCCAGGTGTTCCAGGTCATTCATGGCTATGGGAGACCTTATCTCAAAGTCCCCACCATCGTTGCCTGTGTTGTAGAGGAGTATCAGGGGAAGGAGTTTCCCACGGGTCTCAGCTCTAGGTGAGGCAAGCTTGGATGCCAGGTCCTGGACTGAGGCCTCCCAGGCAGCTGGCATTTTCACTAGCCAAAGAACTAGCTTGGTGCTACAGACCATGCATGGGCCTCCCTCGCTCCCCCGGCCCGGCAACATTGTGTGCAAGAGATGCTCATGAGCCAGGGATCTAGGATATAGGGAGTGCAAGGGAGGACCACCTACCCATATTCCGAAAAGGAGCCCCAGGAACTTCTGGATATAGACTTGGTAAAAGACACAGGCCTCACAAAGAGCTGATCCCCTGTGCCAAGAGCTGGTACAAGACTTCCCAGGAAGCACCAGGGACCCCCACAAATGTCCTCACCCATGACAGTACACCTGCACCCTGTTGACTTCCAGCCACAGCTGTTTGCTCTTTGCAGGGGAGGGGGATGGGCCCAACACCCCTGCTCCTGAACAGTTATTTGCAGAATCTGTTTATCTTTGGGGCTGTAACCTGTCAAGAAGTCACTGAGCCCTGGGAGAAAGACACAAGTTCAGTGGTAGCTTGTGGCCTGAGCCATTCCCACGAAGGCTAGGTGACAGGGAGGGGGCTCTCAGCTGAGTCTGGGAGATGGAGGCCAGGCAGCTACAGTGGTCGGGGACCCAGCCCTCCTGGCAAAACAAGCCACCTCCCTGCCCAGCTCAGGTTGTACTTGGGGTTCCCACTCTGTTCCTGAGAAGGCCCCTCCCCTCCCCTGGCCTCCGTGACCCAGCTGTTTCCCAGACACCACCTGGAGTCCAGCCTTGACCAGCTGAAGAGAGAGCAAGCACTGAAGGCTCTCACAACAGCCACCCCCCTGCGGCCCCCCAGACACACTGACCAACCTCTAAAGTGGATAAGCTGCCTCAGAGTCAGGGGCCACACATTAGTCCTGAGATGCAGGCATCTGGGGCGCAAAGTGTCTTTCTGTTGCTCTCCACCTTATTTTGGGGGTCAGGGAAGCTGGCACTCACTGGTTAGCCTGGCTAGTCAGCAAGTCCTGGGGACCCACTTGGCTCTGCCCATCCCCCAGTGCTGGGATTGCAGGTGCTGGATTCAGACTCCGGTCCCCACACTTGTTGAACAAGCACTTCACCAGCTGAGCCTTTTCTACAGCCCCCCAACCCCCCCAAAAAAGTTAGGGCAACTGTGTACCAGTTGGATGAGGCAGACACAGATGTCATGTGTCAAGAGGTGACCAGAACTGGAGAGAAAACAGGATTGTCAAGATGGTTAGGGAGGCTTGTGACTTGGTGGTGACACTCCAAGCAGAGATAATTGCAAGGACAGAAGGGTGGACTCAGGTGATGGAACAGAAATGACTGGTCAGCGTGAGGTGTGGGCCACCCAAAAATCCTTACAGGCTTCCTGTCCCGGCCGCCATCAGAGAGCAGCAGCCATGGCCCTGCGCTACCCCATGGCCGTGGGCCTCAACAAGGGCCACAGAGTGACGAAGAACGTCAGCAAGCCGAGGCACAGCGGGCGCCTCACCAAGCACACCAAGCTCGTGCAGACATGATCAGGGAGGTGTGCGGCTTCTCGCCCTATGAGTGGCGCACCATGGGGCTGCTCAAGGTGTCCAAGGACAAGCGCGTGCTCAAGTTCATCAAAAAGAGGGTGGGCACGCACATCCGAGCCAAGAGGAAGTGGGAGGAGCTTAGCATCGTGCTGGGTGGGGGAGGGGGGTAGTCAGACACTCAGGACGAGAGTCAGAGCTGGGTGAGGTGTCATGTGCCTACCATCCCAGCATTTGAGGGGTAGAGGCAGAAGGATCAGGAGTTCAAGGGCAGTCTAAGCTACGTAGTAGAAAAAGAGGAGGAGAGGATGGAGCAAAAGAGAAAAGATGGCAGCAAAAAGGTCAAGTCTTGGTGGGAGATTGCTGAAGTTTGGGCCTGAGCACGTAGCATCTCCCAGATGCGTGAGTCACTACCACCTAAGGTGAGCAAGGCAGGATGGGGCAATGTGGTAGGGCTCAATGTGTGAGGCCCATAGGTGGATATAAACCTTCAGTCCAGGGGAAATTAGGCAGTTCTGAGCCTGAGGACCAGCTGAGGTGACAGCAAGGTGCAAGGCAGGCTCTCATCTGTCACAAAGCCCTCTCTGGTGGCAAGTGACCTTGCCTCTGTCCTAGCTTCCAGATTATTCCTGGTCCCTAGTGCCCCTGTGACTGTCTCATGTGTTGCTGTTCAAATCAGGGGAGCATCTCACAGACTGGCCATGCAAGGGTCTCGGTTCCTGAGGACAGCCAGGCCATCTGACAGATGCGAGTTGCTCTGTGACTTGGGGCATGATGGGAGAGAGGCCCTTGACCCACTAGACTGTCAGTGTCCCTGGGAAAGAACAGCATCCTTATCTCAGCATCCTCTGACCAGGTGGAGGGTTGGGGAATAGAAGTGAGCTCTCTCTGAGGTCGGCCATCCTTCCTGGGTACAGTGTGTGCTGTACCAGGCACGTGGCTCAGCCCTCCTCAGGAAAGGCAGCCTCTGCTCCCAAACTCCAGGCAGCGGGACTTTGAGCACTGCTAATTTGGGACCAGGTAGTAATCCTCAAAGCCTGGGTCTGATCTGAAAATAGAGACAGTTTCTAAATCCAGAAGGATCACAAAAATAAAAATGGCTGGCCTCATCAACCTGGCATTTGGCCAGGTGTCCAATTGGAGCATCATGGCTGCCTGGTAGCTGTGGCCAGGTCCGGGTCCCTGGGAGAAAAGACTGGAACAGTGGACATTTGATAGCCTGCTCAGGGCAGATACAGTCTTTCCCTTCCCCAGGACCACAGCCCTTATTTCCAACAGATGTCTTGGTTGAGGGTGGAGAGTAGGGAATGTCCACAGGAGGCCTTGGGCGTTCTCTTTGACAAGTGGGGGGGGGGCACGAGGCGGGGAACCTTACAGGATCCCGCCTCCATCTGCTGGGTTGAGAAAGATCTTGGGGTGGGGGGGGTGGGGGTGGGGTGGGGGGTAGTCAGACACTCAGGACAAGAGTCAGAGCTGGGTGAGGTGTCACGTGCCTACCATCCCAGCATTTGAGGGGTAGAGGCAGAAGGGGGACAGATGTGTTGGTTATAGTAATAAGGGAATTCCCAGGGTAGCGCTGGCCTGTTTCCTCTGAGCAGACTACCTGGTCCAGCTCAGAGAGCCCAGTTCAAACATCTGGCACCGTCAGGGACTCCTGGGGAAAGGTTGGGGCTCCAGATGTGCCTGAGGTTAAGAATGACAGGAATTAGTTTGGCCACTGTGCTTCACCACTTCCGGGGGGGGGGGTGCAGCAGGGGGCTGACAGGTCTGCATCCAGGTGTCCACAGGAACAGTATCAGAGCCAGGGCTAGGCCTGGAGGCCGGGGCCAGGTAGGCACCAGGCGGCAGCCAGCCCCAGCTGCTCTTACTGTCACTCTGCCTGTCTGCTTTCTCCCACCACTGAGGACTGAACACACTCCACCAGGGCCCTGTGTCTTGGGACGAAGGGCACAGCACCTTCTAAGAGGAGCTGGTGGGTTTGGAGCACTTGTTGCCACATTAATTTAAAAGGAATTCTGTGTGGTGAGCTGTCTGTCCCCCGTTCCTCCATGGGTCCTCCAGGGCTAGAAACCCTCCTCCTCCTCCCCTGCCACCCCCCCCACCCCCCCCACCCCCCGTCACGGGTATCCACCTGTGGGGCTGGGTAGACTAAGGGTCCTGGGAGGGGAGTAGAGCCCACACTGTACCATGGGGAGATGTCTGCAGAGCCGGTCCCTCTCCAGCACCGTGGGAGGGGGCACTGAGCATTCCTAAGTCACTGTCAATGTGGGCCCCTCCTGCCCAGACTCCCTTCCTGACACCAGAGCCAGGCAGGGATGCCAAGGCCCTCGGGGAAGAAGAATCAACAGTTGGCCGGGGAGGAAGCAGTGTGGCTAGCCAACTCAGGTGGTGACCACGGTGGCAGTGGCGGTTGGGCCCCGAGGGGAGGCAGCCCTGGTTCTCAGGTTCTCAGGACTCCTTTGCATGGGGTGGGAGGAATTTGCATCTTTGAGAAGTTGCTGCTGTTGGAAGAGACCCCCTCAGTAGGGGGCAGGGGAGCAGCCCCTCCTGAATCCAGCCAGTACTTGTGTAACTAAGTCGAAGAACGCCCAGTCTCCAGGTAGGACATGCAGAGCCCTCTGCATGCCTCACACACACACACACAACCGCCCAAGTGTGGTTCTGTGCCCTGCTTGCGTAGGGACCGACAGCACAGGCAATGTACACATCACCCTTTTCCACGTGTGTGCACCAGGCATCTCACATCAGCACACGTCCACACCAAAGCTCACACTTAGGGCTGAGGAGTGTAGTGGTAAAGCACGTGCCTAGTGTATATATGATCCCCAGGTTTAGGCCCTAACACGGCAAACAATAAGATAAAGGTGAACATTGTTCAGCCAAGGCAGCAAATACAGCACAGGACATGGCATGGTGGCACCAAACACAGCACAAGGCATGGTGGCACCAAATACAGCACAGGACATGGCATGGGGGCACCAAATACAGCACAGGGCACGGTGGCACCAAATACAGCACAGGGCACTGTGGCAGCAAATACAGCACAGGACATGGCACGGTGGCACCAAATACAGCACAGGACATAGCATGGGGGCACCAAATCCAGCACAGGGCACAGTGGCACCAAATACAGCACAGGGCATGGCATGGTGGCACCAAATGCAACACAGGGCACAGTGGCACCAAATACAGCACAGGGCACGGTGGCACCAAATACAGCACAGGGCATGGCATGGTGGCACCAAATGCAACACAGGGCACGAAATACAGCACAGGACACGGTGGCACCAAATACAGCACAGGGCATGGTGGCACCAAATATAGCACAGGGCATGGTGGTGCACACTTGTAATCTCAGCTGGTGGGAGATGGAAGTCTCACATGAATGCCGCCTCAGCTAGAATTAGCCCACACTCCGGCTGGCAGTCATCCCTGCTTAGGTAGTGAGTCCAGTGTGAGCCACACCGAGATGCTATCTCAAATAATAAAAATAAAAGTTCATCCTCATATGTACGCAAGCCAGCTTCATAATGAACCATTGTCACTCAGCTTTCCTGCAGTCAGGAAATTCTGCGTCATTAGGACAACCTCTGACAAGCTAAATTTGTCACTGACATGTCACATGTCAAGAACGCAAAGCTGCACTGGGCGTGGTGGCACTCACCTTTAATCCCAGCACTTGGGAGGCATTGGCAGGCAGATCGCTCTGAGTTCAAAGCCAGCCTGGTCTAAAAAGAACACAAAGCTCCTGCTTCAGCTGGCTGTGCCCTCTCCAGCGCACATGGGAGATTATCACCCAAGGAAGGCTGTGGACACCCCAGCAGCTCCCACATGTGCCTTTCTAGGGGAGCTGACAAGAGGAGCCACTGTCCAGAATAGGTAAATGGCCCTTTTTATTTAATAAGGGAAAGTAACTTTTTTTTTAACTTTTTAATTTATTTTATATGCATTGATGTTTTGCCTGCATGTGTGTCTGTGAGGGTGTCAGATCCCCTGGAACTGGAAATTACAGACAGTTGTAAGCTGCCATGCGGGTGCTGGGAATTGAACCCAGGTCCTCTGCAAGAGGAACCAGTGCTCTAACCACTGAGCATCTCCCCAGCCAAGGCTCAACCTGGAAGCTCTCTGAGTCCAGACAGCTACATCACACAATATCCCCATGCCTGCAGCCACCCTCACCCTGAAAACAAACCCTGTTCGCAAGGGTCAGAGGGCAGGGCAGGCTGAGTGAAAGCACCATAGACATTTGAGGCCTTTGTCAATCACATCAGGTTTAACTCAGGCTCCTTTTAGAAGAACTGCTTAAGGACAAACACCCCCCACCCCCTCCTACCCCCCCACCCCCATCCCCAAACGTGCAGCCAGCCAGCCAAATCTTGGTTGCCCAAGGGCTATATGGGAAGGCTCCAAGAAAATCTGTATTCTCCCTGTAACAAGGGGGCGGGGGCTGGAGGGACAGCTCAACACACATTACACACACACACACACACACACACACACACACACACACACACTTAAATAAAAGTAAATAATAAAATATACCTTAAGGTGAAAGCAGATTTAGGGAGACCTCTCATTCTTCTCCACAAGCCCTGTGCACCGCTCCCTCTGTGAGACCCTCACCCCCTCCCACACTCCAGCTAGCTGTGGGTCCTCTAAACAAAAATCCGGAGGCTGCTCAGCTTCAGCGTTGCTCTGGCAAGACACATGAGAGTCCGGCCAAACCACCCTTGGTGTCTAGCAGGAGGGAGGGCAGGCTCAGGCTGAGCACCCAGCAGGGACCCAGAACAGCTGGACACCCCACTCCAGGGTGCCGATGTGAGAAACAGCACCCCCAAGTCCCGAGACCCTGCAGGGAGCACTCCTGGCCCCGCCCCCGGCCCCCCAATCTCCCCCCCCACCCCCGTGTTAAAGTAGGGACAGAGACATCTTGACACAGACCCACACCAAGACAGGATGCCCTCAGGTCACTGCAAGGCTGGAAGATAAGTCATCAGGAGAGAGAGAGAGAGATCAGACATCCGGCCCTGGGGTCAGGAGGGTTGCTGAGCTGTTGGGAGCTGTTGGGAGTTGTTGGGAGCGGATGTCCATTCCAGGGCCCAGACCCTGAAAGGCAACTGTGTGGGAGAAGCTCCAAGGTCCAGTTCAAATGCTGCTAACACAGCCCTGAGAGGCTGGCCCAGACCAGAGGAGGAGGGAGAAATCGGGGTCTGTGGTGGTAAGAGGAGGGACGCTCGGTCCTGAGGTGCCTCAGTCTGCAGCTGGGTCCATCGGCTCCTCCCAGATTCCCTACTCTTCCTTTCAGACCTGGGCGCTGGGTTCGGGGTCCACGGACTCCAAGGAACAGCAGGGGAAAATCTCCAGAGCCAGCAAGCTCTGGAGGGAGCTCAGCCTTGTATCAAAGTGCCAGGTGGGCTGAGTAACCCTCTCACTGCCAGGGCACAGTGTCTTAAGCCCTGGCACCCTTGCTGGGAAGAAGCCTGCTCCCGAGTGCCAAAAGGGGAGATCGAGTGTCTCGCCCTATTGCCTGGGAGCGCTGGTGTCGCCTCCTGTTTTGAAGTAGTAATAGCCAGTAGGACTGGACAGGTTCCCCTCAGGAGGCCCCCTGCAGCCTCACGCGCATGTGTGCCTCACACAGAATTAGCTCACAGGAAGCTGATGTTCAGAAAGGATGCTTGTCAAACACCTCTGGGAGCTGAGGGAAGCCGGGGGTGTGTGCTCACCAAGCTCACACGAGGTCCTGGGGTTGACCTCCAGAATCCCATAAACTGGCCACAATGGCACACAACACTTGTAATTCCAGCTAGAGGCAGGAGGCTCAGAAGGGAAGGTTATTCTTAATTACATAGTGAATTTGAGGCCAGCTTCACCTACGCAAGATTCTGTCTTTTTTTTTTTTAACATTCTCTCTTTTTAAAAAAGATTTATTTATTTATTATGTATACAGTGCTCTGCCTGCATGTACACCTGCAGGCCAGAAGAGGGCACCAGATCTCATCATAGATGGTTGTGAGCCACCATGTGGTTGCTGGGAATTGAACTCTAGACCTGAGGAAGAGCAGCCAGTGCTCTTAACTTCTGAGCCATCTCTCCAGCCTCAAAATCATGTCTTTAAAAAAAAAAAAAAAATCAGACCGGCAGTCAATGCTTCTTGGTGTGTAATGCAGCACTGGCATGTGGAGACTGGTCAGCCAGTCTAACAGAACTGTTGAGGTCCAGATGGAGAACACCTGAGGAAAACAACACCCAACATTGACCTTTGACCTCTACAGAGCACCTACACACATGTGGGCACGGGAAAGAAGGAAACAGGTGGTTCCCCAGGGCTCGCTGGCCTGAGGAAGACACCTGGCCTCTGGCGTTTGTGAGCAGCCACACACAGAAAGAAGAAATAAATCCTTCCCACTTTACAGTCCAGAAAACTGAGTCGCAGGGAGGTTGAAGCTTTGCCCCGGGTTTGAGGTAGCTGCGCCAAGTCTTCTGTGCCACCCTTGCCCTGGGTCCCTAGCTCCAGTGTCACTTGTACCGGGCAAGTGTGAGCTGGGGCTGGTCACTGACCATCTGAATATCTAGGCTAGACCCCCCCCCAGCCCTGCCCTCTTCTAGGGCCAGACGACAGCTGGGGGACAGGTACTTACCATGTCACGGGTCCTGCTCTCTGCCCTGGCCTTGTGCCAGCCCGCCCGCCCATGTCACATCTTCCAGATGGCACCATAAAGCCACCTTGGAACCTGGGCCCTAAGAACAAACAGCCCCTCCTAGGAGGCCTCACCCAGTAGAGACCACATCAGTAGCTCTGGTGTAAGGTGAGGGTGTAGGGCATGCGTCAGGCCTGGGTGGGGTGGGGGACACTGGGGTACCTCCTCTCCTGTCCCTCCAAGTCTCCCTGCCATGCTCAGATCTCCATTCCTCCTCATCCGAAGATAGCCACCAACCCACCTCTCAATGTCAGCCCCCAGGCCTTGGGTCAGGTCACCTCTGAGCTTTCTTTATTCCTTTTTCTTTTCTTTCTTTCTTTCTTTCTTTCTTTCTTTCTTTCTTTTTTTAGGCTTTTTTAGACAGGGTTTCTCTGTGTAACAGTCCTGGCTGTCCTGGACTCGCTCTGTAGACCAGGCTGTCCTCAAACTCACAGAGACACCCCCCCCCCTCCCGCCTCTGCCTCCCGAGTGCTGGGAATAAAGGTGTGCGCCACCACGCCTGCCCGTCCAGCCACCTCTGAGCTTTCTTGAGCCTGCTGGGAAGGCCCAGTGCAGACCCCTGTGGCCTAGCCCCGGTCCCTCTCCAGTGTGAGTGAGCAAGGCGTGACATCAGAGGGTTCCCCTGAGCCAAGTGTCCCTTGGAAGGCCCTGGCAGAGAGCCTGGGCCCCAGTTTTCCAGCCTAGGCAGTGAGAGAGGCAGGGGCGGCAGGCAGCAAAGTGTGTCAGCTCATGGGGCAGCTGGATCAGAGCCGGTACCCAGCGCCAGCCCCCCACCCCCGCCAACCCCCCAGTTGCGCGCTAGGGTCTCCATCCTGGGTTCCTCATCGCAGACAGCCCATTTGTCACGTCCTAAACTAGATGATTCATCCCTGCCATCTCCTTGGTCATGGACACGGAAGGGGAAACCTATGCGGCAGTTGACTTAAACTAAGCCAGAGCTCTCACTGGGCATTTCCTGCCTGGCTCCTCTGCCTCGCTTTCCTGCCCTGTAAAATGAGGTGAAAGTGAGGTCAAGGCCCACCTAGGAGGGATGAGCCTTGCCAAAGAAAAGGCTTCTGGGACCCACAGCACCACTGTCTGGTACCAGGAGGCCTCCGGATTCCAGCTGGCTGTGGGGTCCGGAAGCCTTCTCCCGGGAGTCCAGGCCTGGAGGGGAAGCCAGCTGCCATAGCCTCCGAGCCTGGTGGTGGCCTGGCCTGGAGGAGATAAGAGACATGGCAGTTTGGAATTGGCAGTCATCTACCCTGGGTGGGGCCGTGGCCACTGTTTGTCATCTCTGGGCCTCAGTTTTCCTGTCTGTAAGTGGCAAAGATCTTCCTCACACAGTGTGAAGAGCTGGTGTGAGCAAGATGTTGCTGGTGTATCACGAGAGGATGAGAGGGTCTGTGGAGATGTCCCAGAGGGCCAGGCAGGGGCCAGTAACCCTGTCTGACCTAACCCTCAGCTCCCATCGCCTGATTATTTGCATTTTTATTTTTGAGGTGGAGTCATGCTATATTGCCCAGGCTGACCTTGAACTCGTGAGCTCAAGGGATTCTCCTGCCTCAGCCTCCCAAGTTCAGCTACTGCCGCCATGACTGGTTCCTGTTGGCTTTTAGAAGATCAGGCCGAGGCCCCAGGAGAGCAAGGAAGCTAGCGGTTATTGCACGGCAAGTCAGAGGAAAACCCTGGCTTTATACCCACTGGTCCAGGTTCTGAGCCCATCCCCGTGAAGGTCAGCAAGAAAAAAAAAAAGTCTTCATCTGGCCCTGGCTGGCACCTCCGCTGGCGACTGGCTCCCGCCATGCCTGGGACCACGTGGCCTCCATTCTGATCAGCTCTGCTACTGTCTGTGACGTCGCCTCCCTCTGCAGCCTGCCTCAGTTTGCCTGTTTGTGAAACGGGCTGGATCATGATCCACGCCCCACCCCACCCCCAGCCGTATTGTGCCCTCTCTACCACTTAATGTGTTGTTAGCGGCGACACGATTAATCCCAGTGCTCAGGAAGCAGAGGCAGGTGGATCTCTGTGAGTTCGAGGCCAGCCTGGTCTACAAAGAGAGTTCCAGGACAGCCAGGGCTACACAGAGAAATCCTGTCTCGAAAAACAAGCAAGCAAACAAACAACAACAAAAAGCCAGTTCTAGGCCAGCTAGGCGTACAGAGTGAGTGCCTGCCCACCGTCCACTTGCAAGGTGGGCGCTGTCTAAGGGCAGGAAGGTGGCCTGTCCCGCATCCCATTCATACCTGCTCACCGGGGAGAGGGGTCAAGGCCCACACAGGCCTCCTGCCCCACTTCAGCCCTTACTGTTCCTCTATTCCTGGTGCCCCCATTTCTATACCTGGTGACCCACAGCCCTAGGTACTGGTTTGGGCTCCCATGAGGGCCCAAGTGGGCAAGCGAGGGAAGCTGGTAACAGGAAAGCTGGTGGATGTGGGTCTCCTTGCCCGCTGGGCAGTGACCCCCGAGATGCTGGGTGGGTCCCACTTCCTGAAGCAGCTGCCAGGTGTGTAATAGACAGGGCAGCGGGATCCTGGCTTCTCTGCGTGACGTGGGAGCCTTGTCAGAGGCAGAGTAGAGCAATGGATGGGACAAACTCCCCCAGCACCCACTGGCCCCGCGGCCCCTTGATCAGCCCCAGGTACAGACAGGACAGACCAGCGGGACCTTAGGCTGGTACAGCTATGCATTTTAGCTGCTCTCTTCTAGCTGTGTGTACCTGGGTCAGTTGCTAAGCGTCTCTGCGCTTCTGTTTTCTCATCTACCCCGCAGTTAGTACGTCTGAGCGTGAGGTTTTATAGGAAACTATCAGTTCATAGTGACCAGAAAGGGCCGATAAACTCAACTAGTGGCATCATTATCCGATGTGTTCTTACCAAGGCTCAGAGACCGGGAGGGAGAACGGATGTTCCACAGCTAACGGGGTCCAAGTCCCGCCGCAGCAGGATTAGATCTGCACGTGGCTCTGGAGCCAGGCCACCTGGGCTGACATGTCAGCACCTGCCACTCATAACCGATCTGGTCACCAGCAACTTCCTTGGCATCCCCAGGCCGCACCGTCTTGTATATAGATTACAGTAGCTCCCTGGCCCAGAGGGCTGCTGGGAGGGAACACATGGAAGGGTGCCCGCAAAGCACTTAGTGCTGTGTGACTCTGGCAGCTCTTTCCCTCTCTGAGCCGCCTCTATACCTTTAAAATGAATCATCAGAGCTGGGCGCGATGGCGCACGCCTTTAATCCCAGGACTCGGGAGGCAGAGGCAGGCAGATTGCTGTGAGTTCGAGGCCAAGCCCGGTCTACAAAGCGAGTCCAGGACAGCCAAGGCTCACGAGTTCAAGGTCAGCCTGGGCAATAGAGCATGACCCCACCTCAAAAATAAAAATGCAAATAATTAGGCAATGGGAGCTGAGGGTTAGGTCAGACGGGGTTACTGGCCCCTGCCTGGCTTTCCGGGACATCTCCACAGACCCTCTCCTCTCATTTTGGAAAAAAAAAAATCATCAGGCTAGCCCAGCCTGTGGCCACAGGTACCCCCTTTTGACAGCTCCACACTCCTAAGGGCTCTTGCCTAGCCCCTCCCCCACTCTCCCTCTTCTTTCCCCTCTTTAAGCTGGGGATTGGGGGGTACCTTCCTGGAGGTGAAGAAGCAGGTGAGGACTGTGGTGGGAAGAGGGGGGCTGGGTTCCCTCCACCCACCGAGGGCCCTCCCCACTAAGGCCCTCAGCCCCGCAGCTGGACCGTTTCAGAGGAGGGTGGCTTCAGAGGCTGCCTGTCCTGTCCTGACCCCTCCATCAGGGCCCTCAGAGACGCTTCAGCCCCTCTGTGGCCAGAGCAGGCACCCAAAGAGAGGGGACACCCGAATTGCCAATTGTGACTTGAGGCCAACCTTTCCTGACCCAGGCATGCTGCAGCGTGTTCCTCCCCAAGAGACCTGACTCGGTGGTCTGGGTCCTGCGCCCCTCCCTGTACCTGATAGGACTTGAGTCATTTCAGGGGAGCCCCCAGGGTGTGGTGAGAGAGGTGAGAACCCCACACCAGGAAACGGGTCCTATTCCTGTCACCCTGCCCTGACCCTCCTCTTCCCGTACACCCATGGCCCTGGCCACACAGGCAGGTCTCCTACCACAACCGCAGGGAGCAAACCTTGTTCCCCAACCCTGTCCATCCGGAGGTGAGCCCACACCTGCCTCAGCTCTAGCCACCACCATCCCCACCCCCCACCCCCACCCCCTGACAAATCCTGTCTGTCCAGCCCATCCACTACTCTGTCCATCTGTCACTCACCCAGCCACTGGCTTGCTCAACTCAGCCACACAGCGACTTACCAGCCAGCCAGCCTAGACTCCTTACCCACCCACCCGTGATGAGCTACCCAGGCACCTCCCCTCCCGTCCGTTGTCCATCCACCTGTTCACTGACCTGTCCTTCTCCCTTCCTAGCCATCCATCTACAGATTCACTCGTCCACTGCCCTGAGCCCCAGCCGCAGGCCTGTGGACTGTGGCCCCTGCTCGAGAGGGGGTGACTGTGGAGTTGAGGGTCTGAGCATGTGGCTCTGACCCCTTAGCTAAGTCGTAGAACTTAGCCAGGGGCTCACTGAGGTCGTGGGGTGGCACCATGGTCCAGGGACCTGTCAAAGGGAGGGTACACCTCAGTGTTGCCAGCATCATCCTTGGAGAGGGCTCCTGACGACTTTTCCATCAGTGCCAAGGGCACAGTTTATAAACGCCCGACTAGAGGCGTCACAGGGGTCTCGCAGTGTAATAGCGGGGAAGGAGCCAAGACTCCTGAGTGCCCCTGGGGCTCCTGGAGTCTAACCCTTGCTCGGTTGTCACTGTGCTGTGTGGTATAATTTAAAAAAGAGCCTGGGGCCTGAAAAGATGACTCAGCGGTTAAGAAACACTGACTGCTCTCCCATAAGTCCTGAGTTCAATTCCCAGCAACCACATGGTGGCTCACAACCATCTATAATGTGATCTGATGTGCACTGTATAAATAAATAATTAATTAAAAAAATAAAAATAACCTGGTGCCCAGTAGTGGTGGCGTATGCCTTTAATCCCATCACTTGGGAGGCAGAGGCAGGCGGATCACTGTGAGTTTGAGGCCAGCCTGGTTTACAGAGTGATTCCAGGACAGGCAGAGCTACACACAGAGTAACCCTGTCTGGAAAAACAAAACAAAACAAGAATATGACGTGCTGATGAGTCACCACCTGATTCTGTGTGGGCCATCCTGGGGATTAAATCCAGGCCATTTTATTACTTTCAATCCCAGAGCCCTTTTATTTTGGGACAAAACTTTCCATGTAGCCCAGGCTGGCCTTGGACTGACTGTCAGACTGCTTACCCGTGCCTCCCCAGTGCTGCGATCACAGGCATGATTCCCACACCCAGTTTGGGTCTCCCTCTCTCTGGGCTTTCCCTCCTGTGCTGTGTGGTTCTGAGTGCGTGGAGGGGGAGACCAGCCTTCGCTCCCTTCCAGTGCCACCTGCACAGCGTGTCTGCCAACCCCCTGTGTGTAAACTTGTCTGTCTTCCTTCCCTGGCTCATTTCCGCCCCCCACCCCCACCTCCCACCTCCCGGCAGCACCTCACCCCTTCTGACACTGAGTGGCCGCGTTTGTAATCTGTTTCCACAGAGAGAACACCGGCTCTGCGGGAGAGCAAGGCTGGGGGTCCCTCATCATCGATGCCGTGGCCCCTGGGACTTGGCGTGTTGTAGATGTTTAATAAACATTTGCAGAAGGTGCGGCTGTGGGGCGGTGAGGAGGTGGGGGGACAGGGGGCAGGCCTGAAGCAGGTCTCCTCTGCTGAGGAAGTGCCGGAGGAGAAGGAGGAGGAGGAGGAGGAGGAGGAGGAGGAGGGGGAGGAAGGATGTGGTCCTCCAGCACCTGGCACCTGTGGAGGAACGCTGCCCAGAGGAGGGGTGAGCTGAATGCTGGAGCTTGGATGTTCAGGTACAGGAGTGTGCACCTGGCATTGACAGACGAGGTTTGTGTGTGAGACTGGGAGCCTCTCGTGGTGGGCAGCCCCAGGTGCTCTTTCCCTGGACCCCATCACACACACATACCCTGCCCCCACCACATACACACACACACACACACACACACACACACACACACACACACACACACCCTCGGTAGTAGTCCCTGCACCACGGGTGAGAAGCGGAGCTCACACAAAGGACAACTGTCCCCGGACTTTAGGGGAAGCCAGGAGTTTGATAAGGTGGGTAAATTTCAAAGGGGCTGCTGGAGGTGTGGGGGGGGGGCAGGGTTGCTGATAGCAGTCCCTCCACCGAGGTAGTGGCCTCGTGGCCCAGCCTCTCCAAAGGAACAAAACAGACTTGATTGTTTTCTTATCGGACCTGTGGTTTTGTAAGGCCCAGCGGGGCCGGCTGGCTCTGCGTCAGTAGGGGAAAGGCAGAGGCCAGCTCCCCGGGGTGAGGGCATGACGCAGGCCACCACCTCCACCCCCTGCGGAGGCCTGGGGTCCACCTGGTGTTGAGGCAGAGAAGGAGGAGGGACTGATGCCACACCCCAAGCAGGGAGGCCCTGGAGGTGGCTAAGAGTTGGCTCAGGTCCACGTTCCTCACCGGGCACAAGCTACGAGCTCCCCGTGCCTCAGTGTCCTCACTGAAGCCTGTGACAGCTGTGTCATCGCAAAGGGACCAGTGAGACCATGGAAGATGCCTGGCCTAGGTACTTGGAGGTCATGGTGCAGCAGCTGGCTCGCAGCCAGTCTAGTCAGTGACGGACTTAGTCCTGACACCCTGGGACACCAGCAGCGTGGGCCTCAAGGTGGCACGGCATGCCCCCAGCCCACCTTCTCCTCAAGGAGGCCTACAGTTCCCTGCCTCCTTAGCCTGCTGCTGTTCACCTTACATACCTTCCCTGGCTTGCCTGCCACACCTGCCGACACAAACCTGACTCCAGGAGCCAGAGGCAATGCCTGGCCTGAGAGAGCTCAGCGCTCCGTGTGGAGTGAAGAGATTCTGGAGGACCAAGACCAGGCCGAGGGCAGCTGTGCTTCCTAACGCCGGGCGAATGGGTGAGGAGCGTGCTGTCCGTGTGTGTCTGTGTGCACACTCGTGTCCAAATGTCCCGTCTGTCTCGCCCCACTCACAACAGGCCCACAAGCTTCCCTGGGCTTGGAGTTCATCTCTGACTACAGGCTTGCCCGGCTAGGAGCCCTGAGGGTCACCTCTTTTTTTAAATTAATTAATTAATTTATTTATTATGCTTGTGCAGGCCAGAAGAGGGCATCAGAACACATTATAGATGGTTGTGAGCCACCATGTAGTTGCTGGGAATTGAACTCAGGCCTTCTGAAAGAGCAGTCAGTGCTCTTAACCTCTGAGCCATCTCTCCAGCCCCCGGGGTCACCTCTTTAGGTGCCATCTCAGGTGTGAGCAGGCAGTGGCATTGAATGAATGGGAGAGGCTGCAGGAAGGGCAAGGGTGGCAGCCAGGCCTGGATGCAGGGAGCAATAGCCTTCTCCATGGGGTGTCTCAGGCAGAGGAGGACATGGTGGAGAGACCCTGGGCCTGGGGACAGCATCTGTGGTGTCTTGTAACTGTTCACAGAACCAGTTGGCCCAGAGGTAGCTGCCCTTGGATGCTGAGGGCTGTCTCTGCCCTTTGAGGCAGACACAGAGGGACTTTGGTGCTAGGCCAGGCACAGAGGAGAAACACATGCTAATCTGGAATAAGGGACCAGGTGTACCTGGGGCAGGTGATGACATGCCCCAGGTATGAAAAGAGCCACTTTCGCCGGGCGGTGGTGGTGCACACCTTTAATCCCAGCACTCGGGAGGCAGAGGCAGGCAGATCACTGTGAGTTTGAGGCCAGTCTGGTCTACAAAGTGAGTCCAGGGGCTGGAGAGATGGCTCAGTGGTTAAGAGCACCGCCTGCTCTTGCAAAGGTCCTGAGTTCAAGTCCCAGCAACCACATGGTGGCTCACAGCCATCTATAATGTGATCTAGTGCCCTCTTCTGACCTGCAGATATACATGCAAACAGAACACTGTATACATAATAATAAATAAATCTTTAAAAACAAAAACAAAAAAACAAAGTGAATCCAGGACAGCCAAGGCTACACAGAGAGACTCTGTCTCGAAAAACCAAAAAATAAATAAATAAATAAAAATTAAAAATAAATAAATAAATAAATAAATAAATAAAAAAAAAGAAAGAAAGAAAGAAAGAAAAGAGCCACTTTCTGAGGCATCATTTCAGCATTGACCCTAGGCAAGCCAGAAGCCTCTACCAGGTACCTGCAGATGAGCCCCAAAGGCAGTGAGGCTGGGTCACAGGCTTGCAGGCATCAGTTAGCCTAGTCAGCACTCCTGGGCGCACAGGTTGGGTCTGGGTTCAGATCTCAGGCTTGCTGTGTGTCCTTAGGCCAATTCCTGTCTCATGAACTAGGCTTCCTGATCATCCTGTCTCTCCCTCTCTCTGCCATCCAGGTGAGAACCTCGAAGGACCCCTCACACCTTGAAGGAACGCGCTGCACACCTCCTGTGTCCCTGAAGCCAGAGCCTGGGTCTGGAGGGACCTGCCAGTCCCCTCCCTCTGGAGCTGGAATGGACCCAGACTCCTCTGCGGTTATCACAAAACGAAATTCCTCAGAAAGAGGATGGAGTTCTAGGAGATAAGAGAAGAAAGCAAACCAGGAAGGCAGCCATCCGCTGACATACGGACAGACAGACAGCAGACCTTCCCAAGATGTGTGCGCAAGCCTCACAGACCACCTAGGACTCACCCCCACCCCAACACTGGAGCCAAGCGTCGCTGACACCTAGCCCTGGACTTCAGGTCCCTGCTCAAGCTGTCCACACCAGGCTGGCTGGTGGCCAGAGAGTCAAGGCGGGAGGGTGTGCCAGCAGCTGCCCCAGACCTGGTCATCCTGGGTTTGATGGTACTCCAGCTGTCCTAGGGGGATGCTGGGAAGACAGAAGTAAGAGGATTGCTAAGATCAAGGTTAGCCTGGTCTACAGAGTGAGTTCCAGGACAGCCAGGGCCACACAGAGAAACCCTGTCGAAAACAAACAAGAAGTATAAAAAGAGGATCTCAGGTGGAGGGAAGCCAGGCAGGTGGCCCACCCTGGCAATCACAGGCCTAGAGAATGGTCCGTGTTACCCTCTCCCTCAAGGGCAGGGCTAGCATGGTCTACATAGTTTCAGACTAACCAGCTGCATAGTGAGACCCCCATCTCAAAACAAAACAAACAAAAACAGGGCAGGAGTCCTGTGCCTTGAGGGCCCATGAAAGGGACCTGAGACAGGATCCTGAAGGGTGGAGGAGCAGCATGGATGGATCAGGGTTTTCAAGACAGGGTTTCTCTGTGTAGCCTTGACTGTCCTGGACTCATTTTCTAGACGAGGCTGGCCTAGAACTCACAGCAATTCACCTGCCTGTGCCTCCCAAGTGCTGGGATTAAAGGTGTGCGCCACCACGCTCAGCCCCTAAAATATTTTTTAATTAAAAAAATAATGATGCCAGGCACTTGGGAGGCAGAGGCAGGCAGACTGCTGTGAGTTCAAGTCCAGCCTGGTCTACTAAGCAAGTCCAGGATAGCCAAGGTTACACAGACAAACCCTGGCTCAGGAAAAAAGAAAGAAAGAAAGAAAGCCAGGCATGGTAGCTAACACCTGTCTATAATCCTAGCACTCAGGAGGCAGAGGCAGGTGGATGGATCTCTGAGTTCTAGGCTCCCCTGGGCCACATAGTGAGACTGTGTTGTTCAGCTGACAGGAGAGATGCTTTCTGAGGTGATTCAGTCTGTCTTCACTCAGCTCTGCCCCTGAGGTATGAGGAAGAGGCTAAGCGTGCTCTGTATCTCTTCCCGAGCAGGTAGAGGAGTGGGGGGTCCAGGCTGTGAACCCCCCCACCCATTCTGCTGCTCCTTTTCAGGGATTGAGAAAGGACGTGCTTGCTGCTGGCTGGCCTTGCTCTGGGTCCTTTGTATCATGGGGTGATGGGCCTGAAGGAAATTGTGGGGTACACAGAGCATAGCTCCCGCCAGCAGGTCAACTGGGGAGGTAGACAGCACCACCTCCAGGAAGCCCTCACTGCCTCCCCTGGCCAGTCTTGGCAATCTCCATACGAGTGAGTGGCGCTGCCATTGCTCTTGCTAATTTGTTCCCTGGTCCTGGGATGATCACCCTGAGCCCCAACGACACTGGTCCTTGTAAAGTGAGCATGCTGGGGATGGTCATTTAAAAGAGAGAGTCTGGGGGGGGGGGGAGAGAGAGAGAGAGAGAGAGAGAGAGAGAGGGAGAGAGAGGGAGGGAGGCAGGGAGGGCCTCTATCCCGCAGGAGGCAAGGCCCTCAAGGGTTAACCAGGAGCCCGCCTGCGGTCTGAGGTAGGCAGGGAGCCTATTTGTTCAGGTAAATAAGGAAGGATTACTTATAATGGGAAAGCTGGCGGCTACCTCTGCCTCTCACTTCTGACTTCCTTCCAGCACATTCCTGCACTCTGTCTGCTGTCCACTCTGCCTCCCACACCCAGCCCTCCAGCCTGTTGCTGCCCCTGAAAGCACCCCCAGGGTGGGCCTTGTCATGGTCCCAGCAGGTGACCCTGAGCCTGGGACAGGGGCCTGCCTATAGCCCCACAGGCCTGAGATCTCAGACTCATGTCAGGGGTGCCTAAGCCCTAGTGGCCCACCTGAGAGCCACCTTCGCTTCCATCCCTGCCGCCCCCCCCCCCTGCTGATGTCTGGCTGAGCCCGAGCAGTGGTCCAAGCTGCCCACTGCCTCCTCCTTGGTCCCTGAGGTTAGCTCTACAGAGGACTCCTTGGACACCCGGGTGGCTAACAGGTGAGTGTGGCAGGAGTCAGTGTGCCCTTCCACGGGTTTCTCTGTCGGTTGTGGGGAGGCCGGTGGCTGACACAAATCAGAGGCATACTTTGTGAGCTTGGAGGTCATATTCCGAATACGAGGGACACTTTACAGGACAGTCCTGTCCCTCCCATATGCTGCCGTTTGCCTTGTTGGGTCAGATCCAGAGCTGAGGGGCCGCCCTCTCTTTCTAGGGGCCCCAATGTCTGTGAGCCCTGCAAGGAGCTTGTCCTATGCAGGTTGAGGGGAGCACACCCATGTGGAAGTCTAGCACCCCTGGGCCTGGCCAGCTCTGCCCTGATGGTGAAACGCAGGCAGCTGCCACCTTGGCTGCTCTGCCAGAGGGAAGGAGTGAGTGTCTTCCTGGCTTGGCCACAGTGGACAGACAGGGGCTCACTGGACCTAGGGCCTCAAGGCATGGACTTAAAGCAAGAGGGACACGTCCAGAGCTCAGGAAACTGGCTGAGCAGGGTGGCACAGGCTGGAGGTAGGGGTCAGTGCAGGGCAAACTTAGGCACCTGACCCTCATCTAAACACACAGCAAAAGAACAGTAAAACTCTCACTCTCTCTCTCTCTCTCTCTCTCTCTCTCTCTCTCTCTCTCTCTCTCTCTGTGTGTGTGTGTGTGTGTGTGTGTGTGTGTGTGTTGCTGAGGCCATTCTTACTATGTAGACCAGGCTAGCCCCCAGCTCACCAGGCTGGCTGGGATTTGAGGCAGGGTCCCTGTGGCCCTGGCTATAGTCCTGCCGCACAGGCTGGTGTTGAATTCAAAGTAAACCCCGTCCTGAAGGGACTCACTTCTGCCTGTTTAGGTTTCTAAAGATTGCATTTATTTTGAGAGTATGTGCATACAAGGGTAAGGGGGGTCCATGTAGAGCTTAGAGGACAGCTTGGTGCCTGAGGGCCTTCAGCGATCCACCCACGCCCTGTCTCCTGGGCGCTACCATGTCCAGCTTGGAGTCAGACTTTGCCTTCTATCATGTGTGCCTGGGTACCGAGCTCAGTTGTCAGGCTTTAACTGCTGAGCCATCCTGCCAGCACCCAGGCACTTCTAAGAGTTGTCAGACTCCTATAGTGAGGGGAGGAAGTGGGAGGTAGGAATGACAAGGGAGTTGAGGGGTACCCCCAAGCACTTGGGGGGGCCCTGAGGTTGGCTGAGGTGTGCCTGTGCCTATGCCTGTGCCTGAGTGCATGTGTGCCTCTGTGTGTGTGCATGTGCTCATGTGTGTGTGCATGTACTTGTGCGTGTGTGTGCTTGTGTGTGTGCATGCCTGTGTGTGTGAGTGCGTGTATGTGTGCATGCGTGTGAGTGCATGCACGTGCTCATGTGTGTGTGCATGCATGCATGTGTGCACACACACACATGCACAGGTCCACTACAGCCCCAGACCTCCTTAACTCCACTCCCAGCAGGGTCCACCAGCCCCAATCCAGCCCCAGGTCAAGACTGAGACTCAAGCTCATTTCCTGCCCCCACCTCCCCAAGCACACAGCTTCAAGACAACCCCCAATAAAGCCCGCAGTGCCCCACACCAGCTGCTCCCTGAGGAACAAAGTAAACAGGCTCCAGAGCTTCCCCAGGCCGAGGTAGAGGGCACAGGAAGCAGGTGCTGGCCGCCATGTGGATGGTCCTGGCTGGCCGAGCATCTGCTGCCTGCTGGAAGATCGCCCCATCCCAGCACGCAGGTGAACCAGGAGGCTGAGGAAGGGCAGGGATGGTTTGGTTGGGTCTAGGAGCCAGGCTGTGAGTGGCCAGCATCTCTTTCATGCCAGGTATGGTGGGTGCCGGAGATGAGCATGCTGTTCCTCTGAGTTTTACCTGTCACCCAGACCTAAGACAGAGGGGTTACAGCCCATGGATGCCCAGTGGCTGCAGGAAACAGACCCAGGAGAGTCTACGCCAAGCCACGCACAGCCACTTAACAAACTGCCTCCAGACCTAAGAGTAGGTGAGCAGGAGGCGGGGCTCAGCTCTGGCCTGGGACCCTCCCCTGTTTATCCCAGAGCCCCCATAGGCAGCTCAGCAGGTAGGACAGCTCTTCTCAAAGCAAACTGCCACCGCCTTGGGCCCTCTCTGACATTTAACGCTCTGGGCTCCAGCTGCCAGCCAGAGGTCTGAGCCTGTCACTCCCACCATTCCTTGTAATCACTCCTGGCCAGCTAGGGACCTCATCTCAACATAGCACCCTGCAGGGGCCGTGGGGAAAGGACCTCCCAGCACAGAAGAAAATGTCAGCGAGGCCTCCCAGGGCTCTTCCAGATGGAGGCACCCCTACCTCCCAGGGCCGAGATTCAGGGGTTCAGGCTGAGGCTATGTGGGAGGGGGCAAGGCTCAGGTCACTTCTCTCAGGTAGCAAGAGGCCTGCTTCCTGTCCCTTGTGAGCACTTCCTGTCTGGGAGTGGGTCTTGAGTCCTGCCTTCTCGCTCCTGTCCAGAGGGAAGAGAGAAGTTGCTTCTACCTTGCCTTCCTCTGAGGAGGGTCACTGCGCACAGATGTGAGAGGCCTGTGCCTGAGAGAGAGAGAGAGAGAGAGAGAGAGAGAGAGAGAGAGAGAGAGAGAGCGCGAGAGCAGCCACATGGACCCCAAAAGTCCCTAAATAAAAGAGCTTCACTGGAGGGTTCACACCCACACAGGAGGCCAAGTGAAGGCATGAACTGCAGTTTTGCTGGCAAGTTCTGAAAGCCAGGCAACATTGAACTTGACAGGGTGGCTATAGGACTCCAAAAGCCCCACCTGGGCTAACAGCGGGAGGTAGAGACATGGTGGCAGAAGGAAGCCTTTCAGCACCCGTGGGCACAGATGCCAGGCATGGCTGGAGACCCACAGCTCTGTCCCTTCCCTTGCTCCCACGTAGCCCGAGCCAAGTGCAGACTGCCGCGGGGTAGCAGGTGGGCGTGTTAGTGGGGTGCGGCTGGCACTGTGGGCACCGCACAGCTGAGTCCAGTTCTTCTGAAGGGCTGATATGAGGGGGCGACGCTGCCGGGTCCCCAGGAAGGCGGGGCCCCGAAAGGCAGAGATGAGCAAGGGAGTGGCAAGAAATTGGCAAGGAAGCTTGGGGCTCCCTAAAACCTAGACTGGCCGGGCTCTCTCCGAGGTGCTGACCAGCTGGTGGGTATTGGGGTGGGGGTGTGAAAGACCCACACACTCTGTGAGGCTCTTCACCAGGGGACAGGGGTTACTGAGAGGTGGACAGCAAGCTAGGATGCCTAGCCACTCACCCTCCGCTGTGGTCCTGCCTCCTGGCCCAGCCTGCGCCAGCTGTTACCAAGCCTTCTTTTGTCTGGAGAGGTAACCAGGACTTCTGGGGCAACATCAGGCCAGCCCCCACTGAGCCTTAATCCAGACACGTGGCTTTACCCCTGAGACCAGCTCAAAGTTTGGAGGCTGCAGGCGTCACTCAGGAGACACGGAGGATGACCTCAGGCGATCTACAGAGCAGTGGCCTCCTGGTTCATGCCCATTGTCGGTGGGTCACCTGAAGGCTTCCATGGGAGCAGGGATTAGGGAACCCGGGAGAAGAAATCGTCATCTTGGGAAACAGGGCAGTAACACGAGGGGAAATGGCCATGGTTGTGTCCCCCGCAAGGAACAAGGCAAGAAACCAGAGGAGCCCATGCTGACTGGCACTAGTCCCCACCCTGTTCCTTCATCCATTCTGAGTTTCACCGATGCTAGAGATGGACCCCAGGGCTTTGCACACGCTAAGCAAGCACTCCGCCGACCGAGGCCCCTCGCAGCCCAGAGAGCAGGGCAGGCGGCAGCGGGAGCCTTGCAGGCTGTGGGCTTGAGTAGAGGAGTTCCACAAAAGGCTGAAGGGACCTGACGGTGGGGAGGGAGGAGGAGCCAGGATGAAGCCTGGAGGACGAAGGGAGCCAATGGTGAGGTGGGCACAACAGCTGGAAACAGGAAGGAAGGAGGCCAGAGCAGGAGCCTGTGGCCCAAGGAGTAGGGTCCACACACAGCCAGGCTACACTCTCCTGAGCCTGAGCATCTGCCTCTGGGAGGCGAGACCCTGGAGTCTGTTGTTAGCCTAGGCTGTGGGTAGCTGTCCTAGTTACAGCTGCGATGAACCACCACGACCAAAGCAAACTGGGGAGGAAACGGTTCGTTTGACTTACATGTCCACAGCACTGTTCATCAAAGGAAGTCAAGACAGGAACGCAAGCAGGGCAGGAACCTGGAGGCAGGAGCTGATGCAGAGGCCATGGAGGGGTGCTGCTCACTGGCTTGCTCCCCATGGCTTGCTCCTCATGGGTTCCTCAGGTCTGTTTCTTTTCTTTTTGGTTTTTCGAGACAGGGTCTCTCTGTATAGCCTTGGCTGTCCTGGACTTGCTTTGTAGCTCAAACTAGCCTCAAACTCACAGCAATCCACCTGCCTCTGCCTCCCAAGGCTGGGATTAAAGGTGTGGGCCACCACACCCAGATTTGGACGAATTTTCTTTTCCTTGCTTTTCTTTTTCTTTTTCTTTTTCTTTTTCTTTTCTCTTTTCTTTTTTGATTTGTTTTTCGAGACAAGGTTTCTCTGTGTTAGTCTTGGCTGTCCTGGGCTCGCTTTGTAGACCAGGCTGGCCTTGAACTCACAGCGATCTGTGGAGGCATTTTCTTAAGCGAAGTTTCCTCCTCTCAGATGACTTTAGCTTGCGTCACGTTGACATGACTGTCCAGCACTGTGTGTCTGTGGGGCTCCCTGACAGGATGGAACCTGAGTTCTCCACAGCACCCTCTTTTCCTGCCCCAGTCCAGCGGCTGCTGTGAGAGGCCAGAGGTGCAGCCAGGTGCCCCAGCCATTAGGCCCCAGGGGCCTTCCCCTCTGTTCCATTGGTCCAGTCAGGGGAGAGCTGGGCCCTAGGAGGCAGAGTGAGGGGAGGGAAGGCTGCTGTGTGCACTGAGGTGGCAGAGTCTCTGCTGGGGACGGGTCCGGAAGACCTTCCTTGTACCTTGACTGACTCATCAGTCAAACAAGAATAAGAAGAAAGGGGAGGGCATAGGTGAAGCCTGCTCGACAGATGAGGTAGGGATGTGGCATTGGGACAGTACCGGGGCCAGTGCTGTCCCACTGGCCTCTCCTACAACAGTACTTCGACCCCAGCACCTGTCTCCCCTTCCACCTGTGGCTGAGTCCAGGCAAACATAAGACTACAGGTAATCAGGTTCTCCGGCCTCTAGGAAAGCCAGCAGCTGGGCACGGGGCCCAGGGAGCTGGCAGGGACTGTCTTAACGTGGCAGGCATGGGGCTGCCGGGGATGTGGACGGGGCAAGAGGCCACAGCGGGGTGAAAGAGAAGGGACAAGACTCAGGGAGGCTCTCCTGGCTTGGGGCCCCCACCTGGGGCCTAGGGTGTGGGCACAGGCCAGGGTGGGGACTCAGAGGCAGAGCAGGCTGTGGACACTGCCTTGGTAAACACCGAGGGCCCATGGCACACACGCATGTTTGCACAGAAGAACTTGAGCTTCATCCAGGCCTGCCCTCTGTTCCCCTGAAACTCCAGACCCCGCCCCCCCACTCGACCCCGCCCACCCCACCCACCCAAACCTATTCTTCCTTGTCACTTAAAGGGTTCTTTGAAAGGAAGAGCTGGGACAGAGACAACAGCGTCTCCTCCCTTGTGGGCTGCCTGTCCCCTGCAGGAGCCTGCCGGGCCGTGCTGGAGGCTGGGCACTGGGCAAGCAGGGGGTGGACACTGAGCAAGGAGGTGGGGAGAGCTGCGTTCATCAGACTTTGCTAGTCCAGGAGAACAGGAAGCCGTTTCCTGAGTTGTAGGACGTTTTCACATGGATTAACTGTGGCTCTTGAAGAAACCCAAGATTTTGTTTTCCCCCTTAGACCTGGCTTTTTCCTTTGTTACACTCCACAACGTGGCAAAAGCCAGCTGCACAGTGGGGTCCTGCAGGGTGGCCTGAGATGGGTCAAGGTACCCTGTGCCCCTCCACAGTCTGAGGACCTGCAATCCCAGTGCCTGCGAATTGCAGGAAGCAGGAAGACCAAATGACCTAGGCCAGCCTGTGCTACACGCGACCTTAAAAAATTGTCCGCCCCCGCAATGTCCACGCCCCACCTTGCCCACACATGCACCGTATTGTGTTTTCCAGCCAGCCCTGTACTCACTGCCCAGTGACCCAGAAGCCCCCAGGCCTCTCTCCCAGGCTCAGCCCACTGCCTGCTGAACCCTGAGTCCTATAACCAGCTTAGTGGTCCCCCACAGAGCACGCACGGCCATCAGACCCACTGAGCTCTTTCTCCTTTGATTTCTACAGACGCAGTCACAGCTGCGGCATCATGGGCAGCGCCAGCCCAGGCCTGAGCAATGTGTCCCCTGGCTGCCTGCTGCTGTCCCCAGATGTGTCCCTGCGGACAGGTGTGGAGAAGGCGGCGGTGGCGGTGGCGGCAGCGGCGGCAGCGGGAGCACCGGGCCCTGAGAAGCAGGAATGGAGACCGACCTCACCTGCTACCCCTGAGCAGGGCCTGTCTGCCTTCTACCTCTCCTACTTTAACATGTACCCTGAGGAGGGCAGCTGGGTCACCAAAGTCCCCATGGCCAGTGGCAGGGAGGAACTCCTGGAGGAACCGGAACAGTGCCCGGTCATCGACAGCCAGGCCTCAGGGAGCAGCCTGGATGAGCGGTCCCTGGAGCAGGTGCAGTCCATGGTTGTGGGCGAGGTCCTGAAGGACATCGAGACGGCGTGCAAGCTGCTCAACATCACAGCAGGTGAGAGCCTCCCTGCCACCTCCACCAGGGACACAGGCAGGGTGGGCACCTGCTAGGCAGACCTGATCACCACGGCAGCCAAGGGCACACAGCAGCTGTGCCAGCCGCGCCCGCCCGGGCCCTCACTTAGGGGGTGAAAAGCATACACGTAGTTCCACCTGGCTCCCCACCTTCTCTGGGACTCGGCGCCCCCCTCCTGTCACTGTCTCAGCCACTTGGTCTCTTCCGTTTTCTTTCTTTCTTCTCCCCCCCCACCCCCCCGCTTTGGTTTTTCGAGACAGGGTTTCTCTGTGTAGCCTTGGCTGTCCTGAACTCGCTTTGTAGACCAGGCTGGCCTTGAACTCACAGCGATCCACCTGCTTCTGTCTCCCGAGTGCTGGGATTAAAGGCGTGCGCCACCACGCCCGGCTTTCTTTTCTTTTTCTTTCTTTCTTTTTTGGTTTTTCGAGACAGAGTTTCTCTGTGTTAGCCTTGGCTGTCCTGGACTCACTTTGTAGACCAGGCTGGCCTCGAACTCACTGAGAGCCACCTGCCTCAGTGCTGGGCCGAGTGCAGGGATTAAAGGCGTGCGCCACCACACCTGGCCCTTCCTCCATTTTCTTGTGACGTGAGTGACTGCCGTCAGAAGGTCTGAGAGTATGACTGTTCCCACCTCGCTTGCTGCCTACACCTCGTCAGAGGATTTGTATATCCCGGTTCCTAGACAGCGCTGGACATAATAGCTACTCAATAAACAACCGTCGGCTGACGTCACCTGCCTGGCCCTGTGCCAGGGCTGAGGGACTAAGCAATGGACGGGACATTAGCGGTCGCTGTGTGGAGCTGGCCTGATAAGTCAGAAATAAACAGCTGAATGGGGCCCTAGTAAGCTGTGGGGGGCGGGCTGTGATGAGGAGGAGACTCCAAGGAACAGATTGGAACAGACTCTGTGTGTGTGTGTGTGTGTGTGTGTGTGTGTGTGTGTGTGTGCGCGCGCGCCTGGGTGGGTAGTGCTGCAAGTGGAACTGCTACAGGCCAGGGAGTCCTTTCCTGCACCCTACAAGCTTTGCCATGAGAAGGAGGGGCTTCTTTCACCCCTCGCTCACCTTCTGCATCACCACCCTCAATCTGCAAGACGCTCCCAGGTGCTGTCCCCATTCGAGGCCACTCCTGCCACATCTCTCCTCCACTTTCCCACACTCCAGAGAGCCCCACCCCAGAAGGCTCCCCCCCCACACGGCACCTCTTCTCCTGAACAGGGCTTGGGAGGGGTGTGCACTGAGAACAATGCGGACAGAAACAAACCGCACTGACCTTAGGGAGGAAAATGGGCTTGTGAGGTGGGAGCAGTCTAGCCTGCAGGTCACTCAGCTGGGACGCTGGCTGGAACCAGTGTTCACCCGGAGGCCACACTGCCACTCTGACCCAGTCTGGTTCCAGCTGTGTGCCCTGCTAGGCTCCCTAAGAGCTTTTTCCCAGAGTACACACATAGTCGGTGACCCGTAGCTGCTCGCCATTTGCTAAGCACCAGATAGGGCATAGAGCCTCCCCCCCCCCCCCACTCCCTGCCTCCCACAGCGTGCCTCAGTTTCTTCGTCTCTATTCCAAGATGGAGGAGTTCCTGGGTGGGTTTGTTTGTTTGTTTGTTTGTTTGTTTCCTTGAGAAGACTGTGGAAGGCAGCAGGCATCTGGCAAAGCTTGGCTGTTTCTGGCTAAAAGCCTGGGTGACCCAGGTCCTGTCCCAGTCAGAGCTGCGGTCTTCTGAAAGGCCCTGTAGTGGGCTGGAGAGACCCCCATATGTGATGGGTTGCAGAGGCCGCAAGCTTATTTTAGGGTCCTGTCTCTTCCCTCTCACTTTGTGTGTGTGTGTGTGTGTGTGTGTGTGTGTGTGTGTGTGTGTGTAGTGTCTACCTCCACGGAACTCCCCAAGGCTTGGATCCCCACCCCTACCCCCACCAGGAGTACACGGTCCCAACAACAAAGCTTCATAGGTGCGCCATGCCCCACACTACCTACCACCGTCGGGGGAGTGCCTAAGCTAAGATGGTGTCTCTTGCTCAGACCCTGGGGACTGGAGCCCTGGTAACGTGCAGAAGTGGCTTCTGTGGACCGAGCACCAGTACCGGCTGCCTCCAGCAGGGAAGGCCTTTCAGGAACTGGGCGGCAAGGAGCTGTGCGCCATGTCGGAGGAGCAGTTCCGCCAGCGCGCACCCTTGGGCGGGGACGTGCTGCATGCCCACCTGGACATCTGGAAGTCAGGTGAGACGTGAGACAGCACAGGCCGAGTCTCTCCCAGCCCCTGGGTGGCCTTGAACTCGCATCAGCCTTTCTGCCTCTGCCTCCTGAGTGCTGGAATTACAGGTGTGCATCCCCATGCCCAGCTCTTACTTTCCCTTTTAAAGGGAACCCCCTCCTTTTAAAAGTTATTTAATTTTAATTTGTGTGCATTGGTGTGAAGGTGTCAGATCTTGAAGTTACAGACAGTTGTGAGCTGCCATGTGGGTGCTGGGAATTGAACCCAGGTCCTTTGGAAGAGCAGGCGGTGCTCTTAACCACTGAGCCATCTCTCCAGCCCCGAAACTCCTTTTAAAGGTTAGCTTTATTTTGTTTTATTCTTTGGTTTTTCGAGACAGGGTTTCTCTGTGTAATAGCCTTGGCTGTCCTGGACTCACTTTGTAGACCAGGCTGGCCTCGAACTCACAGCGATCCGCCTGCCTCTGCCTCCCCAGTGCTAGCTCCTTCCCTTAGAAGTCTGGGGTGAATGGGGCACAGGACCCACTCAGGTGACTCTGAGTGGTTAGTGCCTGCCCCAGTCCCAGCGCCTGAACAGCGGATATGACCTGAGCAAGAAAGACTCTGGCCCTGGGTGATGCCCTAAGGGTGGACAGAAAGATCGGGTGGCTGGAGGGCTGATGCAACCGCCAAGGTGAGGAGGTCTCAGCACCTGCTGCCAGGCCACAGCTTCAAGGGACATCCCAACCCCATTTCACAGTGAGGAGGGGAACACGGAGGACCTATGCTGGGTCTCCAACCTCCCCCTCCTTGTCCCACAGCGGCCTGGATGAAGGAGAGGACCTCACCAGGGGCCCTTCACTACTGTGGTGAGCTGGGCATGCGCAGCAAGGCCTGGTGGGGCTGAGGGAGGCTGCCCTGGGAAGCGAGTGGTCGCAGCAGCCACTCACCCTGTCCGCCCCGGCTTCCAGCCGCCACCAGCGAGGAGGCCTGGACGGATGGTGAGGTGGATTCGTCGTGCTCCGGGCAGCCCATCCACCTGTGGCAGTTCCTCAAAGAACTGCTGCTCAAGCCCCACAGCTACGGCCGCTTCATCCGCTGGCTCAACAAGGAGAAAGGTAGAATCGGCCTGGGAGGAGATGGAAGGAGACGTGATATCTGCCACAGGGGTGGGAGGGGCTAAGACGAAAGGGTGGGGCTTATACAGGTGGGGCTTTGGCTCTGACTGCAGAAAGGGAGGGGCTAGGCAAGGGGCGTGGCTACTATATAAAGGGTGGGTTGGGGAGGGCAGAGAAGGTGGGGTTTCTGTGGGGCTGGAGGCATGGGGGATGGGGTAGGGGCAGGGCTCTTGGAGGGGAGGCTGCGTGGGGGTGTGGCCTGGACTGACTCCGCCTCCCCCTGTACTAAATGTGCCACTCAGAGACCTACAATCCTGCAACAAGGAGCTTTTTAAAGTTTAGGGTGCTGCTTGTGTCCTCCTCGGCCTCTCCATCAGGCTTCATCCTGGTAGTGAGACTTCATCAGGACCTCACAAGGCCTAGAACACAGCCTGAGAATGGGAAAACACCTGGCTTCAGCAGGGCGTGGTGGCGCAGGCCTTTGATGCCAGTACTGGGGAGGCAGAGGCTGGTGGTCTACATAGAGAGACCTTGTCTCAAAAAAGTCAAAACAGGACTGGAGAGACATCTCAGCCCTTAATCCCCGCACTGGGAGTGGGGCGGCAGCAGAGGCAGGCAGATCTCTGTGTGTCTGAGGCCAGCCTGGTCTACAAAGAGAGTCCAGGAAGGACAGCCAGGGCTACACAGAGAAACCCTGTCTGGAAAGAGAGAGAGAGAGAGAGAGAGAGAGAGAGAGAGAGAGAGAGAGAGAGAGAGAGAAATATATTTGGTCTTGCAGAGGACCCAGGTTCAATTCCCAGCAGCATGCATCCGCCCTCAACTTCCTCTGACTCCAGCACCAGGGCAAGCACCAGGGACACACTTAGAGACATGCAAGCAAAACACTTTTATACATGAATAAAAAACAGAAAACACCGTGTCTTTGGGGCTGGTGAGAAGCTCACGAGCTCAGGTGTTTGGCACCAAACCTGAAGACCTGAGTTCAGTCCCTAGAGGATGAACACTGTCTTCTGACCACTGTAGACCCACACACTCAGAACACATCTGCCGACAGACATTCATGTGACCGTAAACAATAAATTAAAAGAGTAAAGAGAATTAATAAAACCATAGCTTCAAGCCAGAGTCTCACGTGAGCCCCATATATAGCACAAGCATTCCAGGTCCGGAACTGCAATGTGGGATCTCAGTAATGATGCAGGTCATCTGACCTTTAGTCCGAAATCCCTAAGTGCTCCCCACTGAAAACTCTTCAGAGCCCTGGCATGGATTTCTGGCCAAGAAAGGCCGTCAAATATTACCAAATCCGGGCTGGAGAGATGGCTCAGCGGTTAAGAGCACTGCTCTTCCAGGAGTCGTGAGTTCAATTCCCAGCAACCACATGCTGGCTCACAACCATCTATAATGTGATCTGACGCCCTCTTCTGGCATGAAAGTGTACATGCAGACAGAGCACTGTATATGTAATAATAATAAATATATAAATCTTTTTTTTAAATTCCCAGGCTGGAGAGATGGCTCAGAGGTTAAAAGCACTGGCTGCCCTTCCAAAGGTCCTGAGTTCAATTCCCAGCAACCACATGGTGGCTCACAACCGTCTATAATAAGATCTGGTGCCCTCTGTACATGCAGACAGAACACTGTATACATACTAAATAAATAAATCTTTTTTAAAAATCCCAAATCCCAAAACTCCAAACTCCGACACATTCAAAATTTCAGATTAGGGTTATTCAACCTGCATTTGGTCTAATACTATGCATAAGTCAGGATTTCAATTGGTAATAAAAATAAGATTTATTGAAATGTATTTGCTAATGCCAGGTGTGGTGGCACATGCCTGTAATCCCAGCACTTCAGGACAGCCAAGGCTATGTATAGAGACCCTGCCTTGAGTGAAAGAAAGAAAGAAAGAAAGAAAGAAAGAAAGAAAAGAAAGAGGGAGAGAGAGGGAGGGAGGGAGAAAAGAAAGCAGGAAGGGAGAGAGAGAGGGAGGGAGGGAGAGAGGTGTTTGCTAGGTCTCAGCCTGTCCTGGGTCCAGGGCTGAAGAGGTCCCTAGCATCTGTCCCCTTTGCTTTCCCCCAAACTGATCTTTCTTCAGTCTCCTTTTTCCATGCCCTTCACCTGCCTCCCTCCTCCCCCCACGCTCTTCTCTCCAGGCATCTTCAAAATCGAGGACTCTGCGCAGGTGGCCCGGCTATGGGGTGTGCGCAAGAACCGGCCGGCCATGAACTACGACAAGCTGAGCCGCTCCATCCGCCAGTATTACAAGAAGGGCATCATTCGCAAGCCTGACATCTCTCAGCGCCTCGTCTATCAGTTTGTGCATCCCGTCTGAGAGCCACAGAGGTCCTGGGGGCCGGCCACTGGCACCCCAGAATCCAAGGTCGCTCACTGATCTGGGATTACACATGACCTCTCTGGGTACCTCTTCAGGTTGGACTGTTCAAGTACACGGGGCCCCTGGAGGGCCAAGGGAGCCAGGGCTGCTCGCTCACAAATGGAGAATTCAGAATTCCCAGAGGAAGCACCTACAGCGCACAGGGACTGGACCGCGGCAACTCACGGGACCTCGATGTCACTGCTCTCTGCCCCTCCCACTCATCCTGTCCCTGGCGTGGTGCTAAGAGATGTCTTCACCCTGTGTTGGGGAGCCAGGGGTACCCAAGGAGTGGGTAATAAAGATACAAGATAACTGACAGGTCCTCAGTGCCTGGCTGTGGATGGCACAGCCTGGAGGTCAGCAGTGGTCAAGGGTGGCCGTGCTTCGAGGTGCTTAGGGCAGTGGCCACAAGGGGCCGCTTGCCGAGGGAAGTGTCACGGAGCCGAGCCTAAGAGGAGAATATGGTAGCTGTTTGGTAAATGTCGTGGAGGCACAGGGTTCTCCAGGCCAAAGTGGCTAGTCTGGCCTGCTATTGCATCCTCCGCACCCTGGTGTGCCTGAGAGGAGGTGGACCAGGCTGACGGGGCGTCTGTACACAGGCCCAAAGTAAGGAAGGCAGCCTATGCGTGCATCTGTTCTATTGAAGGGCAGGGCTTGCTGCCAGGCGTGCCCACATATGCCAGGTGTGCCAGGGTCTGGCTTTCTTGCGAGAGGCCCAGAGCCTCTTGTAATTTGCTTGGCCACCTAAGAAAGCTGAGCCACATGGTGGCCTATGGGTGATGGTGGATGGTTCAGTATCTTTGGGACAGTGGCTTTGTAAGGCTGTAAGGATTTTGCAGCTCTGTCCCCCCAAATACTTCACAAGGCTCACCGGTGGAGCCGTGAGTCCCTTCCCTGGGCACAAGAACCACTTGAGTGTGAGGAGCAGAGAGTGTTCCTGTCTGCATGTGGAAATATCAGACCGCCTGCCCATTCTCCTGTGTAACACAGCTGTGTCACACTCCCCGGATATTTTTGCCGAGATCAAACATCCTGAGGACCTACCATGTGCTAGCCACCCCGACTGCCTTTTTGTCATTGGTTGACCTTCTCAACAAAACCGTGAAGTCAGGGTCATTTCTCTGTTCTGCACGTATGCATCAGTGGTCCAGGGTCAGCAGTTAGCTTACAGCCACACAGCCATGGGTGCCAGGGCTGTGAGTTCACCCATCCCTTCCCAGGAACAGGATTTCCTCTGCCTTTCCTTCTCATGGGCTGGCACCCCCTGCCCCACAGCCCTTAGCTTTTGAGGCCAAACTTCTAGGAGAAAGGACAGGGAGCTAGCTGTACCACCCAGAACACCAGGGGGTTTTTGGTTTTTGTCTCCTTTTTTTGTTTTGTTTTGGTTTGTTTGTTTGTTTGTTTGTTTGTTTGAGACAGGGTTTCTCTGTGTAGCCCTGGCTGTCCTAGAGTTGCTTGATAGACCAGGCTGGCCTCAACCTCAGGGATCTGCCTGCCTCTGCCTCCCGAGTGCTAGGATTGAAGGTGTGTGCCACCATGCCTGCCTGGACCACCAAAGGTTAAAGGCATCCTATACCCCTTGCCTTCTGTCCCCAGCACTTTTATTGTCTCCTGATGAGACAAACAGTGCCTTGGCATCAGCCATGTGGGACTAGACTTAATGGGGGCGGGGGTGGCCCCTCTACCCAGGCCTCTGCTTTCCTAAGCCCCAGCTATCTGCCATCCCCAGGGAAGAGGCGGTCTGGGACCCTAGCCAGAGGCAGGCCCAGCTCTGCTAAACTGGTTTTCTCCCCAGCCAGGGCATCCTTCCCCTCACTAGTCCCTCAAGTCACCCAGTTGGATGTCCCAGCTGTGCCAGGGTCAGGCTCAGAGCTCCAGCAGGGCTGGGGAGGGGATTGCAGGCATGGACCGGGGAGCGGGGGACAGCTCCACAGAGGGAAGCTATGGGAGACCAGAGGGGCGGCTTCCACTGAGGGACCTTCCAAAGAAGGCTGCATCTGCCCAGTGGACGCCTTGTGAGCTAGCAGCATACCATGGCTTCCCCTCCCTCTGCTAGCACATTCCTATGAGAACCTCGCCTGGAGGCCAGCAGACCAGGAGTTCAAGGTCACCCGCAGCCACACAGTCTTATAGAGGCCGGCTACATGAGACTTTTTATTACTTTTAGATTTGCTTACGTGTTATGGGTGTTTTGCCTGCACGTATGCCTGAATACCACCAAGTGCATGCAGCCCCCTAGGAGGTCAGAAGAGGGTGTTGGAGTCCCTAGGACTGGAGTCACAGAAGGCTGCAAGGTGCCCTGTGGGTGTTGGGGATGGGACCTGGGTCTGCTAGAGCGGCCAGTGCCCCTAGCTGCTGAGCCAGCTCTTCAATCCAAATCGTTAGCAAAGGAAAGGAAAGAAGGGAATGAGTGAAGGACCGAGGTATGGAGAACAGAAAAAAGGGAGGGAGGGAGGGGGAGGGGGAGGAGGGAAGAGAGGGGGAGGGGAAGAAAGGCAAGCTGGTATGATGCTTCAGCAGGTAAAGGTCTATACCAGGAAGCCCAAGGTCATCCCCTGCGCTCCACGGGGCTGAGTGGAGGCACATGTGCGCTCAAGCCTGCTCTCTGCCCCGACTCTCATACATTTACAAGCAGTTTTTTTAAAATGTAAACAAGTTAACAAAATGAAGAAAGAGAATTGAAAGAAAAAAAAAAAAAGAGGAGTCCTGTTCGGATAAGAGTGGGCTTCAAATAGGGACGGGCTTAGGAGATCAAGGCAGATGGATGGCCATCCCAGCTTCTCTCGGTGTGTGCATCCCGGGGGAGGGGGGAAGTGGGGTGGGGGGGAAGGGCTGTTTGGGGAGGGGGAAGGTGGGGGGTGGGGGAGGGTGGCTGGGGGAGGGGCTGTGTTTGTGTGAGGCCCTACCACACTGCCAGGGTCAGAGGAACCTTCAAGACACCCCCAAGACACAGAATGGGGAAGCTAAGGAAGGGGAAGGGAGGCACCAGTCTCAGAAAAGATCTGGCTGAGTTGCAGGTGGACATCAGTGGTCCAGGGACTGGCCTGGCAGGGCAGGGAGAACTGAGCTCCTCCCAGGGCCGAGCCTCCTAGGAGGCCTCTTACAAAACGTGTTCACAGCAGGAGCAATCGGCAGGAGAGCGAAAAGACCAGCGTCACACCACGGGAGGCCTCGGCAATAGCTTTTTAGAATTCTGCTCTAAGACTCAGAACTACACAAAGACCCAGTTCACCCTTGAACCACAAGATCAGCTGTTTATTTATTGGCTGGTTGTGGTGCCGGGCATGGAAACAGCCTCATATGTTAGCCAAGAATGCTGCCAATGGACGGTGCAGCCAGCCTGAGAGCTATGAGTCGGGGACTTCAACAGCCTAGCTCCCCGGGTCAGTGCCTCACTTCTCACTTTGTATCGGAGGCCAGAGCCTCGGTGACCTCCCTCAGGTGGGACCTGTGCCCTCAGTTGCCCAGCTCGGTCAGCGCTTGGCCTTGCACAGGGCCAACTCCAGGATGGGCATCTTCATCTCAAAGACCCTACCAAGGGCCCAGAACACGATCCCCGAGAACTGAAGACGCACGACTCAGGCGACAAGTCCAGCCAGGATGACAGAATTCTGGTTTTATGGACAGCCGTACAGTCACAACTGATAGATATATATATTTATATTTATATACCTTTAAATTACACAATCATTGTACAAAACAGGCGCATTGCTGAGACCACAGCACTTCTCGGAGTTTCACAAGTGTCGGAACTAATGGAGTTAGGAAGCCTAGGGCGGCAGACGCAGTGGCGGCGGGCGCAGCGCAGCCTTGGCTCCTCCTGGAACCAGGCTGCAGGACGGTGGTTAACTGGGGACGAAACACATCACGACCGAGCCCTACAGGGCTCCCCCGAGCAGCATCAAGGGGCCCCCGGGGAGTACAGGAGGGGGCGTGGACATGGCGAGCAGTGTGGTCCAGCCCAGGGCTGAGTGCCCTGACAGACACCAGCAATGACAGGTGGGGCTTGGCTCGGGGCTCTGGGGAATTCCGGGGGGGATGGGGGGTGGGGAGACCCTCCAGCACTGGCATGCTGAGGAGCATGAGGAGCAAATCTGGTCACCAATGGGGTCGTTGAAGGTGGTTGTTCGTAAGGGATAGACTTTCCAGTCACTGGCCAGGAGTGGGCCGCAAGTGTACCGAGTGGGGTGGGCCTGGGGTCCAGTCAGGGCCACAGCCCCTCCCCATGTGCCGGGAAGCCGCTGGCGCAGAGAGGGGGAGCCCAGGCCCCAAGGTGCAGACGTGGCGGCTTCTTGCATTTCTGAGGTGAGGGTGGAGGACCCCTGCCAGCGGGGGGGGGGGGGGGTGGGGAGGGGAGAAAGGAGGGCTTTGAATCCCACTTCCGGTTGGTTCTGAGGGGCCCAGGACCCTGTCTAGGCTGCAGCTGAAGGCCGTAGGGCAAACAGTGACAAGGACATGGGTGCTGGCAGCCCTGTAACGTGGGTGCCATGCTCTTGGCCCTGAGGGAGGACTGACCTAACACAGGCCCCTGCCACAGCCCTACTCAAGAAAAGGGGTACGGGGGTACGTTAACAGTGTGGGGTGAGGCAGCAGGGCGCTAAAGGGTCCGGGAGAACACGGGTTGTGTATACTCTTTCTTTGGGCTTCCTGGTTCAGGAGGCTAAGGGTGTCCGTAGTCCCGAGGCCTAGCAGACACCAGCAGTGAACAAGGGATTTCTCATGTCTTTGTTCCCACAGAAACGGCCTCTGAGCACTTGCCACTGTAGGGGGTCTTACCCGACCTGTCTGCTTCCCACCCCACCCACCCAAGGGAGAGCTGCTACCCACTTTCCAACCACAAGGGTCCTGCGTCCCCTCCCACCCCCTGGAGTCCTTTAACGGAGGCTCGGGCTTAGAGAAATGGGGGTGGGGGACTGCCAGCATTGCGGGGGGGGGGGGGGGCGGGGCGGGTAATGTTGGGAAGCTAAAAGGGACAAGGAAGAAAGATACATCAACCAGCCTGAGCTGCTGGCTTCCCCTTCTAGTAAAAGCTGGATGCTCCCCTGAGCCCAGGGTCTCCTAGGTTGGCCAAGAGTGGATTGGCTTCCCAGAGGCTGATGCTGACACAGTGTTGGGGGGAGAAAGCAGGATGGTGGCTTCTTCTCCAGATAACAGGAGGAGGTTGCTACTGTTGCTGGCTTTGCCCTGGGGTTGGGGGATGAAGCTTTGCCCTGTGCCAAGGTCTTAGGAGACAGGCAGGGGTCTCTGCAAGATGCCCAGTGGCTCTGCTCTGAGGAGGAGCCTCTGCCCACAGGCACAGACAGGGTTTTCATCCCTCAGAATGGGCCTGGCATTGGGAGAGTTGGCACTGCACGGACAGAGGGTCTGTTGTTCCTGTCACTCTCCTGTGTGCCAGGGACACCATTGCTCCCTCCAGCTCCCCAGAAGCTTCCATAGAAAAGGGTGACCATTTCTTCCCTCCAGCCTTACTGAACCCAAAAAACTGGGGCTGGAAGGAGAGGCGCACCCCCAGGGCAGAGTGGAAGACTAAAGACTGGAGGAACACCTTCTTGGGAGTGTGGTGGAGGCCTTTACGAGGAGGGTGGTGGCAGAAGGGGGCCAGGAGAGGTTAGGAAGCCAGGCTCAGGTGACAAGGGTAGCTAGCTGCTGGCAGCCCGGGGTGGGACAGGAGAGTGAGGCAGGCCGGAAGGATCCGGAGGGTATCCCTCAGGATTCAGGAGACTCTTTGGTGGACTCCGTAGAGCAGATGTGACACTGGGCTAAGGCCCAAGATCCTTGCCCACGCTGTGGGGAGGCCATCACCCTAAGCCCCGCTACTCTGGCCTCTATGTAGGCCGCAAATGCCGTCTCTTCGTATATCTTCTTTTGTTCGGTTTTGACTTTTAAAAAAATAAAAGCTTGATCGGAAAATATGTCTGGAACTCTATGGCAAGGGGAGGGGAAGGGTGGAAGGCGGTGGACAAGGATGAGAAGAGTTGGGTGGGCAAGGTCGCTATATGGCCTCGACGTAGTTGGCCGGGTAGAGGCCCAGCTGCCCGCTGTCCAGCCGCCCGCGGCACCAGCCCTGCTCGTCCTCTTCTCCCAGCTTGGTGAGCTCGTCTCCTGGAAAGGGGGGGATGGGGGACGAACACAGAGACACCTTGTACAGGTGGACAGATACTCAGACCCTCCCTGTCCGTCAGCACAGAGCTGCTAGCTGGACCCCTCCCCCCCCCTCACCCCGCCCAATGCTCTAACTAATTTACCTGGACTTAGATGCAGGGCTACATCCCCACCTGACATCCAGATGATGCCCTGATCCACTTCAGCCAGCACTTAACGGGATCTCTGCCCCAGACCCCATGCTCAGGCCTCTGCCCTGACCAATCCTTGAAACCTGCCTGTCTTCACCGCCCAATTCAGGCCTGGTCTTCTCTCTAGCCCCGCCCACTCGACCCCACAACCCACATAGCCCCGCCCACCCCACCCCACATGGCCCCGCCCACCAGGCCCCACCCCCCGCTCCCACAGCCCCGCCCCCACCCCACATAGCCCCGCCCTCCCGGCCCCACCTCCCGCCCAACACAGCCCCGCCCCTTCCCGCCCCACCCACACACAGCCCCGCCCGCCTGGCCCCACCTCCCACTCCGATCCCACCTCGCCTCCATACCGGCCTTGAAGCTGAGCTCATCCTGTTCCTGGCCATCGTAGTCGTAGAGCGCCCGCACGCGTACTCCCTTGGCATCATCCTCGAAGGGGTTGGCGCCACCATTGGCCTCATTCCCGCCGAAGGGGTTTCCGCTCTCATCGTCTGACCACTCGGTGGCGTACGGTTGGCCTCGGTCATAGCTGCTAACACTTGGGTGCAAATGGAGGAAGTGTCAGTGGCTTTGACCTCATCTCTGTCAATACCCTCTCCTAAGCAGAGCTTGGGTCCAGATTCTGCAAGGCTGGAGCGGAGATCAGAGCACACAGGAGGGGGGCCCCAGCCTGTGACCCGCAGGCAGCATGAACATTTTACATCAGCACTTCAGCTCCTGGGGGAGACAGTGCTGAAGAGGCCCCCCAGAGACTGACCCTGTGAACGGAGTGCTGTCTGGGGTCCAGCTAGACAGTCTCCCTGGTTCTGAGGTGGGATTTGTTGCCCAGCCTCTCTGGACTTACGCTTTCCTCCTTATCCTTAGAGGGCACAGTTACCATCCCCAGACTGGTTGAGGCTTGACTCCATCCGCGCTAGGGGGCACAGTGCTTGGAATACCGTGTGACTCTCAGCAGGTGTCTCGAAGGATCCCCCACCCACCTGTTTCTCAGACAGACAGCAGCTACGGTCTGGGGTCATTTCTTCTCTTCTTGGGTAAAATGTACCGGTCTCAGTATATGGTTCTCTCTCTCTCCTAACCAGGAGCTCCATGGGAGGTACTCACCTGCCTCGGTCCCCAGCCTGGGATGTGGACTCCACAGCCCCGGTGGCGTTGCTCAGTGTGGCCCCCTCTGCTTTCTTAGGCTGTTTCTCCTTCTTGGCAGTGGTGTGGGGGAGGTCCGGGTTCCACTCCTGGGGGCCGAGTGAAGTCAGGCTGAAGGGGTCTGAACCGGCAGCCCCCTCCCAACCGGCCGAGGACCCCACTTTGCTACCCTGAGCATCCTCACCTCGAACTGCGGCCAGTTCATGGGCATCCCGGGGCCACTGGTGCTGCGGAACCACCTGAGGTCCTCCTGGGCATCGGCCCCCCGGATGGCCTGTTCCAGCTCTCGGTACACATGAATGTAGCTGTGCAGGAGGAGGGGATGGCACAGGCTTTCTTCTCAGCCCGTTCAGAGGCCAAGATGCTGGGCAAACCCCCAGCCGGGAAGCAGAAGGCTGTTCCCTCGTTGTTTTTAAAACTGTATTTACTAACTGTGGTGGTGGCGCACCCCTTTAATCCCAGCACTCGGGAGGCAGAGGCAGGTGCATCTCTGTGAGTTTGAGGCCAGCCTGGACTACAGAGTGAGTTTCAGGATGGCCAGGGGTACACAGAGAGACCCTGCCTTGAAAAACAAACAAACAAAAACGTATTTACTTATTTTATGTGTATGGCAGTGGTGTGTGCACCATGTGTGTCCCCGGTGTTCTCAGAAGAGGGTATTGGATTCCCTGGAGCTGGAGCCAGGTGTTTTGAGCCACAGTGCAGATGCTGGGAATCGCACTGCTTAACTGCTGAGTGAATTCTCAGGCCTTTCACCTCGTTTTTTTGTTTGTTTGTTTTTTGAGACAGGGCTTCTCTGTTTAGCCTTGGCTGTCCTCGAACTCACAGTAATCTGCCTCCCAAGTGCTTGGATTAAAGGCATGTGCCACCACGCCTGGATTCACCTATTTTTTGTTTTGTTTTTTATGACTTATTTTCTTTCTGCAACTTTTGTTTTGAGACAAAATCTCTCTATGTAGCCTTGGCTGGCTTCGAACTCACAGAGATCTGCCTGCCACTGCTTCCCAAAAGCTGGGATTAAAGGCGTTTTTATTTACATGCCTGGGGGAGTGGAGTGGATACCACATGTGTGTTTGTGGCCTTGGAGGCCAAGGTGAGCGGGTGCTGGGAATCTAACTCTGGCCCTCTGTAAAAGCAGCAAGTGCTCTTAACTGTCGAGCCGTCTCTCCTGCCTAGTATTTATTTGTTGTTTATGTTGTATGTGTGTGCCTGTGCTTGTGAGTGCAAGTGTCCTCAGAGGCCAGAAGAGGGCGACAGAGCTCTGAAGCCGGAGTTACAGGCAGCTGTGAGCTACCTGCTTTGAGTGATGGGAGCAGAGCTCCTGTCTCCCCTCCAGCCGGAGTGGAGCACTTCCTGGGACGGCCCTCAGACCCAGCGGCCTCACCACGGCCTGCATACCCCCCAAGCCTGTGTTCCTGGGCTAACCAGTCAGCTGCTGCGTCTGCAGGCTTTAGCGACACGCCCTCCACTCTCCTCCCTCCCCTCCCTGTCACCAGGCCTGGGGTGCCTGCACTCCGGTCACTCGGTGGGCCGTGCCCGGGTACCTGCTGTTCTCCGCTAGGTTGAGGTGCCGTTTGATATCCAGCAGGACTTCTTTCAGAAAGACCAGTCGCTTCTCCTCAAACTGCTGGCACTGCTCGAACACCTGCTCCATGCCCTCCATGTACTGCGGCGTGGTCTTGCCCACGTCTTCCAGCACCTTCTCATACTTCTCCTGAGTCTGCGGGTGCCAGGGTGGAGGACGGGGGAGGCTTTTACCAGGCCTGCAGCTCCAGCCACCACCCTCAGGGCCGGGGGGAGGGGGGAGGGGGGAAGGGGCCACCCCCACCCCCCCACCCCCGCAGCCCTCTCTCTATCCCCCGCCCCCCACCCCCGCAGCCCTCTCTCTATCCCCCGCCCCCCACCCCCGCAGCCCTCTCTCTATCCCCCGCCCCCCACCCCCGCAGCCCTCTCTCTATCCCCCGCCCCCCGCCCCCCTGCAGCCATCTCTCTATCCCCCGCCCCCCACCCCCGCAGCCCTCTCTCTATCCCCCGCCCCCCCCCCCCCCCCCCCCGTCCCCTGCAGCCATCTCTCTATCCCCCGCCCCCTGCAGCCATCTCTCCACAGGTACCTTCTGCACATCCTGCTTGCACTTGTCCACTTTGTCCAGAAGTTTCTTCTGCTGCTCAGGGGTGACTGACTGTTCCGTCTTACTGTTCATCTCCCGCGTCATGGCCAGTTTCTCCTCCTTGCAAGCCAGATGATAGGCCTTCTTGGCTGTCTCTAGCTGTGGGGTGATGGCCAGGGTGGGCATACGAGTGGTCACCCGTCACCAACACCTGCCTGCCCACCTCACACCCCTCCACTGCGGAGCTGCCCTTGTAAGAGGCAAGAGGCTACTGGTCCTGGAGGTGCTGCCCCTCATGGTCCTGCAGATGTGCCAGGCACAGGAATCTGTGGAGGCAGCTGGCCGCCTGCTGGGGAAAGCACCGTATCTGGACCGTTCTTTCTGGAGGATGCAGGTGTTCCCTCGTGGGTAGCCTCCCTATGGCCAGGTGCCCTCCTGTGACACGCCCCACCCCCTTGACCTGCCACCTGCCCTGCCCGTCTGAGGTACCTCCTTCATCTTCTTCGCCCAGGGCTTCTGGGCCTTTCGAAAGCCATCCTCCGCCTCCTTGGTCTCCTTGAAGCCGCCCATGATCTGCTTGTGGTAGGCATCCTTCTGCCAGTTCTTGACCTTCTCCAGGTCCTCATTCAGCAAGCTGTTCTTCACCTCCTGGTGCAGCTCGCTCACCTTGTCCGCCTCCGTCATCATGGCGCCCCACGCCCGCTCCAGGCTGCCGTACTGCGGACCTGGGCGGAACACCACACCAGGGAGTTAGGGTTGGGCGGGAGATGCCAACGCGCAATGCCTTCAGCACTCTCCTCTTCCTCCCCTTTCTCTGACGCTCTCCCTCTTTTCCCATGGCAACGGAAACATCTTCCTCCCGTCTCCCCAAGGGCGCCTACGCATCCTCTTCAGACCCAGGATAACCACTACTGCCAGGAAGCCTTTCTCTGATTGCTCCACCCTCACGCTAGCCTCAGACCTCCCCATCATGTGTGTCTCCTGTAACGCAGGAGCTGCTACAGGCTCAGAACAGCGCCGACCGTAGGGTGGGCAGGCCCTCTAAGCTTTGACTGGGGTCTGAGATGCTGGGGACCAGACTTCACATTCATTTGTTGCCAGGCAGTGCAGCCCCGCCCCCCATGAGGACTGTGAACAAGCGCAAGCAACCCTGGACTTGTAACTTCCGCATGATAGGAACCCAGGGTCGCGGCACCTGGGTGTGAGGTGTGATTTGGTTTGGGCCCTGGACCAGCTCAGCAGGGAGAGTGCTGGCCTAACACGCAGGAAGCCCTGTTAGTTTTCCAGCACTGTGTAAACAGGAACTGCTGACTCTGGGTGGGGGCGTGGATCAGAAGTTCCAGGACACTCTGTGATATTTAGGGAATTGGAGACCAACCTCTTAAAAAAAAAAAAAGTGTATGCCGGGCGGTGGCGGTGAATGCCTTTAATCCCAGCATTTGGGATGTGAGTTCAAGGCCAGCCTGGTCTACAGAGACAGCCAGAGCTGTTACACAGAGAAACTCTGTCTCAAAAAAAAAAAAGGTGTATATGAACTATTTGAATTTTTTTTAAAGACTGGGTTTCTCAGTGTAGTCCTGGCTGTCCTAGAGCTCACAGCGATCCGCCTGCCTCTGCCTCCTGAGGGCTGGGATTACAGGTGTGCGCCACCACCGCTGCCCAGCTTATTTTATGAGCCACTTTAAGCGCCCTGGTAGCTGAGTGAGGGGGCAGGAACAACTGCTATTTTTGGGTATTTGCAGAGCTTGGATGGGGATGAGGTTGGTAGCTCCAATTTCCCCTCAAACAGTTCAGAAACAGACGCCCTGATGGTGGAGGAAAAGCATGTCTGACAGATCTCAAGGGCTGGACAGCAGAGCCTTGATCCAAAAAGAAGAAGAGGAGGAGGATTGAAATTAGCAGCCGCCGCCAGATATGCTCGTGTGCAATTTGATTTTATTTTTTTGAGACAGGGTTTCTCTGTGTAGCCTTGGCTATCCTGTCCTGGACTCGCTTTGTAGACCAGGCTGGCCTCGAACTCACAGCGATCCGCCTGCCTCTGCCTCCCGAGTGCTGGGATTAAAGGCGTGCGCCACCACACCTGGCTACTGGTGTGCACTTTAAACCCAACACTCGGGAGGCAGCGGCCCGTGGATGTCTCTGCCAGGCTGGTCGACATAGCGAGTTCTAGGCAGCCAGGGCCACATCGTAAGAATTGGTTTCAGACAAAAGAGTGGGGGAAGGGAGAAGGGAAGAGAGAGAAGCTGGGCATGGCTGTGCACATCTGTAATCTTCTATTTGGGGAGTGGGAGGCAGAAGGATCAGGATGTCAGGGTCATTACTAGCCACATGGAACGCAGGAGGCTAGCCTGGGCTACAGAAGAGAGCGGCAGTGAAATGCTGACGTTTGCTGGTGAGGCTGGCGGGAGTTCCCAGGGGTTCTCTGCACTGTGTGTGACTTTTCTAGGAGTCTCTTTCAAAATGTGTGTGTGTGTGTGAATATGTGTGTGTGTGTGAATGTGTGTGTATGTGTGTGTGTGTGTGTGTGTGTGTGTGCCTGCTTTGGTGCAGGAGACAGACCCTGGTTGCGAAAGCTCTGCGTTGGGATGCTGGGCGCGCAGGGGCCCGCCCTGGGGGACCCGCTAGAGCCCGCGGGTGGAGCACCTTTCTCGATGAGCTGCCGCCAGCGCTTGGCCCAGTCGGTGAGCTGCTGCGCGTACGCCTTCTCGATCTTGGCGCGCTCCTGCACGCAGCTCATGAGGTCGTTGCACAGGCGGTGGCCATCGTCGATGCGTTTCACCGTCCGCTTGTAGTTCCCCACCTGGCGGCGGAGCAGGGAGTGACCGCGCCGCCCTGTGCTGCCGGCCCTGGCCTGCAGGGGGCGCACCGCCTCTGGCCCTCCACCTTGCGGGGTGTCCCCGAATTCCCCGTCAGATTCCGCGGTTTGCACCTACCCTCTTCCGAAACTTCCTTGCTGCTACAAGAAGCAGAGGTTTTATATAATCTGGACTTGGGCTACAAATGAATTATTCATTTTGCTCTCGTGAGCTAGTTCTATTATATTTACACGAGTCATATGAGCTTGAGCCGAGGTGATGTTTCTTGACACAATATTATGTTTTGTGGGTATCTCATTAAGCACTTATTAGTCTAGGCCTGCCAGTTTCCCTTCTGGTTTCCAAAGCCAAAAGCAATATTCTCCCCCACGCTCCCCACCCCCCAGATTTCAAATACTCTCAGACAGCCCTGAAATGCGGGCTTGTAGTCACACCTCTACCTCTATGGGGCTGTTGGGGGTTCCCGGGGCTCACCCCACTCTCTGGTTCAAAAGTTCTCCCCTGGCCGCCACGCAGAGAGTACAGTGGGAACGGCTGCGTGGCTCATTCTGGGGGCTGCTTGGAAAGAGTTGCAGGACATTAATTTAATCTTACCCCACTTTCAAGGTCTTTTCTGCCTGTTGGAGACACTGGGGTTTTTTTTGAAGAGGCCCAAGGAGTTAGGGTGCAAGGCTGAGGTCACAGGTTGAGTAGGGGACCAGGCAGGTGCCTAGACCTCCACTTACCTCCCAGAAGCTATCCGTGACCTCCTCTGAGGCCTCATCGTAGGAGCCAGACATGGCGCAGCTGTAGGGAGCCCCGCAGGCTGGGAATCTGCAGTTAGCAGGCTTGGCTGTTCACAGGCTGCAAGGGCCAGAGAGAGATCCAGAGATGAGGGAAGTGGTCCATGGTGTCCCTGACTCACCCGGAGAGGGAAGGTTCCCTGTGAGGAGCCTCAAACTGGGATGATGAACCCCAAGATTTACCCCTAGTCATCTCCACACCCCCCTAGGATTCAGCTGAGCACCTCTCCTCAGAATCCATCTTCCTACAGGCGCGCCCCGCCCCCTCTCAATTTACAGGCATCTTCTCCACACCAGTGAGCTCCACTGGGCTTTCTAGCTGAGCACCCCCCCCCCACCTCCACCTCCCATCCCCCCACCCCACCCCCACTCTCCTCAGCACCATCCATCCTGACCCAGCTGGATCTTGACACTAGGTCCAAAAGATGGTCTTAGATTCTCCTGACCCCAACACAGAGCCCCTGTCCTCGACCCCCAGAGGCCCAGCTTCTGCCATGCCACTCCCTGGGAGGTCTCTCTCCCACTGACATCCTGAGCTAAGGCCTCCCTGAGTCTAACGGCCGGGCCCTGCCTCAATAGCCCCATTAGCTGCTTACAGTCTCCCCCACACACACACACATGTCTGGGCATGTGGCTCTCCAGCCCCTGGGGTCACACTGTGATCTATACAACATGCTGGGCACTGTGTCTGCCCTGGATCTGTCATCAGACATCACGGTTGTCCAATCTAGGCCACGCTCTGCCCCAGGGGCCAGGGGGCACACTCCTCCCCTACTGGGCCTCCCTGTCACCCAGCGGAGAATGGCTCAGGAATCAGAAAACAGCCGCAGAGCGCCAAAGGGTCCAGTCTTCAAAGAGGCAGCCCGGGTTCCTTGTCTGTACAATGCAGTTATGGGGATCGCAGCCTGACCAGTGAGGCATCTGGGCGAGGGTGGACTGGCTTTGCCCAGAGAATGCGAGTGGCCATAACACATGAGGATCCTTCCTCAGGGACGCCCTTCCCCCAGCCTCAGTGTCCCCGGCCTGGTGGTGGAGAACCGAGTGGCACAGTGGAGGGACCCACGCCTCACGGTCTCCCTGGACAGTGGAGGGACCCACGCCTCATGGTCTCCCTGGAAGGTGGAGGGACCCACTCCTCACGGGGACCCACTCCCCACGGTCTCCCTGGACGGCGGAGGGACCCACTCCCCACGGTCTCCTTGGACGGTGGAGGGACCCACTCCCCACGCTCCCTCAGAACAGCGCTTCTAGGAATTGACCTTCACGGTGCCAGGCAGGCATGCCCAAGCTGGCGCACTGCAACAGTGTGTGTGTGTGTGTGTGGGGGTCACACAAAAGGCTGGGGGTGACCAAATCCATGTCTCCAGGGCACGGGCCAAGTAAATTACAGTGCAGCCGGCACCCCATCCCAAGCCACGCCACCAAAGTGGCATACAGATAAGCCTGGCCCGGAAACTATAAAAGGGGGACTATTTTGGGACAACCGCAAAGCAAATGGGAATGGTGGTCAGTTTCGAGGAAGCATGTGATGTGGACGGTGTGGGCGGGGCGTGGGAGGGGCTTATCGCACTGGGTCCACCCAAGGCTTTTCATGTCGCTGCTTGCGAACGAACTAAAATTTCTTCTCAATAATGTGCATGATTTTAAGAATCTTTTCTTTGGCTGGAGAGATGGCTCAGTGGTTGGGAGCAACGACTGTTCTTCCAGAAGACCTGGGTTCAATTCCCAGCACCCACATGGCTGCTCACAACTCTCTGTAAATCCAAAATCTGACACCCACAGACATACATGCAGGCAAAGCACCAATTCACATAAAATAAAAATAAATAAGTTATATAAAAAATAATCTTTTCTTGGTTTATGGTTGATTTGGGAAGGCCCAGGCCCGTTTTGTGGTACCACCCCTGAGTCCTGGGCCCAGCGAGAAAGCAGGCTTAGGTGGCCAGTGAGCTGTGTTCCCTGCCTCTGCTCCTGACTTCCCTCAGTGATCAGCTGCGATTGGGAAGTGTAAGTCAGATAAACCCTTTCCTCTCCAAGTTGCTTTTGGCCATGACGTCTGTTACATCAAGAGAAAGCGGTTGGTGATCTGGACTAAAGTCCTCAGATTCGTATGTGAACGCTTTACCTGCTAAGCTGTCTCCCCAGCCCAAGGTGGTGTGTGTGTGTGTGTGTGTGTGTGATGTTCTTCTGGCTTCCTTGAACACTGTATGCAATGCTCATGCAGGCACACATACAGGCAAAACACTCATGCACGTTAAAAAAGAAAAGGTCACGCTGGGCGTGGCAACGCACACCTTTAATCCCAGCACTCGGGAGGCAGAGGCAGGTGGATCACTGTGAGTTCGAGGCCAGCTTGGTCTACAAAGTGAGTCCAGGACAGCCAAGGCTAACACAGAGAGACCCTGTCTCGAAAAACAAAAAAAAAAAAAGCCAGGTGTGGTGGTGCACACCTTTAATACCAGCCCTCAGGAAGCAGAGGCAGGAGGATCTCTCTGAGTCTGAGGTCAGCTTAGTCCACACAGGACATCCAGGGCTACATGAGGAGACCCTGTCTCATATGACCTGGCATGTCAGGCTGAGCGCGCAGGCAGCGGGCAACATGGTTTGCTGGACTCTCACGGGCTCCCAGTTGAAGCAGCTTGTGGAACGAAAGAGGAACAGTCCCCACTTGCACTGTGACCCAGGGCCATTCATGTGGCTCTTCCGGCCACTGCTGGAAAGTGACCTGACTTAAGAATTGTGCTTAGCAATGCTTGCTGCTCTCCCAGGAGTCCTGAGTTTGGTTCCCAGCACCAATGTCAGATGGCTCATAACCACCTGTAACTCCAGGCAGCACCACACCCACACACAAATAAACACAATTGCACGATTAAAAAAAAAATGCTGGACGTGGTGGCGCACGCCTTTAATCCCGGCACTCGGGAAGCAGAGGCAGGCGGATCTCTGTGAGTTCGAGCTAGCCTGGTCCAGGACAGCTGAGGCTACACAGAAAAACCAAATCTAAACCCCCACCCCAAAATTTCAATGAGCCAGCGAGCCCAGCCCACAGCAGCCGCTAGGTCTTCCGCATGCCAGCCTCCCAGGGCTGTACTCACATGGGGACGTGCTTAGGGAGGCAGGAGACGTCCAATGAGCTCCCAGTGCCACCTGGCTGGTAGCGTGCATGTACACACACACACACACACACACACACACACACACACTGAGGCAGGAGGAGGTTCCTCTCCCACAAAACGCCACGTTCTTCTTAATGACAGGGCTTTCTCTCAGGGCTCAGGAAGTGGATGCGGCTGGCATCTGGCACTTCCTGTGACATGCCCGAAAAGCTCCTGGACTTCCTAGGGAGAAGGCCACCACGCCCAGTTTCCCTGTAGCCTGTCATCAGCAATAACAACAGGTGGCAGTCACCAAGCCACAGAGAGACGAAGTGCCCAGGCCCAGGGAGGTGGCCACAGTGAGTATTGTCCAAGGGTCACGGGAAGACAGTGTGACTGGCTGGTGGGGACAGTCACTCCACGGTGACCAGCTGCCCAGCAAGCTACCATTCCTCCAGGATATGAGAGTCATGGCAACAGCCAGCAGGCACCAGAGCTGTCTGTCTGTCTGTCTGTCTGTCCGTCTGTCTGTCCTGAGCTCTAGGCACAGTGGGCTGCAGCTGGGGTCAGGGTGGAGTGAAGTAAGGACTGAGTAAGTGGGAGACGCTGAGGCTCACGTTGGACTGTGGGGAGCACACAGCTGGCACAGCATGCTGTCTGAGCATCGCTGGGCAGAGCTGAGGCTGGCTCTGGTGGACAGTGTAGCTATGCCAGCACCCAGGAAGTGCAGGAGAGCAAGGAACTCAAAGCTGTCCTCTCTGTACAGCTAACTTACACCAGCTTGTGCCACTGGCTCTGCAGGCCTCCCTTGTCATCATCATCACCATCATCATCATCACCATCACCATCATCATCATCACCATCACTATCACCATCATCACCATCACCATCATCATCATCATCACCATCATCACCATCACCATCACCATCATCATCATCACCATCATCATCACCACCACCATCATCATCACCACCACCATCATCATCATCATCACCATCACCATCATCATCATCATCAACAACAACCAAATGCTGAACACCTAACCTCCATTTCATCTGCCTGAAGGGTTTAGCGGGAGCCTCGGGTCATCAGAGGGCAGCCTCTGCCTGTTTTTTACCCCATCCTAGCTGCCACACCCCCTCTCAACACAGCCCGGCCTCTGCTCCCACCCCGGCCCCACGGATCAACACAGCTTCCCAGGGTGAGCTGTTGCTGGATGGGAGGGCACAGATGCCCCCACCACCTTAGGGTGCACACGTCCCATGTGTTAGATGGGGACAGTAAAGAAAAGCCTGGAACTGTCCAGCAGGCTTGGCCCACACCGCAGCCCCAAGGGATCCTAGCCTCCCCCATCTTAGGTTTCCAGGGGCTCCACTTGGCCATCCTTTGTCTCAGGGCAAGTTTGGGGGTCCCTAAGTGAGGTACCTACAGGTGAGGAGCAGAAGTGGGGGCTGGCAGGAAGTCCAGCCGCCTACCCTCTGCTCTGGACTTGTCCCCTTTTAACCAGGGATCCAATGCTGGTGCCCTCTCTAGGCACCAGGCTGTCTGTCCTGAGCCCACGGCATCCAAGGCAGGGTTGCCAGCTATGTGGGCATGAGTGACACTCCTGCTAGGGACACAAGGGGGGCTCTCCCCATAGTATAGAACCCAGGTGACAGAAAGAAGGAAGTACTGGCTCTCTTTGGTGACAAGATAGGGTGTGGTGAGGGCAGATGTGGCAGCTCGCTCCCCCTCCCCCACACTTTCTAGTCTCTCAAGGACAGTCACATGGTCATCCCTTACCTGGGCTTCTGATCTACTCTGGGCCCCTGGACCACTGCCCCCTCCTCCCACTGCAGGGACCAAATCCCCAAGCACAAAGCTGGCCACCGGCTCCCAGGGCAGGAACGCTGGCTCTGTATGGCTGCCATGGCTCTCAGGACCCACGCACGCTGCAGTGGGGACTCTGAGCCTGTGGGGATGAGACTGCAAAGGGATCGGACAGGTGAGGAACCAGGATGAGTAGATGACAAAGCAGGCTGTGTGTTGACAGGGACTGTGGAGAAAGGTGACACAGAAAAGGACAGGGAACAGCATGCTGGGACCAGCAACAGCGCTACTCAATGCAGGATGGCCAGAGGAGGCCGTTCTGGGGTGACATTTGAACAAAGGCCTAAGGGAGGTAAGGGACAGAGCTCCGAGCAGCACGCAGCCAGAGGGCCCAGGCGGTGCAAAGGCCCCGGGGTGGAGTCATGACCAGAGTCATGGCTTCTATGGGCTATGTGGTTGCAGCAGAGTGAGTATGGGATGGGGAGAAGGGGTCAGGGAGGTGCAGAGGGGCTGGGGGTAGGGTGGGGGGAGGGGGGAGGATGCTGATAGGGGCGGGACTTCAGAAGGCAGCCGGAATCTCTGCCCCAGCTATGACAGGAGCCACTATAAGGACTGAGCAGAGGTTGGGCGTGGTCTGCCTTCATTTCCAAGGTTGAGAAGGCCTACAGTGAGGCAAGGAGAACAGAGATTGTGGCTGGAGGGCAGGGCACCTGGGAGAGGGGGTCACAGGGAGGGACAGAGGGTGGTGTGGGAATACTGTGACTCTGGGGCCAGGAAGATGGCTAGAGGTTGGCTACTGCTGAGGCGAGTGGAGGGGTGACTCTGGGGTCTGGGTGGCTGGCATGGACTGGATGGAGCTGCTCTGGGGAGGCCAGGCTTTTGGGTGCCAGGGCCTCCCTTGGGCTCTCTTGTGTGGAAGAAGCTCCAGGGGAAAGCGGGGGTCTCAGTCTAGTTTATGAGCAGGCGGTTTGGCTGCAGACAACTGGGGGGGGGACCCCCTTCCTGAGTCTAGCGGCAACGGAGGATACACCAAACATCACGCAAAAACTGAACTTTGGGGGCTGGGGAGATGGCTCAGTGGTTAAGAGCACTGACTGCTCTTCCAGAGGACCCAGGTTCAATTCCCAGCACCCACATGGCATCTCACAGCTGTCTGTAACTCCAAGATCTGACACCCTCACACGGGCATACTTGCAGACAAAATGTCAGTGCACATAAACAAAAACAACGAAACAAACAAACAAACAAACAAACAAACTGAACTTTGCCAAGAACAGGGGGTGGGGTGGACAGGGCCAGAAGAGGGAAGTAGAGGTTAGGCTAGGGGCTGGTGCTGGGAGACCTGCCTGCAGAGGTCAGGGCATACCACCAGCTTCAGTGAGGGAGGAGAGGGGAGGTGGAATTCAGAGAGGGGGTGATCTGTACCCCTTCACCCCATTCTTGCCAACCCACCTCTGCTCTCTCATCTCCCAGGCCCCTGACTTCACAGACGTGAATCTGTACCCACACTCCCAGACTGCACCTGCTGTCTGCAGACATCAGCACAGCCATAAACCGCCGCAGGCTCCCACCCCGCAGCCTGACCTCTGAGGGGAGGGAGGCCCAAGCAAAGAACTCGGGTTAACTGCCAGGGACTGCTAGGCACAGAAGTAGGGCTAGCCCACTCTTGAGGTACCATCCTCTGGCCCTCTGAGCAGGGTTTCCAGGCTATGCCTGCTCAGCACCTCACAAGGCTCCCTTCTGCCCCCTCCGGAGGAGGAGCAGCTGCCGCGGCGGTGGCGGCGGCGGCGCGGCTTCTCTGCAGTGTCCCTGCTCCCCCAGTAGCAGTGAGCAGGTCCCCAGCAGCACTGCTGCAGATGGACAGAGTTGGGGAGGCCCGCCCCAACATGGAAATCCCTGGCTGGCTGGGGGCTGGGACCGGAGCCCTCTTGAGAGTTGCAGGGTCATCCCACTGGCAATAAGAGCACGGAGTGGGAGGGGCTGAGCTGACTCAGCCCACTGTGCAAGACCACCCAGAAGTCACCCCTTGAGGCTCTGGTGTCAGATGGGGGAGGTTTGGGACAAATGACTCGCAGATCCCCTAGAGTGGGGGTGAGAGACAAGCGCGCTTCTCTCCACGCCTGGCCCCTCCCTGTCTGACACCGACCTGCCCCCTTGAGTCCTTAGCACCCAGGGAGTGGGGCTGCTCTAAATCCACGTCTGTGGTGCTGACAGGGAAGGAGGTACAGAGGAGTGACAAGACCACAGAAGACCGGAGACAGTCCCGAAGCGATGCAGAGTGCCGGGTCCCCAGCCTCCCGTGCCCCCCCGCCCGCCGCCGAGCCCCTCGGACCTGCACCAAGTGCGACCAACAGGAAGGCAGGGGCGCTGGGTCCCCACTCTCCACGCAGACTTCTCCAGACCTTCCATCGCCTACCTGAGCCCGGCTGAGCACCAAACTGGGGACAGGTGGGTGCTTACTGGCCCCCCTGGGCCAGGCCGGAGGGGCTGGCCGGCCACCTGCTCCGTGGTGGCGGGCGGGGCGGGGGGGCGGGGGGCCTGGCGTCAGGCTCCGGGCTCCGTCCTCGGGGTCCCCTCCGGCGCGCTCTGGCTCTGGAGGCGACGACAGCGCCCGAACTGCAGGAGCCAGCTCCCCGCCCCCACGCGCCGGCCTGCCCCCCCCCCATCCCGACCCGCCTCCTTCCTCAGCCACCCACCGCCCGCTGCTGCTCGTTTCTATGGCAACCGGGCAAAGCTGCGCACAGTCGTCCGCCGGGGTGGACGGCAGGGGACGCCCTCTTTCTGCACCACCACACCGCGGTGACCCGGCTGCCAGCACGGTTGGCCAGCCTCCTTGCAGGGAGTGCATTGCTCCACCTCTGGCCTTCACACCTCATCTCGCGATGTTCAGTGGCCAGACCCCCCCCTCCCGCCCCCCAAGACCTACCAGGTTGATTGTGAAATATCCTCACACAGTCCAGAACCATGAGAGTTCGTACCCATTATACAGATTTATGGATTTACATGCGAGACAGTCTCGCTGTGTTGTCGTGGCTAGCCTGGGCCTCACTATACAGTGAGCGCTGGATGGTGGAGAACCACCATGTCGCCTTATTAAAAATAAGGATAATTGGCAGTGGTGGCTCACGCCTTTAATCCCAGCACTCTGGAGGCAGAGGCAGGGGGAATTCTCTTGAGTTCCAGGCCAGCCTGATCTACAGAGTGAGTTCAGGAAAGTCGAGGCTATACAGAGAAACCCTGTCTCAAAAAAACAAAACAAAGACAGTTTTTTAATGCAGGTGTGTGTGGAGGCCAGTTGACAAGCTCCGGCTTCCGACCTCAGGGAGCTTTAAGTGAAGGTTCCTCCTCTGAGTCAGGAGCTCACCAGGTGGCCTGGACTAGTGCTCATGGAGTGCTGGGGTCCTCTTGTCCACACCTCCCCAGTGGAAGACTATAGGCGTGCACCACTGGTTTTTATGTGGTACTGGGGGTTTGAACTCAGGTCCTCAAGCTCTTTTGGCAAGTATTTTATTGGCCGAGCTATCGCCATGGCTCCCAGGTGTTTGGGTTTTGTTTTTGTTTTTTTTTGTTCTTTGTTTTTTTAAGATTTATTTTATTTATGCCTGTTCCTACAGAGACTGGAGGCATTGGTTCCCCTGGAGCCAGAGGTATCCTCAGATATGGGTGCTGGGATTTGAACTCAGTGCCTCTGCAGGAGCAATGCATGCTCTCAACCACAGAGCCATGTCTCCAGCCGTGCCTGTGCATGTGTCTGTCTGTCTGTCTGTCAGGGGTTTATGCAGCCCTTAAGTTTGCTATGTAACTGAGGCTGGCCTTGAACTCCTGATCTTTCTGCCTCCACCTCCTGAGTACTCCATTTTATAGAGCGGACCTGAGCCTCAGAGTCACAGAAGCTCCCCAGCTGTCTGCTGGCACCCAGGCCTCTGAGGCTCACCTATAGGCAACACTACGCATCTGATGGGTGCACCCACGTGTGTCAGTACACACTCGTACCCACAACACACATGTACAAGCGTCTACCGTATGTATGTGCATCCACGAATTCCCACAAGTCTGTGTACCAACTCGCCTGCGCACATGAAGCACACATACAACATGAACATCAGTGGACGTGTACACACATATGTACACTGATCCAGAACCCAAAACACTCAAACGTCCTATACGATCCCAGCTCCGCATCTCAGCCCTCAGGCCAAGAGTGAGGGGCTCCCCGAACACAGCCAGCTCTCCTGGTCCTCAGAGAGGCTCTGGCCACAGGGCTCTGCCTCCCATAAGTCAGGCAGTACCGTGCTGGATGCTGGGACTCAGCTGTGCAGCTGAAGGGGGACCAGGGGCAGAGTCAAGCCGCCACTGTCCCTTGCTGAAACTCCTCTTTGTGATCCAGACCTGATGCTGCCTGGAGCCCTGGGCCCCCCCACGCCACTGCGGCCATCCTTGGAGTTAGGAAGCAGCCATCTCTATCTTCTGAATTCCAGGCTCCACACAGCCCTGTGACCGCCCCAGTTAGAGTGGTGGCAGGAGACCAGACCAGGCTATATGCTTGACCTACAGGACATCTGTCCCCAGCTGAGAAGGCAGTGGAGCCTCAGGCAAGAGTCGCTGTAGCTTCTGTCCCTCCGGGGATGCCTTCTCTGATGCCAACAGCCTTGTTCTGCATCTAAGAGCACTGGCTCTCGGAACACTAAGGACGGAGGGGACTGATCTAGACCAGAGTTCTCCACTGCGAGGACACAGAAACGCGCTGTTGTTTACAACCCAAGGCCCGTTTCCCTCCCATATGTTTCTCCACCTGCACCTCCCTGCCTTTGCCCTCCCATGCTGCGTGAGCACGGCTTACCACACTACAGTATCTCTGCATGTAGTTGCTCCTAATACACACTCAGTGCAAGAGGCAGGCTGTCCCTCAGAGCTCCTCACATGGTCTCTGGGTCCCCAGCCTCCTCTGCTAATGGCTCAGAGGTCAAGAGCACTGGCTGCTCGCCCAGAGGTCTTGAGTTCAATTCCCAGCAACCACACGGTGGCTCACAACCATCTATAATGCGATCTGATGCCTCTTCTGGCGTGCTTGCACATATGCAAACAGAGTGCTTATACATAAACACACAAATAAAGATTCACGGCGGAAGTCTTGTTTCATGGGCCAAGCTCCGCTATAAAACAAACAACAAACAGCCTCGTGTTTTGTTTGTTTGGTCTTGTTTTCCTCTTGCAGTGCTGGGCGTTGACCCAGGGCCTTCAGAACAATGGTGCTCAACCACTGTGCACCGTGCTACATCCCAGCCCTCTTTGTTTGTATATATACACACATACATACATATATATACACACATACATATATACACACATATACATAAAATGTATGTGTACATATATGTGTGTGTATATATGTATGTATGTATGTATGTATGTATGTATGTATGTATGTATATCTTTGTTGGACTAGAAAGCACTTGGGTTAGGAGCACTGGCTATTCTTTCAGAGGACCTGAGTTCAGTTCCCAGAACCCATATGGCGGCTCATCACTGTAATTCCAACTCCGGGAGGTCTATCACCTTCTTCCGGCCTCCATGGGCACCAGGCATGCACATGATACAAGACATGCAAGCAGGCAAAACATTCATAAAATAAAAATAAACCTGAGAATCTACAGAAGTAGAAATGTTTCAATTCATGTGTGTTCCTTAGCCAGAAGAGCAGTTACTCCTCGAGAAACAGCACTGGATTGATTCACCAGGAGAATCGGGGAGTGAGCCTAATGTCCCAAGGGAAAGAGGACACAAATGACACGGAAAACGTGAGCCCGGTGGTGGACCGTTAGAATGGAGTCAAGAGGGGAAAAGCAATTTTATTCCTTTCTTTCTTTCTTTCTTTCTTTCTTTCTTTTTTTTTTGAAAAGCAATTTTAAAAGGAACAACATGGGATCAATAAGACTAAAAGTTTGACCTTACAATGAGTTTTCTAAAGACAATAAAGTTATTTATAAAGGACACAAGATATTAGAATGTTTGGTGTGGTGGTATATGCCTTTCATCCCAATACTAAGTAGGCAGAGGCAGGCAGATCTCCGTGAGTTCAAGACCAATCTGAGTGAGCTCCAAGGCACCGATGCTATATAGTGAGATCCTGTCTCAAAATGAAAACAAAAACAAAAACACAAAAATCTTTTTGGCTTTTTTTTTTTTTTTTGAGACAGGATTTCTCTGTATAGCCCTGGCTGTCCTGGACTTGTTCTGTAGACCTGGCTGGCCTCGAACTCACGGAGATCCTCCTGCCTCTGCCTCCCAAGTGCTGGCATTAAAGGCGTGTGTGCCATCACACCTGACTCAGTCCTTAAATCTTTACGATTTTTGTGACTGCATTCTGAAAGACCTGACTGGAAAACATGGCAGCAGCCACTCAGTCTGTAAGGCTTGGAGCCAGTTCCGTGCTCACCCTCAGCCATCAAAGGCGAAACAGCCACTTTATCTGAAGTGGCAGGCACAGGGCACACCCAGGGCATGTCTGCTGTCAGTTGTCCTCAGGCCTAGAAGGTAGAGGTGCCCAGTGTTCTAGAGAGAAGGCCACAGTGGGGGAGGGAGCGAGGGAGGGGGTTCTCAGGTGCTGTAGCAAAGTCCTCCACCCACCAGCTAGTCCCCAAGCCAAGGAACTCCACCCAGGGACACTGAAGACCGCTGCCCCCTCCCAGAGACCTTGACCTGGCCCATCTGTCGCCTGGCTTCCCACACCATCCCATACCAGACAGACCCTGAGGAGGAGCAAACCCCTTCTGTCACCTCTCTCTCTCTCTCTCTCTCCATAGAGAGCACGCTCCCCACGCCATTAGCCTAATCTGGCCCTTCTACCGCTGGGAAGGCCCCAGTCACCCACCCAGTCACAGCCTTTTGCTCCCCCACTTGCGGGCCTCAGTTCTCCCATGACTGACCTTTAGCCCCTGTTCCCACCCCTTAATCTGGACAGCGTAGTCAGGACAGTATCATGCCTAGGCCACACGGCAGCTGCTCGCATGCCCTCCCCTGCGACAGACACCCACTTCCATCACCCCTGCTGTGTCTTCTTACCCAGCCTCCAAAACATTCCCCCCCACCCACCCCCACCCTCCCTGCACAGTTATCCACGTGTCCCTCAGCACCAGGGCCAATGCAATCAGGGCTCATTAGCTGCTGCTTTGCATACCATTTGCATAATGTTCTCTTGACTGTCAAAATGCCAAAATCCTCCTCGACCCCAAGCATCTCTGCAGTAATACAGCAGGCGAGGGTCTGTATGTATGGGACGCTGAACACATGGGCGCTGAGACGTGAGCCCCTCAGGCCGGTAGGAGGGTGCTGGACCCCAGTGAGCAGCCTGCTGAGATCCCGCACCAGGCACAGGGCTTTGGAGTTACAGAGAGTGAGGGAGTCTCAAAGCAGATGAGGCTCCACTGTTTAAAACCTGGGTCCCAGGCTGGGGATGGAGGTCAGTGGGAGAGCACAGACCTAAACAGGTGTGAGGGTGAGGGTATGGGTTATAAACATACAGAGAGAGAGACACAGACAGACAGACAGACACAGACAGATGGACACAGACAGACAGACAGACATAGAGAGACAGAGAGACAGAGACAGAGAGACACAGAGAGCAGTCACAATCCGCATTACCCATCAAGACGTGCAGAAATCACCTCACCACAGACACCCCACATCAGCATCTGTATTTCACAAGAGCCTGGGACCCTGTGAACGGGACTCACCCTCCATCCAGTACACAGCGAGAAGATGAAGTTGGCACCAGCACTGCGCTCTGTCTGGATAAATCTCATGCTGGTATCCTGAGTACACTCTGTACGTATTTCCTACACACCTACTATATGCAGTGCTCCCCTGGGGATAGGGGTGGGGCACATGGCAGATAACTAGCCAGGCACCATCCGTGTAAGGTCAAGGACCTTTCATGCCAAAAGGGGAGCTATGCGATAAATAAAACGTAACGTCAAGTGCTAGTCCCTGTGAGGTGCGTTCAGAGCCCAGGGCCTTGCAGGTGCTACAGAATCTCCATCCCACTGAGCTACACCGAGACTACAGCCTCTCTTTGAAGAGGTGACATGTGAACAGACCTAAAGAGAGGGAGGCGTGTCCTGATTTGTGGGACGAGTGTTTCCGGCAGAGGAACCGGGAAAGGCGAGGGTCCTGAAGTGGGAGGAACCCAAAACTGGCAAATGGATGGACTCGTGTGGGGTGCAGATGGGTGGACAGACAGACGGATGGGCCAGGTGTGGGGGTGCATACCTTTAATCTCAGCACTGGTGAGTCAGAGGCAGGTGAGTTCAAAGCCAGCCTGGCCTACATGCTGGGTTCCAACCAGGCAGTGCTATAGAGTGAGATTCTATCTCAAAAAGAAAAAAAAAAGTAGTAAATAGATGGACAGGCAGATGGAGGATGGGTGGGAAAATGGCTGGATCATAAGTTTGTGGATGGGTAGACTGGTGGGGGGAGGGTGGATGGGTGGATGGATGCTGGGTGGATGGATAGGTAGGCAGCCAATGGATGATGGACGGATGGGTGATGGGTGGGTGGGTAGGTGACGGGAAGAATTACCTGGACAGAGAGCAACAAGGACACAAAGGGGGAAGCAGGCCTTCGACCCTATGGAACTTGTCAGCCGTACCGACCGTCTGAAACCATTCCAGTGATGGAAGGGGCCTTTTTATTAGTTCTCGGGAAGGATTTGGCAGCGAAATAACCGTGACAGAGGAGAGGGAAAGCAGTGACGTTCAAAACAAGGAGAAGGAAATCACTCGAAGCTCAGAAAATCTTCAGTCTGAACAACAGAGAGAAAAGGAGCTTGGGGATGGGGAAAGAGACAGAGCTGTGTCGCCATAACCAGTGATCGACCATGCCTGTGTCTGAGTCCAAAAAGAGGGTGGCGGTGGTGGCGGTGGTGGCGGTGGTGGTGTGAGAGCCAAAAAGGCTTTCAAAGAGAGGACAGGAAAAACAAACAAACAAGACCCAAGTAGATAAGAACGCAGGCAGCAACACCAAGCACCACAGTGGGTTCTGAAGACTCAGAAATTACACGGTGAGGAGTGGCGCCTTGTCCAAGGGCTGGCCCAGAAGACACGGGTGGGACCCAGAGAGAATAGGCTGAAAGAGAAAGCTCTCGTGGGTGACCCGGGGCAGGGTCTCAGGGAAGGACACTGAGCGCCTGCTGCCGCAGAAGAAGCTGAAGGAAGCTCTGGGAAGCAGAAGGAACAGGAGAGAAGGCTTCTGGGAACGTCAAGCAGGAGAACGAGGCGGGGAGGAAAACTGTGGGGCACGGAAGACGAAGACAGGCTGCACTTGTCTGGAACGTTCTATATTCCAAGTTGAGGTACCGATTACCACATTGTTATCACATCGCCTATGCCTTCCACGGCACAGGAGAGGCATTTAAATCAGTGCGAAGGATTTCGAGGCTGTGGGTAGGCTTTCTATAATTTGCCTCAAAAAGCAAAACACCACCAAGATGACGAGCAGATAAAAATGTCAAAATATACATTTAAGTCAGTGTGGTGGAGCACACACCTTTAGTCCCCGCACTGGGGAGGCAGAGGCAGGAGGATCTCTGTGAGTTCAAGGCCAGCCTGGTCTACACAGTGAGCTCTAGGACAGCCAGAGTGAGACCCTGCCTCAAACAATCCAATTCTGCAGCTTCCTTAATTAATAACAGAGGTGGCCAACAAGTGGCCAGTCTGGCACCAATTAATCAGAGTCAGTGGTGAAAGGTGGCACCAGGGCACACAAGTGCAGGGCTGGGGCATGGCTTCCCTGGTGGGGTGCTTGTCAGCACACATGAAGCCCTGGTTTCCACCCCATAAAATAGGTAGTGCTTAGGAGGCAGAGGCAGGGAGACCTCTGAGTTTGAGGCCAGCCTGGTCTACAGAGCAAGTTCCAGGACAGCCAGGGCTACACAGAGAAACCCTGACTGGGGGAAAAGAAAAAGAAAAAAAGGCTGTGGGACCTGCCCCAGTCTTTAAAGCTAAGGTTCACAATCAAAGGACAAAGAGAAGAAAAAGGGAGGAGGGAAGGGAGTGGGGGAAGGGGAGGAGGGGGAAGGGGTGGGGGAAGGGGGAAAGGGGAGGGGAGGGCAAAAGGGAGGAGGGAAGGGGAGGAGGGAGAAGGGGACGGGGAAGAGGAGGGGGAAGGGGTGGGGGAAGGGGAGGGGGAAAGGGGAGGGGAGGGCAAAAGGGAGGAGGGAAGGGGAGGAGGAGGAAGGAGTGGGGGAAGGGGAGGGGGAAAGGGGGTGGGGGAAGGGGTAGGGGAAGGGAAGGCTAAGGGGAGGAGGGAAGGGGGGAGGAAGGAGGGAAGGGGGAGGGAGGAGGGAAGAAAAAGGGGGAATGAGAGGGGGAAAGGGGAGGGGGAAGGGAAGGGGGAAGGGGAGGGAAGTGCAGACAGGTGCAGTGCCAGGCCTCACGGTGCCCTAGGCATGTTCCTGGATCATGCTCCAGCCTCTCCTGCTGTGACAGGACAAAAGCCTTGACCACTCCCCCCCCCCAACAGTGTAAAAATCACACTTAGGGATGCAGCAGCCGCCACAGTCACGTCTATATTTAGAGATGACGACGGTCCATTGCCCCGATAAAACAGCATTAGGAACAGCATGAGGCAAACCGAGCCGAGCCTGCCCCCCAGGAGGAGACAACAGGGGCTGGGCGCTCATGCTCACGTGCCCCATGCCGACACCCAGGCACTCTGGGACCTGCAAGTCCCACATCTATTTCTGCCATTGTGACCCGCAAGGGGACAGTGTGGAAAGGCAGTGAGTGGGGACATCAAACTCCAGTGTGAAAGTAAATGCCAGTGCCCCACACCCTTCCTCCTCTGCCTTCCTGACCAGGGTCCCACTGCAGGTTGGGGAGGGTGCCAGGGTGTGCTCAGTGGCATGCACATACTTCACACGTGTGGGAGGCCACGGGTTCCACCTCCAATGTAAACACACACACACACACACACACACACACACACACACACACACACACACACACACTGGGAGAGGGGAGTGCAGAGAACATACACACACTGGTCCCCAACAGGGCTTTCTGACTCAGTCCTGGTTGACATGTGGGGGTTCCCTGGGCACTGTGAGACCCAACCAGCATTCCTGGCCTCACTCTAAGTCCAAGCAGGCATGTTAAAAAACATGCTGACCTTTAATCCCAGCACTTAGGTAGATTTTAGGAGACTTGCTGAGAAAAAGTTTTCTGTACCCAGAAGAATTGGAAACAAAGATTTGAGTTCCTGGACCCCGTCGGCTGTGCGGTTTTGCAGGCCTGTGCGAGGCACTGGGTCCCGGTTTTCCCACATGCTCTCTGATCATGGCCATTTTCTGTCTTGGGCTATTGGCCATTACCAGTGAGCATGAGGTGGAATGCATTGTGGACCTGATTTGCATTTTGCTAGTGATCACTGATATTGGACACTGTTTCCTGACCAGCTGCGGGCCTTCTCAGGAGAAATGGTCTTTTCAAGGCCTTTTCCTGCTTGATTTTGGCTTTTGGTTGTGGGGATGGAAGGCAGGGCCTTGCAAGTCCCCAACCACCCAGCCACAGTGCTTGCTTATTGGTTTTTTTTTTTTAAGGGTTAGGGTCTCACTCTATAGAACCAGATGGCCTTGAACTCAGAGATCCACCTGCATCTGTCCCCGGGTGCTGGGATTAAAGCTGAGTACCACCATACCCCGTTAAAATGTATTAATATCTGTCTTTCTTTCTTTCTGTCTATCTGTCTGTCTAGTTTTTTCAAGACAAAATTTCTCTGTGTAGCCTTGGCTGTCCTAGAACTCACTCTGTAGCCCAGGCTGGCCTAGAAGTCAAGAGACCCACCTACTTCTGCCTCCCAAGTGCTGGGATCAAAGGCATGCGCCACCATGCCCAGACATTTTTATTTTTTAATGTCTCTGTGTGCATATGTCCAATGTGTATGGGTGCCCAGAGAGGGTGAAAGAGGGTGTCAAACCCCTTGGAGATGAAGCGGCAGGCTGTTGGAGCCACCAGATGGCATGTGGGTGCTGGGGACAGGACACTAGCAAGAGCAGCCAGTGCCAGTCATCTCTCTGCTACTAGATACTCACTCTCATGGTTTTGTTTTAAGACACAGTCTCAGCCGGGCGGTGGTGGCACACGCCTTTAATCCCAGCACTCAGGAGGCAGAGGCAGGCGGATCTCTGTGAGTTCGAGGCCAGCCTGGTCTACAAAGTGAGTCCAGGATAGCCAAGGCTACACAGAGAGACCCTGTCTCAAGAAAAAAAAAAGAGACAGGGTCTCACTATGTTGCCCTGGCTGGACCAGAAATCACAGACATCCTCCTGCCTCTGCCTCCTGAGAGCTGGCATTAAAGTTGGAAGCCACAATGCGCGGCTGCATGCCTGCTTTTAAACTGTTGTCCAATTGTGTAAATTCTTTACGCCTGGGCATCAGGGCTGGCATCTGTAACAACAACACACAGCTGAGGCAGGAGAATAAAAACTTCAGGGTCATCCTAGACAACTTAGTGAGTGCGCCACAGCACAAATGCGGAGGTCACGAGGCAATGTGCACAAGTCAGTTCCCTCCCCCCACGCGGGGCTTGGGAGCAGCCTCCAGGCTTGTCAGAAAGCTCTGCACCTGCCCAGCCATCTTGCCAGCCCTGGCCTCATTTCTGCTTTCATGTTTTCCAGATTTATTTTTTAATATTTTATTATAAAGATTTACTTCTTTTTACTCATATGAGTGCTTTGCCTGTATGCATGTATGTATTTACACGGCATGCATGCCTGTGGAGCCCGGAAGATGGGGTCAGATCCCCTGGAACTGGAGCTACGGACAGTAGTAATCTGCCACATACATGCTGGGAATTGAACCCGGGTCCTCTCGAAGAGCAGCCATAGCTCCTAATCGCTGAGCCGCCTCCCAGATTTATTTTCATTGTATGTGGCGCGAGTGCCCTGGCTGTATGTACACTGTGCACCACACTCAATCCTGGTGCCTTCAGAGACCAGACGAGGCCATCGAATCCTCCGCAACTGGAGCATGCATGGCTGCGAGCCGACGTGAGTGACGGGGAGTGACGTGACGTGACGTGACGTGACGTGACGTGAGTAACGGGGAGCAGCCGGTGCCCTTAGCGGCCCAGCTGACTCTCCAGGCCCCATTCTTATGTCCCTTCTAGTTCTTTCTCTGATTTGACATTTCTAAAACCATTTGTTGGTTTAGTTATTTGTTTGTTATTAATTTGATGGTAATTGTGCTGGGGAGGTTGACCAAGCTTAGACGCTAAGTAAGCACCCTGTCACTGTGCTTCGCCCCCAGCACTCAAGCCTCCCCCTTACATACATCTAAATAGTCACCGTGAGAGTTAAGGACAGAGCTGTGAGTCATTCACACATTAGTATAATTAAGTCTACTCAGCTAGCTCTACCCATAATGCCTAGCTGAGATCCTGCTCACTTAGTGGGGAGGGGATAAATTAGAAATGCTGATGAAGAGAGAAAACCAAGTAAGAAGAGAGGTGCTCCTCACGGGTGTGAGCGGTGCAAGGCTTAGGCAGGGATGGAGGCCAAAGGGAGGAAAGGATTATGAGTTTAAAAGAGAGGCAGGCAGATCTCTGAGTTCAAGGCCAGCATGATCTATGGTATGGGTTCCAGGACAGCCAGGTCTATGCAGAGAAACCCTATCTTGAAAAAGAAAAAAGGAGACGGGGTGGGGGGGTGGGGGTGGGAGGAGGAGGAGGACAAAGATGGCTCAGCCAGGCATGCGTACGTGAAGAACCGGTATTCCAGATGCCAGGGCTCATGTAAAGAGCAAGGCTCGCAGCGCACGCTGGCAATCACAGCACTGGGGAGGTGGAGATGCCCCCAAGCAGTCTCACTCAGCCAGTGAGCTCGAGGCTGATAGGTTATCACAGAATGAGCTAACCGAGGTGGTTATATATAAAATGCAGTTTTAGAGCTCTGGCAGCCTGGGGAATGACGGAAAGGCCCAGGCCTCTATTGCAGGCTGAATGCAGAGGCCAGAGCCTTCTGACTCTGTCCTGCGCTCAGAGTTGGTGTGGGGGGAGGGGCGGATAATAAGCCCCCTCTAGCCTGAACCTCCGCCATAGTCAGGTCCTGCTTCTACAAGAACAGCTGGTGGAGGCGGGTGTGGTGGCGCACACCTGTAACCCCAGCACTGCGGGGAGGCGGGCGTGGTGGCGCGCACCTGTAACCCCAGCACTGGGGGGGCAGAGGCAGAGGCAGGCAGATCGCTGTGAGTTTGAGGCCAGCTTGATTTTCAAAGTGAGTCCAGGTCAGCCAAGGGCTGTTACCCAGAGAAACCCTGTCTCAAACAAAAAACAAAAAACAAACAAAAAAAAAAGTTAAAGGAAAAATAAATAAATAAAAGGGCCAACCATCATGGTGTATGCCCTTAACTCTATTGGAGGGACAGAGACATACAGGTCTCTGTGAGCTCAAGGACAGCCAGAGCTACTCAGCGAGACCGTGTCTCAAAGAGGCAGAGGCAGGAGGATCTCTGTAAATTTGAGGCCAGCCTGGTCTATAAAGTGAGTCCAGCACAATCAAGACTACGCACAGAGAAAGCCTGTCTCAAAAAACCAAAAAAAAAAAAAAAAAAAAAAAAAAAGCTAATTAAAAGCAAAATAAAGTAATAACAAAGGCAAAAAAAAAAAAAATGCAGCTGAGGTGCCATGTTGGAACCTCTGAGTCTAGAGAGCCATCTGATCTGTAGGACAGTGAACACACTCTAAGAACAGCCAATCTGTGGTGCTCAGCCCCGCCCACCCCCAGGCAGGACTGCAGGGTGAAGAGGTGACTCCACTCACTGCCACAGCCAGTGACAAGCCTTAGAGGGTTTACACATCAACCCTCACAATACCATGACACTTCAGCTATGGCTGCCCCACTTCCTCAGGTGCCTCATGGTAAAGGGAACAGGCCGGGCTCACCCTGCCGGCAGGAATATCAGCCTCCATTGTCCAAAGGGCCCTAAGAACAAACATCACCCCACAAAGACGACAGAAGCGGAGGAGGAGTGTAGCATCCAGGAGCTAAGTGTCCGGGCCACCTGGCAGGCCACCCAGGTCAGCAGCTGCCTGGTCAAATGTCTGCACACACGCACACACACAAAACCTCTATCGGGGCAGGAAAAGGAAAGAAATGTCTGTCACGGTCCTGTAGCTCGTGTCACTGGCCTGGCTCAGTTTCCCTAGTGACTAGTCAGAAGCCAGAAGAAGTTGTCCCACACAGAGTAAACTGTTCCCAGAGCAGAGACTTCAAGTGCCGCAGGGGATGCTGGGAGTGCCCAGGATCACCCTGCCAGGGCTTGGGCACTTTTAATACTCCTCGTGGCGGATAGCTGGGAGCCGAGCCTTTTCCTGTGGGCATTGCCCTCAGGTGAGGGGAAGAGCTGGCCCATGGTTGTCCCTTCTCCCTGGAGACAGCCTGTGTCCTGTGACTGGCCCGTGGGTAAGTGTGAGGAGCTGGCCACTGTCTCAATAAAGGACAACCTTCAGGAGTCAGCCCCGCTCGTGGGCTCCTGCAGGGGTCAGCTGAGGCGTCCACTGTGGCTTCTTCCTCAACTCAAGCTGAAGTCACTCAGCCTTAGGATCAGCTTCCTGTATCTGAAGCTTCCGGTATCTGAAGCTTCCAGCATCTAACCCTCCTGTTGCCAAACCTTCACCAAGTCCCCCTAAGAGGCCGCACGGGTGATGCGCCCTGTTTCGAGAGCCCCTCCAAACACCAACCCTGCCTCTTCCCGGGCCGGTTACCACCTCCGTGTTCTTGTTTTCTCATCTTCAGAGCAGGGACGGTGGCACCCACGTCACAAGGCGGCTGTGGGGAGATGTTTCACGGCGGCACCTCCGCTCCCCCACATCTGACAACTGTGCTATTTATTTTGAGAAAAGGGAGCAGCCAAAGGCAGTGCCCCCAGCTTGCTCCCTGCTCTCCAGTGTCTGCCCCACCATGCTTTGCCTTCCCCACAAAGCACACAGAGCAAAAGCTGTTCCTCCTGTCCCCCATCGAGAGACACTGGCCTTTCTCCCACACAAAAGGAAAAAAAGGGGTCCAGGCATGGTGTGGTATGCCTCAAAAGCATGCACCGCCACACACACACACACACACACACACACACACACACACGCATGCACGCATGCACACACACGCACGCACACTTTCACACACATGTTTTGCCCAAGGAGGCCAGAAGCCTGGGAACTTAAGGTAGGGATGGTTCTGAGCCTCTCTGTGGGTGCTGAGAATCAAAACCCGGGGTTTTTGTTTTGTTTTATTTTTTGTTTTTTGAGATAGGGTTTCTCTATGTAGCCTTGGCTGTCCTGGACTCGCTTTGTAGACCAGGCTCACCTTGAACTCCCAGTGATCCACCTGCCTCTGCCTCCCGAGTGCTTGGATTAAAGGCGTGTGCCACCACCGCCTGGCTCTCCCTTTATATTTTAGACAGTGTAAGGTTCACAGCTAAGTGATCAGAAGGAACAGAATGCTTCCCCAGGCCCCCGAGGCCCCGCCAGGTCCCCGCAGGGTCTCCCCTACCTAGAGTACCCTGCACCTAGGGGCCACATCTGTCACACTGGCGTTGTAGAGTCTATAGGACTTGACAGCTGTGATAACAGGTGTCTGCCCTGACAGGACCATACAGAATAGCTCCCTGGAAGGCCTGCCGATCCAGCCCGTTCCCCGCTAACCTCCTGGCACCGCTGATCGACTCACTGTCTGCACACTTACTTCTCCTTCCCTTGACCCTCAGGCAGGTGTAGTGACATCTGGAATTTTGGCTTCTTTAAAAAACACAGCATGAGCCAGGCGCCACCTTTAATCCCAGCACTTGGGAGGCAGAGGCAGGTGGATGTCTGTGAGTTTGAGGCCAGCCTGGTCTACAGAGTGAGTTCCAGGACAGTCAGAGCTACACAAAGAAACCCTGTCTCAAAAGACAAAAATAAATAAATAAATAAATAAATAAATAAATAAATAAATAAATAAATAAAAAAACCCAACATGGGCTAGAGAGATGGCTCAGAGGTTAAGAGCACTGGCTGCTCTTCCAGCGGTCCTAAGTTCAATTCTCAGCAACCACATGGTGGCTCACAACCATCTATAATGTGATCTGATGCCCTCTTCTGGCCTGCAGGTGTACATGCAGGCAGAGCACTGTATGCATAATAAATAAGTAAATCTTTAAAAAACAAAACAAAAAACACAGCAATATTGTAAGAATATGTTTTCGTTTTAATCCCAGGTGTGGAACATGGAGCTGCTTCCTGGCAGCTGACTATGATTTGCCTCGTGCTCTAGCAGAAGTGTGGTTTGCCAGCTGCAAATAGTTTCTGCAATTGTGTGACGTTTGGAATTCAGGGAACCTTTTAGAGGTATACAAATGCTAGGGCCCCAAGAGGCGGGGTTGGTGGTTGTTGGTCTCAGTTTGTTAGTAGTTGTGCTCAAAGAAGAAACAAAAGGCAAGATATTACACTCAAGGGTCTCGATCTCCCTCTCTCCCCTCTCTCCTCCTTTCTCTCCTATCTAGTGATGGGCGTGAAATGGGGGGGGGGGGGGTGATGAGCAGGTAAGTAGTGGGAAAAAGAAGACCCACAAAGTAGCAAAGACAAGCTAAAGTCAGCCATGTAACCTTCCCAGACTGGCTCTTGACTCCGTAAAATGCATTTTGGCTTCTGTTCGTCCTTTCAAGCACTAATGGCTCAGGTCTTCGGGTGCTATCTAACTGTCCAGACAAACTGCCCACCACTTACTAACACCTTAAAGGGCATCTTGATGGCTTCTAAGTGTCGGCACGTCCTCGCATTTGCAACCCCCACAGCATATTAAGGCCCCGATTAGCTCAGCTGTAAAGTACACTCCCATCCGGGTGGGGCAGCCCATGCCTTAATCCTAGCACTTGAGAGACAGGAAGGAGCAATAGAGCCAACCTGGGCTATATGAGACTTTGTTTCCACAGCAAAGGAGGGGGCGGTGAATGGCTCCTCAGGTAAAGGCACTGGCTGACACACACCTGCAGACCTGAGCCCAATCCCCTGGGCCCATGACACACACCTGCGGACCTGAGCCCAATCCCCTGGACCAGTGACACACACTTGCAGACCTGAGCCCAATCCCCTGGGCCCATGACACACACCTGCAGACCTGAGCCCAATCTCCTGGAGCCATGACACACACCTGCACACCTGAGCCCAATCCCCTGGACCCATGACACACACCTGCGGACCTGAGCCCAATCCCCTGGACCCACATGGTGAAGGAGAAAACGCACTCTAGCAAGTATATGTACACATATACCGGTGCAGCCAGGCGTGGTGGCACACACCTTTAATCCCAGTACTTGGGAGGCAGAAGCAGGCAGATCTCTGTGAGTTCAAGGCCAGCCTGGTCTACAAAGAGAGTCCAGGACAGCCAGGGTTATTACAGAGAGAAACCTTGTCTTGAAAAAAAACCAAAACAAACACACATACAGGTGCAGGCTGGCGGATCGTTCAATGGGCAGAGTGCCTGCCTAACACGAATGCAGTCCCAGATTCTATCCCAAGCACCAGAGAAACTGGGTGTGGGGGTTCACACCTGTGATAACTGGGCATGGGGGTTCACACCTGTGATAACTGGGCATGGGGGTGCACACCTGTGATAACTGGGCATGGGGGTGCACACCTGTGATAACTGGGCGTGGGGGTTCACACCTGTGATAACTGGGCGTGGGGGTGCACACCTGTGATAACTGGGTGTGGGGTACACACCTGTGATAACTGGGTGTGGGGTACACACCTGTGATAACTGGGTGTGGGGGTGCACACCTGTGATAACTGGGTGTGGGGGTGCACACCTGTGATAACTGGGCGTGGGGTGCACACCTGTGATAACTGGGCGTGGGGTGCACACCTGTGATAACTGGGCATGGGGGTGCACACCTGTGATAACTGGGCGTAGGGTGCACACCTGTGATAACTGGGTGTGGGGGTGCACACCTGTGATAACTGGGCGTGGGGGTGCACACCTGTGATAACTGGGCATGGGGGTGCACACCTCTGATAACTGGGCATGGGGGTTCACACCTGTGATAACTGGGCATGGGGGTGCACACCTGTGATAACTGGGCGTGGGGTGCACACCTGTGATAACTGGGCGTGGGGTGCACACCTGTGATAACTGGGCATGGGGGTGCACACCTGTGATAACTGGGCGTGGGGGTGCACACCTGTGATAACTGGGTGTGGGGGTGCACACCTGTGATAACTGGGCGTGGGGGTGCACACCTGTGATAACTGGGCGTGGGGGTGCACACCTGTGATAACTGGGCGTGGGGGTTCACACCTGTGATAACTGGGCGTGGGGGTGCACACCTGTGATAACTGGGCGTGGGGGTGCACACCTGTGATAACTGGGCGTGGGGTGCACACCTGTGATAACTGGGCGTGGGGGTGCACACCTGTGATAACTGGGCGTGGGGGTGCACACCTGTGATAACTGGGCGTGGGGGTGCACACCTGTGGTAACTGGGCGTGGGGGTGCACACCTGTGATAACTGGGCATGGGGGCGCACACCTGTGATAACTGGGTGTGGGGGTGCACACCTGTGATAACTGGGGAACCAGAGGCAGAAACATCAGGTGTTCAAGGTCATCTTTGCCTACACAGTGAATTTGAACCCAGTCTGGGATACATGAGACCCAGACCTCAGGCAGCTTCAGCCTCCACCAGGAGTGATGGGGGGGGAGGGTAGTGGGGGAACGGGGATGGGGGGGAGAGAAGGGAGCTGGAGAATAAACTCTCCGGGAGGCCCCATGCTGTTTTTCCTGCTCACACTCACCTCCCAGGAGGCCTAGCCCTGCCCTGCGCTCCCTCCTCACTATCTCAAGACTGATTCCTGTGAATCTGGCGGTGGCTGCCATCCATTTTCAGCCCAGTCCTGGGCCCTATTGCTGATCCAGCCCAGTTCACTATGCTCACCAGGCTGCCCTGTGCCAAGGGGAGGGAGGCGCCACCCACGCACTGCCAACCAAGCAGGGTCTGCCCCTTCATCAGAGCCTATGACAAAGGGCTGGGAACTGGGTAGAGCTGAAGATGACCCCCTCCCCCCTCTCCCCCGCCCCCTCACTCACTCCCCTGTCCCCTCCCCCGCCAGTGAGACTGGGAGAACCAATCAGAAGAGCCTGCCAAATAGGGCAGGTACAATGACAACCAGTCACCCAATACCCAGATCGGGCAGAGGGGGGTGGGGCTGGAGCCTGATGGGGCTGGTGATAGGGGGACACTGGATACCCTGCGGGGGTGGGGGGGAGTCGCAGGAGAAGAAAGCCTCCACGCAGTCTGGCGTTGGACTCACGCTCTCGCTGAGGGACCTGGCTGGGAGCCCGAGGCCCCTCGGCGTCTCTATTTCCCCATCTGCAACTGGAAATAGAGGCCCGGAGCTGGAGCCCAAAGGGAGAGCGCTCGCCTCGCACGCTGCGCCTCTGGCCTGTGTCTCAGCGCTGTAAAAGCAAAGTGAGGCATCGCCAACCACGCCGTGAAGGACGGTGTGTGAGCGCGCGCGTGAAGGAACCCAGCGCGGTGCACAGCACGCAGTAGTCACTGGGAAGAGGGACCGCAGAGCTCTGCAGGGGTAACTGAGGTTTGGGCAGAAGCTCCAAGTAACAGGGATGCGTCCTTCACTGCTGAGCGGCCAGCACCCAGGCAGAGCACACCACCTTATAGTTTGAGGCTGGAACTCACTTTGTAGTAGAGGATAACCCTAAACTCCAGACCCTCCTAGTTCCATTTCCCAAGATGAACCTGGCTTATTTTATTTTTAATACCTATACATGGGTGTGTGTGTGTGTGTGTGTGTGTGTGTGTTTTGAGAGAGTCTCACTCTGAAGCCCTGACTGTCCTGGAGCTCACTCTGTAGAGCTTGGCTATGGTCTATGACTGACCTTCAATTCATGGAGACCCGCCTGCCTCTGCCACCTGAGTACTGAGGAGACTAAAGATGTGTGTCACTGTGCCCGGCTAGGACTTTTTTTTTTTTTTCAGGGCTTTGAGTTTCATTCTGAGGGACAGGAGAGTCATTAAAAAGTTGGAGAGAGGAGGGCTATGCTCCTCAGCTCCCAGGGGTGGGGGAGCAGGCAGCCCTGTAGTGGCAGCTCCCAGAGGTGGGGGTGGGGAAGCAGGCAGCCCTGTGGTGGCTGCGCAGTGGCCCAGAAGCATCAAGTGGAAGCCAGGAGGAGAGAGGGCCACGCGCGTCAGGGGAGGATCCTGAAGGCAGAGCTTGGCCGGGTTCCTGCAGCTGACAGCATCAGGACAGATGGACCCAGCTACCACCTCACAGAGAGGACAGACAGAGGACTCAGCTGAACAGCGCTGTGGAGTCAACAGAGCCCAGGCTGTGGTCTGTGCAAACAACGCAGATGACTCACAACAAAGCAAGAGTGAGATGGAGTAAGAGGCATGCGCAGAAAGGATCCAGGGTCTCAGCCAACCACAGTGCACAGGCCCTTTGGGCATTTTCTTCTTCTTCTTCTTCCTCCTCCTCCTCCTCCTCCTCCTCCTCCTCCTCCTCCTCTTCTTCTTCTTCTGATTGCTGTTTTGAGACAGGGTCTCATGTAGCCCAGGCTACCCTCAGATCTAAGGTGTGGCTCAGGCTAACCCTAAATTCCCTATTCGCCTGTCTCTACCTCCTAAATGCTGGGATTACAGGCCCAGCTCTCAAACTAGAAGAGGGGAGGAGGAGAAGGGGATGGGGTGGGTTCGGGGAGTAGAGAGGGAGGAGTAGGAAGGGGGGAGAGGAGGAGGAGGATCCATCTGAGACAACAGGAAATGGCGTCCTGACTGACAGCTGACGGCATCAAGGAACTGTTCCTTCTGAGGTATAATAAATAGTGGGGGACTCAGTTAGACGAAGTCTCTTGGGATGAAGGTGTGTTTTCCCAGCATGTAAGGGCCTGGGCTCCAAGGCTACAGCAGAGGAGGAGGAGGAGGAGGAGGAGGAGGGAGGGGGAGGAGGGGGAAGAGAAGGGAGGGGGAGGGAGGGGGAGGGCAGGGGAGGGAGGGGGAAGGGAAGCAGGCAAAAACAAAGGAGAAAGTTGCCCAGAGAAAGTCCCTCTCTTGGGTAGACAAGATGGCTCAGTGTGTACAGGCTGCCATGCTTGAGAGTCTGAGTTTGACGCCAGAGGCCCACGTGGTAGGAGGCGATGAACCGACTTCTGTAAGTTGCCCTCCGACCTCCAAATGAGAGTGTGTGTGCTCAACAGCCACGTGCACACAGATGCAAGAAAAAAATTTAGTAGTAAAATATTTTTTAGTTTTTTGTTTTTTGTTTTTTGTTTTTTTGTTTGGTTTGGTTTTGGTTTTGGTTTTGGTTTTTTTGAGTCAGGTTTTCCTGTGTAGCCTTGGCTGTCCTGGACTCACTTTGTAGACCAGGCTGGCTTCGAACTCACGGCCATCCGCCTGCCTTTGCCTCCTGAGTGCTGAGATTAAAAGTGTGCACCACCATGCCTGGCCAGTAGTAAAGTATTTTTAAGTTATTTATTTGCTTATTTGTTTTCATGCATGTCTTTGTGTGAGTCCATGCGCACTACACGCATTCAGTGCCCTCAGAGGGCAGAAGGCAGCGTGGGATCCACTGGAACCTGGGATACAGATGTGTGTGAACCTTGGTGCTGGGAACCGAACCTGGGTCCTCTGCGAGTGCAGGCAGTGCTCTTATCCAAAGAGCTACCTCTCCAGCCTTTTTAAAACATTTTTTTATTGCTAAAAAATAGAATTCACCAAGAAGAGACTTGATACCCTATGAGCATATACAGGGGGAGGAGATCCCCCTCAGTCACAGACATAGGGGAGGGGAGTAAGGGGAAAATGGGAGGGAGGGAGGAATGGGAGGATACAAGGGAGGGGATAACAATTGAGATGTAATATGAATAAATTAATAAAGTATATTTTTAAAAAAAGAAAAAAAAATAGAATTCATAGGCGGGCCTAGTGGTGCACACCTGTCTCAGTACTCTGGGAGGCAGAGGCAGGCAGATCTCTGTGAGTTTGAGGCCTGCCGGTCAAGGCTACACAGTGTGACCCTGCACATAAAACAAAGTCCTTGGGTTAGAGTTGTGCCTTGAGAGAGGCACAGTGAACTGATACCTGAGATTTGGTTCGAACGGCTGCATTACTGGAGCGGGCAGGGAAGGGGGAGGTGGAGTCAGGCACCAAGTGGCCCCGAGTTTATTCTCAGCCCCCACATGGCAGCTCACAATCATCCATCGCTACAGTCCCGTGGACTCCAATGTCCTCTTCAGCTGTACATGCAAACAAAACACCCATATACAGAAATAAATAAATCATTGTTGTTTGCTTTTGAGACAGGGTTTCTCTGTGTAGCCCTGGCTGTCCCGGAACTCACTTGGTAGATCCAGGCTGGCCTTTGAACTCAGAGATCTGTCTGCCTCTGTTTCCCAAGTGCTGGGATTAAAGGCACGTGCCACCACGCACCTTAATATAATAAGCTTTTACAATTTTTTTTTACAAACTACAGACAGGAGATGGAGATGTCAAGACCTTGAGTAAATCCCTAGCCACCCCCACCCCTGCCATCCCCCAGCCCCTGCCATCCCCCACCCCTGCCATCCCCCACCCCTGCCATCCCCCACCCCTGCCATCCCCCACCCCCTGCCATCCCCACCCCCTGCCATCCCCCAGCCCCTGCCACCCCCAGCCCCTGCCATCCCCCAGCCCCTGCCATACACTCACAACAAAAGACAGAATATTTAGGAGGGTGAGGCAGGAGGATTCCAAGGTAGAAGCCAGCTACAGAGGCAATTTAGTGGTATCCTGTCTCAAAATAAAGTAGGGCTAGCCTAGTCTACATAGTGAGTTCTAGGCCAGCCAAGGCTACACAGTGAGACCCTGTCTCAAAATAAATAAAGCGTTTTTTTTTTAAGGCTGAAGAGGAAACAGCCCTTAGTGGCAGTGACCCAGGAGAGTCAAGGTGGCACATGTGCCCCCAGGAAGGCCCTGGTACTGCAGAGTGGGGCTGAGGAACGAAGGGTTCCCTCCAGACCCTATGAGGATTGGCTGAGCCCTGGGTCACCTGTTCTAGAAGCTCCAATGAAGTTGGTCATTGAAAATGTTTGTCATCAGCCGGGCGTGGAGGCGCACGCCTTTAATCCCAGCACTCGGGAGGCAGAGGCAGGCGGATCGCTGTGAGTTCGAGGCCAGCCTGGTCTACAGAGCGAGTCCAGGACAGCCAAGACTACACAGAGAAACCCTGTCTCAAAAGACCAAAAAAAAAAAAAGTTTGTCATCAATGCCAGGCATGCTGGTACATGCCTGTAAGCCCAGCACTGAGGAGGGAGGAGGAGGAGGACCAGAAGTTCAAAGCCAGCCTAGGCTATACAGCCAGTCTGAGGCAGTCATGTGGCTACATGAGACGTCGGTTCAAACATTTAATTAACTAACTGTCCAGCATCAGCAGTTGCCAGCTGTCTCACCAATCTCTTGGCTATATCTCCCTCCCCTGAACACAGCACCCTACCCTTCCCTTCCCTTCTCACACAGTAGCCCCCCAACACTCCCAGCATGCCTGCCCAAGCTCTGAGACCAGTGATGGCCTGGCACGAGAGCCAGCGGAGCCAGACCACACAGCAGCGGGCCCTGCCTCAGACGACATCTATTCACAATGTGACCAACTGCAACCCAAGGACATCCAACGCTGCCTTCTGGCTTCTGCGGGCACCAGGCACACGCATGTGGTACGTGTCCATCCATACAGGCCTTTACACACAAAAAATTAAAATTTAAAAAATGAGCTAGACTAGGGATGGTGGCACATACCCAGCACTTGGGAGGCAGAAGCAGGCAGATCTCTGTGAGTTCGAGGCCAGCCAGGGCAACATAGTGAAATCCTGTCTGAAAAGAAAAGGAAGAAAGCTGAGTGTGGTGGGAGAGAGCTGGTAACCCTGCGCTCAGGAGGTCCAGACAGACAACCGCCCAGAGTCTAACCGCCCACACAGCCAGAACCAGGACAGTCAGGTACACAGCGAGACACTGACTCGAGGACACTTGCTGCCACGCCTGATGACCCAGGTATGATCCTAGTGACCACATGTGGGAGGTGCTAACTCCCAAGAGCCCTGGGCACATGCATAGTCGCCTTGCCCTGCCCTTCCCCCACTAAACAAATGTAAGATACTAAGGGGATAGGAGAGCGGTTGTAACGGTTGCGAGCGCTGGCTGCTCTGGCAGAGGGCTTGGGTTCAGTCTCCAGCACCCGCAGGGTGGCCCACAACTGCCTGCAGCTCTACCTCCCAGGGGACCTGATGCCCAGCAGAGGCCAGGAGCGCATGTAGGTCTGGTGCACAGACGCTCATGCAGACGAAACTCTCACCCACACTTTAAAACTTTAATAAGGATGAACAAATCAAACCCTAGTCATAAAGGCACCTGCTTTATCCAATCCATAAGTTAGGACCATCTTTTCACATTGTCCTCCCCCCCCCCCCCCCCGCCAGATCCCCCAAACACCTACAACAGTGCCCGGGGCACAGTGGACCCGGCAGAGGAAGAGCCCCCCTACAGTTGGCAGGAGGCAGTCGGTCCTGACCGTATCACGCCCTCCTGCGGGCTCCTCACTGACCATCGCTGCCCAGCCCGCCTTGCTCCTTGCTAAGACTGCACCCATTGGCATCACCCCCAAAGTGACGTTGCCAATAAAGGGGGTGCCAGAACACTGTCTCCCAGAGAGGTGAGGGTTTGTCGGCCACACCTTCGGCCAGGAAAGGGCTTACTGGGAGGATTTGTGCCGCACTGGATTAACTTTATTTAGAAGCTCTACCTTGAGGGTAAATCCCTGTCCCCTCTGAATGGGCAAGCACGCTCTGGGCGGTGTGGAGAATCAGTTTGCCAACACAGAATTCAAAACTGCTCTGTAGGCTGTGGCGGTGGCTCCGTGGGTAACGGGCTTGCCCTGTGAGCATCAGGACCTGAATCCAAGTCCCCGGAACAGACATCAAGCTGGGGGTGGCAGGTCTGTAATCTCAGAGCCTCTGTGGCAGGAGAGGAGGAGACAGGACAGGATCCATGGAGTCCACAGGGAGCAGCACAGAACCAGAGACCCTGTCTGAAGTGCCGTGGGCCTCTCACCTCCATGTTTGCACAGTTGTGGGTACGTTCACACATACACACATACATGTACACACACACTCTGTTAATTTCAAATAAGTACACATGGCCCCTCCCCCAGGACATAAGAAGAGCAAGTTAGAGACTCCACTCTTTTCCTCTTCATAGATACCAGCCCAGCCTAAAGGGTAAAGGTCACAGAGCAATTCAGATTTCAGATGAAAGACAAATCGAGTTTGTCTTTTTTTAAAAAAAAACCATTACATTTATTTATTTATTCATCCATCTTCATGGAAGGGTGTGAGTGTACCCCAATGGGCTCGTGGGGGTCACAGGATGACCGTGGAAATCTGTCATCCTCTTCCACTATGTGGGTCCTCAGCCTTGGCAGCTGGCATCTTAACCCTCTGAGGGACCACAACAGCCCGGGACTTTCACAGGAGAGCACTAAGCGTGAACTGTCACTGTGATACCATGAAAAAAAAAAACCCTCTTTCCAGTACAAATGTGTATCCACATCCTTTGGGATACATTTATGCTAAAAAGGAACAAAAAAAATGTGTTTATGTGAACTTTTTTCCCTGGTGCTAGGATCTCACTAGGGCCTCAGGCATGCTACACTTGCACTGAGCCACATCCCCCACTCACATCAGATATCCCCATTTAACCAGGCACCCCGCGTCTTATCCGACAACCCCCATCCCAGTCTATACCAGCTTTTACATTCTTTGACACATTTGTTATATGTTATGTGTATGAGTGCTTTCCCTGCAGGAATACCTATGTACCATGTGCACCTGGCACCTGATGAGGTCACAAGTCAGTGCCAGACGCTCTGGGACTCAAGCTGCGGGACAGTTTTGACCCATCGTGTAGGTGCTGCGAGTCAGACCCAAGTAGGTCCTCCGCAAGAGCAGCCCGTGCTCTGACCACTAGGCCACCCTCCCACCAGCTTTTTTTCACACCTCTGGTCCTTCCAGCCTTCAGGAACCCCCAGTTCGAAGGCTTGAGGCGCCTCTCCAACCCCACTGACCCCACTCCCCTTCTGAGCTGTCAGCACTCGCTTTCCTGTCATCCAAGCTCCTGCCTCACACCGCGCACCTCAGGTCTCTTCCTCCCACCCTTCCTGGAGGCAGACATCTATGGTGGCCCACACTGGTCCCCAGCAGCAACGCCTGAGAATGCTGAGACCTAACTGACAGGATTCTGAAGGTCCCTCCAGCCGTGCGAAGCCTGTGGGGTCGTCCGTGACTGCCACTGTCACTGAACAGGGGTAGGTGGCTCCCATTGGGTACCTCCTAAGACCCCAACCACCCATCCCAGTCCCTAAGGCCTAGTGTTTGAAGTCACTGGAAGCCAACACCAGGGCACATGGCTGCAATGGCGGCAAACAGCTTTCCGGTCCAACCTAAATCACCCACAGCAAACACCAATTACTTCTGCAACAAGAAAAAAAAAATGAAAGCTTCTTGTTTGAAACCGTCTCATATCCTCCATGTTAGACTCAAAATATGAAGCAAAGCAGGACGTGGCTGCATAATTCCCCTGCCTCCGACTCCAAGAGCCAATTCTACAGCGTCTGCAGCCACGCACGGCTGGCTCGAAGGTTGGGGATTTTCTTCTTTTATTTTACATTTATTGTTTGCCACGGTGCGTGTGGAGGTCAAAGGGCAACTTGTGAGAATCCGTTCTCGCCTTCCGCCACGTGGGCTCATGTAGCTACTGAGTCATCTCCCCAGCGTGGAGGATTTTGTTGTTGTTGTTGTTTTGTTTTGTTTTGTTTTTCTTTAAGAAAAACGTAAAACAGGCAGGGGAGAGGGCTCAGCAGTGGAGTTCACACTGCTCTCGCAGAGGACCACGCTTAGTTGCCAGCGCCCACGCTGGGCAGCACCCCACCGCCTGTAACTCCAGCTCCGAGACACCGTTGACCTCCACAGGCACCTGCACGCATGTGTGCGCCTACGCATGACCCACAACAATAGAGACTCAGGAGGCAGGCAGGACTCTGTGAGTTTGAGGACACCCGGTCTACACAGTGAGTTCCAAGACAGTTAGAGCTACACGGTGAGACCGTGTCAAAAAAAAAAAATATGTAATAAGCAGAGCGGTGGTGGCGTACGACTTTGATCCCAGCATTTGGGAGGCAGAGGCAGACGGATCGCTGTGAATTCAAGGCCAGCCTGGTCTACAAAGAGAGTCCAAGACAGCCAGGCTACACAGAGAAACCCTGTCTCAAAAAACCAAACCAAACCAAAACAAAACAAAAAAACCAAAAAACTACAGGCAGGCTGTACAGGACAGAGGGAACACCCTTACCTAGACTCCCCCAGGGAGGGGCTAGGGGGCGTGGCTAGGGGCGTGGCTCCGCAGAAAATGTTGGTCATGGTATGTTCCAGGCCCTGGGCCGGATCCTGTTCCTACCTAGTACACCCAGCTTCTTGCTTCCACAGCGAGGACCCCCGCTCCCCAGTCAGTGAGCTCCTTCCCTGACGGCCTCCCTGACCTCCCAGGCCACAGAAGTTCCCCTTCTCCGGAGAGCCCCCACCCCTTCCTCCTGGGGATGCGGCACCCTGAAGAGGGAGAACCGAGTGACGTGAAGGTGTCCCTGTGTCAGGCCTTGGAGACACCCCGAATCCACGGGCTGACTCCATAATCCCGGGAAAGACGCCGCTCCGAAGCTGAGGCAGCGTAACAGCAGAGGTGGGAGGACAGGGAGCAGGGACGATGGGGAGGGCCACAGCCCAGGAGGCTTCGAGGGCTTGCACGTGAGACCAGTGCGGCTGGGGAAGGGAAAGGGCGGATGAAGTGCAAGTCAGCTGACTGGCAGAGCGGCGAGGCTATTCGGGACGGCTCTGGCCAAGAAGGGCTCTGCAAAAGCCCATGTCACCTTTAAACACACACAGCTCACCGGGAGACCCCCAGAGACCTAGAACAGCCTAGTTGGGGCCCACCCAGCCCCTGGAAGCTACCGGGGCTGCCCTGTTAGAGCGGGGGACAGAGGGTCTGAGCACAGCACCATGGGGAGAAACCACCAACCCAGTAGCTTGAAGAAACGGAAGAAACAACAGACCAGGCTCCCCTGGACCATCAAGCCAGGCAGGAGCCAGCAGGATGGAAGTCCCTCCAACGGTCACCGCTACCACTCAACCCCAGGCCTAAATAAAGGAGCTTCTTTGTGATTGTTTGGTCCCAGGGGACAGACAGAGCAGACGGGTTTTCCCTCCACCTTTCAGCTTGCTAGCTGTTGCCCAGAACTCACATATCCATCCATCCATCCATCCATCCACATTGCAAACATTTCTTTGGTGCTGAGCCTTTCTCAGACACTGGAGTGATGACAGAGACAAATCAGATGTTTAGCCTGAAGGCACTTTGGTCTAGAGGGCAGCAGACCTCAAGGCTGTCAGGGTCCAAGTACATAGGGCTGGAGGGGGTGTGGGGGGTGGCCTCTCACCTGGGGTGTCATGAAGCAGCTTGGAGGGGTGATCCGAGTACCCTGGCAGACATCGGATAAGAAAAAGCAGGCTGGGGACAGAGCTAACCAAACCGTTGGCAGTCTGCACCCCAGCTGTGCCAGGGCCCCTGACAATGCTAGCTATTTCTGGTTATGCCTAGAAAAAGAAGGTGGCCGCATGCGTGACTTCCCCCAGGCTGCAGAGCTTGGGCTTGGGGGAGGTGGGGGGAGAGAGCTGGAGCTTAAAAGTGGAGGGGGGGGGGAGTTGAAGCTAGGGCCAGCCAAGCTCTGGGGTTTGTCACTGCGTCCCAGACACGCTAATGACCCTTTAACCTATCCACAGCTTCCAGGAAAGGTGAACGCAACCGGGAGGGCAGCCCCAACTGTGACCAAAAGGTCTGAGGTCGGTGGAGGGAGGGCTGTGTGGCGCAGGGAGGATTCTGCTGCGTCTGCGGGGGCCCTCACCACCGCCTCCTCCTCCCTCCTTCCACCTCCTACCCCAGCTGGTGGGGGGAGGGGTCGGAAGCAAAGAAGGAAGTACCTGTAATCTAAACCAGACATCGCGGGCTGTGCTTCTCCCCAGCCCACTCTGATCCAGAAATAACAGACGCACCAAGCTGGCAGCGGCCCACCCATCCCAGCTGCTCCCAGACAAACACGCTCAACACCCGGGACCAGGCCCCTAGGATGCTATTACCTCCTCTGTCCACCGCGTAAAGGCCTCCCCTTCAGCGTCCCCTAGGGACCTAGCTCGGGGGGCAAACCTGGCATTGCCTGGGTCAAGCCCGAGAGCATCCCCGGATGCGCGCCCACCTCTCTCCAGGTACCCGTCCTCCGCTGCGTCCAACGCAACCACACGCTGGGGACCTGCATCCCGCACTGGGGCCATGGGCTCCCTGAACCCCCACCCCCACCCTGAGCGCTCTCCACGCTTTTGACACCCCCTACCTGGGCGCCGGGGCGCCGGACACCATCGGCAGGGACGCGCGGCGAAGCGGGCGGCGGCGGCCCGGCCTCAAGCCCGGACGGCTTCCCGGGGGAGGAGGAGGAGGAGAAGGAGAAGGAGGCTGGCGCGACCGCCGCGCGCGCGTCTCTCCGGGGCTGCGGGAAGGAGGAAGGTCAGAGACTCCGCGGAGCGCAGCGCCGCGCGGGGGCGGAGGCGGCGCGGATTAGAGCGGCTTCTCCGCGAGCCAATGGCGGCGCGGTGGCTGCGCAGGTGGCAGCGCCGCGGTACCCGGAGGCCGCGCCCGCCTGGCGGCTTGCTCCCCAGCTCGGTGCGAGGTTCCTGCGCGCTCCTAATCCCTGCGTCTCACGTGTGGGTGCACGCAGGATAGGGCCTGTAAGGACCCCCTCCTCTCTCCGTGTGTGTGTGTGTGTGTGTGTGTGTGTGTGTGTGTGTGTGTGTGTGTACGTACACTCAGGACAGGGCCTCCGGTCTAGCCTGGTGTGATGACCCCCTTCCCTCCCTCTGTGTGTGTGTGTGTGTACGTACACTCAGGACAGGGCCTCCGGTCTAGCCTGGTGTGATGACCCCCTTCCCTCCCTCTGTGTGTGTGTGTGTGTACGTACACTCAGGACAGGGCCTCCGGTCTAGCCTGGTGTGATGACCCCCTTCCCTCCCTGTGTGTGTGTGTGTGTGTGTGTGTGTGTGTGTGTGTGTGTATACGTACACTCAGGACAGGGCCTCCGGTCTAGCCTGGTGTGATGACCCCCTTCCCTCCCTGTGTGTGTGTGTGTGTGTGTGTGTGTGTGTACGTACACGCAGGACAGCGCCTCCGGTCTAGCCTGGTGTGATGACCCCCTTCCCTCCCCGTGTGGGTGTGGGTATGGGTGTGTGTGTATACACGCAGGACAGGGCCTGTGGTCTAGTCTGGTGTGATGACCCCCGTCCCCTTGTGTGTTGGGTACGTGCAGGAGGGGCCTTCAGACTACCCCCGGAGTGAGAAAGCTCTCCTTCACCCTATCCCACGGCCCACTCCCACCCTCAGCTAGGCTGAGGAGACCTGCGTGGACTCTCAGGCCACACTTCACCTCAGTGGCTGTCAGCAAAGGCCTTCTAGGACTTGGGGATCTAAAAGGTGACCCCAGCTGCAGCTGAGGTCATCCCTTGTATTCTGACTGCTTCCAGGAACCAGAAGAGCCATTCAGTGTGTCTGAGTCGAGCATGCCCTAAACCAGGCACTGCTGGCCAGACCAGTAGCACAGGCCGGACCAACCTCTGCCCTTCCCTGGCCCACACTCATGAGGCAACTGAGTGTTCAACAGGGCTTGAAGGAGAACGTGGTTTTGTTTTGTTTTGTCTGTTATTCAAGACAGGGTTTCTCTGTATTATAGCCCTGGCTGGCCTAGAACTCCATCTGTAGACCAGGCTGGCCTGGAACTCACAGAGATCCTCCTGCCTCTGCCTCCCGAGTGCTGGGGTTGAAGGCGTGCGCCACCACCTCCCTGCTGAGAATATATTTTGAAGTGGTGTGCCCAAAATTGAAAACAGCACGGGAAAGTCAGGGAGCAGAGGATAGAGCGGGTGTCAGTTACAAAGGGGCTTGTGGCACTGGCTTACACCCTCCCAGCGCCTGTGAGCTGCAGAGGCTGAGAATGCAGGACCTGCTCCGGGAGGCTGGGTTCCTCAGCCGTCCCGACTTGGCACTGGAGGTCTGGAGGGTTCCAGAAGACCTTCAGGGGTGGGGCTCTGGTTGCCGCTGCCACAGCAGCATCTTAACAGGTGCATTCACAGGCAGAGAGTGAAGGTGGGCAAGCAAACAGCCTGGCTGTCCCCTGAGACTTCTGATACCAGGCCACCACAAGGAGGTGCCGCCGCCCACCGTGGGGGGAGAGTGGCTTCTCCCCTCAGCCAATCATTCCTGGAAACGCCCTCCCACGCTCAGCCAGAGAGCAGCAGACGGCCTAGGAGTCTGGGAACAGTTAGGCAAGGCCAGCATTTCTGGGCTGCCTCTGTTCTTGGGGTGTTAAAGGCTGAGGCTGATGAAGCCCACCCTCTACTCCCGCCTCAGCACCTCCTGGTCCCTGATCCCCACACCCCAGCCTGGAGTAGTTTCCCATCAGCCGCAGGCAAAGGTGTGACTTGCACACCAGCCGGCCCAGATTTCACTCCAGGACTCAGCCTCCTCTTAGTGCCACCCCCTGTGATAAGCTGTGCAAGTGGAGTATCTGTGGCCCAGGGGAGCCTCTGACATGCCAGGGCTGGGACAAGATGAGGAATGCAAAGGACCTAGGCTGCACCAGCGCCTCGTGCTTTCTCCCAGTGCAATGATTCCTGATTCCAAAGGCTTTCTCATGCATTGGCCTAGCTCAGTGGTGAAGTGTTTGCACAGAGACAGATTGGAGCCTTGCGGAGGCGGGGAGGGGGGGACATTGCGGGGAGAGGGGACAAGGGCTGAGAAGGCCAAGGAGAGACCAGTGAGCTCTCTCAATAATAAAATAAAATAATAACAACAGCAGCAATAATAATAATATAAAAAGCCAGAAGATAGTCCACAGCACCAGACTTTCCCAACAGGATACTTACTATCCCCTGATGGCCAGACATTTGGAGGAGTTGATGAGAGTCAGAAGGGGGTGCTTGAGGGGGGCAGCCAGGAAGAAGGCTGTGAAACAGTGGGGAAGAGAGGCGAGATGCTGGGAAAAGAGCAGCCACCTTCACAGGAGCTGTGGATCTGTCAGGAGACCCACAAGGCTTGGTTAGCAGAGTGCTTGCTGAGCACACACAAAGCCCTGGCTTCCAGCTCTAGCACTCACCTGGGGGCAGTGGTGCAGGCCTGTAACCCCGGCGCCCTGGAAGTGAAGGCTGGAGGGTCCTCCTCCACCACACAGTGAGTTTGCCCTCAGCTTGGGCCACTTGAAAAATCCAACAGCAAAGCCAGATGTGGTGGCCCACACCTTTAATCCCAGCACTTGGGAAGCAGAGGCAGGCGGATCACTGTGAGTTCAAGCCCAGCTTCATCTACAAATCAAGTTCAGGACAGACACACAGAGAAACCTTGTCTTGAAAAAAAATCATTTTAAAAGAAATTCCCAGGCGTGGTGCACATGCCTTTAATACGAGCACTTGGGAGGCAGAGGCAGGTGGATCTTTGTGAGTTCGAGGCCAGCCTGGTCTACAAGGTGAGTCCAGGACAGCCAAGGCTACACAGAGAGACCCTGTCTCGAAAAACCAAATAAATAAATAAATAAATAGGGGCTGGAGAGATGGCTCAGAGGTTAAGAGCACTGGCTGCTCTTCCAAAGGTCCTGAGTTCAATTCCCAGCAACCACATGGTGGCTCATAATCTTCTGGTGCCTTCTTTGGCCTGCTGGCTCACATGCAGGCAGAAGACCGTATAAATAATAAATAAATCTTTTAAAAATACATAAATGAATAATATTTTTTAAAAATCAAACCAACGAAGGTTTAAAAGAGAAATTTCTGTCTTCCAGACACCCTGACTTTGGTTGCCAGCACCCACATCAGGCAGCTCACAACTACATGTAACTCCAACTCCAGATCGTCTCATGCCCTCTAGTGGCCTCCTTAGACACCTGCACATGTGTGCACATACACACATGCATTCATTCACACAATTAAAAATACATCTCAGGGTGAGTGAGAAGACAGCCAGGGGTCCTCTGTGCAGAGCTGAGGTGTGGCCCACACACTCCTGCCCTGTGGAACCCAAAACAAAACATTCCCGGGACTGACATGGAGTGTGCATGTTTCTTAAATAAAACCAGCTTCCTTCTAGGCCTTCTTTTTTTTTTTTTTTTTTTTTTTTTTTTTGATTTTTTGAGACAGGGTTTCTCTGTGTAGCCTTGGCTGTCCTGGACTCGCTTTGTAGACCAGGCTGGCCTCAAACTCACAGCGATCCGCCTGCCTCTGCCTCCCGAGTGCTGGGATTAAAGGCGTGCGCCACCACGCCCGGCGTTCTTCTAGGCCTTCCGATGGCCGACCTCCTGCTCCTCAGAGATGACCCCAACTCACCTTCCTGTTTTGTGCCTCTGCCTCAATACACATGTCCTCGCTCATACACAGCGAGCTTTACTTTTCTGAGCCGTTCCCACATCTCTGGTGTCCCTGCCTCACTTTTCTCAGCCCCCCGTTAAGACTTGACCTGTCTCTGTTCCCATGGGACCGTCCCTTCCCACCCACTGCTCCCAGCCTCCCTCAGTCCAGCCTCCCTCAGACTTGTTGCCACGTAGAGCAGGGAGCCAGGCGCAGCTGTCCCCGAGGGGTTTTCAGATGCCAGAGAGACACAAAAGACATGTGGACAGAAAGGCAGGCCAGCACGGAAAGGCGTGGGAATGAAGAAATCAATGAATGAATAATGGATTGGAAACTGATACTGCAAGTGAGGTCTGGAAGAGGAGGCAGGCAGCAGGGAGACCTCAGTTCCCATGGCTTCCACACAGCAAAAAGAAGGCGTAGGAGAAAGGGAGAGACAGAAGGAGAGTTGTGAGTCCCCCCCCTGCCCCCCATCCCCCCACCCCCACCTCCGTCTGTCTCCCTACAGTGGCCTTGAACAGCTGAGGGTGGTGTCCAACTTCTGACTTCTCCTGCTCTCTCTACAAGGCTGGTATGACAAGCGTGAACAAGCATCCCCGGTTTGGGATTTTGTTGTTTTTATTACTTATTTTTCTTTTTTTGGGTTTTTCAAATCAGGGTTTCTCTGTGTAGCCCTGGCTGTCCTGGACTTCACTTTGTAGACCAGGCTGGCTTCGAACTCACAGAGATCCACCTGCCTCTGCCTCCCTCAGTACCGGTATTAAAGCCGTGTGCCACCACACCCGGCTGTTGTTTTTAATTTAAAAAAAAATCTATTATTTTCTTAATCCCAGGACTCAGGGAGGCAGAGGCAGGTGGATCTCTGAGTTCGAGGCCAGCCTGGTCTACAGAGTGAGTTCCAGGACAGCCAGTGCTACATAGAGAAACCCAGTCTCAAAAACCAAAACCAAACGAAACAAACAACAACAAAAAGGCCACGGAGACCCATCTGCCTCTGCTTCAGGAGTGCAGGGATTAAAGCCATGCGCCACCATGTTGGCTAAAAATTATCTGTTAGTAGCCAGGCATAGTGGCGCACACCTTTGATCGCAGCAGGAGGGAGGCAGATCTTTGAGTCCGAGGCTATTATATGTGTGTGTGTGTGTGTGTGTGTGTGTGTGTGTGTGTGGCATGCATTATATGTGTGTTGGAGCACAAGTGCCACGGTGCACGTAAGGAGATCAGAAGACACATTTGGGGAGTCGGCGCTCTCCTTTCTCCGGGTGAGACCAGGGATTGAACTCAGGAGCCTTCCCCGCAGCCTGGGTTTATGAGCAGGGCCCTGCGCATGCTCAACAGGCACTGTACCAACCCACCACACCCCCAGCCCACCCCCACCCCGTTCTTATCATAGCTTTGGTTGTACAGGAAGGTCAGAGAGGATCCCATTCTTGGTAGATGGGGATTCTGAAGCCCAGAGAGTGCAAGTGACTCATTCAAGGTCACACAGCATGTCAGTGCCGGACCCTAGATCTCTGAGCTGGGCTGGGCTGCTGCTCCTGGTCTCCTGTTTGCAGGCTGGGCAAGGCGGGACAGGGAATGAGACGGCGCTCGGCTGCCCAGTGCAGCGCTTTATTTGCTAAGCTCCCTTTCAGCAGCGCGATGTGGGAACAGGCAGTGCTGAGGGGCGGCCCCTCAGTCCCTCTGCCCTCTCGCCATGTCCCCAGACCCCTACCCAGACCTCGTGCGGTCGCCTGCCTGGTGCACCCTGCCTGGCCGGCTGCACCCTGAACCCCGAGACCGGGTGTCCCGAGCCTTGCAAGTGTGGGTTCCTCTGTGGGTGCTTCACGTCCTGCATGAAACCCTCAACCTCTGGGAGGTGCCCAGATTTAGGACCTCAACCTGGAGACAAACAGGTTCTTTCTGAATTTGAGACGCCCTTGATTACTGGCTGACTTGTTACAGGCAGGGGACACGGAGGCCAGAGAGGTTAGGTAACTTGTGCGGTGTCACACAGCTGGGAAAGCGTTGGATCTGAGATACAAATCCTGGCAGGACGGCGTCCAGCCACGCACCTGGACCGAGCAAGCAGCCTGGGTGCTTACTCTACGTCACTGTGGTCCCCGTGGCTATGGCCTGGACACTCTCGCCACCTAGTGGTGTGGTACCTTAAATACATCGGAATTCCTAATCGGAGGTGGGATGTCAATTCAACCCAAGTGTATGTTGGGTGGGGGTTGGGAGTGCTGTTTGGTCGGTTTTGGTTCAGATTTAGGTTTTTGAGACGACGTCTTACGTAGCCCCGAGTGCCTGCACTCACCCTGTAGCTGAGGACGGTGTTAAACTTCTCATCCTCCTTCCTCCACTCCCCAGATAACGGTGCTCGCTCGAATCCCCTGTGAGCCGCCATGTGGGTGCTGGGAACTGAGCCCGGGTCCTCAGCAGGATGGGTGTGTGCTCTTAACCTCTGAGGCATCTCTTCAGCCTCTCTTGTTTTCTGAGGCAAGATTTCACACCAGAGTGTAGTGCAAGTTGGCTTTGAACTCAGTGTGATCCTCCTGCCTCAACCTCCTAAATTCTTTTTTTGTGTTGTTTTTGTTTTTTGTTTTTGTTTTTGTTTTTCCAGCCAGGGTTTCTCTGTGTAGTCCTGGCTGTCTTGGACTCGCTTTATAGACCAGGCTGGCCTCGAACTCACAGAGATCTGCCTGCCTCTGCCTCCCGAGTGCTGAGATTAAAGGCATGCACCACCACACCCAGCCCTTTCTTTTTGGTTTTTTAATTATTATTTTTATTATAAGTGTGTCAGAGGACAGTTTCACGGAGTTGGTTCTCTATCTAACTTTTTGTGGTCTCCTGGATTCAAACCCAAGTCCTCAGGCTTGCATCTCTGGTCAGAAAGTACCTTTACCCATGGAACCATCTTACCGCCTTCTTTCTTTTAAACAAGTTGTTTATTTATTTGTTTCAGGGTGGGGGCGATAAGATCTGTGGAGGTCAGAGGTCAACTTTTGGGCACTGGTCCTCTTCCTTCCTCCATATGGGTCTTGGGGATCAGACTCAGAACCTTAGCCTCGGCCGCAAGCCTCCTTACCCACTTAGCCACCCACTCTCACGCATTCTTAACATCGACACCTAGGATTACAGAGAGATGCACCTGCAACCTCAGCACTCAAAAGACTGAGGCGGGAGGATAAAGAGTCTCACCTAAGTTTGGGCTGTAGAGCAATACCTTGTCTCCAAGAGTCAGACCAAAAAAAAAAAAAAATTAAAAAAAAAGCAATAGCCGGGGGAAGGGCAGTCTGTACAGGGTGTTGGTTTTTGCGGTGTTCCGAGTCGGTCAGACACAGCTAGCCTCTTGCCATACTGTGTTAGCTCTTCCTCGCTGTGGCAAATACCTGAGAGAGCTCATTTAAGAGGAAAAGGGGTTTATTTTGGCTCAGGGTCGACTGGATCTATTGCCTTGGGGCTGAAGCCAAGTGGAGTGTACTGGCCGTGGGAGTGCCTTTGTCACACCAGTGGGGTGGACACGAATCCCTGTGACGTGGTTAGACTTCTCTTCCTTTCTTTCCAGCAGTCTCTCTGTGTAGCCCTGGCTGTTCTGGAACTCACTCTTGTAGACCAGGCTGGCCCCAAATTCACAGAGATCCGCCTGCCTCTGCCTCCCAAAAGCTGGGATTAAAGGTGAGAGCATTGTCGCATGCCTTTAATCCCAGCATTCAGGGAGAGAGAGGCAGGCAGATCTCTGAGTTGGAGGCCAGCCTTTACAAAGTGAGTCCGGGACAGCCAGGGCTACACAGAGAAACCCTGTTTCCAAAAAACAAGCAAACAACAACAAGATGAACCATCATACAGATAATTCCACTCTGAAGCTCACGCTCTTTTGATGAAGAAATGGACAGAGTTGATGTCGAACCCAAACCCAGCGCTCCAGATACCATGCACCCCGTGGTCATGGAAGCCGCATCTGGTCGAACGCCATCGCTCTTGGCTATGAGGTTGGGTGACTCACCCACAGGTCCGGGGACATCAGCGGGTCTCAAACCCCGTTCCTCTGAATTATAGACTTCAGTCTTTCTCCGATTCTTTCTCCAAAAGCAAACCCCCATTGGAAGGAAAATGGGGTTTATGCTGAGACACTGTCAAGGCTTAGCACAGAACTTTCTAGCCTCTGCTCTCTGCTTTTTAATGCTTTTTGGTCTTTTGTTTTGGTGTGTGTGTGTGTGTGTGTGTGCATGTGTATGTGTCTGGGCATGTGTGTGTATGTGTGTGTACTTGTGTGTATGTATGTGTATGCATACATGTGTGCATGTGTGTGTGTGTGGGTATATGTGTGTGTATATATGTGTACATGTCTGTGTATACATGTTTTGGTGTGTGGAAGGGTGTGTGAAGGCCAGAGGTTTATGACAGGTGACTTCCTTGATCATGTCCCACTTTATTTTCTGTGACAGGGTCACTGCCTGGGCTAGGCTGGCTGAGCAGTGGCGTCTAGGGACCCTCCCGTCTCTCGAGTCAGGACAGGGATTACAAGCACACTGCCATCACACCTGCAAGTTTTACATGGGTGTGAGAAATCCAACTCACGCTCACACAGCAAGCACCTTACCGAGTGGGCCATCTCCCCAGGCTCTGGTCTTGGGGATGTTTTCTTTTTCACGTGTGGGTGTCTTGCCTGCATGTATGTTCACGCACCATATACAGCCGAAGATAGGATCTTGTCTCAGAAAACCAGACAGAGGTAGTGTGGCGGCTGCACATGACATTGATCCCAGCAGTAGGGACGCAGAGCAGTGGGCCTGTCGCTCTAAGTCTGAGGCTGGTCTAATCTACAAAGCCAGCTCTGTCCAGACAAGGCTGCATAGGGAGGCTCCAGCCCAGAAACAAAACAAAACAAAACCCAACAACAACAAAACAGAGTGAAGAATGGATTTTTCTTTATAAAGGAGGTCACTGGCTGTCCCAAGGACACCATCCATACAGTGTTAAAAAATGACCTCAAGAAAATAATCAAAAGTTCTTGCCGGCGGCAGCTTGGCTGAATATCAGAGGGCTGTGGCGGAGGCTGGCACGCTGGACTCTCACAGACACCAGCGAGACCGCTCAGCCCTTCCGTGGGATCTTCTGCTCCAAGGCCAGGCTCTCTCTCTCTCTCTCTGGGTTTCGGGGCAGGGAGGAGGGGTGCATGGGGTGGGGTGCTGAAAGGGAGTGCCGAGGGGGAGTCCCCCACAGTCTCCAGCATCTGTCTGGGTCTCTGGCAAAAATACCTGCATTGGTCCTAAGTGGCAGCTCGTCCTGCCACCCCCAGTCTGCTGTCTCCCTCACTCCGCCCTGCATCCCTCAGCCCGATCTGTCCACTGGACCCCACCTGCCGCAGAGTGGGCGAAGGCAGGAGCGGAGTGACCCCTGAGTGCACCCTGTCCTGCCCTCACTGATCTTGAACTCAAAGCAGGAAGAAAAGTCATGGAGGTGACTGCAGAGGGTTTTGCGAGGACAGTAGAGTCCCCAGCAGGGCTCCAAAGCAGTGAGAGTTGGTCAGAGTGTAACACATCCCAGCACCTGAGTGAGCCCCCACCCCCACCCCCACCCCCACCCTCACCCCAGCCTAACTGCCTGCCCTGGCTGCGCTGACCTCAGAGGAGATGCTGGCCAGAGACCCACACCAAGTGGGCTCCCGAGAAGACCTGGGTCCCTGGCACAGTGCATGCATCAGTATCCCTCAGTGAGAGCCACCAGCAGTAACAGAGACTGTCACCATGTGAGGACAACTTGAAGTGTCAGTTAGAACAGGCCCAAGACATTGCTGTGACACACAATTCCAGCTCAGCACCTTGCACACCACCTAAGTGTCCTTATCGTCCATGATCCGCTTTAGGGTTTGTTGGTTTGTTGTTTGTTTATACATTTGAGATCTCATGAATCCCAGGCTGGCCTGGCCTTTAACTCACTATGTAGCCAAGGATGACCCTGGACTCCCGATTCCCCTGCCTCCATCTCCCGAGAGCTGGGAGGACAGGGGTGCACTGTCATGCCCAGCTTGTGGTCCCAGATCTACAGCAGCGTGTGTAGTCTTGCCTCGGAGCACAGCTGAGCTGGCTGCTGCAAACCCAGCCAAAGCAGAGATGTTCTGAAGCTGAGTCCCCAGCCCCGTCTGCTCTCAAGAGGCCAAGAATAGGCTATTGACAGCTAAACACCGAGGCAAGCTGACCTGCAGTATATATACAGCCCTCTTACCTTCCCTGAATTCCTCTGTTCCTCCACGCTGGGACCTGTCCACTCCCCAAGGCACACAGAAAGGAAAGGGAGGGATCCCACTACCTGTGTAGTACACTCCAAAACCCAAGCAACAGTGTTTGATTGTTTGTTTATGTACAGTGTTCCGCCTGCATGTGTGTCTGTATGCCAGAAGAGGGCACCAGATCTCATTATAGGTGAATGTGAGCCACCATGTGGTTGCTGGGAATTGAACTTAGGACCCTTGGAAGAACAGACAGTGCTCTTAACCTCTGAGTCATATCTCCAGCCTCCAAGCAACAATTTGTTGTTCTTTAAAACGTATCCATTTTTACTTTATGTATATGAGTCCTTTGCCTGCATGTACATATGAACACTGTGTACATGCAGTACCCATGGAGGCCAGAAGAGGGCGTCAGATACCCTGGAACTGTATTTACAGGTGTCTGTGAGCTTCGTCCTCACAATTGACTTTGGGGTCTCTGGAAGAGTGGTCTTAACTGTTGAGCAATCTCCTCAGCCCTAATTTTCTACTGTAGGTTTTTGTTTGTTAGTTGGTTTTGGTTTTTTGAGACAGGGTTTCTCTATGTAGCCTTGGCTGCCCTGCACTCACTCTGTAGACCAGGCTGGCCTTGAATTCACAATGATCAACATGCGCCACCACACTGGACTTTTTAGCTGTAGGGTCTTTTTTTGTTTGTTTGTTTTTTAGGTTTTTTGAGACAGGGTTTCTCTGTGTAACAGTCCTGGCTGTTCTGGACTCGCTTTTGTAGACCAGGCTGGCCTTGAACACACAGCAATCCGCCTGCCTCTGACTCATGAGTGATGGCATGAAAGGCGTGCGCCACCACACCCAGCTACTCTGCTGTAGATTTAAGACAAGTTCTGGTGGGGCTGGAGAGATGGCTCAGCAGTTAAGAGCACTGTCTGTTCTTCCAGGGGTCATGGAACCATCTATAGTGAGATCTGGTGCCCTCTTCTGATGTACAGGTGTATATGGAGGCAGAGCATGTGTATGTAATAAATAAATATTTATTTTGTTTTGTTTTTTGAGACAGGGTCTCTCTGTGTAGCCTTGACTGTCCTGGACTCGCTTTTGTAGACCAGGCTGGCCTCGAACTCACAGAGATCTGCCTGCCTCTGCCTCCCAAGTGCTGGGATTAAGGGCATGCGCCACCACTGCCCGGCTATAAATAAATATTAAAAAAAAAAAAGACAAGTTCTGCATCCTGAACACACCTGATCTCACGTGATCTCGGAAGCTAGTCGAGCTCAGGCCTGGCTAGCACTCAGACGGATGGAAGGAGAGAGTCATGCAGTCAGGCTGCCCTCAGGCTCGCTACAGACCAGAAGCCTTGAGCTCCCTGACCCTCCTCCTTCCACGTCCCAAGTTTAGGATTTCAGGCCTGGCTGTGTGTGCTGTTTTAAAAAGTCACTTGGTGTGTGTGGACTGGGCGTGGTGGCTCACGCCTTAATCCCAGCACTTGGGAGGCAGAGGCAGGTGGATCGCTGTGAGTTCGAGGCCAGCCTGGTCTACAAAGCAATCCAGGACAGCCAGGGCTACACAGAGAAACCCTGTCTCAGGGCTGGAGAAATGGCTCAGAGGTTAAGAGCACTGGCTGCTCTTCCAGAGGTCCTGAGTTCAATTCCCAGCAACCACATGGTGGCCCACAACCATCTGTAATGAGATCTGGTGCCCTCTTCTAGTGTGCATGAAGACAGTGTACTCACAGACATAATAAATAAATACATTGAAAAAAAAAAAGAGAGAGAGAGAAGCCGGGAGTGGTGGTGCACGCCTTTAATCCCAGCACTCGGGAGGCAGAGGCAGGAGGATCGCTGTGAGTTCGAGGCCAGCCTGGTCTACAAAGGGAGTCCAGGACAGCCAAGGCTACACAGAGAAACCCTGTCTCAAAGACAGAGAGAGAGAGAGAGAGAGAGAGAGAGAGAGAGAGAGAGAGAAACCCTGTCTCAAAAAAAGAGAGAGAGAGAGAAACCCTGTCTCAAAAAAAAAAAAAAACAAAACAAAAAGTCACATAGGGTGTGTGTGTGTATGTGTATGTGCATATGTGCATGTTTGTGTGTATGCCTTCGTGGTATGTGTGTGTGTGTGTGTGTGTATGCATGTGTATATGTGCACATGTGTGTTTTATTTTGCTTTGAGACAGAGCCTAATGATGTAGTCCACCCTGGCCTGAAACAGGAAAGCCTCCTGAAGAAAGCCTCTTGCCTCAGCCTCCCACATTCTAAGATGGAGGCTGTGCCCCCACGCCAGCCTCCTGCTGCGCGTCGAGAATCAGCTCGAAGATGTTTCTTAGTTCAAGCAAACGCTGACGCGAGGTCATTGGGATGGACAGGGAGGTGAGGGTAGCTCCGTGCCCAAAGCTCCACAGCTCCCGAAGGCTTCCTCACTCACCCTGTGCATCCTCCAGGGCTGCTGTGGGTGCAGACAGATGCTGCAGGCCCAGGGGTGGCAGCCCCTCCTTACTGCAGAATGGAGACTTGACCAGAGGCCAAGGCAAACCTTTGAACAGGGACAAGGATGTATTCCTATTTTCCTAGCACTTGAGAAGCTGGGACAGACTACAGTGAGTTCAAGACCAGCTTGGATAATATTGTGAGTTTCGAGCCAGCATGAATCCCAGAGTGAGACTTTATTTCAAAAAATTAAATCAAAGGCCGGGCGGCAGTGGCACACACCTTTAATCCCAGCACTTGGGAGGCAGAGGCAGGCGGATCGCTGTGAGTTCAAGGGCAGCCTGGACTACAGAGTGAGTTCTAGGACAGCCAGAGCTGTTACACAGAGAAACCCTATCTCAAAAAACAAAAACAAACAAACAAACAAAATCTGATACATAAAAATAGCCGGGCGTCTTGGCGCACACCTTTAATCCCAGCATTTAGGACGTAGAAGAAGGAATGTCTCTGTGACTTGGAGGCCAGCCTGGTCTACATAGTGAGTTCCAGATCAGCCAGGGCCACACAGTGAGACCTTGTTTAAAAAATAAAATCAACAAAAGAGTGAGATCTTCACCTTGGTGCACTACAGCTGGGCATGGAGGAAGTCTGGGAGAGGAAGGCTCAGAGCCCGTCCCCCAGTTTCCAAAAAGCTACTTCTGTGACTAGAACTAGAGAGGTGGAACGGCCATATGGCAACAGCCTGGCTGGCACTGCAACGACTCAGAAAAAAAGAAAAAGAAAAAAAAGCTGAGGCAGAACTCACTGCCCTTTATCCATCCAATGACAAGGCTCCAGGGGCAGCTTGTCCTGGTCCCCAAACATCTCTGCCCCACGCCCTGAGCACAGTGAGGTGAAGGCAGAGGAACCACTTTGGGCTTCCTTGTATTATTGGTTTTGTTATTTCTTCATTCATTTATTATAAACTTGATATGTAGCCAAAAAGACTTAGAATTAATTTCTGATCCTCCTGTCTCAACCTCCCAAATGCTGGGGCTACTACACGTGTGTGGCACCATGTTTATAGGGTGCTGTGATTCAGGGGGCTTCCAACACATACACTCCGGACAAGCGGCCCACCAACAGAGCCATGTCCCCGGGTCTAGAAGGACTTTTGAAGTGACCTGACACACCGGCTCATCTGTCCTTAGCCTGTGACCTGTGCTTAGCAGGGAGCTGTTCTGTTAGAGAGATGAGTTTTCAGGTCCAAGGCGGAGAGGGCCAGCCCAGGCACCCCAGGGCTGTAAAATGCGTCCTCAGACCTGCGCCCACCCACGAGGGTTATTTATGGTGCTGTCCGTGAGCTGATTTGTGATTTCTGGCTGCTCCATCTGGCCCTCACTGGCAGAACTCCCGGCTTGACTTCTCCTGGCAGGGCCATATGTCCTGCCTGTCCAGGGAGGCCTGAGAGTGATGGCGGGGTGGGGGTGGGAGGCCAGCACTAGAGCTCCTAGAATCCACAGAGCAACTGCCTCAGTAGGACTGGGATGCTGGGACTCCGCCCCCTCGGTGACATCATCACTATAGCCTTCATTACCTGGGGCCAAGTGTCCCAAGCCACTGAGCTGGCATTTGTATAGGCTCTGGATTGAGCGAGCCTAAATTTACACACACACACACACACACACACACACACACACACACACACACACACATTTTTAAGCCTACATGGTGGCTGATGACCATCTATAATGAGATCTGGTGCCCTCTTCTGGTGGACAGGCACACATGCAGGCAGGATGTTGTATAAAGAATAAATCTTACCAAAACAGTGGTGTGTGTGTATGCATGTGTGTGTGTGTGTGTATGTATGTATGTATATGTGTGTATATGAATATGTGTGTGTATTCTTGAGCCATTTTACCAACCTGATCTGGAAGTTTAAAGACAGCAGCCGTGTTCCCTCTGCTCCCTGCCTGGTCCAGCCACTTTGCTCACCAGAGAGTACAGTGTGTATTCCTCCTTTTGAGTCCCAATGGATGTTGGGACTTGCTTTGACAGAAGGCAGACAGCAATAGCTCCCTCACCGCGTCCCTCTGGAAGTATCTACTGCAGCAGGGAGCCCACATCAGTGTGTTGCCAGCAAGGGAGAGAGCTGGGGCCTCCAAGTCACAGCTTTGTGGCCCTTAAAATACTTGGTGACTCAGCAGGGTGTGGGGGCGCACACCTTTAATCTCTACACTTGGGAGGCAGAGGCAGGTGAATCTCTGTGAGTTCAAGGCCAACCTGGTCTACAAAGCGAGTGCAGGAAACCCAGGGGTACACAGAGAAACCCTGTCTCAAAAAACAAACAAACAGAGCCGGGTGTGGTGGCGCACGCCTTTAATCCCAGCACTTGGGAGGCAGAGGCGGGTGGATCGCTGGGAGTTCGAGGCCAGCCTGGTCTACAAAGTGAGTCCAGGACAGCCAAGGCTACACAGAGAGACCCTGTCTCTAAAAACCAAAAACAAACAAACACACAAAAAAACCCAATAACACTTTGGGCTGGAGAGGTGGCTCAGCAGTTAAAAGCACTGGCTGTTCTTCCCAAAGTCCTTAGTTCAATTCCCAGCAATCACATGGTGGCTCACAACCATCTATAATGTGATCTGGTGCCTCCTTCTGGCCTGAAGGCAGACATTCAGGCAGATTACTGTATAAATAATAAATAAATAAATCTTAAAAAAAACCAAAAAAACAAAAACAAGCCGGGCATGGTAGCGCACAACTTTAATCCCAGTCCTTGGGAGACAGAGGCAGGTGGATCGCTGTGACTTTGAGGCCAGCCTGGTCTACAAAGCAAGTCCAGGACAGCCAAGCTACACAGAGAAACCCTGTCTCGAAAAACCAAAAACCAAAAACCAAAAACCAAAAAAAAAAAAAAAAAAAAGGTGAAATGGCACAGGCCTGTCATGCAGCACATGGAAAGCAGAGGCAGGAGGATGAAGAACTCAGCCTTGAGGACCTGGGTCTGAAGCATCCAGAAGGCCAGCAAGGCATCATCTGGCCATGGCGGCCTAAGTCTGTGGCCCCAGCATCTGGAAGGTGAGACAGGAAAACCAGAAACTCAAAGGTGTCTTGGCTGCATATCAAGTGTGAGGCCAGCCTGGGCTACATAATAGCAATTATAATAATGATCATAAAAATTACATGAAAAATAAATAAAAATAAATAAATAAAGACAATGGATACCAGGTGTGCTGGCTTCCGGCTGCAATCCCAGCACTTAGGAAGTGGAGGCAGGAGGATTAAGAACAAGGCCAACCTTAGACTTCAAGGCCACCCCTGGCTCCTTTGGACCAAAAAGCACATTCAAGGTCATCCCTGCCTGGGTCAGTTCAACCCAGGTCTGACTTACAAGAGACCCCACCTCAAAAATAACAAAAACAGCCAGGCCTGGCGGCGCAGCCTTTAAGCCCAGCACGTGGGAGGCAGAGGCTGGCAGATATCTGTAAGTTTGAGGCCAGCCTGGTCTACAAAGTGAGTCCAGAACAGCCAAGGCTACACAGAGAAACCCTGTGTTGAAAAAAAAAACAAAAGAAGAAGAAGAGGAGGAGGAGGGGGGGGAGGAGGAGGAGGAGGAGGAGGAGGAAGAGGAGGAGGAGGAGGAGGAGGAGGAGGAGGAGGAGGAAGAAGAAGAAGAAGAAGAAGAAGAAGAAGAAGAAGAAGAAGAAGAAGAAGAAGAAGAAGAAGAAGTCGTCAACCATGTTCGGCATGGTGGCAGAAGCTTTTATTGCTAGCTCTCGGGAGGCAGAAGCAGGTGGATCTCTGTGAGTTCCGGGCCAGCCTGGGTTATGAAGTGACAGACCCTGCATGGAGGGGCTTGGGGAAGGAGGAAGAGGAGACAGGGCCTTATCAGGGTGTGGTGACACACGCGTGTAGTTGGGAAACAAAAGCAGGACGGAGGAAGCCAGCTGAGGTCTACACGGAGCGTTCCAGGCCAGTCCCTGGCAGGCCACAGGACTGCGTACAAAATCCTCGCTCATTCAACGGATCTGGGACACAAGACAACAGAGCCAACCGCCTATAAATTGGTGCCCTCTTCTCACCTTGGTGCCCTTTTTTTTTTTTTTTTTTTTTTTTTTTTTTGGTTTTTCGAGACAGGGTTTCTCTGTGAAGCCTTGACTGTCCTGGACTCACTCTGTAGACCAGGCTGGCCTTGAACTCACAGCGATCCACCTGCCTCTGCCTCCCGAGTGCTGCCCAGCTCTTGGCGCCCTTTTAATCTGGTTGAGGAAGAGTGACGCAGGCAGGCGAGGAGGGCAGAGGCACCGCCACCCCGACACAGGCGAAGGTGTGGTCACCTACGGGGTCAATTCCTGCATGGTTTGCCGTCCCGGAGGGGACCACGAGAGACTCCATGCAGAGAAGTCGAAGCCTCACCCCGCGCGGCAGGTGCGGGCGACTCAAGCATGCGTGCTTGGGTGTAGCACACTCTCCTGTGCTGGGAGCTTCACTGGGGCCTTGCGGCGCAGATGGCTTTCCCTAGGAGCCTCTGTGTGGGTGGGAAGAGGCGACAGGCTCCAGGTGTATTCTAGGTGTGTGAAGGGCGATGTAGGATGTGCTAGGGGGTTATCTGGGTTATCTGGGTTATCGGTAGCCAAAGCCCTAGAAGTCAGCGGCGTCATCAAGGTGCTGCCCATAGGGGGCGCTGCTGCCCCAGGCCTGCTCCGTTCCTGACCTTACAATTTGGATTTAAAGGTCTAAGAATTTAGGGAAGGGACTTGAAGCCAATGCCAGCTGTCTTATTTCCAACCTGGGGGGACTCCCAGGGGGCCCATGAACCCACACTTTGGCTCCTGCCCTGGCTTCCTGGCTTCAGCTGCTCTGCTACATCGGGGCCACCAGATTGGCTTAAATACCTTCTTCTTCTTCTTCTTCTTCTTCTTCTTCTTCTTCTTCTTCTTCTTCTTCTTCTTCTTCTTCTTCTGTTCTCTCTGTAACCTTGGCTGTCCTGGACTCACTTTGTAGACCAGGCTGGCCTCGAACTCATAGAAATCCACCTGCCTCTGCCTCTCGAGTGCTGGGATTAAAGGCGTGTGCCACCACTCAGCCTATGTCCTTAACAGCCACTGTCCATCAGCTGGTGAACACAGAAGCAGGTGACACAGGACAGGGGTGATTCTTCTCGAGGCCTACTCTAGTGATGAAAGTGGAGCAGGTAACACCACTCAGCAGGCTTACTCCTGTGACAGTCAGGGGGGCGTGTACTTGGGGTGAGTGGAGGCTAGGCAGGGATACTGAGCTGCTGGCCATATCCTGTCTGTGGCCCAGAACAGTGGTTCTCAACCTTCCTAAAGCTGCGACCCTTTAATACAGTTCCTTGTGTTGTGGTGAGCCCCAACCATAAACTATTTTGTTGCTGTTTCATATCTGTAACTTTGCTACTGTTATGACTCCTAATGCAAATATCTGATATGCACAATGTCTGATTTGTGACCCCCCCCCCCCACCAAGGCATCTCAATCACAGGTTGAGAACGGCTGGCCTAGATAGATCCATCCCAGAATGCCCTGGGGTATATTGGTATAATGCACACCAAGGAAAACATCCCAGTGCCAGGCCAGCTGCAGCTATGTCTGCCCTAGCAAGCATGATGGCCTGGGCCTGCCTCCAGCCGTGTACAGCTGGACGTGTCTGGGCCTCTGAGAGAGCTTCATGGCTGAAGGCTCTTAGTGTTAGCTGTGGCCAGAAAGAACCTGCTCTCGGGCCTGGTGTGGTGGCACACGCCTTTAATCCCAGCACTCGGGAGGGAGAGGCAGGCGGATACTTTACACAGTGCTAGGGACTGAATCCAGGGCTTCCTGCTTCTTGAGTGCCGGCCGGATGATGCCAACTGCGCCACAGCCCCTGTCGCTTGTAGCACTTTGATGAGCCAAGGTCCCTGTGCAGCGTCTCCCTGGGCTCGGTGCTCCGGCTCTCTGTCACAGCAGAGCCTCCTCTCTCCTGTCCTTCTGCCTCTCCAGCTCCGGCTCCCCTCCCGACTCCATTGCTCACTGCCTGCAGCCTCCTTTTTCCTCACATGCTCTCAACATAGATGCGCACATATACCTACACACTGGACTGTGTATTGCTTGATGTGGAATGCATGTTGCTCCTGTCCATTGTAACCAGAACCCTATTTAAGCCCGGTGTTGGGCCTGAGTGCCTGATGGCTGCAAGGAAGCCCGTGAACTCCATAATGTTTACCATGTCACCTGAAATTTGGAGGTTCTTTTTTTTATTTTTTAAGGTTTATTTACTTATTATTATATAGAGAGTGGTCTACATGTCATCTGCAGGCCAGAAGAGGGCATCAGATCACATTGTAGATGATTGTGAGTCACCATGTGGTTGCTGGGAATTGAACTCAGGACCTCTGGAGGAGCAATAAGTGTTCTTAACCTCTAAGCCATCTCTCTGGGCCAATTTGGAGGTTCTTAGCACAGAAGCCATAGAACGGGAGATGGAGGCAAACATGGGGGCGGGGGCAGGGAGCACAGGCAGTTAGTTCTCTTGGGAAAGAGGCAGATGGCCTGCCGAGATCATAGAGCAGACCAGGGTGCCCTAAAACGAAAGGCTTTTGTGGGTTTCTGGGGTGGGCTAACAGCAGGGCAGCCCGGGCGACAGAGTGAGACCCTGGCATCCCATCTCAGTCACCCATCTGTAGACCTGTGCTGGGTGGGAAGAGGGCGAGGGAGGAACGAAGGTCAAGGCAACTGGGACTTAGCTCTTCCCTCCCAGGCAGGGCCTGGGACCTTCAGCTTCCTTGTGCCTCCACTTCCTGCAGTGCTGGCGCCACTGTGCCCAGCTTATTTGGGACAATCCCAAGGCTCTGTGCATGCTGGGCAAGCACTCTGCCAACGAGCAGCTCATTTCACTGAGGAGATGGTGTTGAGAAGGTAGCCCGCCAACCAGTCATGGTGGTGCATGCCTGTAAGCCCAGCGTTTGTGAGGCAGAGGCTGGAGGGCTGCTGCAAGTTCAAGGCAGGTGTCTGCCAAAGAAGGAAACCTTGTGTCAAAACAAATAAATAAATTCAGATAAAATGCCCTGCCTTATAAGTTTGTTATTATATATGTTTGTTTGTTTTGGATTTTTTTTTTTTTGGAGACAGGGTCTCTCTGGGTTAGCCTTGGCTGTCCTGGACTCACTTTGTAGACCAGGCTGGCCTCGAACTCACAGCGATCCGCCTGCCTCTGCCTCCCAAATGCTGGGATTAAAGGCGGCGTTACCACACCTGACTAAATTTGTTATTATATATTTTTAGAGAGGGTCTTACTTGATGTGGCTAGCCTGGACCTTGCACTACTTGATCGTTAACATTTCTTAGCCATGTGTGGTGGCACACACCTTTAATCCCAGCACTTGGGAGGCAGAGGCAGGTGGATCATTGTGAGTTCAAGGCCAGCCTGGTCTACAAAGCAAGTTCAGCATAGCCAAGGCTACACAGAGAAACCCAGTCTCGAAAAACCAAAAAATTTCGTATCTGAGAGACTAAAAACCTTAAGTAAAATTTCCTCCAGTATAAGAAGGGTTAATGGGGAGTGTGCCCTAATTACTGCTGGCAGGTTGATAGTTTCTTCCTGCGAATAAATCTGGTACACGATGCGGACCTCACAGCCTTTCTGCCAGGGCAGACGGGCTCCGGATACAACGCGCAGGCTCGGACCCTCGAGGGGCGGGGCAAGGCTCGCACATGCGTTCTAGAGTCGCCCGCGCTCCTCAGGCACTGCGGAGGCCACCCAAGGCGGCACAGGGAGGGTCCTGCAGGGAGGCGGGGCCACGCAGCCCGGAAGAGACGCCGCGCCGCGCATGCCCCTTCCTTTCCAGCCTCCGCCTCGGTCCCTGCAGCCGCCGCGGTGAGTTCCTCCGGCGTCCGGGTTCCATCGGCCGCCATCGGCGCCGTGGCGGGCCTGCGTCCTCGGGGCGGCAGGCGGAGGCCTCTCCCGCCCTCCCCGGAGAGGGCCGGGGGCGCAGGTCCTGTGCGGGGCGCCGCTGCCGAGGACCGGGCGTTCCGACGGCGGCGGGGGCGGAGGGGACGCGGCGGACGGACGGACGGACGGGGGAGCCCAGCGCGAAGGCCACGTGTGGCGGGAGGCGCCCGGCCCGGGGGGAGGGCGGCGTCCGCTTGCGTGCGTCCCTTCGCCGCAGGCCCCGTAGCCCCTGCCTGCTCCCTCCACTTAGGTCTGGGGGGCGGATTTTAGGGGAGCATTCAGTGCTTTGCTTCCGGGTCTTCCGCCTCGCGGGGAGCGGAGCCCCTTGTCGGGGTGTGATGGCCCCCAGGTGTCGATGACACTAGAGGGTCTGTGTCTTCCGCCCCTGGACACCCGTCGTGAGGGCTGTGACAGCGGGGAGACAGATGTGTGCCCCTGCACCCGGGGTGCCCACCGCCCCGGCAGTCCTCTCTGCACTGTTGGGGTGTAGAGCGCTGGTCCCTGGGCGATTGGTTTCTGCGGTTCGTGGTCTCACCCACCCGTGGGTCGGCTTCGCGCGCTCTTTTTGAGTTTTCCACCCCGCGCCAGCCATGGTCGCGGACTTGCGTGCCCCCTCCCGGGCACCGTGCTGAAGAAGTTGTTTGCCTGCAGATGTTGATGCCCAAGAAGAACCGGATCGCCATCTACGAACTCCTCTTTAAGGAAGGGGTGATGGTTGCCAAGAAGGATGTCCATATGCCCAAACACCCCGAGCTGGCCGACAAGAATGTGCCCAACCTTCACGTGATGAAGGCCATGCAGGTATGGAGGGGCTGGCCGCTGTGGAGTGTGGTGAGGTTGGCAGGCAGGCGCCTTCCAAGGACGGGGTCCCAGTCTAGTTGAGCCTTTTCCAGATCTGTTTCACCCCAAAAGACCCTTTAGGCTTGGGGACCCGGGACCTTTAAGGATTTCCCAGCTTGAAGAGGTACACACGCGTGCCCCACAATGGTCTTTGTAACCAAACTTCTCTGTCCCCCAGTCTCTCAAATCTCGAGGCTACGTGAAGGAGCAGTTTGCCTGGAGACATTTCTATTGGTACCTCACCAACGAGGGCATCCAGTATCTCCGAGATTACCTCCACCTGCCTCCGGAGATTGTGCCCGCCACCCTGCGCCGCAGTCGTCCCGAGACTGGCAGGCCTCGGCCCAAAGGTACGGTTCTGAATAACCCAGGTTGAGGTTAAGGGGCGATGGTGTTTGTCTCGTGAAGCCCGGACAGGCCTTGAGCTCCGTATGTAGCTGGGGTTGACCTTGAATGAGGTTTAATCCTCCTGCCTCAACATCCTGAGTGCTGGGGTTTACAGGTGTGTGCCACTACTCCCAGCTCAGAAGTGTGTTACGGCACACGGGGCCTTGGGTGACAGCCCCGTAAGAGTGCGTTAGGCTTGAGTGGTTTCTCATGTCTGTAACCTTCCCTGGTGTCTGCACGTGACCAGGGACTTGTGGAGCAGAGTGATGTGTTTAGCCCAAAGCAGAGCTGCTCACCATGTGTGAGAGAAAGGAAGTGGTGTTCTGTGTATTTACAGACCTCAGAGCATATGCCTCTGTGTCGCGTCTGGAATGTTCCTCTTGACTCCTGAGGCCACCGCTGGCTCACAGTTGCTTGAACTTGTCCTAGCTACAGGCTGAGGCGCTAGGGTAGAGGTTCCAGGGTTTGCCTGCGGAGTGCTTAGCAGTACAGAAGGGGACCCAGGGGTTACGTAGATTGTATCCTCAGAGCCAAAAACATTCTCTGGAACCTTGGGGACCACCTGGGGAAAAGAGCTTGGGGTGCCTTGCCTGGGTCTGGCAAGCATGTTTGCTGCTGCTAGCTACAGAATTGGGTGTATTTCTTAAAAGTTTGTTAAGGAGCCGGTGGTGGCTGAGGCAGGACACTTGAGTTCTGGGACAGCCAGGACTACACAGGGAGATTTTGTGCGTCTTAAAAAAATCAAGAAACAAATAGAATAAATTTGTTAGCCATTAGTTACGGAACAACTTTAATCCCACCACTCAGGAAGCAGAGGCAGGCGGCCTAGCTAGGGGATATAGGAGACCCCGTATGTGCTAAATACAACCTCCTCTGAGGTGTGTGCAGGAGGCGATGGGAACTCAAGTGTACCTTGGCGTGTGTTGAGGTGGGGATGACTTAGAAAGGCGGCTCTTTCCTCTGTGGCATCTGGGATCAATCAAGACCAGGTCCCCAGAACTTCATTCACAGAAAGCATCTTTTATGGACGGAACTGTCACTGGCTGTGTGGTTCTGGGTTCTTCTTGGTTTTTGAGACAGAGTTTCTCTGTGTTGCCCTGGCTGTCCTGGACGTTAATCTGTAGACCAAGCTGGCCTTGAACTCTGATCCTACTGCCTTTGCTTCCCATTGCTGGGATTAAGGGTGTGGCCCACCACCGCCCAGCTTGTTTGTTTTAATTAAGATGTGAAGAACTGGGCTGGAGAGATGGCTCAGAGATTAAGAGCACTGGCTGCTCTTCCAGAGGTCCTGAGTTCAATTCCCAGCAACCACATGGTGGCTCATGACCATCTATAAGGAGATCTGGTGCCCTCTTCTGGTGTGCAGGCACACATATGGACAGAGGTGTTTATGTAATAAAAATTTTAGGGGAAAAAATATGAGGATGGTGACAAGGTCCTGTGGGGACATCTGAGCTGTGGCCACTGCTGTGGGTCTGGCAGTCAGTGGCTGCCAGTGAGCGCTGGCGCACCTGCATGCAGTTCTTGCTGCCCTGTAGTCATTTGCTGCCCCACACTCACAGTGTAATTTGGTTTCTGTAGGTCCAGAGGGTGAGCGGCCTGCAAGATTCACAAGAGGGGAGGCAGACAGAGACACCTACAGAAGGAGCGCCGTGCCTCGTGAGTATCGTGTCATCCGTAACGGGTTGAACCCAGATTCTCAGGTGGCCCTGGTGGCGCTGTCCTTGATGCCAAGGTGGCCAGGAAAGGTCCTTGGTGTTGGAGGGGGGCCTGTGTGCTGGACACTGAGGACCTGTGGTTAGGGTTA